>NC_073256.2:71635000-72260000 GCF_029289425.2 Pan paniscus | reverse complement strand
AGAGAATAAACTATATCCTATAAGTACTTTCTACAGATGTGAGTAACTAGATTTACAAAGACTGCTCATATACTAATTGACAGTTTTTAACATATTCTGCCCTCATAGTTTTAAGTTCAGGATGGACAGCTCTGGATGTTTGAGCCCAAATTCTCTGTGGAAGAATGAGGACAATGTGAAGGCCCCAGGACTGCTGAGGCAGAGCACATGGAAATGTATACACTACAGAACCAAGAAAGAAGCTCAGCAGCCAAACAAAACTCATGCTCATGGAAACTCACTGAAATGTCAGCAGTCTGTATCATATACCACAGAGGAGAGAATTATGTTTCGTTTTTCAAATTTTACTCCATCAGAATTAAAAAGATGGCTCCTATCACTAGTGGGTGGGTGCCTGTTGGGCCTCATAATCATTAGCTGTGGGAAGGAGAGTCAACCTCCAGTAGTGAAACAATGGTGACCCTGCTCAAATGACCTGTGTGAAATGCAAATGCTGCTTGGATGCATTCTGAACCCACAAGTCACTGAGAGGGTGGATGGAAGCCATCATCTCTCTCCAATCATTATAGCTTTAACCCAGTGTCTGAAGAGGTAGGAGGGAGTCTTCCCAAGGAGACACCTCATCAGGGTAGAAAAAAATCAAACAAATATCCATGGGGTGCAGGTTTGATTTGAAGAGTTGGTAGGTTCTTGCCTTTACTTGATTTCTGTTGGAGAGCAGGTCCTCAACCCTTGAGATGTCCATAGCTTTTTTATCATTAGGCTAACCCATTAGGCTAGTCCATCCCACCCTTTCTTCATGCACCAGTTTGGGAAGGCAAACTACATACACACTCACACAGAAGCACCAATCATGCCAGTTTCCCTGAAACTTTCTTTATTGGCTCCTGACTTCCCTTATTTTCACCTTGTGTGCTGGAAATAGCATGGGCTTTGGTGCCAAAGAGACCTTGGCTTAAATCCCAGCTAGAGTATTCATTATCCGTGGAGTTTAAGATAAGTCATCCTCAGAGTTTATTTCCCTCATCTGTAACATGGGATAATCTAGGACTATGTTAGATACTAGATGCAAAGTACCTAGCATAACGCCCAGCATACAGACACAGGTAACATAGTGCTTGGCTTCTACCTTCCAGCTCTGTAATTTCTACCTGAATTACCTGTCACTGGCCCCAGGATTTGGTCGTTTGGATAGGATCTCTCCTATATTTAAAACTCAGCACCCTTGGGTGAATTTTTATTAAATACAAGTCTCTCTGTACTTAAATAATTTTAGTTTTTCCCAATCAATCCTAGGTTACTAAGTTGGTTTGTTTTTGTTTGTTTGATAAGTAATTTTTGTTGTAACCCCAAGGAACCAAACCCTTACCACAGCCAGTTGGCTGTAAAAAGTGTACTTGATAAAAATAATGAAGCTCAAGGGTAAACTTTAAAATTTAAGTAATGGAAAAATCCTCCTAAGTAGCTCAGCTTTAATTGAAATTTTAAATCACTGAATGCTTTTAACAGGATTTCTCTCAGCTCCATGCAACTTCTGGGAACCGCAAAACAAAAACAAGGAGGTTTCACTTCTTTTGATGATATCTTTTAACTAGGAGCATTGCATTCACTGTCTTTCTCCCTGTGGTTTTATTCTTACTTTATGGGATTAACTTTACACTTTATAGCACTCATGGGGTTATTCCCTGATGAATACTTCTCCAAAAGTTCAGGTATCTTTCTAGCATAGGGTTAGCACAGGGAAAGTAGTGTTTTAGTTAAGATGTCTGTGGAACAATTATTTGACATTCAAACAAAAACGCAGATAAAATTTGCATGTATTAAAATAATTAAATGTAATATATAAAAACTATACTATTGCACATAATTTTGAAAAGATAATACCTAGTTATAATTTGGTACCCTTTCACTAGTATTTAATTATTCTGATTTTTCATTCCAACCATATATTTCTGTAAAGAAGCACCAGATTTTCTTCTTTTTTTTTTCAATCCATAGTTACCCCTGAGAGGGCAGGGAAAGAAAAATAAAAGCACAAATTAATAAAAAATAGCATGCTGTCTCCTGTCAAGTGAAACTATCTATTGTCTCCAGACCTAAGAGCCTAGCAAGGTCATTGCCAATGTGCAAGATAAGAAAACCCATCTCTCCATGAGTGAGCACCCATAAGTGATGTCTCAGGATTATAACCTCGGCGAGTGCCTCCTACCAGACTGACTCTTCGCTCCCTCCCCTGCACTGCCCACCCTGTATTCCAGCTCTACTTGGGCAAGAAACTGCTGTGTAGGGTACTGATGGGGACAGAGCTTCTTCATGTTTCACTCTCTTCCCTAACTGCCCCACCACAGATTTCCTCCACTGCTCCTTCAACAGACACCCCCTTCTTTCCAGGGACTCAGTGACATGCACAAGAATAGAACATGCAGTTCTATTCCTGCCCCTATACTTCCTTCCCCCTTTCCCCTTTTTCTTCCTGGTGCTAAATGCACTGGTCATACAAGAGATTTCCCTTTAGTGTCTGTGTTTGGGGGTCACCATAGCCTTCTTTGAGGAATAAAATGGACAGGAGAAACCAGAATATGCATGTGTCACCAACCTGTGCATTCTGAGCTCTTGATGCTGATCATGGAAACAACCTAAGTTCAAGAAGTCAAACTCAATGTCCTCAGAAGATAGGAGCATTCTGAGGAAAAGAAAGAAAGCAGAACACCTACCAGATACCTCGGAGTGAAAAGTGCAGCTGGCAGGACTAAGAAGGGAAAGTGTTCTCCCCTTTTTTGTTTTTGTTCAGACAGTTCATTTTGGGGCTGAGTGGGGGATGTTCATAGCCTAACTCCCAAAGTGCTATGGGAATCATGAGGATGATAAAATCTCACAAGACACTACAAGCCAGCAGGTATTTACTGTTTGCTACCTTAGAATCTCCAAACCCCATCAATGGGGTCCTCTAACACAGGGGTCCCCAACATCCAGGTTGCAGACTGCTACCGTCAGTGGCCTATTAGGAACCCAGCCACACAGCCTGAGCTCCACCTCCTGTGAGATCAGCTGTGGCATTAGATTCTAATAGGAGGCTAACCCTATTGTGAACTGTGCATGCGAGGGATCTAGGTTGTGTGCTTCTTATGAGAACCTAACTAATGCCTGATGATCTGAGATGGAATAGTTTCATCCCGAAAGCATCCCTGCTACCCTTCCCACACCCACCCCACAACTCCCTGTCCATGGAAAAACTGTCTTCTGCAAAACCAGTCCCTGGTGCCAAAAAAGTTGCTGACTGCTGCTCTAACAGACACCAAGGAATGGAGTCAGGGCTGGCCTGGCACAGAACACCGTGCTTCCATGTTAGCCTTAACCTCTTGGAGCAGGAGGGGGTTTCTCCCGTCCACCCCCAACAGTTCCCATTACTAGAAAATGATATGTAGTCCACTCTTCCCTCTTGCTTCCTCCACTGACACTTCTGTGATGCCCCTCCTGCCAATCCACTGCTCACATCTGCTTCTGCCAGGTCACCGGTCCAGGCAGGAGAAGCCACTTATGTCCCCATGGTGTCCATCACTGTTTCATGCACTCCGTAGAGGGTAGAGAGTTTGTTTTGTGAAAAAAAAGGGAGGAGGTGACTCTGCTTGGACTCAAAATGGTGTGATGAAATCTCCTGTGCCCCTGAACTCAGGGCACAATCTACCCTCCCATCAGATGTCACGGGCAACTTTCACCCCCATCATCCTAATTCTTGCTGCAACACACAATGCTCTTCATGAAACAACAAAATTATCATATGCTTTCATTACAGAAGGAAATTTTTTTTCTTTTATTATTATACTTTAAGTTTTAGGGTACATGTGCACATTGTGCAGGTTAGTTACATATGTATACATGTGCCATGCTGGTGCGCTGCACCCACACAGAAGGAAATTTTTAACAAAAGTCACATAATAAAAATTATTAAGTTACATCTTCCTTGGAGTTATTTGAAGTTTTGGGGGCTACACATTGAAGAATGCCATATTGTTATCTGTATATTTTTCTTCTGATTGAAATAGCAATGTAAGAAAAGTGCTTTGTCATAGAATATTCCAGTCTATGTGTTCATCTTCCAAGAGGGTCATGCTGTTGCTCTAAAATATTCACCTGTGCTCTTTTTCATATTGATTTTGAAATGTTCTTGTTTTGAATTTGCACTCACTGAAATGTGGAAGATTCTCACTCTTCGTGAAGTGAGTCCCTCTATCTGCCCCCTCTGAAATATTTGATTAGCCTGGTAGGATTGCTCCTTTCACAGGCCTGCCAAGCATCACCGGGTTTCTACAGGAGGTTGTAAATTGATATTTTGATGACATGCGCTTGTACTTTTCCATCCCTGTGCAATTTGGGCTACAGCTTGGCTTTATAATGCTATAATGCTGTCATGCTTTCCATAAAATCAGCATTTGCAATTTGCTGGCCTATAAAATAACAGCTACCTTTTGCATTTAGTATTCAATAATTATTAATTAATGGTACTAGGGCCCAAAACTGGTCAGGCTGTCTGTGTTTCTTTTTATAAATGACCATGTTCCATTCTTATATTTAGACATTACAGAAGGGCACAAATAATGATGTCAAATATTCAAGTAAACCATTACCCTATTTTTTTAAATCTGAGAAAGTTTTCTTCAGTTCTTGTAATAAGAGTCCCTATTCTTTTGTGTTTAGATTTTAAAAAAAAAAGGAAGCAAAAAAATAAATGGGAGAGGGAATTAGTATTAGATAATGGATATAAAAAGGGGATAATTGAGGAAGTACTCTGAAGAACGTTGCCTAATAAGGTTAGAATAATTTAGGAGTCATACATATTAAAAATGGATTTCCTTTAGAAGAAACAAATAACAGCAACAGCAACAACAAAATAATTGGCTTGAAATTTCCAGCCTGCCAGGTGGTCACTCTGCCTACACAGCCTGTCTCTTTGTGGCCAGATGCTCCTGCCTATCAAGACGTCACTGAGCTCACACTGCCAGAGCCTGAGCTTCCTGAGAGCAGCTGGAGAAACACCTACCCCTGTGGCCAGACCCTGAGCCCTCATGCTCAAAGCTCCCTGAGGATAGCTGGGTAGCTGGGGGAGCACTGCTCTCTCCTGAGTTTAGACCCTTCCAGTATGGACTTCTGTGGACCTGCATTCCTCCCTGACGCTCCTGACTGCTTACACAGTACCTTCCTGTTTGTGACTTTCTTCAAAGCCTGACAACAACACTGTAAAGTTGATATTAATCACATTTATAGCTGAGAAAACTGAGGTCCAGATTGCCCAAGAATATATAGCTTCTCCACACTCTGCCTGATGGGACCAGAAGATTCTCCCACTGATATCTGAGGTGGTGGGGCATGGGTAAGACTAAGGCTGGACTCAGACATGGATTGAATATTAAGTTCATAGTTTGCAGGATGTGCCTTTAGGCAAGTTATGAATCTTCTTAATAAAAAGGTTTCTTAGTGTAAAATGGGGATAGTATCCATTTACAATAATGTCTACTTTAAGAGATTAAATAAGATGATCCTTCAAAAGCACTTACCACAATGCTTAACACAGAGTAAACACTTAATAGATGTTAGTGGTTATTATTATCATTAATATTTTAAAATTACCTGTTCCTCCTTTAACTTTTTTCTGCTATAACTGTGGCTCCAAATGCTGCCCTGACACCTTTGAGTTTATCTCACAAACACAATGTCTCACACAACCTGAATAATCAATATATCTCCATTGATTGACTCAACACCTGGTCCTCTGCACCAATGTGAAGTCAGTGTGAAGGTGGAGCTGCCACCAGTGCAAACCCCTTTGCATTGCTCTTCTCCTCTAAATACAACTAAATGCCCTGGGAATTATTCAACATGCAACAGTGAAAGGTCTCTGAGAGACAGAAGGAAGAAGGCAGGCTGGCAAGGAGGATCAACAAGTTGGTGAGCAACCTGGGTTTTATTTTGTTTTACTATATACCTCCAGGCTGGATGCCAGACAGTCCTACAGCCAAGAACCACCAACAGTCATAGGAGGAAGGAAGGAGAAGAGGAAAAAAAGAAAAAAGGAAGGGGAGAAGGGGAGAAGGGAAGAAGGAAATGAGGAAGGGAGGAAGGGAGGGAGGGAGGGAGGAAGGAAGGAGGAAAGACAAAAGAAAATAAAGAGCTGCTTTCTCTGTCCAAATGGCCAGGAAAGGGGAAGCCCAACTAGGAACACCTTACAGAGAGCCCTAACCTCCACTCCACAGAGGGGTACCTGTGGGCTCTCTGATCCACCAGCAATGCAACACTAAAGTTCAGTAAAACAGTAAAGCAACTTCCCAGCCCCCATCCACGAACAGATCATGGCAGGTGGTCCCATCCACCCACAGAAGCAGAGGTGAAACTCTGTGGCCCCCTGCTGTCCATCTGGTGATATAAGGAGACACAAACCGAGCAACTACTGCCCCAATTCCAGAAGGTCACCTAATGACAACAGGCAGCCCAAGGCCTTCTGTCCCAAAAGAAGATGGTAGCAGGGATTGAGGAAGAGCCACAGCAGTATCAGAAGAATGGAGCCAACCAGAACAGCAGTGCAAGGACTCTGAAAACGAAGCTGCCACTGGAATACAAAAGTAGGCCTGACTCACTTGCTAAACCCAAAAAGGGAAACTTACTGCCAAAAGAAGTTATGACTAGATACTTTTCAAACATAATAACCAAAATATTCAGGACAAAATAAAAAATCACTCACCACATTATTCAACCCCAGAAAATCAGTTTGAATGAGAAAAGACAATCAACAGAAGCCAGTACCAGCATGAATCAGATGTTGGAATTATCTGACAAAGATTTTAAGGCAGCCATCACAAACTTTCTCAATAATAATTACAAATTCTCATAAAATAAATTTTAAAAATAGATTTTTAACAAAAAAATTACACATCATAAAAAGAGCCAAATAGAAATTATACAACTGAACAATACAATAACCAAAACAAACAAACAAATGAACTACCTCACTAGAAATACTCAATAGTAGAGTGAAGATGACAAAGGACAGAATCAGTAAACAAGAAGGCAAGAGATAGGTACTAGATTAAAATGTTTTAAAACGAAGAGTCTCAAAGATCTGTAGGACAAACACAAAATAACTAGCTTTCATATTAACAGTGTTCCAGAAGAAGAGGAGAAAAGGTATGGTATAAAAAAGTATTTCAAGAAATAATGACTGAAAACTCCCGAAATTTGGTGAAAGATGCAAACCTACAGATTCAACAAGCTGATTAAATCCTAAGAGAAACCCAAAGAAACTCACACCAGGATACATCATAATTAAACTTCTAAAAACTAAAGATAGAAAAAAAAATTCAAAACAGAGAGAAATGATACATACCTATAAAGGGACTGCAATTAGAATGACAACAGATTTCTCCACTGAAACCATAAGGGGTTCTATGGAGAAAACCAAAGGGAAGTGGTATAACATATCTCAAGTGCAGAAAGGAAAAAGTGTCAAATCCTATGTGCAGGGAAATTGTCCTTCAGAAAAGAAAGAATAAGACAGAATGGGTAAAAATAAAAGTAAATTTAATAGATTATTTAGTTTACGAGTTTCTTTAATCATATTTTAGTTGGAAGCAAAAATCAGAACAAGATGTGGTATCCAATGTAAATAAAAGAAATCTGAAGACAATTGTATTTTAAAAGTTGGATAGTCAAGAGACACAAATGGAAATACAGTTTCTATACTATACTTGAGGTGGTTAAATTCAATACCAGTGAGCTTGGTAAGTTACATTTGTATATGGTAATACCTAAAGCACCAACAAAGAAAACTATACCAAGAGACATAGTAAAAAATCTTATAAATAAATCAAAATTAAGCTCTAAACAATATTCAAGTAACCCACAGTAAGGCAAGAAGAAAGAAACAAATTAGAAACATAGAGCACACACAGAAAACAAACGCAGGCGGAAAATGGTATGACCCCTAACAATTATTAACATAATTATTGTCTAAATATACCAATTAAAAGGCAGAGACTGGCAGAGTGAATTAAAAACCATAAGCCAACTATATGCTATCTTCAAAGAACTCACTTCAAATACAACATGGGTAAGCTGAAAGTAAAAGGATGGAAAAATGTGTATGTTATACTGACATTAATTTTTGAAAAGCAGGAGTGGCTATATTAATATCAACAAAAGTGGACTTCAGAGTAAAACCTTTTACTAAGGACAAAAGGACAAAAGTGAGCATTACATAATGATAAAAGGATCAGTCCACCAAGAAGCCATAGCAATTCTAAATGTGTTTACACAAAGCGACAGACATTCAATAACAATGAAGCAAAACCAATGTAGCTGAAATGAGAAATAGACAAATCCATAATTAGTAATTTGGAAACTTCAATATTCTACTCTAGGAAACTGATAGAACTACAAGACACAAGACAAAAAATCTGCAAGGATGCAGAAGGATTCATCAACTGATAGCATCTAATTGACATTTGTTGAATATTTACCCAACAACTATAGACTATGCATTCTTTTTCAGTGCCTGTGGAACATTCATCAAGAAAAACAATATCCTGGGACATAAAATCTACCTTCACCAATTTTTAAAACAAGTATGTTCTCTAGCCACAATGGAATCAAACTAGCCAGTAAAAGAAAGACAACAGAAAATTATTCAAACACTTGGAAAGTAACACTATTTAGACAATCCATGGGTCAAAGAGAAAAATCTCAAAGGAAAGAAAAAAATAGAGAGAGCTGAATGAAATGAAATCACAACATACAACATTTGTTGGATGAAGTAAAGCAGTGTGGAGATGGAAATGTATGGCACGAAATATTTACATTAGATGACAGGAGGGATCTGAAACAAATAGTCCAAGATTTTACATTGAGAAGCTAGAAAAAAAGAGTAAAATATACCTGAAGAATGCAAAGAAATAAAATAATAAAGAACAGAAATCAATGAAATTTAAAACAGGAAAACAATAGTGAAAATTAACAAAACAAAAAGCTGGTTATAAAAAAAAAACAATAACATCAATACATCTCTAGCAAGACTGAGAAAAACAAAAAGAGAGAAGATATAAATCACCACTATCAAGAAGAAAACTAGAGACATAAAAACATATCCTGCAGCTACTAAAAACATAATAAAGAAATACTATAAGCAACTTTACACTTATCAATTTGACAACTAGAAGAAATGGACCAATTTTCCAAAAACCACAAACTACCAAAATTCAGTCAAAACAAAAAAGATAACCTAAACAGCCCTATAGCTACTAAATAAATTAAACTTATAAAGAATAACTTCAGAAAAATAAATCTTAAAATTCAGGTGGTTATATGGAGAAGTTTTAGCAATCATTCAAAGAAGAATTAAGACCAATTTCACACAACATTTTCCAGAAATAGAAGAGGAAGGAGCATTTATTATCTCATTTTTATAAAGTCAGTATTGCCATGATGCTAAATCAGACAAAGATAGAAGGAAAAAAGAGAAAGAGGAAGGGGAAGGAGGGAGGGTGGGAGGAAAAAAAGTTTTTTTCTCATAAATTTAGAAAATGTTAGGAAGTGGAATCCCACAGGGCACAAAAAGAATAGTACACCACGACCAGGAGAGATTTATTCCAGATATGCAAGGCTGATTCAATATTCAAGTACCAATCAACATAATTCACTATATCAACATGCTAAGGAAGAAAAATTATATGATTTTATCAATTGATATAATCAAAACACAAAACCATTTGACAAAATTCAATACTCATTCATGATAAAAACTCTTAGAAAAAAATAGGGAATAGGAAGAGAAAATAGAGGGTAAATTTCTCAGTCTCATGAAGAACAGCTACAAAAACCTATAGCTAACATGTATACAGTAAAAGATTTAGTACCTTTTCTCTGAAATTTGTAAAAAGGCAAGAATGTCTGCTCTTACTACTCTTATTCAACATAGTACTGGAAGTTCTAGTCATTGCATTAAGGCAAGAAAAATAAAGCTAATACACATTGGTAAAAAATAAATAAACTGTCTGTAGCTGATATAATTGGCTAAACAGAAAATCCCAAGAAACCAGAAAATGCCTCCTAGAATTAATAAATAATTTCACTAATTTCATGGGATATATGATCACTCAAAAATTAATTTCATTTCTATATAATGACAGCAAATAAGTAAAAAACAAAAATCAGAAATACAACACCATTTACAACTTTTTCAAAGAACATTAACTACTTAAGAATAAATCTACCAAGACAGTTACAGGATCTGTATGCTGAGAATTATAAATGCTGGTGAAAACAATTAAAGAAGACCTAAATATTTGGAAAGGCATATTATGTTATTGGATTGGAAGGCTCATTATTGTAAAGATGTCATATCTTCCTAGATTGATCTTTAATGAAATTCCTATCAAAATATCAGCAAGCTGTTTTGTAGGCATAGACAAGCTTCTTCTAAAATCTATATAAAAATGGAAAGGATCTAGAGCAGCTAAAACAACTTTTAAAAAGAAGAAGAAAGTGGAAGGAATCACTCTTTCTGGTAGTTAGACTTACCATACAGCAATCAAGACAATGTGGTATTTGTGAATATACAGGCCAGTGGGGCTGAAAATAGTGAACCCAGAAATAGATCTATATAAATATGTCCAATTAATTTTTGGGGGGAGGCGGGGGATGGAGTCTTGTTCTGTCATCCAGGCTGGAGTGCAGTGGTGTAATCTCGACTCACTGCAACCTCCGCCTCCCGGGTTCAAGCGATTCTCCTGCCTCAGCCTCCTGAGTAGCTGGGATTACAGGCGTGCACCACCATGCCAGCTAATTTTTGTATTTTTAATAGAGATGGGATTTCGCCTCCCAAAGTGCTGGAATTACAGGCGTGAGCTACCGCACCTAGCCAACTAATTTTTAACAACGGAGCCAAACAATTCACTGAAGGAAGTATAGCCTTTCCAATAAATAGTCCTAGATCAATAGGACATCCATAGGCAAAACAAAACCAAAAAGAAACATACAAAATAGTGACCAAAATCTTACACCTAAAAAAAAGACTCAAAATAGATTATGAACTTAAATGTAAAACATAAAACTATAAAACTTCTAGAAAATAATATAGGAAAAAAATCTTCAGGACTAGGGAAAGAATTCTTCAACTTGACATCTTCCATCCTTTTCTTCCCTTTCTCACCTCACCCTTCCTGCTGGAAAGTTTTGCTCTCACTAAGTCATCACCTGAGAGCTTGCTGACTTTTATAACTAGCCATACAGGGCACTTCTGAGACTTAAAGGGATGTTTATGGTGCATCTTAGCCTCTTTAGTCTATTATAATACAAAGTTTGATTGTTTTATGTTTAACTGTGAATTTAAAAGCACTAAAACCTCTCTGCTTACATGAAGACAAGAATTAAATCTTCATTTTATAAGACAATTTATTTGCTCTCTCAATTTTTATTAGAGACGTGAACAGTATTTTCTTGCTAGTCCCTGCTACAGTAGTCTGTTTTAAGTATCTTCCCTTCAAAGTGCCTGGTGTGTTTGCCTACCTGGAGTAGCAGATCCTGTGGCATCCAAATTGTTTCTGTGAGTGGACATCAATGAGAGGCTTACATAGTTATGAAAGATGCTCCATTATAGCAACCCCTTCAGGACCCACCCTCTAGTGGAACAAGGATTGAGGATATTCAAAAGAAAATGACCTTCCCTTAAAGGGAAAATACTCTACATCCAAGAACTCAACAATATATATGAAAATAAATTGGAAAACATGTATAAGTTCAAAACAAAAAATAATATTTCTACCACCATAAAAACTATATATAAAATAGTATCTGTGATTTTTGGAAGTTGTTTATATCCCAAGTATGGGTTTTCATTCCAAATGTAGAGGTAGAACATATAATACTACAGAACTGGCCTTCCAGGGGAGCTGCTGCCTCTGCCACAGTCAAATGGGGGAATCAAATGCCATGGTGAAGGGACTGGGAAGCTGCGTGCAGAATGGTTGGCTCCAGAACTGTACTGCTAGACCAGAATGAGCAAAAATCAGGTGCCCCATAGCAGCCTCACATCACCGATGAAACTAGCACATGGCCACCGGGATGTCTGGTACTACGCACAAAGATACAAACACCTGTAGGACCCTCCCTGCCAGAAACAGGAGAGAATGCAGCAAAGACACCTGCAGTTTCACTCAGCCTCTCCAAACTCATGGTGTGTGATTGTTGAATCCCAGGAGCCTTAGTTATAAGGGAGTGCAAAAGATGAAGGTACAAGAGCAGAAAGACACACAGAAAGAACGACTCTGAGGCCATCCCCTGTGTCCTCCACACTCACCAGTGTATTCCCCGTGGAACTAGCCAGGACCTATCGTATCATGTCCCTGTTGATGGAATGAACACAGAACAACTGAATGAGATCTTATCTTCCTGGTGTTTTTCCCAAAGGAGTCAGACATGGAATTTCATGAGACATTGTACCATTTAAAATATAATACTTTGATAATCCTTTTGGTTTTTCCTAAAATTATTAAGGGCTAAGTTGTTTTCCTCAACAAAACTAATTCCTAAATGCTTGTTGGTCTGTTCATATAACAAAGGATCAGACGGCAGTGGCCCAGCCTGGAACAGAGGGTGGCCAGTGATGACAGGCAAGGGAATGGACAGTCTGTCCCTGCGCAGGAAACAGTGGTCTTCTGATCAGTCTGATGCTTTATCCTTGTGCTGCCTCCCTTCGAATGAGTACATTCAGTATTAACTTTACTCCACACTTCCCAGGGGCAGATCACACAGGGGCCCACATCAGTCAAGGCTTCCCTCTGCTAAGAAACCAGATTGCTCTTTTGTTGAAAAGCTCAGTACTGAAGAACTGAATCAATCATGTCAGGCAAATAGCATCTCCTCTTGCTCACAAAGTTCTTCCCGGGAAAGCAATTTCACAACCTCCATTGATAATCTGTTCTATTCTTAACCTCCTGCTGCCAGAGAGACGCCCTAGTTACGGCCAGCTAAAGAGATCTGTCATCTGGTGTTAAAATGGAAACTTTCCTGTTAATCCTAAATACAGTAAATTCACTAACTTGGAAAATCCTGAACTTGAGAAGAAAGTCTAACAAAATAATTTCTCTCTAGGAACTCAGCATTTAATTGGCATAATTCCTAGATTAAAACTTGAGGCCGGGCGCAGCCTGGACAAAATGGCAAAACCCTGTCTCTACTAAAAATACAAAAAAATTAGCTGGGTGTGGTGGCACGAACCTGTAATCCCAGCTACTTAGGAGGCTGAGGCATGAGAATTGCTTGAACTCAGGAGGCAGAGGTTACAGTGAGCCGAGATCGGGCCACTGCACTCCAGCCTGGGCAACAGAGTGAGACTCCATATCGAAAAAAAGAAAACAACAACTTGAGATATAAACAAGCCCCCACCCCCTACCATAAAAACCCACTAGCAGCCTTTATCTTTTTAGGTGATAACTGACACACTCTTTAAATTTATCCTTCTCCTTGTATGGCTAGTATCAAGGATTTTAAGTTGTGAAAAATTAAATGAGAATGTGTTATAACAATGTGAATGTACTTAATGCCCCTGTGCTATACGCTTAAAAACAGTTAACGTGGCTATGCTGAAAAACTAGCAAAATGCACACTGCTAATATTACTGTGGCCTCATTAGTTCCACAGGCTGGTGGGCCTGGGGAAACTGATTCATACACAGGCTGTCGAAAACCACATATCCTACCCTTTACCCTCAGTGCTGGAAACACCCTCTCTTGTCTTCTCTTTTTAAATATTGCACATCCTCCCAGATCCAGCCCAAACACTGCCTCCTCCTTGAAGTCTTCCTGATGCCTGGAGGCAGCATAGGTGTCTCCTATTCCTGGCCTTCCATAGCAACAGGAGGTCAGGTACATTTTAGCATTTGATTAGCTATTGTTCATTCTCATATGTGTAAACCAAGAAGTGTCTGAGACAGGTCTCAATCAATTTAGAAGTTTATTTTGCCAAGGTTAAGGACATGCCCAGGAGGAAAAACATGGAATCACAGAACCAGTCTGTGGTCTGTGCCTTTCTCCAAAGATGATTTTGAGGGCTTCAATATGTAAAAGTGAAAAGCGGGCTGGAGGGGCAAGAGGGAGGGTATGGTCACAATCCTGAATCCACATGTTTCAAGAGAAAAGGAGCCAGTAGGAGAATAGTCAACTATGTGTTCGTCTTGGGCCCAGTAAATTAGCATTTTTACATAAGGTAAGGTGAACATAGAGTAGCTACTTGTGGAGATATTTAATCTTTTATCTGTAGCTCTCTGCTTAAGAACAAAAGGAAAGATAGCTCCGCGCAAGACTCAGGTTTCAGCTTAATTTTTTCCTTTGGCAGAGTGAACTGGGGTCCTGAGTTTTTATTTTTATTTCACATATGTGTAGCCTCACATGAGCAGAGAGAGAACAGGAACCACACCATAAACTCAGTCTACCTGAGACTGAGTACAAAGGAAGGGCTTTAGGAAGTACCATTCAAATTAGACTGATATATTTAATAGCCTCAAAATGTCAACGCCATCATTGTCCTGAAAGATGGAAATACCGTTATAGACCCAAACTTGGATGAACTTTTTGAAAGAATTAGAATCTAATACTGCCGTGAAAGCCACTTACAGGATATCCAGTTTCTGGCCTTAGCAGAACAGCAAGGGCGAGCCACCAACTTATCACAAATAATAAAAAGCGCATAGCTGTCAAATGCCCTTGTGACCTTAGAGACCAAAATAGATGTCTCTCTGTCTACTAAGATGGGTGCTAAGGATAAGGAAGCAAAAGTTACTTACAGGTTGGGGGTCTAGGGTTTGGCTGGATGGCAACTTCCTAGTCCTTATGGCCACAGGAAAAACCATACTCTTGCTAAACTCCCTAACAACAGGAGCTATCAGGCAGATAATCAAACCCCTGCTAACTGTGATTTACAACCTAGACCATTACAACTCTGACTGGACAGAGAACTGGCCTTACAAACATCCTTTTCTGATAAGCAATGTCAGACCTTAAGCTGGTTTCAGTAGCTTCTATAGAGGCTGCACACAAACTGTCTCTTTATGTCCCATAGTTAACCTTTTGATGTAAAGAGGCAAATTCCACCTCATTTTGATGCTAAAGCCCTGCCCCAAAGTAAATATGGGATGTATGTTACATACATGCCCTTGACTCCCCTCATAAATATGTATAGCTTTTCCCCCAAACCTGTCAAATTTGTGTGATTCTGTTGTATAATACAGGCCCTGTGAGGCATAGACACCAACCTGCTCTCTCCCTCCTCAAAAACAGAGCACCTGCAGTACACACCAGATACTGCCCTTGGTTTGCAAACAGATATTACCAATAAAGATCTCCTTTCTACTATTTAGCTATCCTGGTGTTTTTCTGGATGATACTTTTTCTCATACGATTCATAAATCTTTAAAAGACCTTTATGGTTAAGGGAACTCTATGGAAGATATTTTAAAACTATTCTGTCTATTGTGCCTAGAAGTTACTCAAAGGAAATTACTTTATGTTCAATTACTTTAAAATTCTGCAAGCATTGTACAAGCAAATTAGCAGCGATGTTTTAATAATTTCGAATAAATTCTAAATAAACATCAAGTCTTTTCACTAGTATTAGCACACAGTTCTTAAGTGTGCTAAATAAAGGAAGATATAGGTAGTATATGTTAAAGTAATTCAGTAAACATTAATAATAATTTACATTAATAGCTGAACAACACTGTCCCAGCAATCATCATAGGCTATTTAATTTTGTCTCTTTCTTTCAAAGTTATATCTTTTTCTTTATGTCCTATCTAGTCATTTTAAATCTAGATATTGATAATTCCTAAGGATTGAAATAGACACAAGCAATCCAGGCCAAATCATGATTTCTGTGACCATCCCTAGAGTTTTATATACATTATGGGCCAGAGCTCATACCCTATTGGCGCAAGCATTGCATTTTGTAATTCCCAACTTCTCTATAAGAGATAGCCTAGTTTATGTTTGCTTTCAGAGGCATAACAACACCCTTGTACTTTAAGAATGTACTGACTAACAGTTGGGGGTGACCTTGATGTACTTGTTAGATGAACAAAGCCTTCTAATATTTTGGAATGAGTAATAGTCTTCCAAGTGAAAGAACATCAAGTATCTAATTGTGATAGCCCATGAAACAATTTGAAATCCAGATTATTCTTGAATATTAGGATGGAAACTTGCATTATCATTGCAATTCAATATATGACTTCATTTTTAAGACTTTTTCTTATGGAGAATCTTAGAGACACACAAAAGGAAGCAGAATAGTATTTAAAATCCCCATGTCTGTTCCCCAACTGCAGTAATTATAGCTAATCTTGGTTTATCTGTACCCTTGAAAGAAATAAAAATATTTTACCCCAAAATATATTTCTTTGCCATATTTTGCGGTGGCTGTCAGTGAGCCAGCAGAAAGAAGTAGCCCTGCAAAGCTGTCTTTTGCAGGGGAAATTTGCATTTGTAGACAATCTGCATTAGTGCAGCCAGGTCTTCCCCTGTGGGGTCTAAGATTAACTGAAAGTCTGAAAGACCTTTAAAAGTCTGAAAGAAACATTTCCCACCTACCCTCTCTGATGGCTGCTACCTGTATGGTTTCATCTACATAATACTCTACTAGCCTCTACTAGCCAGGCCTCCTCTCCTCCCACTCCCATAAACCTTTTTTTGCCAAGGTCCAAGCCTCTATTTTCTATGTAACTTCAAGACAGTATATTAGCTTCTGCTCCCTGTAGGGGGTTGGGTCACTATGATCAAATAAATTTGTATGCTTTTCTTCCCGTTAATCTGCCTCTTAGTGATTTTTAGCAAATGGTCACAAGGTGAGGGGGATGATTTCCCTTGGCCCCTACACTCCCATCCACATTCCATTCTGTTGACAAAAAGAGTCAAACTCTGTAAAATATTTGAAGAGATTTATTCTGAGCTCAATATGAGTGACCAATGGCCTCTGACGCAGCCCTCAGGAGATCCTGAGAACATGTGCCCAAGCATGGCTGAGCTACAACTAGGTTTTATAGATTTTAGGGAGACATAAGTCATCAATCAATACATGCAAGATATACATCAGTTCACCCAAGAAAGGCAGGGCAACTGGAAGTAGGGGCTTCTAGGTCATAGGCAGGTTCAAATATTTTCTGATTGGCAATTGGTTGAAAGAGTTATTATCAATAGAAAGGAATGTCTGGGTTAGGATAAGGGGTTGTGGAAACCAAGGTTTTATCATGCAGATGAAGCCTCTGGGTAGTGGGCTTCAGAGAGAATAGATTGTAAATGTTTCTTATCAAACATGGAGTTTGTTCTATCAGTAATTCCAAAAGGGAAGAGGGTATCACGAGGCATGTCCAGCTCCTTCTTCTCATCATGGCCTGAACTCATGTTTTAGGTTAACTTTGGAATGCCCTTTCTGAGAAAAGGGGTCCATTTAGATGGCTGGGGGGCTTAGAATTTTATTTTTGGTTTAAAATTCCCATATTATTTTGAAGCAAATCCCATACAAGTTTGCCTGTCGTTTTTTCAGTATGTATTTCATCCATCAAATTTTCAGTTACGTTAAAAAAAAAAAACCTCATTTTTTAACATAACCACAATACCAATAACACAGCAAAAAAGTGACAATTATTCCTTAATATTGAAAGGAATAAAATATTTTACTCCAAAATATATTTCTTTCACTTATTTTGAAATAGCTGCCCCAAGGCCAGCAGATTGAAGTGTCCTGGCAAAACTGTCTTTTGTGGGGGAAATTTGTATCTGCAGACAACCTCCCTCAATGCAATCAGACCATCTCTTTCTAGGTCTTTCCTGAATCTAGGAGAGATTAATTGAGAGTCTGACACCTTTAAATGTCTGAAAAAGAGATATTTACCATCCATTCTCTCTGACAGCTACCACCTGGAAAATTTCCTCTATATAACAAGGCCACTGTTGCTGCTTGTGAACAAGCCACTTCCTCTCTCCCTCTTATAACCTGTCTTGCCATTAAAACCTGCTTTTAGCCATGCCCTGAACCCTCATTCTTTCTGTAACCTCCAGGTGGCATAGAGGCTTCTGTACCTCATTGGTGGGTTGGGTCTTCATTCCAAAGGCCCCTGTGTATACACGTTAAATACATTTGTATGATTTCTCTCCTATTAATCAATCCGCCCCTTGTCAGTGATTTTCTAGTGAACCTTTAACAGGTCAAGGGCCTTAGGCCCTACAATATCATTTTAGCGGGCCCTTGACCTGCTAAAAGCTCACTAGAAAATAACTAATGATTTTCAACAATCCATTGTTCAAATTCTTAATTATCTCATAAATATCATGTTTTTATAATTTGCTTAAATTAGAATCTAAATAATATCTATACATTACAACTGGTTATGCCACTCACATCTCTTTTATCTAAAATCTCTCTCCACCTCTCTTCTTTTCTTGCTACTTATTTGTTGGAGAAACCAAGCAATGGGGCTTGTGGATTTTCCAATAGTCTGGATTTTGCTGATTGCATCCCCAAGGTATAGTTTAACAAGTTCCTTTCTCTTATCTTCTATAAATTGGAAGTTGGACCTAGAGGCTTCAACAAATTTAGTTCTTATTGTCATCATTTTTTCCAAGAACATACGGTAAGTAATGGAGTATTCTTCCATCAGGAGGAACATAATGTCGGATTGTCTCCCTTTTCATGAAGTTAGCAGCCATTGATGGCCATTACCTAGATATATTAATACATTAAGCACTCTAAATTGTGTTATTCGAATCCTATCATTTCTTCTTAATTTCTTAGCTGGAATACTTCCATGATTCTTCATTGTAAAGCCAGCTTTAGGAATTCTAAAAAAGCCTTCCATTTACTTAAATGAATATGATTAACTCATGATGAAATTTTTAAAGTCTAATTTGAAATTCAAGAGCTGAGATTGAAATGCAAAACTAATCATCAACCCTCCCCTTCCCTGGAGCAATAAGCCTTAATCACTAGCCCTAGCCTTAGTAGAACAGAAAAGCTGCAAGAAGGAAACAAAATAACAAATGTTTGAGTAGTGTTAAATTCCAAAACTTTATTCCATACATTTATATTCAATTAGAGAGATTGGAATTTTATTTGGGCATTGTAAGTACTGTGGTATCCTGGTAGGAAGATGCGTTCTGGAGGCTTTGAAAAGCTCTGTGTCTATGTAGAGTGCTGGCTCTGCTATGGCAGAAGGTGAGAAATACTCCTTTGTCCATAGGGAAACAGGTACACAGGCCAGTAAGGCATTTTTTACTGTTGAAAAATTGGCTTATTTCTGTTGTCTCCATCTTTCTCTTAGCTCGGTTCTGACTGGAAGTTTAGAATTGGGTTTCAGTTTCAAAGTGAGGCATGTGTCAGTGGGCTGAGCTCTTTGACACGGTGTGGGAGTCAGTTTGGAGCTCACACATGGCCCTCCCAGAGCATCTTCCTGCCCAGGGAGACACCTACCAGAGGAGACAACCTTCCTGCATTTAGCTCATTAAGTCAGCAGGAGGTTCCTGTGGGAAGAGCTGGGGAAGCTAATTGCTGGCAGCTGGAGGGCCTGTGTCTGCTGGAACCACTTTTAACTTTTGCTTTGCCAGCAGCCCTAGGAAAAACGGAGGGCTTACAGGAGGGACACCAGGAGACAGAACCACCGCATGTGCATTGAGCTTGAAGATGTTAGATTCAACTCCATCCCCTGGTGTCTTAGCCAGAGTTCAGAGCTGCCCACAACTGGGGCTACCCCAAGAACGGCTCCTGGGCTCTCTGCCCCAGGCAGAGGGCCACACGATACTAGTCACTGTATTTTATGCCATAAACATTGGGACACAAGGTCTGACAAAAGATGCTTGTTCCAACGTGTGAAAAAGTGTATAAATAAGTCATGTTTATTCAAATAATCATCTTCAATAGTAAGAACAAAATTAAGAAACAGGAACCATAACAGAAATTCAGGAGGCAGAGAGAAGGCACATTTGAACAACTCTCACGCGTAAGAGTCCTCCATCCCCATTGCTCTGTGAACAGACCAGTCCATCAGCTCCTAATCAGTATGCTCCATCTCTGCACCTTTGGTCTCTCGTCTCAGTTATTTACACGCTTACCTGGAGAATAAATCAACCAGCAAGCATCTTGCCCACAGGCATGGTCTTATCTTTGGTAATTCTTCCTGTCACAGGCTCCTGAATGCAACTCACCAGCAGGGACCCAGCAGCTTCCCTGGTCTCTGCTGATCCTGGTGCAAACAGGAGAAGTCTCCTAGCCTGTGACAATTACAGGGCCTCGCACCATCAGGTCATGGGCCCAATTGTGGCACGCCATGCCTCCCTAACGGGTGAACAGGCAGGCCTCCATAACAACTGTGTCAGTACTGACTGAGTAGTTAAGTTATATATTAAAAGCTGATAAAGCCAATGTCCTTACACAAAGGCTGGAATGTAACAAGAGCCCACCAAGAGTTTTGCCTTTCCTGGGCCTCAAAGCATGACAAGACAATGAAAAACTTCTTAACAGGACCTGTTTAGGATTAAACAAGTTTTATTGAAGGTCTGAAGAAACTCCCTAGGCCTCCACAAACAAGTTTATTGGGGGTCTGAAGGAGCTCCCCAAATCTCCATAATGGTTAGAGAAGAGACAGCAAAACAATGCTCTAAAGCACTTAACCCATAAGAAAACCTAACCTATGAGAAGTTCAAGTAGTATTATCATTTTCCATCCCCACAAGAGATGATTAAAAACATGGCCGGGCGTGGTGTCTCACATCTGTAATCCTAGCACTTTGGGAGGCCAAGGCAGGTGGATCACCTGAGGTCAGGAGTTGGAAACCAGCCTGGCCAAAATGGCGAAACCCCGTCTCTACTAAAAATACAAAAATTAGCCAGGCATGGTGGTGGGCTCCTGTAATTCCAGCTACTCTGGAGGCTGAGCCACAAGAATTGCTCGAACCCAGGAGGTGAAGATTGCAGTGAGTGGAGATTGCACCACCTCACTCCAGCCTGGGTGACAGTGTGAGACTCTGTCTCCATCTCAAAACAAAACAAAACAAAACAAAACAAAACAAAAACCAACCTTTTGTCTGCTTTCTGCACAAACAGAAGCCAAGGTGTTGCTTGACCTCGATTAGCAATAGGAAAGGGCCTTGTTGGAGCATGCTGTGCCCTAGTGATTCTCCCCTGCCTTGGGACACCAGAGGACCAGTCCTCTCTTGGACACAGTGAGAGGAGCAACTGTGACTAACGGGCAAGTCTTCACTCATCTGGAGCCCTCTCTGGATGGAACAGTTTCCTGCGAGATCTTGGATGTTATTTCCAGATTATTCTCTCCACTTTACAGCTACCACAAATTCCTGCCTCTGTCATGATCCATTCTGTATTCACCAGGGAGCCATTATCAAGCTGGGGAGACCATCTGGAAACTGGTGGATGGATGCTATAGTTTTCTTGGTGTTTTGCAAACGCTCCAGCAGCCCAGCCTCTGGGGAGGTAAGAGTGGGAGAACAGCCCAAGGGGCAGCTGCCTAGAGTGCTTGGAGAAAGCAGGTGCATACATGTATCTTCCAAGCCTTGCTCCTTGGAAACTAGGATTTCCTTGCAAGCAGCAAAGCTAGGGTAGATTTGGAAAGATAACACAAGTATGGAAACACATGAGTTATCACTCAAGTCAACAGAGAAGCTCTGGGTCAGCAAGACCCAGAGGCTATCTTGAGTGTGCAGTCTCTAATTAATCTTTTTCCCAAAAGTTGTGTTTTGAGCCTTCATGACTTCATTTTCTTCTGCAGTGGCTACCCATCCCAAACCCCTCCCTAAACCTTGTTCTGTGTGAACTGACTAGAGCAGCACAGTCTTGGCCTATTTATTATACTACCCAACAGTATGTGTTTGTACGTGGGGTGTTTTGGTCATACTGGAACCACCTTTGCAAATATTATATGAGTGAGAAAATTATGGCAGTGGAGGAAATCTGATCTAGTCAACCCCACTCTCGCCTTTAGCCTTCAAGCTGTCTTAATTATTCCTGAGCTTAGGCTGGGCCAGTTTTGGGAGACACTTAGTTTATAGTTTAATGATAATAGCCCTTCCCCCAAATTTAACCACCTTTGTAAAGCTAATGAAAGACCACCAGGCTAGGAGGAAGACAGGAGCCTCAATTCTGCTAAGGTGTAGACACAAATGATTGCCAGCCATTACTCTGGAAGTCACAGCTTACCCAATTATTCCCACAGATAACATCAGATAACATTTGGCTCAAAAGTGCAAAAGATTGGCCTTTTGAGATATATTTTCATGTTTATTGCATGTCTGACACCAGTGGCTTCACTTGGACCACCTTGTGGGTCCTGCTCCTGTGGCCCCAACCAGAAGTGACTCAGCACACGAGAACAGCTTCAACTACCTATGATTTCATCTCCACCCCCATCAATCAGCTGTAAGCTCCCATTGCCTAGCCAAATAACCTTTGAAAAACCCCTAATCTCCAAGCCTTCGATGAGATTGATTTGAATAATAACTCTGTCTCCCATGTGGCATGGCCAACCTCATGTCTATTAAACTCTTTCTTCACTGTAATGCTACGGTCTTTGTGTCTTTGTGAATTGATTTTGTTTGTGCAGTGAGCAGGAAGAACCCGTCGGGCAGTTACAATATTCTAATACAGCAGATTGTGATGCACTGACCAGGTCCTTTAACTCGACCTGGTGGCCTTTTTTCTTTTTGTGAGACAGAGTCTCGCTCTGTTGCCCAGACTGGAGTGCAGTGGCATGATCTCAGCTCACTGAAACCTCTGCCTCCTGGGTTCAAGCGATTTCCAGCTAATTTGTGTACTTTTAGTAGAGATAGGGTTTCACCATGTTGGCCAGGCTGGTCTCGAACTCCTGACCTCAAGTGACCCGCCTGCCTCGGCCTCCCAAAGTGTTAGGATTATAGGCTTGAGCCACTGCGCCTGGCACTGGTGGCCTTTTCACCACACCTTAGCTATCCTTGTCCTTATAATTAAAGCAACTCAAACCATTTTACATTGTCTTCTCTTCTTCTTTGTTTCTCTCCCATCCTAAAGAGAGGCTGCCCTGAACAGTTTCCTCTAAGTTTGCTAAATTAACATCTTAGTTCTTCCAGGTAAATGCCGTATCTTTCCTCTCTTCCTAATCCATAGAGGTCCCTGCTGATGGCATTTCCCTCACCACACCTCTAATGAGCTCCCTGCCTTCTCACTGGTTGCTCAGCCTCTGAAGTGCCCTGTGCCTCACAAGCTGAGCCAGCCAGTCCCAGCTTAAGCCTGCACTTGTCTGCACTTCTCTGTGGCTTTGCCTGACTACCTGCCCCCCACAGCAGACCTGCAAGCTCGCCTTTGATGGGTTCCCTTAGGGCTCTGCACTCTTCTGTCCCAATCTACCTACTGTGGGACATGTCAAGACACCTCAAAAAGCATGTCGAGATGGAGAGCTTGTGCCCATTTATTATTATCACAATTTTCTACTCTACTAAGAACATATTTTTAATATTTAAATAAAATATCATGAGTGGTGGTCTTCCTACTCCATTCAGCCCACAGCTGCTTGCCTGTGCTCTTATTAAAGCAGGATCCAGTTCCATGCACCTAGCAACAACACATTCATAAATCCTAGATACTGTCCCACTGGACTGAGCAGAAGGAACCAAATTAATAATCTAGGTTACATCCTCCTTATCTAAAATAAAAGCTTTAGAAGTAGGATAAAAGGCTGGGCACTGTGGCTCACACCTGTAATCTCAGCACTTTGGGAGGCCAAGGCGAGTGGATCACCTGAGGTCTGGAGTTCAAGACCAGCTTGAACAATATGGTGAAACCCTGTCTCTACTAAAAATACAAAAATTAGCCGGGCATGGTGGCGTGTGATGTAGTCCCAGCTACATGGGAGGCTGAGATAGGATAATCACTTGAACTTGGGAAGCAGAGGTTGCAGTCAGCCAAGATCATGCCATTGCACTCCAGCCTGGGCAACAGAGCGAGACTGCATCTCAAAACGAAACAAAACAAAACACAAAAAGTAGAATAAAGGCCAAGAAGGGATCAGCCCTTTGCTCTGCTTTCTACGGGTTTGAACAGAAGCAGAGTCAACAAAGTATGGTTGCACTTCTAATCACAAACCAAAAATGATGGCAGGACATGAACATGGGGGCATGCAGAGGAAGCTGCACATTTGGATCAGAAGCTGCCATTCAAACTAAAGCCCAGAAAAGATAACACATATTTTCTTCTTCCATGTGTAACCGTGAGACTACGTTGAAATTGTATTTCAGCCCCACGGAGTCACAGGTAAGTATAAAATGGGGAAAATCCAAGTCACAATGAGCGACACAGCCTCTGAGCAATAGCAAAGCCTTTCAGAAACTTTACCAGATGATTTGAAAATTCATTTTTAAATATTCTAAAGTAACTGTTGTGCACAGCAACCAAAATACATTTTTTGTTTTTTGTTTTTGTTTTTGTTTTTGTTTTTAATGAGAGATGAGAAAGAAAAGAGGCAAAATTTCCCAGAAATAGGAAAAGGTTTTCACAGGTGTTCAAAGTTTTCAATAGTGCTTTTAAAAATCAGGCCAGATAAGATGCCTCTTTAACTTCATTTTTCCAGTGACCTCTTTTGCCTCCCAGTATTCAGTTTTATTATATTTATTTATTTATTTACTTACTTATTTATTTATTTATTTAGAGACGGAGACTCCCTCTGTTGCCCAGGCTGGAGTGCAGTGGCACCATCTTGGCTCACTGCAAGCTCAGCCTCTTGGGTTCACGCCATTATCCTGCCTCGGCCTCCCGAGAAGCTGGGAATACAGGTGCCTGACAGCACGCCTGGCTAATTTTTTGTATTTTTAGTAGAGATGGGGTTTCACCGTGTTAGCCAGGATGGTCTCGATCTCCTGACCTTGCGATCCGCCTGCCTCGGCCTCCCAATCAGTTTTATTTTTTAAGTGCCCTCAAAACTGTGACTAACCATGAGCTCCCTCACAATCCTTTAGACTGTAATGACAAATGTTGCATTCTTGATAATTTTCAGGAAATGTGAAAAAAAATTAAGTGGTATTTTTCCTAAATTTTACAAAAGTTTTAGAGTATGATTCAAACACCACTTCAAATGTGATTCTTTTTCCATATGTCTCAGTTTAGAAGCCACGTTCCCAATTCCTTGGACATCTTCTCAAGCTGAAGTATCAACAACCAAGTCTGGAGAAATTTGCTCCCTGCAGGCACAGGGCCATGTGCAGCCACTTGGATGTGTGCTGGGTACAGAAGCAAGGGGGCTGGGGCCTGCTGTCTGCTGCCCTGCCCGGCCCATCACCAGGTGTGGATGGCCCTGGATGTGTGCTAATGTGTTTGATTGAACCTCAGATTCATCCCAGCATTTCTCAGTGTGCTCCGGTAATGACAGATGATGTTTTCCTTGAGTATCTTCAACTCTTACCATTTCAAAACATAATGCTCTCTGCTTTATTTTCCTGTCAGATCCTATGTTCCTTAAAGGCTGAGACCTTGTGAACCATTTTGTGTCCTCCTCCAACATCTGGCTGGAACAATGTTTTGTACCCAGTGAAATCTCAATGAAATTATTGAGTGATAAATGAATATATCAACATCTTCTCTTCCAAAGATTCTCCCCCCTCCATGCTTCCTTATCCTTAATTTTCTTCCACATGTCCTAAGCTCTGTTACTGTGTAGTAGCAAATCAGATCAGTTCCAGGCAACTGAGGGCCTGAAGGAACTTGCCAGATTCATCCCACTGTCTGTAGAACTCTGGAGAGGGCAGGCCTAAGGCGAGGATATTGGTGGGATGGCCACAGACATGGTCATAGGAGGGGAGGAGAGGCAGTAGGTGAGAAGAGGAGATGGGAGGAAGTATTGTGAGGTGGTTAAGAACAGGCTTTGAAGCCACCTGCCTGGACTCACATCCCAAGCCTGAAAGAGGTAGGTCCTCTCCTGCTTTCAGTTTCCTTGGGTGCAGAATAGGGATGAGACAGTACAGTCCTCACAGAGTTGCTATAAGGATTAAAAGTCTTAATATGGGTAAGTAACTTTGATAGTGTTTCTGGCATATGCTAAGCACTCATGTTTCTTGGTATTACTGGAGAGGGGCAATTAGAATTTAAAGGATACAGAAGTGGCCAGGCAAATGAGCTTGACATTTGTCTATCCATTTTTAGCTCTCAATTCATCAAATGTTGTCCTGATTCCCAAATAAATCTGTCTTGCACATGGCAGTGTAGACAGGAAGGGGAGAAAGGCATATGGAGTCAGACAGACCCGAGATCCAGTCCTGTCTTCTCTGCTGACTGGCTCTGAATCCTTGATGGAGCTCCACAAAGCCCATCTGAGTCCCAAATTCCTCAACTGGAGAAGGCTGGGGATACTAGAGAAGAAAAGCAAAAACACACAGCATACAACACCAACCAGCTAAACAGCCTCAGGAAGTCAGCTCCTCTCTCTCTTTCTCTCTCTCTCTCTTCTCATATATGTTGAATAAAGAATCTCTGCAATGATTTTGGAATTTAATGAACCAACGCCTTATATTTATTTCTCTAATCCAAGCATCCAAAAAAAATGGAAATACTTGAAATACTGAGAGTGCACTGACTTTGTTGAGATCACACCAAAAGTCAAGGCCCATCACATCCAGGTCAGGGCACTTGTCTCCAATGATATGAGAGGGCGTGTGGAAAAAGCACTGGTGCCTGGGGAACCTGACCCAGCACAGGAGGTGCTACTTGGCACGAGGCTCTTCCAGCACCACCAAAAGCATGGAGCATCACATACAAGCAGGTGTTCCTTTGTTTGTTTTTGCCTTTCAGTAGGAACTATAAGGACAGTGGTCTTTGCTCTGCTTGTTTGGTTTCGTGTTGCTTCCTTTTTTCCCAGATCACCCTGAGGGAACACACTTGTGACCACACATAATCGGTACTATTTCTGATGATGATGTTTGGAGATTATTCATGTACGAGGAATTTTTATTCCTGAGAATGTCATTGAAAAGACAAGCTGCTGTCAAAATGATAGAAAGGCAGGTAAATTCTCTGATTTCTCTTCAGATCACATAAACACATTGCGTTTTAAAAGGTAGTTAACTAATTGACTGAAAGCTGCAGTCTAATTGCTTCTGAATGTTTTGAACTGCAGATGATGTGTGTCCAAAGCTCTGACTCTCCTGAGAGTTCAAAGGAAATTCCAGGCGGGCACAGGATACACAAACGCTCCTGTGTGTGATCAACAAGCACAGTGACAGCCAGATGTGGTCTACTGCCTGGTTGGCAGGGCTTGCCTTTCCTGGCAGAACACCATCAAGGAAGGAGACTGACGTGAATGAACACATGTATTTCTCCAGAACACAGGTCACCTGTGTCATCTTGAACTTGAGAAAATGGTTTTTCCAATATATGGTAATTGAGTTTGTTTTGAAATAAAACCAGTATGAAAACAATGTGTCTTTTTCTTTTCTCTTCCCAGAGCTTAACCATAGTTACAAAACTAAGAATATTGCTCCTTGACTATTGATTCAGTAGACTATTACATGTAGTCAGCAAACCTAAGCCATGGAAGAAAGGGAATTGAATTTAGAATTTGGACTTGCTCATTATATCAAAAAAACACCTGCACACATATGTTTATTGCAGCACAATTCACAATTGCACAGATATGGAACCAACCTAAGTGTCCATCAACCAATAAGTGGATAAAGAAATATGCCATATATAAATCATGGAATGCTACTCGGCCAGGAAAAATAATGAAAAATGTCTTTTGCAGCAACTTGGATGGAACTGGAGGCCATTATTCTAAGTGAAGTAATGCAGGAATAGAAAACCAAATAGCGGTCCGGGCATGGTGGCTCACTCACGCCTGTAATCCCAGCACTTTGGGAGGCTGAAGTGGGTGGATCACCTGAGGTCGGGAGTTCGAGACCAGCCTGACCAACATGGAGAAACCCTGTCTCTACTAAAAATACAAAGTTAGCCGGGCGTGGTGGCACATGCCTGTAATCCCAGCTACTCGGGAGGCTGAGGCAGGAGTATAGCTTGAACCCAGGAGACAGAGGTTGCAGTGAGCCAAGATTGTGCCACTGCACTCCAGCCTGGGCAACAAGAGTGAAACTCCGTCTCAAAAAAAGAAAATCAAATAGTGTTTGTTCTCATTTATAAGTGGGAGCTAAGCTACGGACACACAAAGGCACACAGAGTGATATAAAGAACATAGGAGACTCAGAAAGTGGAAGGTTGGGAGGGGGGTGAGGGATTAACCAAACTACATAATTGGGTACAATGTGCACTACCTGGGTAATGGGCGCAGTCAGACTTCACCACTATCTGATTCATCCAGGTAACCAAAAACCACTTGTACCCCTAAAGCAACTGAAGGAAAAAAAAGAATTAGGACTTGCAGGCCGGGCGCAGTGGTTCACACCTATAATACCAGCACTTTGGGAGGCCGAGGTGGGCAGATCACCTGAGGTCTGGAGTTCGAGACCAGCCTAACCAACATGGTGAAACCCCATCTCTACTAAAAATACAAAAATTAGCCAGGCATGGTGGCACAAGCCTGTAGTCCCAGCTACTCAGGAGGCTGAGGCAGGAGAATTCGTTGAACCCAGGAGGCGGAGGTTGCAGTGAGCAGAGATGGCACCAATGCACTCCAGCCTGGGCGACAAACCAAGACAGAAAAAGCAGCAAAGGAGTAAGTGGGACATTTGGGGATTTTTTTTTTTTCTTCTATATAAAAAAGAAAAAGAAAGGAAGAAAGGGAGAAAGGGAGGAAGGGAAATCTTAGTTCTTCCTAAAAAGAATCAGAAAGAAACTGGGCTCTGTGAAGAGCTATAGGAAAATATTAACTTGGTAGACAAAGATAATATAAGGGAAAAATCTGTGTGACTGAGAAATGGCTTAGGTGGACTTGCTCAGGATATTAAACATTTAAGGAAAATGAAAAGGAAGAAGCCATTCAAGATACGATGAAATTCCCAAGAAAATGTCCACTTTTCTGTGGTTGAGTGACCACATTTTGCCCTATTGTGATGAGGATCTTCCTTGAGAAGCATTGCGGAATGTAAACAAAAGATAGTAGCTGAAAACATCAAGTTGTTGGCAACTTAAAAAAAAACACCAGTAATTAATTACTACAAAAATCTCTGAAAACATATTTGTTCTTCTAGCTACTGTGCCCAAAGCTGCCTTTTTTATTTCACCAATAACTATAGACAGTATGTTCAGCCTCCTCCTCTGACATGGTTACTATTCACTGACTAGAGCTCAGCCTTGTGAGAATCTCAGGGGGAGGGGGAGGGCTGTATAAATGAAGTTGATAATCAATACTGTGAATCATTCTATGTGGCAGGCACTGTGCGGTTTTCATATAAACCTCTCAACGGCTCTACAAACTAGGTAATATATCTAATTCACAAATGGGGAAACTGAGTCTCAGAGCAGCTATGAAACTTACGTTTGTTTGTGCACTTGCTAATCAGCCTGTGCATTTTCCCCTTCATCGCACTGCCATTAGCTGGAGAAATAAAACTGACCCATGAAGCAATGAATAAGCCATATAAAGTAATACTATGCTGGAATAAACGAGGGAATAAATGGGAGGAATTCAGAAGAATATAGAGATTCAGAAGAGATAAAAGATGACTGAATCTTGGCAGAAGACAAATGCTTTTCAAAAGGCATTTGCTTTGACGGGGAACATGGGATATGGAGAGGCGGCTTGAGAAAGAGCGGCATGACTGCTCAAAGGATCTTCCAAGCAAAGGTGCTGTGGCGGTCAGTGGCCAGCATGGTGAGAAAACAGAAGTCCTGAAGTGGATCCGTGAATTGCTGGAAGGCCTGAGTCAGGTTAGAGGATATGTGAGCCCCTAAGGTCACTACAAAATTTATTATCCAAATAGGAAATTTTGAGGCTGAAAGGGAGCACTAACTGGATGAAACATCACGGTTCCAGATACAAGGAAGGAATGGCACAGGACAAATTGAACTGTGCGGTCATCCTACACTTGATCCACACACCAATAAGTCCAATCAATGTTAAGTAAATTAAACTAACCTCTGAACCCATTGTCACTGTGAGCAAAATTTTACGTGTCTTTTTGTGTATGCATTTCCTAGGGAGAAGATTCATGGTTTTCATAAGCTTTCCAAAGAGGTCTGTGCATCCCTTCCCCACCTGCCCCACCAAAAAGCTTAAAAACTGCCTGATCGAAGCCAGGTATGGTGGCTTACGCCTGTAATCCCAGCACTCTGGGAGGCCCAGGCGGGCGGATCACAAGGTCAGGAGATCGAGACGACCCTGGCTAATATGGTGAAACCCTGTCTCTACTGACAATATTAAAAATTAGCCGGGCGTGGTGGCGGGCGCCTGTAGTCCCAGCTACTCCGCGGCTGAGGCAGGAGAATGGCGTGAACCCGGGAGAGGGAGGTTGCAGTGAGCTGAGATTGCGCCACTGCACTCCAGCCTGGGCGACAGAGCGAGACTCCATCTCAAAAAAAAAAGAGAAAAAAAGAAAAAAAAATTTGCCATTTGTTTGCCCCCTTGGTGCTTCAAACTCCACATGTGGAAAGATGCACTCAGGAACTATCCTTCAAACCTGCTTCTTCCTCACCTTTCCCTACAGTTGGAATGGCACCTCCATCCACCTAGTTGCTCAAGGTTGAAGCCTGGAAGTCTTGTTTTACTCCCTCTTTCTCGTAAGTACAACCTCCAGGCAAGCCCCAGTCTGGAACCTACTACTTCCTAACTGTCTCGCTCACCAACCCTCTTCTCCCTAACCTAACCTTCGGTACACTAGGCCACGCCAGCATCATCTCTGCCTGAAATCCTGTAATGGCCACCTAATTAAATAACCAGAAGCCCCTCCTGCCTCCTCCAGCCCACACTCCATGTGGCACCCAAAATGTTCTTTTTAAAAACCCAAATATAATTATGTTATTCACTGGCTTAAAATGTTTTCACTAATTCCCTTTGACCCTAGAAAAAGAAGTCCCACATCAACAAACAGCCTAGAAGTTCCTAAATAATCTGGTTCCTTCCTCGACTATGACATCCTTGTCTTCCCAGTCCCTCTCCCTAACGATAGGTTCCATGCTCATAGCATCCTACACATTCATTGTATAGTATGCATCACACATGTGATCACCTGTTCATACCTGTCTCTCCTGCTGGGTTAAAGCTGTCAAGCAAGGGCCCTTAAGAAGTCAGTATATCTCATGCCCTAATCGAGTGTCTGCACATAGAAACTGCTCTAGAAATGTTTGTTCAATGAATGAACGAATGAACAAATCATATATGACCGTCAGTCTTACATATATGCAGACACCCCTGTGATATGAACTCTAAGCACAGCCTCTAAAAACAAGTTGAAGCAGTGGTGGTAGAAACAATAGCGGGAGGCCACAGCAAGGGAAAGCCTGGCTACAATATTCCTTCTAGTGCCTTCGTTCAGATCACCAGACCACGGTAACTTGCCACTCTCTCCATGCTCCCTGCTATACAGGTCCTCACCCTAAGAAATATTTACATCAACTCTGGGAACTTACACCTGGCCTATGCAAACACACTACTCAAAAAAGACACCTCTGGAGTTCAATAATTACTTACAGAACAAATGAATGGAAAGTCAGTGGCCCTTGTCAAAACGGTGAAATTTGAGTGTTATCTTCTTCTTTCACCATTTCCCCAACTGTTGTGTGCCCTGTGAATGCTCCTATGAGCCACCCGGGTGCCCTTTAACTTTCCCCTCTCTGAGGAAATGATTGCAAATGAAATCAGTTTTAAAGGTATAAAAGACTGCAAAGGTGCAACGTTTTACCACCTAAGGGTCATTCTGCAAAATTAGGAAATAAAATTTTAAGCCAAATGAGTGTACTTTAATCTAAAATTCTAGGCATTCACAAGCTGAAGCTTTGTAAAATAGTGGCCTCCTTGATACCGCTGTCCACACAGCAAGTGAAACTGCTTTTTCTGCCCATTTCCAAAACCAGCTCTTTGGGCTCAATTGTTTCATTTTCTGCTGCTGTTTCCTGCTATTCAAAAGCTTAACTAATTAGCCGACAGCTGAGCCCAAGGTGCCTCCTTTATACGGTTCCTTTTGACATCTCACCCTCCCTTCCCATCATTCTATATCATACTCCAAAAAAATGCAGTTTTAAGGAGACCACCTCTTCCATGAAAAAGAATAGCCAGGAATCACTTACTAAACAAATACTTGTGGAGTTTAACTGTGTATAAATGAGTAGACCTTAAAATTGGCCATGATTTTTTTCCTATTAATTAAGTTTGACCGATTAAATTATTCAAAATTAAAGCATTTCCACTGTTTCAAAACCATGAGAAAAGTTTGGCAGTTTTACCACACCCTGGATTAGTTTCAAATTAAAACTTTGCCCTCATCATAAGTGGTCCCAATGGTATCAGGATATTCTTTTTTTCCTTTTCTATACCTGTGATTATGTCTGAGCAAAGGACTAGGAAAACCATTGTCTTTCGTGCAGATCTCTTTGTTAACAACAACAACAACAAAAATCCTAGTTACAGTTGCTTCTCAGCAGAGTAAGCTGCATAGTAATTGTATTTATCCTTTTGAGATGAATTCTGGGGAACTGCTTTGATTTTGAATAGTAAAAGAGTGCTGAGTCATGGAACACCTGCATTACTGTATTAGTGCAGGCAGTTCTGCTATAAAGAACTGCTCGACACTGGGTAATTTATAAAGAAGAGAAGTTTAATTGACTCACAGTTCCACATGGCTGGGGAGGCCTCAGGAAACTTACAATCATGGTGGAAGGGGAAGCAGACACTTCTTATGTGGCGGCAGGTGAGAGATAACGTGTGTGTGTGCAGGAAAACCTACCATTTATAAAACCATCAGATCTCATGAAAATTCACTATCACAAGAACAGCATGGGGGAACCACCCCCATAATCCAATCACCTCCCACCAGTTCTCTCCCTCTATACCTGGGGATTACAATTCAAAATAAGATTTGGGTAGGGACACAAAGCCTAACCATATCAAATACCAAGCTGGGAGTTCTTCATCATGCAATAACATATGAAAACTTATGAAGTTTCTAAGTCATTCAAGAAATTTTTTGAGTGCCCCAGACATGGTTTTCTGTGTTAGGAAGACAGCCGTGAACCAGAAAATAACAGCCCCTACCCTTGTAAGACTTCCAGTCTAGTGGTCATGCTTGTGAAAGATTCAAGTGCATAGAATGGACTGAAGGTTTGAGGTGGAGGAGCAAGTAAGAGGCTTTCCAGCAGTGCAAGCTTTATGCATACATAAGACCAACACAAGGGTGGCAAAGATGACTCCAAGGTGTTGAGTCTGAGGAACCAAATAGCTGTTATTAGTATTAAGAGAAAGATAGGATTTTGAAAGAATTTGGAGAAAAAGTTGATGATGTTGATTTTATATACTTTCAGTTTGAGGAAACATTATAAAATCTAGACGGAGATGCCCAACTGGCAATGAAAATCCTGGACCTAAAGCTTAGGAAAGGAAGATGTGAGGCTCCAATGAACAAAGACATAGCAGGCATTATAACAGTATCTGAGGTTGACCAGAAGAAGGTAGAAAAGAGAATAGGGACACTAAACTCATCTTTGTATCCAAAGTTGAACAAAAAAATCCTACATTGTTTGCATTTTATCATCCAAGTTTACACCCACAACTGTGGTGCCTGTGAAATATTATGATAAAGGCAGAGAGGAAATCTATAATTCAGTGCATTCTCTCCTCCTTAAATGAATGAAAGTCAGATGAGTCCACACCCTAGAAGGGAAGAGGCTGGCCAGCATTTCTGCCTGGGTCAGCTATTTGCCAGAGCCCTTGATGGTCTGGAATCCCTCAGAGCAGCAGGTCCCAAGCTCTTTGTGCCTTTAATTAATAAGAGAGATCACTATGTTTCAGGCCTATGTTGTTTGTGAGAGAGATGAGGTTAGACAGTTGCTGAATGTATTCCAAGGAAGGAATTCATGACAGAAGATGCCTGATCCAGATACTCAATTACTACTGCAAATCCCATGGAAAGACTAGCTTTGCTGGAGCAGAGAGGGGCCTGTATCAGGGACGTGGAAACTGATAAGCTGCTGTTCTCTCCAGAAATCATGTGAAACAAGGAGCAGCTTGGAAACCACAGGTTTGTAGGTATTTAGAAACCAAGATATGTTGAAAATAAGATCCTAAAAGAGTATACTATGCAAAGATCAACTCCTAACCAACTGAAATGGTGTGTTATTTTTCTGACGTCAGGGAAGACTTAAATAATTTGGGAAGAAGGCTGCCCAGTGGTATGTATAGAGGAACTCTCTCAGTTTTAAAATTGTTTAAGGAGTAGTAATGTATTTATGTTCAGTTGTACTACTCAGAGATCACACACATCGGCTCCCAATATAAAATAAATAAGCAGGACATTTAAATAAAGCAATATAATTCAGGAAGGAAAACAGCAACTGGGAACGCAGTGGATTTGCATACATCAAGCATCATGATAGTGTTAACTGCCATCAGATTCAGTCTACACTCAGAAGTATACAAGTAAGACAAAATATTTTTAATGCATCACAGAAATCAGCTATACAATGTTCTTACCAAATGCTAATGGTTGTTTCTGTCTCTACAATAAGGACATGATGGTCCCATTCTAAACCTGATCTGGTCAAGGTACATCTGGGGTATTGGTCAAATTTGAGTGCCCCATTGGAAGCTGTTCAAAGGAAGGCAACAACAACAAAAAAAAAATCAAAAGCTTTCCAACAAAAGGAATTATTGAGGAGGCTTTAGACATTTACCTTAGGAAAAATAATATTTAAGAGGAGTGTGGTACTGCCAGTGGATATTTTAGTGGGTTGCACTTATTTTATATAACTATAGAGGGAAAAATAGCAACAAATGTTTTCACTTAACAATTATTTCTTGAGACTCTGCTATGTGCTAGATGTTTGGTATACAAAGTGAGTAAAAACAGTATCCTTGCCCTCTTGAAGTTTACAGTCTAGCACAGGAGGGAGTAACTAATCAAATACCCACATATATAGCAGTGACAAATTCTACAAAGAGGTGCAGGCCATAGGAAAGCCTGTAAAAGATGAATTCGATGAAACCAGTTGGCTGGAAATGACTTCTTTACAGAAATGATTCAAAAAGGTACAGATGTGGGCTTACCACTAAGAAAATCATTTGAAGAATCATTCAAGAATGGTCAGCTTCCGGAGGAAGTGAGCCTCTTATCACTAGAGGCATTCAAATGGCTTTTGAATGGCTGGTTGCTGGTTGATTCATAAAGGAAGTCACCCACTGGAAGGGTTATACTATTTAAGGTGAGAATCCATCTAACCCTGAGATTCTGGGAATCTACAAACAGTAACACCAAGCACCCCCAAGAAAGCCTTGCCAGCGGGTTTTTAAGATGTCTGATTAAATATTGCCCTTCAGTTACAAAAGTACGAAACTAAGCAACCTGAGACATTTGCATACATGTGTACATACACTTGTACACATACAAAGATTTATATTTTTATACATCTATGAGTATATATAGATATGTTTTTAATCGTGATAAGAAGCATTATTATTTTATCAAAGCAATGCCATCGCCCCTACCATTCACTCTACCTCTTCTCCATGATTGCCTCTTTTCCTTTTCTGACTAGTTAAATAGAAATACATTTTGGTAGGATCACGAGATAGAGCAAGGATTAAATACACTTAATGATGTGCATTTGCTAGGCATTTTTGTCTTAGTACACAGATTGTGATTATTTTAGAACAGGAGTCCACAAAAAAATGGCCTGTAGGGCTGTCTTTTTTAATTTATTTTTTATTTATTTATTTATTTATTTATTTTGTATTTTTTAAAACCAGAACATTCATTGCATGACTAATCGTTGACATTAAGATGAACTGGATGCTGCAACAGCTGCCCTCTTGGGTTTAGGTGTTGTTCCTTCACGGAATCCATGCCTGAATCTATGGTATACAATTTTTAGGTGCCTCATTTGACCAGTTCTGGTGGTATTTCGTCTTTTAGCCTTGGCACTCCAGTTATACTTTCTCTTGCGCTTGGCAGTGTAGCCACATTTGCCACAGGTCGACTTCTGAAGGTGGTAGGCCTTAGAGCCACAGTGGTGGCATAACGTGTGCGTCTTATTGCAATGCTTTCCAAATGATGACGTTTCCTTCATCATCTCGCTTCTGCGGCCAAGACTAGAAATAAACACAGCCACACTCATTTATTGACATACCATCTAATGGTAATTGCAACACAGACTTTACGACCTGCAAAGCCTAAAATTTTTACTATCTGGTCATAACAGCAAACATGGAAGCTATCACATTCCTAGGGTTGTTTCAAAGACACCTGCTAGATATAAATAGGTTGATTTGAGTAGCAATGAGGATAATAACTGAAATGTAACAAAACATTAAATATAACTAAATTAAACCTATACATTCATATGTATTAAACATGCACTGTGTTTGGAATACAGACAGAAACCACACATTATTTTGAAAACTACTAAACATTCATCCTGTCTTTTCTATGCTCAGGTTAACCTAAGAATGGATAAGGGGAAGTTTCTCTCTATAGAAGTATTCTAGCTAATAAATGAAAAATAGGTAAAAAATTAGAATTTTGCCATTTTACAATTTCTAAGAAAGTGACAGATTTAGACAATAGTCATCAATGGCTGGTAGCCTGACAAGAGGCAGCCCAGAAATTGTATGACTCCTGAGGAGGGGAAGCCCCACCACCTAGGAGGAAGTCTCCCTTTCAGCAGGGATCAACAGGACCAGGCATTGCTCCCCTGTCATCCCCGGAGAGCTTCTGTACTGGCTCCCGTTATCACCAATGTCCATCTGGACTCCAGAGAAGGATGAGAGGTTGGCATTCTGTCACTTCCTTTGTATCTCCCGAGAGAATCTCTTCCTTGCTACCCACAGAAACACCCTTTCTCATGTTGGTCCTCCAATACTACTGCTTCCAGGCTTGTTTGTGGCTCTTACCAAAGTAAAATTAAATTCTGATTCTGTTCAGTAGCTCTACAACCATAGGATAAGTGATACATGTGCAGTATTCACCAGTACCACAGCTGATCTCCTTAAAACAAGTAACAGATGGCTCCCCTTCTGAGTTAGGTGAGGATTCCGCATTTCCCCGGGTGCCCCCACAGAAGCACACACTGAAGCCCCATCTTCAGGCTGTTCCTCAAGTGGGTGTTTGTGTTTTTCCATCAAGCTGTCTGCAATGCAGAACAAGATGCTTGACACATAACAGGTGTTTGAGAACTCTTTATGGAATGTATTGAATGTATCAGTAATAAATCTGTGAGCCCAGTAAATCAGCAGTGAGCTCAATTTACAGCCTGCCTGTTCTGTAAGTACAGAGTAGATATAAACAAAATACCCCTTGTAGTATCACAGTCATACCTGAGTTTATAGCCATGCACTATGTCACTGTTGTCATTTGGAGTAATATACAAAATTCAGCCGCATTGAATAATAGATCATTTTAACTGGTATCAATTATGCTTTATGGTAATTATCAAGATGTCATAAATTTAAGTGGGAAAAAAATGTTTGAAATTATTTAGGTGTCCCTTAGCATTGAGTCTTGTGCTCCCACAAAATATGAAAGAAAACAAATTTAACCAGGTGCAGCCAAAATGTTGGCTGCTTTCTGGAATAAGGCAGAAGCCTCACTAAATGGAGAATAAAGTAATTTGGGGTGGTAATCTACTCTTTAAGTTGAAAAGAAATTAAAACATAGAAATATAAACATTCTGAAAGCAAGTATTTTCTTTGTGTGTGGGTTTTTTTTTTTAGTATTTTAGAAGTTAGGTTTTTAAAAAGAGCACTTCGCTATTTCTTTTTATTTGAAAAACAGCTTTTCAAATCATTTATAGAGAATGGTCTGATTTTTTTCTTCTAAAGCAATTGCTTTAGCTGCCAGGGTATAAACAGGTCGTGGAATATAAAAGGAACAGCAAAGATCAGAGAACCTTAATATCCAGCTATCAAACTCAGAGCACTGTTTTCTTTTCAATAGGTTGACTCCTGGAACATTCTTGAGTTTCTATTTTTTTCCTTTTGAGATATTACTTACCCTAAAATCTAAGACCCATTTAGAGTTATGACTTAATAAATGTGATAACTTTCCAAGTTATCATGGAGTAACTTCAAAGAAATCTAATTGACATATTTCTGATTATAAAATTGGGAACTTAAAATAATTTAATGTACCTCATAAGATCTAATGTGAAACTTCAAACAAATTCTTCTAGTCATGAGAAAATTAACTTCTTTTTGCTTAATATCAAATCTATTAACAACCCAAATAAAGTTTGAGTGCAATTAACTTTGTATCAATTTAATCTCACCAAACTTTCATATTTTCTACAGAAGACAGTTTACGTAAGCTAACTTGGGAATAAAACTATAATTTAGATTGTTGAAATAAATTTACTTATCTGATTAAATGCATTTCTTGGTGTCCTTCAGTAAGGAACTCAAGCTTTTGTTTGTAATCCCTAAGTAATAATTTTTAACTTTAGAAGCCTCTCATTGTTTTCTAAAACCCAAATGGTGTAAATCTGATGTTTCTGAAAAAGAAATTACTTGGGTCAGGATTTTCTAAGGCTATGAATTAAAAACACTGGTAAAATAGTCTCTGAGACCCAAAAGGATTCCATCTGTTTGGGAAAATATGGTTGTTAGGCATGAGCTTTTAGTTTTCCACTTAACTTTATTTTGCTGATTTAAAATAAAAGACTTGTTTCTGTCACAATTAAGACTTTAAAGCAGCTGCATGACTTTGTTCTTCAGTGCTCTAAGGGGTTTGTTTTCTTTTAAATATGTAAACCTACCAAACTAAATAAATGGCCTTTATGTGCATCCAAGGTCTATTAGCTCATTAGGGACAAGAATTTAGCAAATACCACCAATAAAGGAAATAAACAAACTGGCTCTCTGGTGCCCTGGGCTCCAAGGGCTTTCTCCAAGGGGCTATTTTCACTGGGGAGAAGGGCTAATTGCTCATCCTGAGGGCTGTAGTGATTTCTTCACACCGAAGCACTTTGCTCCCTATTCACTTGTGAGTTGAGAAACAGAGAAAAGCATGCTCACGGTCCCTAAAGACCCCTAGAAATCTGGTGTAAATAAGAACTTGCCTTCAGAACTGTGAACAAAGCAGGCATTCCACTTGCCTGATGAAAATGTAGAAGAAGATGAACCCCAATGCAAATGCTGGCCTGTGCTCCCTTCCTCCCAGGGGCTCTCTCTGAGCAGACTTATTGCAGCAACACATTGTACCCTGATTCGCACCACTTCTGCCCTCAGCTTCCACTGGCTTCATGCTGCCTCTGGGCCTCCCCTCACACATGGCTTCATCTCCCAACCCCGCAAACAAGCATGCACACATGTGCACCCAGGGAATGTCCCTGACCTCTCCTATCAAGGTGCCCCATTAGCGTCCCAGGAAGGCCCGACACCGAGCCACCAGCTGACACCCACAGAGCTGAACGCAGCCAGTGGGGCCCCAGGAAAAGTGCCCGTAATTGGAAACCTAGTGCAAGCACCCAGAAATGGAAATGCGACTGTGATGTCTCAGCTCTGTTGCTAATTACTGGGTGTGATCACCCCTGTGGACAAATGATGTATGTCCTCTGGGTTTCAGTTTCCTCATCTGTGAAGTGAAGAATAAGTGGTAAATAATCTCCTAGTTGCTTTCAGTTCAAATATGATCTTAATTCCTACTGAGGTATCAGAGGCTGATAAGGGCTGATCATGTCCCCCCACTCTCAATCCTGGGGAATGCGTAATTAACAACAGCCTTAAAGCTTTGGTATCTTTCCGCAAAATAATAAAGCTTATCTATGAAAATATAAAGGAACCTAAATGGGGGCTTTAGAACACCCCACAAATCATACCTCTCCCTAGCATGTACTTCCGCCAAGCGTGAAGTCTCCCTCTGCACAGACAAGGGATATGCCTGGAACCTCTGTGCTGATTATTTAATCAATTGAGACTATTTTTTTAATGATAGTTCATTCGATTTGATACTAGATATTTTAGAAAATTGTAAAAATCCCTGGGGAGAATTCTGAGACTGTGACTACCAAGTAGAGAATAGGCAGTTTTGTATGAAAATTTTGTCAAGATAAAAAACTAAATTATCTCAAAACAGACAAACTATTCAGGTAGGAAGCTACTGCATTTAGGTATTCTTTAGAACATTTTAACAAACTGGAAACTTTCAGTGGTGAAAATTTAACAGACTATATTCACACAACTAAATGGCTTTAAATGCCTGTTTTCTTTGGCAATTATGAAGCAAAAATGCCTATTATTACATGAACTCACTTTATATATTCTATAAACTGGTTAAAATCTGTCCATAACTTTTGAGTGATTACCTCTTTTAGAATTGAGTAAAGAAACACTGAAAAAAACAGGTATCCATTAGTTGGGAGAAACAATGAACAATTAGAAACGTTTAAATCAGCAAAGAATTGATGGGCTTATATGTCTTTTATTGTATTTATCCCATTTCCTTTGTGAGTTTCTTGGGGACAAGAACTGAGTTCTGTTTCACTTGCATCCCTCCATGGCAGAAAAGGCAAAAGATCCCGACAGACAAGGAGTCCCCGGGAGATCCTTAGGAACTGATCTTGCCTGACGACTGGAGGTGGAGGTTCAAGTGTTCCCAAACCAAACTGAGGGTTGGGCTGCTATTTCTCGTGGCCCAATAATGAAATGCAGATGAAGTTGGTGGGGAAGAGAGTTTTATTTCCGCTACTGGTTACAGGGAGAAGGCCTGGAAGTTATTGCCAGACCAACTCAAAATTATGAAGTTTTCCAGAGCTTATATACTTTCTAAGCTATATGTCTACATGTAAGTGTGCACTCATCTAAAAACATAAGTGATTAACTTCTTCTAATCTATAACTAAGATCTGAGTCCTGAAGACCTTCCTCTGGAGCCTCAGTAAATTTACTTAATCTAAATGGGTCCAGGTGCTGGGGTGATTACCCTTATCTTGTCTCCTGTTAAATCACGGAGGTTTGAGGAGTTCCTTCAGAACCCCAATAAACTTTTTGTGGAGGCCTGGGGAGTTTCTTCAGACCCCCCAGTAAAACTTGTTTAATCCTAAAAGGGGCCTGTTCAGAATTCCTTCATTATTTTGTCATACTTTAAGGCCCAGAAAAGGCCTAGGCAAAACTCTTGGTGGGCTTTTTTTACATTCCAGCCTTTGTATAAGGACACTGGCTCTATCAGCTTTTAATATTTAACTTAACCACTGGGTCAGTACTGAAAGAGTTGTTATGGAGGCCTGCGTTAGTGAGACCTGGCCTGCCACATAAGGGCACCCTGACAAGGTCACACAGAGTGCCTAATGAGAGGTCATGGAGGTCACAATGCAGAGCTGAAGACATGCATATGCCAAGAAGCTGTCCCTGCTTCCAAATGTCATAGGGACAATCATAGAAAGATCTTCAGGTCTTTTCTGGGGACTTGAAAGACACTGTATAAGTGTGTTCTCACATTGCTATAAAGAACTACCTAAGACCAGGTAATTTATAAAGAAAAGAGGTTTAATCAACTCACAGTTCTGCAGGCTGTACAGGAAGCATGGCTGGGGAAACCTCAGGAAACTTAAAATCATGGCAGAAGGTGAAGGGGAAGTAGGCACATCCTACATGTCTGGCAGGAGGAAGAGAGCAAAGGTAGAGGTGCTACACACTTTAAACAACCAGATCTCCTGAGAACTCTCTCACTATCACAAGAATGGCAAAAGGGAAATCCGCCAACATGATTCAATCACCTCCCACCAGGCTCCTCCTCCAACACTGGGGATTACAATTCAACATGAGGTTTGGGCAGCAACACAAATCCAAACCAAGTCAGGCAGGAAAGAGGAAACTCCCTTGGATCATCACATATGGGGGCTCTGACAAGGAGGCCTCTCACAGCCCCGCCCCTCAGCCTTCCTGGGCCAGATGAAGAGGGAGGAAGAAGCCAGAATGAGCTGCAGTTTCCAGGCCCTCTTTCCTTAGAATGAGATTGTCCTTACAGTTAACAGAAAGAAAGGAGCCCTGAATTCAGTATAACAATTAAGCCTAAAAGGTATGAGGGTAACCAGAACCCAGAGAACACCAGCTGCTGCCTTCATACTGAGCCATCTCCTCTAAAAATGTTTCCACAGTTCCTCTATTACTTATGAAGGAAGCATACACATGCACCAGCGTGTCCACAGCACAATCACCACAGCCCTGGCAGCACAGGAAAAGCCCCATCCAGCTACACTTGGCTGGATCTTGGTATAAATTCTTTGGTTGATCAAGCACCCTCTATCTTTCCCTTCCATTTCCTATTCCTGATGAAACCTCCACTCAGTCCTGGCAGCAGAATGGCACATCTTCTCATGTCTGGTCTAAATGGGCAATGTTGAGGCAGTTTGCTCCTCTTTGAATGTTAAAGGATCAGTCTGTATTTTTCCATGTTCCATCCAGCCATACCCTGGCCACACAGGCCAGACATCCTGCCAGCCTCCTCTCTACTTTTGTAGGTCAACATGTTAGCTTTCTCCCTGGGACACGTGACCTCCTGACTATCTAAAAGTTTGTCTTTCCAGAAGCTCTGAGGACAGCCCTCCCCTTGCTTGCTCAAAAGCCTCCTGGGGGCTCTCTGTGAGGAGGAGGAGAGACTGGCCTCAGGAGGTTGTCAAAAGGGCTGTGTGCTCCACAGGGTCCGACCAGAACTGGAAGGGCCAGCAGTGTTGGTCTCTTTCTCTGTGCAGCTGACATCCTCTCCTGGCCTGTTGACAAAAAGAGTCGAACTCTGTAAAATATTTGAAGAGATTTATTCTGAGCCAAATATGAGTGGCCATGGCCCGTGACACAGCCCTCAGGAGGTCCTGAGAACATGTGCCCAAGGTCGTCAGGGAGCAGCTTTGTTTTACACATTTTAGAGAGGCGTGAGACATCAACCAAATACGTTTAAGAAATACATTGGTTTGGTCCAGAAAGGCGGAACAACTCAAAGTGGACAGCTTACAGGCTATAGGTGAATTTAAACATTTTCTGGTTGACAATTGGTTGAGTGTGTCTAAAGACCTGAGATTGATAGAAAGGGAATGTTCAGGGAATGTTCAGGTTGAGATAAAGACTGTGGAGACCAAAGTTCTTTTGAAGTCTTATAGTGGCTGCCCTTAGAGACAACAGATGACAAATGTTTCCTATTCAGATCTTAATTAATCTCTTTAGGATTGGGAAAGTGTGGAAGAAAAAGATCTAGCTATGTTAACAGAGATTCTTTACAGATGCAAATTTTCCCCCATGAAGAACAGCTTCGCAGGGCCTTTTCAAAATATGACAAAGAAATATGTTTTGAGGTAAAATATTTTTATTTTCTTCCTTGTCTTATAATGTTATGCCAGAGTCAGGTTGGAAAGTGAGTCATGATATATAGAGTTAAATAAAACCCATATGGTGATAATTTATGATTTGTAGGGCATGACACTCAAGGAATTTGGGCAAGATTAAAAAAAAATCAGAATTTAGTCCTCAGGGCAAATAACCTCTAGAAAACTCACAGCTTTTCTTGCAATCCATAAGCAAGTTTTCAGAGTTCATGAAGCCTCTACAATCTCTTGCTATTTCCAAGGTTGCAAGTGCAAACATGGAACATCTTGACTAGGACTCTGTTCTGTGAGATCACTGTGACCAAGTCTGGCATGCATTTTCCAGACGTTGCCCAGCATGGGCGTGTACTCATCTCCCACAAGAGTCTTCCGGGTGGGGGAATTCAAGTTCAGCCTGGAACCTTCTCCTAGAAGGATATGAGAGCCAGCAGGAAGAACATTCCTTTTCTTTTTAAGTACTTTAGCCTTAGATTTCAGGCAAATTTGAAACAATTGAGCATCTTACTGAAATGGGGAGGAGGTGTCTGAGCTTATAAATATTCTCTTCTTCTTTCTCCGGAAAGAAGAACCTGTACTTTTTAGAGGAGAGGCAGAAAATCCAAGAGACCACAGATCTTTTCCAATTTGGTCACAACGTTCAGTTTTCATAGGCTAGCCACTTTATGTTTGAAATCTCAAACTCTCTCTGATCTATCCAAATAATAATTACAAGAATAGAAGAAAACACTTACATAGTACAAATTATGTCTAAGCATGAATATTCCCAGCAACCTTAAGAAATACTATTCCCATATTACAGATTGGACAAGTGAGGCACAAAGAGGTTAAGTAACATACCCAAGATTGTACAGCTAAGGTATGATGAGCTGAGGTTCAAATCCAGTGTCTGATGCCGGATTCTATGACATTAACCACTTCACAAGGCACTAGTGAAACCTGAAGTTTTTGTGTCTCAAACTGAAAGGTATAAGGATTTGCTGGGAGATAAGAGACAAAGTGGCTTAAAAAAAAAAAAAAAAGGAGCCAAGAGTAGCAGGTACCTCTGCTCCACCTGCAAAATCCATTATTAAGCTACATTTTATAACCCAGGTGTCAGCCGGCCCTCCCTGCCTGCTCGGGATGTTCCTGAGATCTTGTCTTAAACTCCCAAATTCCTCAGCATGTGATGTTTGAAACATCAGCCAAGATTTCCACAAATTTCTAGGTGCTCACACTATTATTTCATATTTTGCCTTTTGGTCTCATGTTTCGGTTACACCATATAATAAAATCTATTCTCACAAAATATTTTTGGACAAACAAAGCTATCACGAGGAGACAACTGTTCCTTAAGTGTCATCTGGTCACCCTGACTCTGGTATCTTACTGACTCCCCCTCACCTCAGCCTCTCTCCATTTCCCTCTGGCCCCTTCTTTCTCCTCCTCGTTCTTCCCACCCCAATCACCCACCACCACCACACCCCAAATGGAACCAATCTTCCTTCAGGTCTTGTTCTTAGCAAAATCCTTTTGCTGTTTGGCCCTGCTCTTGAAGTCTCACCCTCTACCCTAAGGAGTGTCTTAAACAAAGACATTCTGGTGCCAGCTGTTCAGATAATAACATTCGTTCTCCCCCATTACAACGTGGTAATAATGTGGTGAATGTGATAAAAGGGAGGAGGTGTGGTTGTATAGAAGAGATCAAGACTGACGATGCCAGGGAATGCCTCAGTCTGCTGTAGCCCTCTATTGGTGTTTATGCCTTTCCATGCAAAGCCAATAAAAAGTCTAGAGTGAAGCCCTTTGGAGGCAGGGCAGCGGACGCGAGGGAGACAGACCAAATGGCCCCTCGTGATGTTTACATTCTAGAAGCAGAGACGGACAACAGATACACAAATGAACATATGACAATGTCAGGCAGGGATAGTACCATGAAAGTAAGAAATAAAAATAAAATCCTAAGACCACCACTCAACTGAACGGATCCACTCTTAGCCAAGGAGGCCCCAGAGAAACTTTAAAAACTGAGTTCCTGGCCATGACAGAACAGGATGCTGGAGACACCTCGGTATACCCCCTCCTTCGCTAACATCCAGTGAACTTTATTTCCTCAGGGAGAAACAGAAACCAGCCCTTTTAAGAAAGACTTGCTCCACTGCAGATTTCAAACACCTACCTGATGTTGTAGCCTTTTTGTGGTTTTGACACAACAACTGACAGCATTTCTTCCTTATAAAAGACCACTGACCCTGGAGTGGTTCTGGCCAGTTTACACAGGCTGTGCACAGAATGCCTTTGTCTCTTTTTCACCTTTTGATGTATACAGCCCAATGTTAATGCAGTTAAATGTTAAGTCTCCATGCCAAAGTAAACATGGGACATATGTAATATTCACTGTTGCTTATGTGTGTGCAAGTGTCCCTCCTTTATGAATATTCAAGGCTCCTCCTATAAACTGTTAAATATGTTTACTTAGCCAACTCCTTCAGTATAAACTCCTGTTTCACCCTTCCTCCTTTGAAATACCCACTTTCAGATTCTGCTGGCGGCTATGCTTCCCAACCTTCAGGCAGCAACCATTTATAAGAAATAAAGATCTCCTCTCTAAATTTACAGCTATTGTGATTTTAAGTTGACAAAAGAAACTAGAGCTGATGAAAGGACCGAAAGTGAAGTACGTGTAGAGGGAGGTATACTGAACAGGTGGTCGAAGAAGACACCACTGAGAGGTTATTCGGGCAAAGACCAGAGTGAAGTGAGGAAGGGAGCCACGAATGTCTCTAGGGAAGAGCATTCCAAGCCAAGGGAGCAGCAAAAACGGGGTTGATTAAAATGGCAAGAGGATGTGACTATAGTGGAATGGTAATAGAGTTCAGGCCATTATGCTCCATTCATTGCAAATAGGAAGGGCAGGGTGTTGACTTCCATGCATAAAATTTTTTGTCTTTAATCAGCTAAATATTTTGAACATATGATTCTATAAAGACATATCTTCCCCTTTTAGACCTAAGTATAGAACTTTACATTAGTTTTCATATTTATTAATTTTTGCCAAACTTAACCCATAACAAAAATGTTCAAAACAATGGTTTGAATAGTGACAATCCTATTTCCTCATATTATTTTGTTACTCAAGAATTCTATCAACTTTCTTCCCATACCACTTCATGAATAGATGCTTTCTTAATGGTCATGTAGCATAAAGTATAATTTATTTGGTCCAGGCCTCATTGGTGGACATTTAGCTTCCTTCTTGAAATATGTGTGTGTGTGTGTGTGTGTGTGTGTGTGAAAGAGACAGAGAGAGAGAGACAGATTTGTGTTCTCCTGCTCATCATTCCCCTCTCCCACATTTGTCTACCTTTTCTCTTCTCTTTATAAGATTTCCTACTTCTATTCCCTTGAATGTTGATGCTGCCCAGGGCTCTGTCCCCTGCTTGCTGTTCTTGTTGCTCTACATACTCTCTGAAAGGCTCTAAAAAACTATGCATTCCTTTCCTATATTCCGGCAATGAACAAGTAAAATTTGAAATTAAAAACCCAATATCATTTACATTATCACCCTCAAAAGTGAAATGCTTAGGTGTCAAGCTAACAAAATATGTTTGAGATCTATATGAAGAAAGCTGTGAAATGTTGATGAAAGAAAAAAAAAGAACTAAGTAAATAAAGAGATAATCCATGTTCATGGATAGGAAGACTCAATATTGTCAAGATGTCAGTTTTTTCCAATTTGATCTATAGATTCAATGCAATCTCAATCAAGATCTTAATAAATTACTTTGTGGAAATCAACCAAGTTGTTCTAAAGTTTATGTGAAGAAGAAAAAAGACCTAGAATAGCCAATTCAATATTGAAGAAAAAGAACAAAGTCAGAGGACTGACATAACCTTGATACTTACCTAGGTACTTACATACTTATAGTATGACTTCAAGACATACTATAAAGCTACAGTAGTCAAGATAGTGTGGTATTGTTGAACTAATACACAAATAGGTCAATGGAAAAAATAGAAAGCTCAGAAATAGATATACATAAATATAGTCAACTGATCTTTGAGAAAGTAGTAAAGGCAATACAATAAAGCAAAGACAGTCGTTCAACAAGTGGTATTGGAACAACTGGACATCCACATGCAAAAAAAAAAAAGAATCTAGACAAAAACTTTACATCCTTTCCAAAAATTAATTCAAAGTGAATCACAGACCTAGATGTAAAACACAAAACTATGGCTGGGTGTGGTGGCTCACTCCTGTAATCCTAGCACTTTGGGAGGCCGAGGCGGGCAGATCACAAGGTCAGGAGATCGAGACCATCCTGGCTAACATGGTGAAACCCCGTCTCTACTAAAAATACAAAAGATTAGCTGGGCGTGGTGGCAGGCACCTGTAGTCCCAGCTACTCGGGAGGCTGAGACAGGAGAATGGCATGAACCCAGGAGGTGGAGCATGCAGTGAGCGGGGATCCCGCCACTGCACTCCAGCCTGGGCAACAGAGTGAGACGCCGTCTCAAACAAACAAACAAACAAAAAAACATAACACAAACTATAACTTCTAGAAGATAACAGAAGAGAAAACCTAGTTGACCTTAGATATAGAGATAACTTTTCAGATACAACACCAAAGGCACAATTCATGAAAGAAAGAATTGATAAGTTGGACTTCATTAAAATTAAAAACTTCTGCTTTGCAAAAGACAATTTCAAGAGAGTTAGAAGACAAGCGACAAACTGGGAGAAAATATTTAAAAAGACACATCTGATAAGACTATTACCCAAAATATACAAAGACTGAAAGATAGATATTGTATGATATTTATATGTGGAATTTAAAATAGTCAAGCTTAGAGAGACAGAGAGTAGAATGGTGTTTGCCAGAGGTTGGGAGGCAAATAAACATATGAAAAGATGTTCCACATCATATGTCCTCAGGGAAGTAAAAATTAAAACAACCATGAGATGCCACTACACACCTGTCAAAAGACAAATTACAACACACTTAGTTTAAAGGTTTAATCAGCTTTATTTGTGAACCTAGAATCAGACACTTCATGTCATCAACTAGAATGAGTGCTCTGATAAGCTGAGTAGAGAAGGTTGGCTTTATAGGCAGGAAAAGAGTAAGGAAAGCAGAAACAAAAAAACAAAAAGCAGATTAGTCATTTTGAAGTTGCTTTTCTTATGAAGATTAAAGAAGAGGGGATGTCCTTATCATGCCAGCTAAAATTGGCCAGTTTGGGATTTGGCTATTCTCTCTCTCTCAATTTTTCAGAAGTTTAGATAAAGAACTTAGTGTAGGCTAGGTGGCATGGAACTTCAGTATGAATAACTCCATTTTGGTTTGGTCCATTGGGCCCAGTTTAGGAGATCAGTCCAAACCAATGGCCTCCTATAAATTGTATTTAACACACCTATTAGAATGGCCCAAATCTAGAACACTGACACACCAAATTCTAGGAAGGATGTGGAGCAAGAGAAATCTTCATTCATTGCTGGTGGGAATGCAAAATGGCATAGCCACTTTAGAAGATGGTTTGGATATTAACCATGGGTCTTTTAATATGGATATAAGCTGGGTAAGTCTCAGTCCAGCGAATTTCATTCGGTAATTAACTAACTAGGCAAATATGGAGTTCCAGGCACTGGGAGGGTCTGGGAGTAAAATGAAAAGCAAAGCAGACACAGGGCCGCTTTATCTGGATTTGTCTGGCCTTTGTCGTCCATCCCTGGGAAGGAAGCTTTAAACCCTTAGAATTTCCCAAGTGATAAGAACGTCTCTGTTACTCATGGTGGGTCCCTCAGACCACAGCTGAGTTTATGCTAAAAGGTGACTCAGGATGGGGCAAGACCAACTATGTGATTAGAGGTTTCAGACTTGGAGCCACATACTAACAGCCTGCCCTCCAGGAAGGGGAGGAAGGCTGGAGACTGAGTTCAACCTCATGGCCAGTGATTCTATTGATCATACTCATGTAATGAAAACCCAATAAAAACTCTAGACTTTGAAGCTTAGGTGAGCTTCTCTGATCAACAGTACTCTATGTGTATTATCATGCATGGGTGTGCCAGGAGAATGTGCCTCACTCCACAGAGAGGTCAACAGTGGCTTCCCATTTGGGACCTTTCCAGGCCTCACCCTATGCATCTCATTTTTTAAAGCTGGTCTTAATTTATATTATTTTGTGCTGTAATAAAATTGTATAATCATAAGTATAGTATTTTCTTGAATTCTGAGTCATTCTAGCAAATTATCAAAGGAGATAGTGGAAAATCTCTGGTTTATGGCCAGTTGGTCCAAAATGCAGGTGGCTGGGAGCCCCTGCAGTTGTGGCTGGCATCTGAAGTGAGAGAGATCTTGTGGGGGAACATGCCCTTCATCTGTGAAGTCTCTCAGAATTGCCTTGCAACCACCCGACTGTCATGGGTCTTGCCTAAGCTGGAGGGAACTTGTTGAACAACAACAGAAAATTAATTGTGGCCTTGCCTGTAGCCTAGAGTATGTTCCTTTGTTATTCCATCTCAGAGATAACATTTCTTCCCTTGTAGCACCTGCTTCAGTTTATTACACTTGATTAGGTGACCGCTAATTGAAGTTAGCTTTCCTCCCTAGTGAAGCAGCCATGTGTCTGCTTTGCTTTCCATTTTACTCCTAGCACCTCCCAGTGCCTGGAACTTAATATTTGCCTAGTTATTTACAGTTACTTAGTGAAATTAATTAGAAAGAGACTTACTCCTACCCCAATACACTCATATCCAGATTAAAAGATTCATGGCTAATATCTACAATTGATTTTCCTAACAGTGAAAAAAGTTATCTACATTTTTTTTTTTTTTTGACACAGAGTTTCGCTCTTGTCACCCAGGTTGGAGTGCAGTGGTGCAATTTCAGCTCATTGCAACCTCTATCTCCCAGGTTCAAGCGATTCGCCTGCCTCAGCCTCCCGAGTAGCTGGAATTACAGGTGTCTGCCACCACATCCAGCTAATTTTTGTATTTTTAGTAGAGGTGGAGTTTCACCATGTTGGCCAGGCTGGTCTCGATCTCTTCACCTCAGGTGATCCACCTGCCTCTGCCTCCCAAGGTGCTGGGATTACAGCTGTGAGCCACCGTGCCCAGCCGTGATTGACATTTATAATTGTGAAAACAATTATTTTTCTAGGCTTTGTTCTAGGGCATCAGAAATGCAGATAGTAAGAGCTCTTAAGAAATTCACAGCTTTTATGGAAAACTGCAGATCAAGGAAATGTCACATCTGCTGTTATCATACAACAACTTGGGAGTTTCTTTCAGTGAGTTCCAATCCTGGGGTGCCCTGTACTCTTCCACATGAGAAAGTATGTGCACCTCCGACACTCCATTGCTTTGTGCACAACATTACCACGTACAGAGAGGATGCTGTTTCTGTGGCTGGTGCCATCGTGTTTAATTACTACAGAAGAAATGAAGCCTATAACAAGACCAAAGAAGTCAAAGAAAAAAAATTAGTAAATGAAAATGGAAGACTGAAATATGAAGCTAGTAGGAAGGCAGGCACTGGCATAGTCTCATAAAAGGTCTTTCACTTGCCAAAAATTGTGCTAGGCACTGGGATACAAAGAGAACAAGCCATGATCCCTGCCCTCAGAGAGAACCAATCAATAAAGAACCATTACAAATTGATTAGGCCATAGTTTAAACAGATGTGCCTACCAAGTGCAGTGAGAGGAGAGGGGATGGGAGCATTGAGGCCAGCCTGAGGTTCAAAGAAGATATTGAGAAGAAGGAAGCATTGGAATTGCAGCTTGTGTAACATGTAGGGATTTTCTAGTGGCTGGGTGACAGAAAGGTATTATGCCTGTGGAAGGAACCACACATTCAAAAGGGTGGAGAGTATGTACTTGTCTAAATACAAGTAATTGTATTTGGTTTAAATATAAAGTGTGTGTGTGAGAGAGGGTGATAAAGGAAGAGTGAAATAGAGGAGAAAGATTGTCTTAGGCCACAAACGAGGTTTGGCAGCTACAGAGATGCTGGATCACAAATGCTAAACATGCAATGTAATACACTTTAGACTACAACTTCTAAAAGAATTTTTAAAAATTAGTAAACAGATGAACCAAAAAATGAACTGGAGTATGTTGAGGATGGGAGTCTGATGACCTTATTCGGAAGATGTGGACATTATAAAAATCATGCTGAGGGCAATATGTAATCACAGAGGGAAGTGAGGCAGCCAGTGAGTAATGAAGAAGAGGATCTTGTAGTGCAACTATATCAGGGACATGGGAGATAGAGGACAAGGGCAGGCAAAAGAAGTATTTGGGATCTGGCATCAATAGACTTGCAGATGGTTGAGAAATGGCAGACAGGGAGTCCATGAAGTCTCTAAGGTCTCTGGCTTGGATTGGTAATGGATCATAGAGTCATTATTTGACAGGAGAATACAAAAGGGAAGTGGCTGAGTTCAGCGTGGGAAAGCCGCATGGAGATATGTAAGAAACAGCTGGAGCTCAGAGGGAGTGTTTGCTGGAAGTGAAGCCTTGAGAACCACCAAGTCTAAGTTATGGTTGAGCTCACAGACTAAATAAGCTTGATCAGGAAGAGCTTATAAAGTGAGAAGAGAGGAGGCAAGGGCAGCCTGTTCTGAAGAGCTTGGGGCAAACATCCTGAACTTGACCATCATCTACAAAGAAGCTGTTCCAAGAAGAAAACTACTAGTTACTGGCACACAGTCTGGCTCTAAGAGTGTTCTTTAGATTTTTTGTCCAGATTACTTTGCTCTCTTGATTTGCAACTTCTACCTGTGCATATTTGATGAATAAATGTATGAACCTACCTATTTCCAGACTTAAGCAATACACTGACAGGTGCAACAGGAGCCACAAAAATGAAAAGAAAAAACAAGAGGAAAATTGTAAGTATAAAAGAGAAGCAGCCTTATGTTATGTAAATAGAAGAGAAATAAATTGTTTAACAGCGATCAGTGCATTAGACTAGTAAACGTAACTAGTAATTAGTGATATTACCTGTAAAGGAACCAAAAACATAGAAATGAAAGATAAAGAATAGTTATGGAGATAAAGACATAGCGATCCATAAGAAAGAGCAAAAATTCAGAATTGAGATAATAACCTTTCCATAAAAACACAGAGAGACCACATGGCTGGATGTTCACCTTATACCATATACAAAAATTAACTCAAAATGGATAAAAGGCCACTTGATTTAGCAAAGATTTTTTTGAAATGATGCCCAAAGCACAGGAAATAAAAAAGAAAAAACAGGTAAGTTAAACTTCAAAATTTGTGCATCAAAGGACACTACCAACAGAGTGAAAAGGCAACTCACATAATGGAAGAAAGCATTTGCAGATTATGCATCTGATAAGAGGTTAATATCCAGAACACATAAAGAACTCCTACAACTCAGCAAGAACAAAAAATGATTTAAAAATAAGCAAAGCACTTAAATAGACATTTCTCCAAATAAGGTTACAAATGACCAACAAGCACACGAAAAGATGCTAACATCACTAGCCATTAGGGAAATACAAATCAAACCACAATGAGATATTATTTCACACCCACCAGGATGCTATCATCCAAAAGTTAAATCTTAAGAAAATAGAAAATCACAAGTATTGATGAGCATGTGGAGACATTGGACCCCTGTGCATTAGTAGTGGGAATGTAAAATGCTGCCGCTGCTATAGAAAATGATGCAGCAATTTCTTAAAAAATTAAATAGAGGATTACCACATGATCCAGCAATTTCATTTCTGGGTAAATACCCAAAAGAAGTGAAATTACTGGTTTGCTAGAGTTATAACAACATACCACAACTGGATAGCTTAAGAAACAGGAATTTATTTTCTCACAATTCCGGTGGCTAGAAGTCCTAGATCAAGGTGTCAGAGAATTTGTGTCTCCTGAGGGTTTGTTTCTCTTTAAAAATTAAGTTAAAACTTTTACCACAATTTTTAACTAAAAATTAAGTTAATTGCTATAGATTTTTGTTTATAGCCTGAGAAACATATTTTTTGCTACTCTCCAAGAAATGCTAAAGCATAATTTGATTAATGGGAAGTCTAATTTTAACCATAAATTCCACTATCAGAAGGGAGCATTGCAAGAACTGACCACTTTGCATGCAAGAGGAGCTTTTTGTTTGTTTTGTTTTGCTTTGACATGGACTACCCTAGGGAATTGCTTGCACTTTTCCCTTGGCTGTAAATAAAAACATGGATCTGTGTTCTTATTTGGATATAATATTTTAAATATAAAAATAAGACAGTTGGGTAATTAATTCATGAGAATATCCCATCCAATTAAACATCCTGACTGGACCATGGCCTTTGTGTGGCCTGCAGAGAGCTTGAAACAGCTTAAAATTTGTATGGTTAGAAGCACCCTTTTACCAGTTTTAGTCAGTTCTGGCTGCTATAACAAAGCATATAGGCTGGGTTGCTTGGAAACCACAGACATTTATTTCCCACAGTTCTGAAAGCTGGAAGTCTGAGACTAGGGTTCCAGCAGAGCTGGGTACTGGCGAGGGCCCTCTTCTGGATTGCAGACCGCTATCTTCTCATTGTGTCCTCCTATGGCAGAAAGAGAAAGAGAGCTCTCCGGGATTCCTTTCAGAATAGCTTTAATCACATCCATGAGGACTCCACTCTCATGACCTAATCACCTTCCAAAAACCCCACCTCCTAATACCATCACCTTGCGTGTTAGAGCTTCAACATATGAATTTGGTGGGCAACATACACATTCAGTCCATTGCGCAGACTAAATATGAGACAAGTCATTCATTAAGTCAGTCTTTCTAGGACTATACAAAATGTCAAAATAACTAGGAGAAAAGAGAAAACTACTCAAGTGTGACATCAAGGGGAAAACGTTATCACAGAACTTGGTAATTTCTTACAGACAGGACTGGCGATAGAATCTGCAGGGCCTAGTGAAAAATAAAAATGTGGGACCCCTTGTTCAAAATGCAGACCCCAAAGTGCCATTGAAAGTACCAAAATATAAAACTTTTTCCTTTATTTTATGGTCTCTGACTTGGCTTGTGAAGATGCTTTTTATTTGCTATTTAATGTTGCTCTAAGTACAGAAAATTAAAACATTAAATTATTAGCACAAATTTTATTATGCATTTTTATATTGTTTTAAATGCAAATATAAGAACAGCTTACTTGGATGCAGAATCACCAGAATTACACAATTCTCATTTTGTAGTTCATGCATGCATGTGCATTTTGTTCTTACCAGAACAAAGGAAACTACACAAAGTTAACTCAACTGTGTTCATCTCACCTCTTGGTGTGTATATACTCTACCAACACTCTACCTTAGGCTACGGATAAGTAAGGAAGGATTGAAGGGGAAAAGAACAATATCATCACCCCATGTCATCCTTGTCAGCATAAGTGATGGCTAATACAAGGAAGTAACACCAGTAAAAAAGGATATCGAAGGGTCTGTTGGTCTTAGAAAACCATTTCCTTCTTTCCGCATTCGAAGGAAGTCCTGGTTCAAACAGAGACTGGCCTTTGGGGAGAGTCAATGCAAACCATTTCCTTCTTTCTGCATTCGAAGGAAGTCCTGGCTCAAACAGAGACTAGCCTTTGGGGAGAGTCAATGCCCCAGCTTACTTTGTCCTCACTCTAAGCTTCTCTGAAATCCTACCTGTCATGGGTCCATGGGAATTCTGGACTCATGAGGCATCTCAAATGCTATATGCTAATGGCGTAGCAAAAGAGCTCAAAAGAATTTCAAGACAGTGACAGCAGAGCATTAAAAAGCAGCATGAGCCACTCTGAATGTGTTCCCTTTGTGACTACAAATGTCAAACACCAATTTGCACATATTATTGAAATCTATTATATGTGGCCATCTAGGAAGGCTCAAGGTAGGCTAGGAAGGCTCAAGGTAGGCTAACAAGGCGGTGTTCAATGACATATCACTGTGGGATGGCTGTTTTCACCAATGCATTCACAGAGGGATGCTCGGAATGTTATCGGCTCTGGTATTCTAATATTGCCACATGAGATACTATTGCCATGCTCCTCAGTGGTATTTTCTTCCAAAAATAAGTACATTAATTAAAAATAAGAAAATACACGAATATAGTAAACAAATAATACTTAAGCAGGAGCTGGTAGGAATGAATGGAGGAACACTACCAAATCATCTAACAACAGCAGCACATCTCACTGGCAGAAATTCAGATGTGGAATTATGCTTCAAATGCTACTAATGGACTACGCAAAGGAGATACTGAATCTATGAAGGGTATTGAAATGCATACTTTTCTTCTACATATGATTCTACAGTGAATAAGTCTTATGAGACCTGATGGTTTTATAAAGGGGAGTTCCCCTGCACAAGCTCTCTTGCCTGCCACTATATAAGATATAAGTAGAAATTACTCTACTTTTAATTACAGTGGCTCACGCCTGTAATCCCAGCACTTTGGGAGGTTGAGGCGGGTGGATCACGAGGTCAGGAGATCAAGACCATTCTGGCTAACACGGTGAAACCCCGTCTCTACTAAAATACCAAAAAAAATTAGCCAGGCGTGGTGGCGGGCACCTGTAGTCCCAGCTACTCGGGAGGCTGAGGAAGGACAATGGTGTGAACCCGGGAGGTGGAGCTTGCAGTGAGCCGAGATTGCACCACTGCACTTCAGACAGAGCGAGACTCCATTTTAAAAAAAAAAAAAAAAAGGAAAAAGAAAAAAAAATAGAAAAATCCCAGTTTTTCAGGCCACACAGAGTTGTTCACTAGCTGCACTCTGGACCATGAATCCAGCCATTCAGAATCACATCTTGGTGGGATTTACTATCTACTCTGGATTGGAATATTGCCATTATCAGCCTCCAATGAAATAATGGACTTAGGCAATCATGGTTTTTAGTTACTAAAACCATAAGATGAAAAGTTGATATGTAAGATCACAGTGGATGAATCAGGCTGATACCCTAGGAACTCATTGATCAATCTTAATATTACCAAATATGATATTGTGTGCCTCCTCTCAGAAATACACACCACCACCTGGAAAGTATCAATGCCAAAAAAGTTGAATAGAATCTGATTAGCCATCTAGATCTATCTACAATCTAGAAGAGCATGTTAATTGTATATTTGCATGATTTTACACTCATCATACTAATCATCAAAGTCCAGAATGTAGTGAATGCTACATGACAACCTATATTCTTTCATAAATGAATTGCTGGGAACCAAAAATGTCAGGACGTGGACACCTGTAGATGAAAACAGATTAGAGCTACATATTCACCAGATATAATCAGTGAACCTTGTTTGGATCCTGTATTAGTCTGTTCTGACACTGCTAATAAAGACATACCCGAGACTGGGTAATAATTTATAAAGAAAAAGAGGTTTAATTGACTCACAGTTCCACATGGCTGGGGAGGCCTCACAATGGTGGCGGAAGGCAAAGGAGGACCAAAGGCACATCTTATAAAGTGGCAGGCAAGAGAGCTTGTGCAGGGGAACTCCCCTTTATAAAACCATCAGGTCTCATAAGACTTATTCACTATCAAGAGAAGAGCATGGGAAAGACCCACCCCCATGATTCAATTACCTCCCACAGGGTCCCTCCCATGACGTGTGGGAATTATGGAAGCTACAATTCAAGATGAGATTTGGGTGCGGACACAGCCAAACCATATCAGATCCTGATTCAAACTAAGCAACTGGAAAAAAAAAATGCATGTGACAATTTGAACACTAACTAGATAATCTGATAATATTTAGAACTCATTATTAATAATTCAGATAAGATAATGTTTGCATCTTATGGTTTTAGAAAAAAAGAATTACCTTATAAAGATAAATACAAAGACATTTATAGCTGCAATTAATTCTATGATGTCTGGAATTCAAAATAATCCTGTGGTAGAGGAAGGGGAGTATGCATCAAATAAGACTGGTTGAAGTCAGATGATGAGCACTTGATGGGGGCAGAGTTATCTATTATTATACGAATACTATTAGACCTTAAACTATTCTCTCTACTTTTGCACCTATTTGAGATTGTCCATAATAAAAACTTTGAAACATAAAAATTTTTGAAAACAGTATTTAAACAATGGTTTCATACCACGAGCTGTAGTCTTTACTCATATTTCATCCCTCTTCATGGCCTCTTCCATGATGCCAGGTGTGTGTTACTCACTTTACATATGTTCCTTTGTATAAGCCGTTCCTCTGTGCCCTCAAATGTCCAACTTACAGAATCCCCACGTTGCCCACACCCTTTCTTGTTTCTTGCATTGAAACAGAGATACTTCAATACAAATAAAACATATTTAACCCATTAATTGTTTTCTCCGGTGAACTTAGTCTTTCAGAAGTTAGTCTTCATTCATCTTTATCTTCCTCTCAAATGTTTAAATAGACAGATGCCAAGTATGTAACACTCTTTGGTATAAATAAATGAAACCATGTAATCATCATTTTCATCTCTGTTTTCTGACTTCCTTAAGCAAAGTTCCTCCTCCATGATCTTGTGAAGCTCTTCAAACTTCTGCCAGCATGCTTACTAAGTCTATCGCGAGTGTCATTTTGCATATACCTAAACTTATCTGTCTCTTCCTCCACAAGAAAGTGAGAGCTTTGAAGTTGCCAAGTGTTTCTTATTCCTCCATCTCCAGTTTGACACACACTAAGAATTCAATAAAAATTTTTTTTACGTAAAGGAAGAGAGGTAAGAGAAGCAGGGGCAGGAGGGAGAAAGAAATGTTTAAATAAATACATTAGAAACTGTGAATATTAATAGTTTAAATGTTTGACTCCTATGTTTTTCCAATCTTGTTTGACTGGTAAGTCTGCAGTGTTCATACCTTAAACTTGAGTCATGCTTACTACTTATAACCAGCTTCCACTAATTCTCTGATTGTATAAGAAGACAAGAACTATGAAAATCCACAAATATAATATCTGAAAAATCACAAAGTACAAGGTTAATCACACAAGATTAGGATTGCATCCCAAATTAGAAAATAAAATTGTTAACAAAAAAAGCATATTATTTTTGAATAATAAATTAGGTAAAAAATTTTGCAAAGAATCAAAATTTCCATCAAAGAAGAAAGGAGAAAATATGTACATGATTACAAACTTAATCAAAATGGACATTATTTAAAGAGGATTTGGCTTGAAAGCTTCTAGGTATTAGTTTGTTTTAATTCTGTATGTTCAAAAGTTGTGAAATACATAGTTTCTAGGATAGAGTGACCAAATATGTTTTATTTAATCATTCCACATGCCTTCCACCTGTTGGGAATAGACCATCTCTGTCAGGTCCTGTCTACTTTAAGTCAACATCACTCTATTCATCAAGCTGACAATCTTAAATGGAAGTCAGTGTTCTATTTGATTTTCTGCCATCATAATGTGCCTTCAGCCACAACCACTTTCAAATTGCTTTTTCCTGGGGAAGATTGCAATATGATAAGCTCACAGCCAAAAAGCCTTAATACATCAAATGGAATGGAGAATAAATGTAAAAAATGCACTAACAGAGGATGTCAGATCTCATTTATTTTTCATTTTACTCTTTCAGTACACATATATCTTTTTTATGTTGAAATATTATCTCTAAATCATCCATTCAAAAAGGGATTTTCAAATTAATTTAATTTTCATAACATGTGCAAGCAAACACAATAAGCAAACAAACAAAACAATCTCTCAATGGCCAAGCTGTGCTTTTCCTTTCTCCATGCAACACCTGCAGGCTGCATTGACTTCTGGGAGAACTGATGCACTGTCTCAGAACTTGCAGGTTTTTAACATGAACTTATACCACAGCAACTACAAGAAATTGTTCTGGGGCCTACCAAAAGTTAGGGATACCTGTTGTTTTAGTCTATTTTCTGCTGCTATAACAAAATACCTCAGACTGGGTAATTTACAAAGAAAAGATATTTACTTGGCTCACAGTTCTGGAGGCCAGGAAGTCCAGGATTAAGGGGCTGCATCTGGTGAAGGCCTTCTAGCTGCATCATACCATGACAGAAGGCATCACATGGTGAGAGAGCCCGAAGAGAGACTGCATGAGTCAGAGAGAGGTTGGGGGCTGGAACTTCATCCATTTTTATCAGGAACCCAGCCTCACAATAATGGCATTAATCCATTCACAAAAACAGAGTCCCTCATGACCTAATCACTTCTTAAAGGTCCCACCTTTCAACACTGTTACAATGGCAATTACATTTCAACATGAGTTTTGGAGGGGACATTAAAACTATAGTACCTGTGCATCAGTTAGGATCTGTTCCTTGGCAAATAATGGCACACAACAGGGCTTAACACACCATTTACTTAATATGGATTCAGAGGCAGGCAGTGCTAGGGCTGGGCAGGCACACCAACAATGCCACCAAGGACTCCACACTTTCACCCTTCCTCATGATCCATAGCGTGTGGGCTTTTGTCCTTGGGCTTTTATTTTTTTTTCTTTTTTGACGGAGTCTCACTCTGTCACCCAGGCTGGAGTGCAGTGGTGTAATCTTGGCTTACTGCAATCTCCGCCTGCCAGGTTCAAGCAATTCCCCTACCTCAGCCTCCCAAGTAGCTGGGACTACAGGCGTGTGTCACCTCGCCCAGCTAATTTTTGTATTTTTAGTAGAGACGGTGTTTCACCATGTTGGCCAGGATGGTCTCAACATCCTGACCTGTGATCCGCCCACCTCAACCTCCCAAAGTGCTGGGATTACAGGCGTGTGCCACTGCACCCAGCAGGGCTTGTTTCTTTATAGTCATCATATGCTCACATAGCAGTTGTCCAAAGGGAGGGAGGAAAGAAGGCAAAAAGAGCTTTCTCTTTGCCCCACTCTCTCTTCTGTCAAGGAGAAAAATCTTTCCCAGAATCCCCAATAGAGTTCCCATTTGGACTCATTGGCCAGAACTGGGTCACATGCACAAACCTGGAAAAAATCACTGGCAAAACAAATGGGGTTAATATGATTAGCCTGAATCAATTACAGTTCAACCCCTGAGGCCTCACACTGTTCAAACAAAGGAAGACTTCACTGCTAAATGAGGAAGACTTCACTATTAGCAAATGCCTTCAATCTGCCAAAAATTATATATTTATTCCTAAAGACACCTATAATTCCATTTTTAGCAAGTTAATACACTGAACATGGACATGCAGTGAAGTAGAATGGAAATCAAAATACAAAAGATTGATAAAATATTAGCCTTGATAGTTGGAGCTTTAATAAAAGGCCAAACAAGCGTTATTCTTACTTTTAAGATAATTCTAAGTGTGTGATATTTACCATAAATCCTTCATTAGTGAATATTAGAGATTTATCATTTTCCTTTCATGTAATGACCTTTACCATTAGTAAATGACATTTTTAAAATTAAATCAACAAGTCCTCCAAGAAGAAACATGAAATTGTAGAGAAGTGTCTAAATGTTAATGTTGCAAGACCATGAATAACCTTTAAGTTGTCTCTGCAGAAGCAAATTCATCATTAAATTTGACCAGTTCACTAGCACTGAGGATACCAGGAGCACCTGTTTTCTATGAGATCATCACCATTATTCAGATTCTACACAAGAATTTTTCAACAACCTATTTATGAGTCTACCTAACCATATCATCAAAAAGGACTTACCAAGTTCTTACTTAAATACAGCTATACTATTTCCCTGCTGTACCAAACCACAATCATATATATACATATACACACATACACATATGTTTATTCTGGAAAGATTTTTTTTTTTGAGATGGAGTTTTGCTCTTGTCGCCCAGGCTGAAGTGCAGTGGCACGATCTCCACTCACTGCAACCTCCACCTCCTGGGTTCAAGTGATTCTCTTGCCTCAGCCTCCCGAGTAGCTGGGATTATAGGATTATAGGCATGCACCAACACGCCCGGCTAATTTTCGTATTTTTAATAGAGATGGGGTTTCATCATGTTGGCCAGGCTGGTCTCGAACTCCTGACCTAAGGTGATCCACCTGTCGCAGCCTCCCATAGTGCTGGGATTACAGGCATGAGCCACCGCGCCCAGCCTGGAAAGATTTTTTTTCTGAGACAACTGGTGCTGACTCCCAGCAATCAGTTTTTCCTCTTCTAGGTTCCTGCTAATCGTTCATTTGTTAACTGCCCATGGTGCTGCCTTCACTGAGCTCTGTGCCATCAGTTACAGGGGGTTCTCCTTAGAGAGGAGCATAGCTGTCCCTCTGTGCTTTCCTGGAGCAGCCACATTCTCCACAGTCCTCAAATATCACATAGACTGTGGTTCACTTGGGTGTATTAAGTCGTTCTTGCATTGCTATAAATACCTGAGACTGGTTAATTTATAAAGAAAAGGGGTTTAATTGGCTCACAGTTCTGCAGGCTGTACAGGAAGCACGATGCTGGCATCTGCTCAGCTCCTGGGGAGGCCTTGGGAAGTATAATCACAGCAGAAGGCCAAGAGGGAGCAGGCACATCACATGGCCAGAGCAGGAGCAAGAGAGAGAGTGAGGGGGCAGGTGCCACACACTTTTAAACAACCAGATCTCACAAAAACTCTCTCTCAGGAAGACAGCACCAAGCCATGAGAGATCTGCCCCCATGATCCCAACGGCTCCCACCACACCCCACCTCCAGCATTGGAGATTACATTTCAACATGAGATTTAGAGGGGACACAGATCAAAACTATATCACTGAGCCATCTCTGTTTGGGTCTGTCCTCAGAAGAAATGCTTCTGGAAAAGGAGCTCAGATCCTTTGTGTCCATATTTGTTTCACTCTGAAATATCCTTAGACTTGCCACAAAGCAATGGAAGCAAATGAGGGCTGTGTTGTCTCTTTCTGATGCCTCAGCTGATACGGCCTGCCCAGAGAATGAAACTCTACATTTCTTGTACATTTTCTTGATACAAATATAATATTGAAAAGAACAATAATTTATTTGTTTTCTTTTATTCAGAAAATGAAACACCTTTGACAAATCTGTAATGACCCTGAATTCTGGGTGGTGCAACTGTGTGGTCTCATATTCCATGCACTACTCTCCTGTGCTTTCACAAGCTTTTAATATAAACAGGGCCTCTGGAGTCTTTTAAGTTTTTTTTTGTTCCAGTGGAAAACTAGTAGTTTTGAATTCCCACTATTCATTCAGAAAATATTTAAGCACTTACTATCTGCCAGGTGTTGAACAAGACACTCAACAAATGCCATCTCTAACCTGTTGGTAATGATTGCTAACCATTTAGGTGTTTTCTGCATTTTTCTGTTCAGGGAATGAATGCACAGAGAGCTTATTGAACCTGCTCAGGGTCCCACAGACAATAACTAGAGGTGCCAGAGACCCATATTACTGCCCAGTTTGGGTTTTATTGTAGTAACACTACTTCTAAGAATTGTGTCACTTTGTTCCTATGAAGAGCCCAAGAATACTAAATGGGGAAAGGAGAGCCTCTTCAACAAATGACAATGGGAAAGCTGGATACCCACATGCAAAAGAATAAAACTGGATCCTTATCTTCCATCATACACAAACCTCAAATCAAAATGGATTAAAGACTTAAACCTAAGACCAGAATCTGTAAAACTACCTAGAAGAAATCAGAAGGGCAAAGCTCTATGATACTGGTCTGGGCGATGATTTTTGGGAATGACCAAGAAAGCACAGGCAATAAAAAAGCAAAAATAGACAAACAGGATCACATCAAACTAAAAAGATTCAGCAAAGTAAAGGAAACAATCAACATAATTAAGAAACAACCTATAGAATGGGAGAAAATATTTGAAAACCATGTATCAGATAAAGGGTTAACATTGAAAATACATAAGAAACACAAACAACTCAATATCAAGAAAACAACCTGATTTTTAAGTGGGCAAAGGATGAGAAAAGACATTTCTTAACATAAGAGATACAAATGGTCAATGAGTGCATGAAAAATGCTTAACATCACTAATCATCAGAGAAATGTACATTAAAACCACAATGAGATACCCTCTCACACCTGTTAGAATGGTTGTATCAAAAAGATGAATGATAACAAGTGTTGGTGAGGATGTGGTGGAAAGGGAACCATTGTATACAGTTGGTAGGAATGTAAATTCGTACAGCCAGCATGGAAAACTATACAGAAGTTACTGAAAAAAATAGAAATAGAACTACCATGTGATTCAGCAATCCCTTTACTGGGTATCTATCCAAAAAAATTAAAATCAGTGTATCAAAGAGACACCCACACTCCTATGTTCAATGCGGTATTATTCACAATAGCTAAAATATGAAATCAACCTAAGTATCTCTCAACAGATGAATGAATAGAGAAAATGTGGCATATATACACAATGGATTATTATTTAACCTTAAAAAGAGGGAAATTCTGTCACTTGTGACAACATGGATGAACCTGGAGTACATTATGCCAACTGAAATCAGCCAGGACAGAAACACAAATACTGCATGACCTCACTTATGTGTGGAATCTAAGAAAGTCTAACTCCAAGAAGTAGAGAATAGAATGGTGGTTACCAGGGACAGGGATGGGAGAGTTAGGAGGATGTTGGTCAAAGAATACAAAATATCTGTTAGACAGGAGTAGTAAATTCAAGAGAGCTATTATACAACATGGTAATATAACTAACAACAATGTATTGTATTCTTAAAATTTTTAAACAAAAATATATAACAATTAAAAAAAATTGTGCCTCTTGGTAATACTTTGCCTTGCTTATGTGGCCCTTGCCTACAGTTAACACATATCATTTTTATTCTCGAGCTCAGCAATACATTTGGTGTTTATAGAGTAGTGGCTTCAGGCTTCAGACACTTCCTGGTTACCGTCTTCATCAGGATCATTCATAACTGAGGTGACATTTCACTTTTAGTGTGCTTCAGTTTCCTCCAAGAGCACATCTCTGAGGCATAGCCACCCCCAAATTCAGAAAGGCAAAAAGCCCGGGAGGCATGGGGTAGCTAATCCCAGTTGAGAGATGACAGCAGCCTTCCCTCTGGCCCCAGCACTGCCTTATCCGAGGCTCTTTCCTCCCTCTCCCTCCTTGTTCTCAGCCCTGTGCTTTGCTCAGGATGACAATGGTAAACTCCACAATGATCCGGTAAGCCCAACCAATAGTCCCTCTTTTGCTCTACAACTTCAGCTCTGACATTTTGTAAATTTCCTGTCCCCTGCTCCAGTTCCTCTTTCATTTTCTGTGCTCAGAACTCTCCCAACTCCTCTGTGCTACCAACAAAATAAAAACAACAAAACCATCCTCAAAAATCTGTCATTCTCTTGGACCAGCATTACCTTTAGTGTTTTGGATGATGAAAGCACAACTGTTCGTTGCACCTCTTTTTGTTTTTATTTTATTTTTAATTGGCAAATAAAAGTTGTATGTGTTTATGGTGAGGAAGTCGGGGAAAGGGGAGATGTTTGCCAAAGAGTGCAAAGTTTCAGTTACATGGGAGGAATCAGTTCTGGTGGTTTATTGCAAAACATGGTGACTATAGTTAATGTACTATGTATTTCAAAACATCTAAAAGAAGAGATTTTAAGTGTTCTCACTACAAAGCAATGATAAATATTTGAGATGCTGAACTTTTTAATACTTACATTCTTAAGTTTTTCAAGGCTTTTCTAATAAGTCTGGCATTCCTGCCCTTGGCAGTGTGAGATGGAAGATGATGTCGCAAGGGTGGCCGAGAAGCAGCTGGGCTGAGCTGTTAAAAGCACAGAGACCGGGGCCAGACTCCTCAGCCTGAAATCCTGCTTCCACTAAGTACCAGCTGGGTAACTTCAGGTAAGTTACTAAGCCCTTCTCTGCTTTGGTTTCTGTTTTATATAAAATTGGATTAGATATAGGAAGATAAAATGAGTTAATACTTGTAAAGTGCTTAGAACAGTGTCTGGCACATAGCAAGTACTACATAGTGTTTGTCAAATACATTTTTAAAAGAAGAAAAAAGAGAGAGCTTTGAACTGTTCCAGAACCAAAAGAAAACTGAGTTATTAACTCCAGAGTTGGGGGTTGCTGAAGTGTTACTTTCTGTTATATGTGGAAGGGGGAGGTTACTCCCCTTATCATGACATCAGGCTGTGAGGACGAAGAAAGGTAGCTGTGGTTGGACAGAGGGAGACAAGATTGGAGGAACAAAGCCCCAGTGGTCTCACAGAGACACAAGGCAGCCACAAAAGGAAAAAATGAGGAAGAGCAGCCAGAAACCAAACCAGAAATGAGAAAAGAAAGAAGGTGTCGATAGATCGCTTCTGCCGACGACTGGTTTCTAGGAAGAAGCCATGTAACTGATGTATCTTTTCAAATGGTTTATTTACATACTCATTCCCTTTTCATTTACAACTTGTGTAAAATTAAACTATTTTTTATTCATACTATGGGTAAGTGCAGCTTAACAATGGGTCATGCCAGCACTTATTAGTGCTAAGCTACCACAGGCACAGTAAGATGCATTTCAAACACATAATCTCATTTAAATACAGCAATATTGCAACAGAAACGTTGTGATCTGCATTTTGCCCATGAAACACTGGAGACCCAGGAAGGTCATAACCTCTCTCAAAGTCACAGGGCTAGTCAGAGCACAGCTGAAATCCAAACTCAAAGCCACCTGCCTCAACAGTGCACTCGCAACTGCTCTGTGAGACCCTCCATCTTAAGGTCTTATGTGGCAAGTGCTGCGAAGTGGGAAGAGCTCTAGATTAGGAGGTAGGTGGGTCGCCCTTGGCTCCTGCTGGGCCATAAACCAGCTGCTCACTTTGTATTTGAATCACAGTAAGAAAATCCCGAGACTGTGCCTGTCATATTCAAGATAGAATTTGTGCAACTCTGGTAAGGATGAGCAAGAGTTTCGACTTATTTTAATCATATTTTGTTTAGTATCTGATTTTGCCAAGTAAGGAAAACTTTAACCTGGAGGCGAGTGGGTGTTAGTTACCAGAGGAAAATAAGGAATTGACTTAATCAGAAATGATAAAGTAGTTCAGTGGAGATCTATAAGAAACAAATTCTCATTTTCTCATGGCTACACAGAGAATACTGTTTCAAAGTCAATTAAGATAAAAATTAAACATGGGACTTCCCAGGAAACTGTCTCATGAATTACCAAAGGAGATAGAGCAGGAGGGCCGTGGGTCTGTGGCTGTTGTCGCCTGTGTGCACCGGAGCCCTCCGCTAGGGGGCAGCACCCCACCCTCACTGCCCTAGGTGCAGTCCCTCGCTGTGTACGGAATTGACTTCAGTTCATAGGCGAGAAATTAGTATCCCCTTTGGCCCACACATAAAACCCTATTCTCCTATCTGGCTTTGGTAAGTCATAAAGCCGGTATTTTGATCTCTAACTCTCAGTCTTCTATACGTCTCTTAATTGGCTCTGACCCCAGGAAAAAAAGAGAAGGCTGTTAACAGTAGCAACAACTAACACATGATATCTGCTAAATTGTGCCCTCGAACTTGGCTTCTTGCAGCGTGCATATTGATTTAAGTATATGTTAGGAAAACGAATTTTATTGGCTATTTTAAATCCAAAAGAGAATGTAAAATGTGTCAATTTTTCACTCCCTGAGTAATCCCAAGGAATATTCTGAAACCTTACAACATTTATACTGCTGTTCATCAACATTAGTAGCTCATCTCATCACTCGGTTCTAATGAAGGTCTAGGTCCCTGTGCTGATTTTTATTTCTGTGAATTTTAGAAGTTCCTGTGCCCTTTCTTTTTCCCAGTAATGTGTTGGTATTCTGCTGATGTCTAATTATCCTTTCAGCCTTCTTCTTTGAGAGGAGCAATGTTGCTGTAGTTTTTCTAACAGACCATTTAAATCATAATCTCTTTTAAAATTGACATTTTTATTACTCTCTTGATTTAAATGCAAATATTTGAATATACTTTGAGAAGACATCATTGCAGACTCAGCGGGCTTGTGTGCCAGCTGGGGATGATCACAAACAGCAGAGTAAGGCCTCCCCATAAGACCTCAACCCTGCTTTGGGAATGGTTGTGATGATAAACCATTCTGGGCATTCTCACTCTGCCTAATTATGAATTCATATTTATTTATTACAGACACTGGTCCCAACTGCTCTCAAGTGTCCTTCCTACTAAGCACAAATTAGTTGAATGGGGCAACCTTATCAAGACCACATGCAAAACGGGAAGTGGGAATGGGCCACTAAGTAGCATCTAGAAAAAGATTTATTGGGTTATGCTGTTTTTTAAAAAGAAATCAATCTATTTAATACCTGACAAAAATCTTCAAAAAATCAAATAGGAAGCACAAATGCTACTGGGAAAAGTAGCAACCATAGAACCATAAACTATTGATGATCGTGAAGGTAGTAAGTAGCTACCAAAACAGACTTTCTAACTATTTCTGAGATTCTTTGATATGAATAGAATTCTGGCAAACTTAACTTTCTTATTAGTTAGACAGCGCTCCCTGCTATTTGCATACTTAGCATCACCAACTCAAGCCAGTTTTGCAAGATGTTTCTGTTTTAAGCAGAGAATACATAGTTCCTGTCCAGGAGAAACTAGATGGATCTTAAACAGAAAGTGGAGACGTAGAAATATTGAATACAGAGCATTTTAAAGCAATATGCATATAAGCTCAATGTGTATACAATGATTGCAAGACACATATGTCTCCCTTACCAGAATTCATCAAATAAACATAGGCACAAAAGTAGTCTTGCAGAACTTATTCTCTTTTTATTTCCCTTCTTTCAATAACAATTTCTTCCTCGTTACAGGTAACATTAGTTCAATGACATTTAATTCCTTAGATATATCAATAACACATTTTTTAAATGAGTATTCAATTATTAGACAAAAACAAAAAAGGAGGGAAATTTAATTTTCCCTTTTAATTTAAAGCCTAAGTGACTTTAAAGAATTTAATTCTTTCTTGAGTCTATTTGATTACATTCAATCATATAGTCCCTGTGCAGAAATAATTCTGAGGAAGTAATCCAGGCAATGTTTCCCAGCTGATTCAATTTAGTTAATAACTGGAGTTGTCAATCAATCAATCAAATACCAATTAATTCATAAAGCTGCTGGAAAGAAAGTTTAGGGAAAAATTTATATTCTACCCTAGGAAGTACATTTACATTATCAATGTTTGTATTAGTCTCATGCATGTTTCCTGTTGTTTTTTAATCTCCGCCTTTGATTAATTTCTTGTTTAAACTGCCTCCTAATCTCATCAGTTGCACAAATCAATATCCAGTGTTGACTAGTGTTTAATGAGCCCAACTTCAGGATAGCTACTGCTCTGCTGTGTTTCATGTCTTAAGAGAAACAAGATCTATTGCTCATCAGAACTGCAACCAGACAGAATTCTTCACAGAGTACTCATTGGAAAACTCTATGTAGCATGATGAATAATGTTTTTAACAATGTTTTTATAACCATAAACCCAAATTTCATAATGTTGCTTCTTGTAGGGTCTGTCAATTCAAGCTTTACATTCCAAGTTCACTACAAGAAAAACAAATGCACTAAAAGACAAAAACAAGGCAGTTCAGGCTCTCTGTAACTGACCAGGGATAAGCAGGGGTAAGCTCTCAGGTACTTTGTATCTTTACATTCTCTCGTTTCATAAGTCTTACCATATATATTTCACATAAATATTTGGAAAAGTGTTTCTCCTACTAGCAGAGTTAGCCACTTACTGACGCTCAGCTCCAAATTCACCCTTTTTGCTTGCTCTGTGAAAATGGTTCTGAGCCACTTAAGTATTTTCGCTTTGCTAAATGTTATGATATTAAGCTTTGTCAGTAAAGGCCACTGGTGAGATACTGCACAAGTGTTTTGCTTCCTGCTCTAGACAGGTTCCTGCAGGGCAGACAGCTCCCCCATACTCCCAGGCTCCTGCAGGGCAGGGCAGCCAGGGGTGCCTGGCACCCAGCAGCTGCCTCCTACAGTCTCTCTTGGGCACTGGGTGCAAAGGCTCAGTGCCTCCTGGGAAATACATTCCCACAAACAGCTTCCCTTGTCACCTTAGAAGGAATATCTCCAGTGAGTTCCAGAGGGTGGATTTCCAGCAAGTCCTGCCAGTGCCTCAGGGAATGGCAGCTCCTTCCAGCTGCTATGCCAATATTCCTCTAGTTCTTATTAGCCAAACACTCCTTACTCCAGTCTCCTGTTACAGTTAATAATTCTTTATGTTCATCTTTCCCTGTTCAAATTTCTGGATGATTTCTCTCTCCTAACTGATACATAGAATAACCAATAATGAGTAATGCTAAAGTCATATCACACTAACACCACTTAAAATTAACCAAAGTTAACCAAAGGGCAATCCTTACCTGTTATCTTTTTATTAATGTCACTATAATTTTATCTTAACACAAGGAAAAAAATTAAATGTTTGAAAATTTTAATTACATGTCAAATATTAGTGGTAAATACTTGTTAGTTGAGTAATATAAAAAGGTAAACACTTAAGAATTTTTATTTTGTCAGAAACTGCAGCATGAGTTACACAAATATTAACTTACTTAGTTCTATTTTTTTAAAAAACTTCAAGGTATTTTGTTGGTGCCCACTTTATAGACAAGGTAACTGAACCTAGAGGTTAAGTAATATGCTTAAATTCATATAATCCATAAATGGTGAAGCCTAGATTCAAAGCCAGACTCTCTTGAGCTCCAGAGTTTTTTCTTAACACAACTCAAAGAATCGTGGCAGCTTCTGCAGAAAGTCTGTGAGCCAGTCATTTTCTGCATCAACACAACAGCAGTTGTGCTCCAGGTCCAGAGTTGCTTTCTCTCCTCCTTTGTTAATTTAATCTCATTCCCTGAATATATATGCAAATTAATAGGAACTCAAGTTTACAGCTATCTTGGACAACTCTAATCTCTTTTTTGGGGTGGGGGAGTTACAGAAGTGGCAACTTATATTTAAAAATAATTCTTCTTCACATTTTTCCTTTTCACATTTACATCTCTGTACCAACATACTGCCTAGTGATCCCTAGTTGATACTGAAAAACAGATTTTATATTTTATCCATACTTCCCTGTGGAAACAAACATTTCCTTTGATTACCTATAAATAAAACATTCCCCTTAGGAAAAAACTGAGGAATCATCTTTTGGGTTGCTAAAATGTTCATAGGCCTTCCCATCTCTTACTGAGAAGATAAGCGTTGAAAACTTGTTTGTTTAAAAATGGAAAAACCCATAAAAATCAAAGACAAATATCCATAACTTGAAATTAAAATGAGAATTCTGTATTGCTGGGTTTGAATCTGACTTAGTTCTTGGTCATTATTAAATGCTTACTCACATGCCTCATAGCATTGTCACTGAAAACTCAATACAGGACTCAAGGTAACATCACAATGCCCCCTGAGAACAAAGAAAGGGTAAAGAATGCATATTTCCTATTACCTTTCACTTTCCTAAGAGAACAATGAGAAAACCATAGGAACTAGAGGATGGTTCAAGGAATTAAAAATCTTTACACAGAAGGAAGAAAATAAACAAAACAAACACCTACTTGGCAAGGCCATCTCATCAAAACGGTCTAATATGTATAAAAACATCAATCCATAAATAGCTCTTATTATTTTGAGATATGTCCCATCAATACCTAATTTATTGAGAGTTTTTAGCATGAAGGGCTGTTGAATTTTGTCAAAGGCCTTTTCTGCATCTATTGAGATTATCATGTGGTTTTTGTCTTTGGTTCTGCTTATATGCTGGATTAAGTTTATTGATTTGCGTATGTTGAACCAGCCTTGCATCCCAGGGATGAAGCCCACTTGATCATGCTTTTTTTTGATGGGCTGCTGGATTCAGCTTGCCAGTATTTTATTGAGGATTTTTGCATCAATGTTCCTCAAGGATATTGATCTAAAATTTTCTTTTTTTGTTGTGTCTCTGCCAGGCTTTGGTATGAGGATGATGCTGGCCTCATAAAATGAGTTAGGGAGGATTCCCTCTTTTTCTATTGATTGGAATAGTTTCAGAAGGAATGATACCAGCTCCTCCTTGTAACTCTGATAGAATTCAGCTGTGAATCTCTCTGGTCCTGGACTTTTTTTGGTAGGTAGGCTATAAATTATTGCCTCAATTTCAGAGCCTGTTATTAGTCTATTCAGGGATTCAACTTCTTCCTAGTTTAGACTTGGGCGGGTGTATGTGTCAAAGAATTTATCCATTTCTTCTAGATTTTCCAGTTTATTTGTGTAGAGGTGTTTATAGTATTCTCTAATGGTAGTTGTATTTCTGTGGGATCGGTGGTGATATCCCCCTTATCATGTTTTATTTTGTCTATTTGATTCTTCTCTCTTTTCTTCTTTATTAGTCTTGCTGGTGGTCTATCAATTTTGTTGATCTTTTCAAAAAACCAGCTCCTGAATTCATTGATTTTTTTAAGGATTTTTTTCTGTCTCTATCTCCTTCAGTTCTGCTCTGATGTTAGTTATTTCTTGCCTTCTGCTAGCTTTTGAATGTGTTTGCTCTTGCTTCTCTAGTTCTTTCAATTGTGATGTTAGGGTGTCAATTTTAGATCTTTCCTGCTTTCTCTTGTGGGCATTTAGTGCTATAAATTTCCCTCTACACACTGCTTTAAATGTGTCCCAGAGATTCTGGTATGTTGTGTCTTTGTTCTTAATGGTTTCTAAGAACATCTTTATTTCTGCCTTCATTTCTTTATGTACCCAGTAGTCACTGAGGAGCAGGTTGTTTGGTTTCCATGTAGTTGAGCAGTTTTGAGTGAGTTTCTTAATCCTGAGTTCTAGTTTGATTGCACTTGGTCTGAGAGACAGTTTGTTATAATTTCTGTTCTTTTACATTTGCTGAGGAGTGCTTTACTTCCAACTATGTGTTCAATTTTGGAATAAGTGTGATGTGGTGCTGAGAATAATGTATACTCTGTTGATTTGGGGTGGAGAGTTCTGTAGATGTCTATTAGGTCCACTTGGTGCAGAGCTGAGTTCAATTCCTGGATATCCTTGTTAACTTTGTGTCTTGTTGATCAGTCTAATGTTGACAGTGGGGTGTTAAAGTCTTCCATTATTATTGTTTGGGAGTCTAAGTCTCTTTGTAGGTCTCTAAGGACTTGCTTTATGAATCTGGGTGCTTCTGTATTGGGTGCATATATATTTAGGATAGTTAGCTCTTCTTCTTGAATTGATCCCTTTACCATTATATAATGGCCTTCTTTGTCTCCTTTGATCTTTGTTGGTTTAAAGTCTGTTTTGTCAGAGGCTAGGATTGCAACCCCTGCCTTTTTTTGTTTTCCATTTGGTTGGTAGATCTTCCTCCATCCCTTTATTTTGAGCCTATGTGTGTCTCTGCACGTGAGATGGGTTTCCTGAATACAGCACACTGATGGGTCTTGACTGTTTATCCAATTTGCCAATCTGTGTCTTTTAATTGGAGAATTTAGCCCATTTACATTTAAGGTTAATATTGTTATGTGTGAATTCGATTGTGTCATTATGATGTTAGCTGGTTATTTTGCTCATTAGTTGATGCAGTTTCTTCCTAGCCTTGATGGTCTTTACAATTTGGCATGTTTTTGCAGTGGCTGGTACCAGTTGTTCCTTTCCATGTTTAGTGCTTCCCTCAGGAGCTCTTGCAGGGCAGGCCTGGTGGTGATAAAATCTCTCAGCATTTGCTTGTCTGTAAAGGATTTTATTTCTCCTTCAATTATGAAGCTTAGTTTGGCTGGATATGAAATTCTGGGTTGAAAATTCTTTTCTTTAAGAATGTTAAATATTGTCTCCCACTCTTTTCTGGCTTGTAGAGTTTCGGCTGAGAGATCAGCTGTTAGTGTGATGGGCTTCCCTTTGTGGGTAACTTGACCTTTCTCTCTGGCTGCCCTTAACATTTTTTCTTTCATTTCAACTTTGGTGAATCTGACAATTATGTGTCTTGGAGTTGCTCTTCTCGAGGAGTATCTTTGTGGCGTTCTCTGTAGTTCCTGAATTTGAACGTTGGCCTGCCTTGCTAGATTGGGGAAGTTCTCCTGGATAATATCCTGCAGTGTTTTCCAGCTTGGTTCCATTCTCCCTGTCACTTTCAGGTACACCAATCAGACGTAGATTTTGTCTTTTCACATAATCCCATATTTCTTGGAGGCTTTGTTCATTTCTTTTTACTCTTTTTTCTCTAAACTTCTCTTCTCACTTCATTTCATTCATTTCATCTTCAATCACTGATACCCTTTCTTCCATTTGATCAAATCAGCTACTGAGGTTTGTGCATGCATCGCGTAGTTCTCATGCCATGGTTTTCAGCTCCAACAGATCATTTAAGGACTTCTCTACACTGGATATTCTAGTTAGCCATTTGTCTAATCTTTTTTAAAGTTTTTTAGCTTCTTTGGGATGGGTTCGATCTTCCTTCTTTAGCTCGGAGAAGTTTGATCGTCTGAAGCCTTCTTCTCTCAACTCATCAAAGTCACTCTCCATCCAGCTTTGTTCCATTGTTGGCGAGGAGCTGCATTCCTTTGGAGGGGGAGAGGCACTCTGATTTTTAGAATTTTCAGCTTCTCTGCTCTGTTTTTTCCCCATTTTTGTGGTTTTATCTACCTTTGTTCTTTGATGATGGTGACGTACAGATGGGGTTTTGGTGTGGATGTCCTTGCTGTTTGTTAGTTTTCCTTCTAACAGTCAGGATCCTCATCTGCAGGTCTGTTGGAGTTTGCTGGAGGTCCACTCCAGACGCTGTTTGCCTAGGTATCAGCAGCAGAAGCTGCAGAACAGCGAATATTGCTGAACAGCAAATGTTGCTGCCTGATCTTTCCCCTGGAAGCTTCGTCTCAGAGGGGTGCCCGGCCATGTGAGGTGTCATTCTGCCCCTACTGGGGGATGCCTCCCAGCTAGGCTACTTGGGGGTCAGGGACCCACTTGAGGAGGCAGTTTGTCCATTCTCAGATCTCCAGCTGCGTGCTGGGAGAACCACTACTCTCTTCCAAACTGTCAGACAGGGACATTTAAGTCTGCGGAGGTTTCTGCTGCCTTTTATTCAGCTATGCCCTGGCCGCAGAGGTGGAGTCTACAGAGGCAGGCAGGCCTCCTTGAGCTGCAGTGGGCTCCACCCAGTTCAAGTTTCCTAGCCACTTTGTTTACCTACTCAAGCCTCAGCAATGGTGGGCGCTCCTCTCCCAGCCTTGCTGCTGCCTTGCAGTTCGATCTCAGACTGCTCTGCTAGCAATGAGCTAGACTCTGTGGGTGTGGGACCCTCTGGGCCAGGCGCGGGATATAAACTCCTGGTGTGTTGTTTGCTAAGACCACTGGAAAAGTGCAATATTAGGGTGGGAGTGACCTAATTTTCCACGTGCCATCTGTCACAGCTTTCCTTGGCTAGGAAAGGGAATTCTCTGATCCCTTGCACTTCCTGGGTGAGGCGATGCCTCGCCGTGCTTCAGCTCATGCTCAGTGGGCTTCACCCACTGTCCTGCGCCCACTGTCCGACAAGCCCCAGTGAGATGAACCCGGTACCTCAGTTGGAAATGCAGAAATCACCCATCTTCTGCATCGCTCATGCTGGGATGCGTAGACTGGAGCTGTTGCGTATCGGCCATCTTGACAAACCTGACAAAAACAAGAAATGGGGAAAGGATTCCCTATTTAATAAATGGTGCTGGGAAAACTGGCTAGCCATATGTAGAAAGCTGAAACTGGATCCCTTCCTTATGCCTTATACAAAAATTAATTGAAGATGGATCACAGACTTCAATGTTAGACCTAAAACCATAAAAATCCTGGAAGAAAACTTAGGCAATACCATGCAGGACATAGGCATGAGCAAGGACTTCATGTCTAAAACACCAAAAGCAATGGCAACAAAAGCCAAAATTGACAAATGGGATCTAATTAAACTAAAGAGCTTCTGCACAGCATAAGAAACCACCATCAGAGTGAACAGGCAATCTATAGAATGGGAGAAAATTTTTGCAACCTACTCATCTGACAAAGGGCTAATATCCAGAATCTACAATGATCTCAAACAAATTTACAAGAAAAAAACAACCCCATCAAAAAGTGGGTGAAGGATATGAACAGACACTTCTCAATAGAAGACATTTATGCAGCCAAACAACACATGAAAAAATGTTCATCATCACTGGCCATCAGAGAAATGCAAATCAAAACCACAATGAGATACCATCTCACACCAGTTAGAATGGCGATCACTAAAAAGTCAGGAAACAACAGGTGCTGGAGAGGATGTGGAGAAATAGGAACACTTTTACACTGTTGGTGGGACTGTAAACTAGTTCAACCATTGTGGAAGTTGGTGTGGCGATTCCGCAGGGATCTAGAACTAGAAATACCATTTGACTCAGCCATCCTATTACTGGGTATATACCCAAAGGATTATAAATCATGCTACTATAAAGACACATGCACATGTATGTTTATTGTGTCACTATTCACAATAGCAAAGACTTGGAACCAACCCAAATGTCCATCAATGATAGACTGGATTAAGAAAATGTGGCACATATACACCATGGAATACTATGCAGCCATAAAAAATGATGAGTTCATGTCCTTTGTAGGGACATGGATGAAGCTGGAAACCATCATTCTCAGCAAACTATCACAAGGACAAAAAATCAAACACCTCATCCTCATGTTCTCACTCATAGGTGGGAATTCAACAATGAGAACACTTGGACACAGGAAGGGGAACATCACACACTGGGGCCTGTCGTGGGGTAGTGGGGAGGGGAGAGGGAGAGCATTAGGAGATATACCTAATGTAAATGATGAGTTAATGGGTGCAGCACACCAACATGGCACATGTATACATATGTAACAAACCTGCATGTTGTGCACATGTACCCTAGAATTTAAAGTATAATTAAAAAAAAATCAATTCACTCAACCTTCTCCCCAAGACAGCCATGAGGAGGCAGGAGCCTGCTAATTTCCTCTGCTCTCCTCCACGTAGCCTGTTCAATATCATTGAAACTTTTTCATTAATTTGGACTTGGAAATCACATTTTACTTTTTTCTTAGGAGAACGGCTGTAGATTCTAACACTCAAGCTTCAAAATGCTAAGCTAATGACTAGGCTAACTGAATTAGTGAACAAAATTGAGCCCAACTCCTGCTTCATCCTCACTCCTCTCTCAGCCTTAAATAATTCTCTTAAGCAAAGCCAATATAGGAGAAACAAATAGCCCCTTTCAAAAAACTTTTTTATATCTGCTGCTTACCTGCTTTTTAGTGACTCAGAGCCATCCAATTTGAATTGCAAACCATGGGAAATGTTGCCAGACTTTACTTGTAAAGCAGAACATATCTTATGTGCTCTCACATAATATAACAATAATTAGTCATTTAAAATCAACCAAGTGTTCTAGTTGTTTAAGAAGAATTTTATTCAATGACAATGTACATAATTTTAGAGACCGAACCACAGTGACTATGAAGTATAAAATAGCTTAATCCAAGCTTCTACTATGATGTAGACATTTTGAAATGCTTTTAAACCCTGGTATCTAAAGTCTATTCAGAAAATTATAGTCATATGCTTGAGTACTCACCGTGCCTTACAATTTTTGACTAAAAGTAGCTTGTCTCCACGAAATGAATTCCACATTATTGGTGACCTACATGACAAAAGAAAAAAAAATCCAGTTCAGAGGATAATTGAACGACGTGTAAGCTTAGCACTCCATGGTTTATTACTGAAGTCCAGTTCTGTGCACTTCAAAATTTAACTCTGTGACCTGAGAGCTTAGGAGTAGAGCTGAAGTAACTTCACAATCATTAATTCTGCATGTTTTACATTAGGAATTCATAAGATTTTTCCCACCTTCCTCTTATGTGAGTCTGTTTTGTTTTGTTTTTTAATGGAGAAAAACTCCCCAGATCTTCAAATACAATCAGCTCTCCACCAAGATGTTCTTTGTTTGTGCTGTGGTTTCTCATCTCCTTGGGGAAACCACAGCACCCCCATTTGAGGAATACAGCTGATCAAGTTGGGAGGCCAACAGCTGTCTTTGAAAGAACTGTCTAGTGCTCTGATAAGTTTTATTTTTCAGTAAAATATTAGGTACCAATAATCCCCATTTTTAAAAGCTGTTCATAAGAGCAACAATCCACAGGGAGAAAACCTGAAAATTAATCCACGTGTCCAACCAGAACAGTCAGGTGTGGAGTTCCTGACTGTTCTGTCAGGCACTGACCTTACCTGACCGCTCCCCACACACTGCACAGTCTGGGAGCCATGCCCTGCCTCTGAGGCTTCACAGGGAGCACAGCATCACCAAACTACTTCTGTGTCCTCAAATCCAGGAAGGGGCACTGCATTTTCAAAGGAATGTTATCCAACGACTAGTTGTTTAACATTTTTCCATTTTCAGTGTCAAAAGCCTGGCCTGTCTTCTTCATTTTAATCCCAGGGCCTAGCAGAGTGACTGGCACATAACAGAATGCTGAGGTTCGGGAGTCATGGACAGCTTCAGCCCCAATATAGGTGAGATCTTGTGGAGGCCACCTAACTTCTCTAAGCCTCAGAGGACTGTTTTGAGGAGTAATAAGGTCATGTACAATGTTTGGCACTTAGTGACTATAATTATGTTTGCCCTTATCAATAACACCTTAATGGAGCAGAGGACGCAGGCAAAATGGGGTGCCCCATACACCAAGCCGAGGAGCTGGAACCTGGTCTCCCAGCTGTGACCAACCACTCCAGTCTGCCTAAGACAGAGGGGCCTCCCTGGATGTGGGATTTCAGTGCCATAAGAGGACCAGCCCTAAACAAACCAGGTTGGTGGGTCACCCTCTCTCCAGATAACAGTAACATGGGAGAAATGTGTAGAATGGGGTCGAACTGTATGAAACTGCTAAAATTTGACCATTTTTAATCTACCAAAATGGCAAAATTGTATGCCTTAACCAAATGATTGCCAACTCCAAAAATTGTGGATCCAGCTGGGTGCAGTGGCTCACGCCTGTAATCCCAGCACTTCGGGAGGCCAAGGAGGGTGGATCATGAGGTCAGGAGTTCGAGACCAGCCTGGCCAACATGGTGAAACTCTGTCTCTACTAAAAATACAAAAATTAGTTGGGCGTGGTGGCACGCACCTATAATCCCAGCTACTTGGGAGAACTGCTTGAACCCGGGAGGAGGACGTTGCAGTGAGTCGAGATTGAGCCACTGCACTCCAGCCTGGGCAACAGAGCAAAACTCCGTCTGGAAACAAACAAACAAAAAAACAAACAAAAATAGAAAATCCGTGCACTGACTCCCAGAGTGCTGATTCCTCCTCCATAACGCACCAGCAGTAACCATTCATTCTTTGTGCACTGCTGGTGCTGACATCTGAATTCTCTGGAAGAATTTGAAGATGTACGTTCTTGGTGGGGTGGCCCAGTTAATGGGGGAAAATTGTAAGAGCTATTTAAAGCATCCTCTTGTCCAGACCCTGCAGGCCTCAAATATGTTTTTTTGGAAGGAAAGATCTGTCTTTGAAATTCCCAGCTAAACAAAAGCTAAAGTAGGATTTTCTGAAGGAGCAAGTGTTTAATAAGTGAGATGGGCAAACTCAGCCGGCTCCAGCAGGTAGTGTCAAAGGGCCATCAGTTGGGGTCACGTTCATAGAGCCTGCCAGGTGATTTTGATGCTCAACTCACACTGAATTTGGAGGCACTAATACTTCCCCTTCTAGGTTGTCTTTTGAAATACGGTGCCTTGCCCACATGGACTTGGAAGCCCTGGACTGTCTACACCACACACATTCATCAGACCAATGTCAATCAGTTTTAAGTTACAAGGAATCTAGCAGAAAAAAAGAAAAAAAGAAACACCACCACCTTTGTGAATCTCTTATAGCAAAATTGAAAAACACAGGAAGATGGGCAGCAACTGAACTTGAATTTTCAACTTGTTTTGATGTAATGTAAACAGCCAGAGTTTGTGGCATTCACTTTTTTTGAAATTTAGTTCTTGGCTTCCTTTGAGTAGAAGGCATTACAGTTGACATTCAACTGTAAAATGGATTTATGGTTTCTACAAATCACTCCCTGGGGCCTTTAAGCAACAGAAGCCCTGTGAGGCCAAGAGGAACTGTGGCTCAGGCAATGGTTTGATGTGATTCAGACTTCCAGTGGTCTCTGAGCTACCTGGGGCATGAGAACAGGAGCCTGTGAGCGGCAGGGATTTGTGAGGCCTGGCCCTGTCTTCAGCTGATAAGCGGAAGACTCTTCATGGGTGTCCAGCCAACCCATCAGTTTTCATCACCAGTTATTAAAAAACCAGTGACAAGGCTGGGCACAGTGGCTCATGCCTGTAATCCCAGCACTTTGGGAGGCTGAGGCAGGCAAATCACGAGGTCAGGAGATCAAGACCAGCCTGGCCAACACGGTGAAACCCCGTCTCTACTAAAAATACAAAAAAAAAATTAGCTGGGCATGGTGGTGCACCCCTATAGTCCCAGCTACTCTGGAAGCTGAGGCAGGAAAATCGCTTGAACCGGGAAAGCAGAGGTTGCAGTGAGCCGAGATCATCCCACTGCATTCTAGCCTGGCAACGTAGCGAGACTCTGTCTCAAAAAAAAAATTAAATTAAAAAATAAATAAATAACCAGGGACAGGGATCTTTCATGTGCAAAGGCCAGATGGCTTATCTGCTGCAACTTCATGAAGGCAGCAGTGATTTCCAATTCTCGCAAACACAAAATCCTTCACTTTGAAGCCAGCCCACAGCCATTTCCACCATTTCCTTTCCTTTCTGCAAATGTGTGCTGTTTTCTGTGTCTGCTCGTCCGCTCCCCGGATGTGTCACTTTGGAAGGGTTATTTATCTCCTCTGATCCCAGTCATTTTCCTGATTTGAAAAATGCATCAGTGGACAGGAGAACGTGTGAAGATTGAATTAACTAATGCAGTGAATAAACTTACAGCAACGACTGGCACAAAGTGAGTTTCCAATGAGAGATGGCGATATTATTATTCTTCTATTCATGACTCTCTTTCGAGTTCAGTAATTCTAAACTGTTTTAAAATATAAGCTTTTTTATCATTTAGGTCTGGCAAGGCCAACAGATCAGCAGACAAGTGCCACTGAAAAGACAGTTCATTACTCACAGATCCCAAGAGGATGGGGTGCACTACATGGGGGGCAGTGCATAGAGGGAAGCGTCAGGGTCAGTCTGGAGGTGGGTGGAGGAGCAAAGCACCAGCAAGAGCCTTTACTGTGGTTTCCATGGGGAACACAGGCAAGGCAGGATATGCATGCTTAGGATTGGCTGGTTTGAATCATTTCAAGGCTCTGAGGACTTAGGGGCTGTCCTTAGCTGTCTGGTCCCTGCCCTGGGGTGATTAGGGAAGGGAAGGCTGGCCCAGAGTGTGAAATCCCCATAGAGGAGGTGGTGGGAGTAGGCTGTGGATTGGTTGCTTTGCACATGAAAGGCAAGCTCCCAGAGGAGTTGTCTGTGATCTCTGGGAATTAGCTACCCACTTCACACTTCATACCGTCAAAGTATGAAGAAAAGAAAAGGCATGGTGAATACATAAACTCTCCTTCCATACCTCAGGAGACCTGCCTATCTGAGTTCACACTAGGCTTCTCCTCAACCACCTTCACCCGAATCCTGAAAGCCATTATGTAGGACCTCTTGCAAATATATGGCCTCCCAGATAGTAGAGGCCAGCTCAGGGCAAAAAGAAGCACTCAGAAAAGTCTTTTGCTTTCTTCTTCTTTCTGAAATCCTGAGGCATCAGTCCTGCCATGGTTCACACCAGCAGTGCAGCCCATGCTCATGGAGGTGAAGTGAGAGACTGGCCTGCAAGAGTGACACATACAGAGAAGCGGAGGTAAGGCAGGCCCAGCATTCACTTTGAAGATATATTATTTCAAGATATTTCCCTTTATTGAGATGTGGTAGTGATAGTTAATGATGGCTCCTCTCCCTGCTCAGAGTTCAGAAAGAATCCAGAAAGAGATGAAAACATCAGGTTTGTTGTGAGTGAAGCAGAACTGGAAACATTTTGCATCTGGGGACATAATAGAGCATTTACATTCTCCCTCCAATTGTACTTTCCCGTCAGCTGACAGACAGACCACTGCAGACCTCTCCATAGGGAAGAAGGAAGTGTATGACCCCTGGATAGGCTGTTCTGGAAAAGAGACCACCCCAGTGATAGGAGCAATCCGGTTCCAGCTCCTTCCCCCAGTTTCACATCCTATCCTGTGCTCCCCTCCATTGGGGATGATGAGTGTGGGGCAAGGAAAGGAGGGAAGCCAATTTCCTCTAAAACCTCAGAAAGGGAGGGACTTCTTCTTTATTAGTATGGGCCAACCTGGGATGATGGGGAGAGGAGAGAACAATGTTTCCTACAAATGTATGAGTACTTACTGAGGGCAGGGCTTTGTGCTGGGTCCTGCAGCTGCAGAGATCAATTAGGCAACTCTCCTTTCCTAACACTCATGGGCTGGCAGGGGAAAGAAAGGAGCCTATGAAACAAGTCACTCTCAGCCACTGCAGTTCGCATTTGGAATGTATTAAAGGCGACAATGCTGTGAATATTCCAGGTTTGTCTAATCTCACAGTTGCCTACTCCCACTTCCTGAGGCCTGGAGCAGGATGGCCGTCCATCACCACACACACACACACACACACACACACACACACACACACACACACACACTACTGATAGTCCACAGTGTAAACCAGGTTCTCCCAGAATCACAGAAAGGCCATTTTACAAAGTGGCATTGAGCTCCTTTTATGTGCTGGTCTGCAGACATTCAAAGAAGTATGAAGTACAATGCTTGCCTTTTAGAAAGGAAAAAAAAATGTAAAACAAGATCAACATTATTTCTAAGGTAACCATGAGACAGGCAAGTTTGTGGTAAATTTGTACAGAAAATGCAAGCAATCAGAAGAAGGAAAAACTATCAGAGACTGTCATCATCCACACAGGCTTCCTGGAGGAGTTGGGTCTCTGTCTAGACTTTGAAAAATGTGTCTAGACAGAGAAAGAGAAAAATTTCCAAAGAAAAGAAACAGCTACTTGAAAATACCTGGTACAGGAGGGTTAAAGGCACATGGGGGAAGGCCTCAAAGTTGGCTAGGTATTTCATCAAGGCATGGGCAACATGAGAGTGTGGCTACTTCTCAGACTGTGGATAGCAGTTCACCAGCTGTTCAAGGTCAGAAGGGACTTCCTCTCTGCCAGCTGATGGCCTGATGACCTCCTATCTCTGGCCTCAGAGGGTGGGCACACTGGAGGAATACTTAACACATCTGAGGCCAGAGGAGAAAACACACAGAATCCTTCAATGGCCCAAGCAAGCCTGAGCCTGGCAGACTTTGCAGTCGGATCCGCCAAGCTGTTGCATTTGCTACCTCAGCTGGCCGCTGTCACTGAGTCCCACCGGGCACAGAGACAATCCCATTGAGGCACTCCTGCCTCTCTTACAGGACAAGAATGGAAATGGCAGCACACGGTAGTCACCTCAAAACCACTTTCTAAAGGAGAGCCTGCACTGTTGTGTCCCCAGGACACCAGGGACTGGATGGGCACCTTTTCTGTGCTCTCCATCATCACCTAGGCACCCCACCTAGCCTTTCTCAGTGAAGATAAGCCTCTACCTTTTGTGTATTCTCCCTTTGTGTTTTCATCTCGCATGCTCTTCCTCATCTGAAGTCTTGTGTTGAGGACTAAGCAGCATAAGATGACTGATGCAGTCTAATAAACTGCACTAAGACAAGTGCTCGGCAGCAAATCTATTTTCCTGACAGTTGTAAGATGCAATCTCCTTGTTGTTGGAGGGTGTCATGCACAGGGCTGGGCTCCTCCAGTCTGCACATCCCCCAAAGTATTGCAGTGTGACAGCCTTCATTAGGAGAGGAAGAAACCCCTGGACAAGATATTGCCACTCTGGAAATTCGGCTCTGTGGGGTGCCATGAATATCTTACCTTCTGACAAACAAGTTTCCTCCAGAATTGACATATTCTTGGCCATGTGACATGATCTAAACTAAGTTTCCTGGTGGTTTTCTTTTCTTTTTCTCTTTTTAAATGAGGTTTTGCCTGACAATCTAGAAACTGAACACACTCTGACAGGTGATGCTATTTGAAGCATTTGTTACTGTGAGGATAGGAGGCGTAAGGCGGGGCACCTAGCAGATTCACCTCCCTCTGTCCCCAGAGAAAGTTTCTGAGCTTCGTGGAGCTCATGTGCCTCAAGCGCGTGGCTTCTGCCTTTCCATTTTCCGGTGACACAAGTACACCTGTGGTAGCAAACAGGTCTGGAACACATGTGCTGCGGCTGAGGATCCAGCAAACCATACCTGAGTGTGCACTGTGTGCCTGGCACTGCATTCCACCTGGAATTCAACCTGCATTCAACCTGGTGCAACCTGGGATGTGCACTGTTTGGTTTAATCCTCCCTACCATCCCACAGGATAGATATATTTCTGTCCACATTGTACAGATGTGGAAACTGGGTTACTGAAAGTTTAAGTGCTAGGATCACCGAGCCAGTCTGTGACTCTAGCCGAGGCGCTTATCCAGGGGAGATTTGGCCCCTCGCCTCTGTCCTTTAAAATGTGGATTGGACTGGCCAGGAGCAGCCAGACTCGGGTTAAATACTTGTGCTGTTTGATTTCCTTTTATTTTTCTGATATGTGTTCTCCTTGGAAAAAGAAATGGACCAGGAAAGGTAGATGGAAATCTCCTTTAAGATGAAAAATGCTCATAACACATAGAATCACTGGAAGCACTTACATTGCCATGGAGAACGAAGGGGTCATCATCACGTGGATGTTAGCTTTTTTAGCAGCTTTTTTGTGCCCTACCTACGTCTGAGTGCCTCGATTCCACCTTCATGGCAAATGAAACAGGGGCCTCAGAAAGCAAGGGGAGGGGAAAGGGAGTTGATGCGCCTCCTCTCCATTGTAGAGAAGGCCTTGCTGCAAGCATCACTTCAGATTTGCCTCTGCTTGTGCATAAAGGCCCAAAAAGAATGAACTGGACAAACATTCTCATGGACCTCTGGAAAAAACAAACTGCATTTTGCAAGTTTTCCCATTTTTCCCGGAAATGTTATGCTCTAATCAACCTGGTGCTCAGCTGCAGGGAAGTGTTTGTGGTGTCCAAGCAGTGGCTGCTGCCCAGAGAGAGAAACTACTTGCACCTCCATTCACTCAATCCCATCCACATCTTTTCCCAGGGTACCCGGGCTCATAAACTCTAGCAGATCTCCACCCAGGCATGCTGGGGTCTATGTTATAAGAGGCAGCATGTGGTAGAAAGGGGCTAAAATGAGAGTTAGCAGGCTTCAGTTGAGTCCATCTCTGCCACTTCCAAGTCGGGTAACTGGGTAAGCTAGTTGACGCTAAAACCCTGGCAACATAATGCAGGGTGCAGGTGAAGAACAAATGCAATGGAGCTCAACAAAGGGCTTTGTGAGCTCGAGAGCACAATTCGATGTCACCCCCTCCCTGACTAGCATGTGGGCTCCCCAGGTTGGAGCCCCTTTCCCTCTCCCCTGCATGTCCATCGCGGGCTTCAATGTGTCTGGCAGGCAGGTAAGTGCCCCGATCGCACACAGCCCTGGGACCTCTGCAGAGGTGGCTGCGAGGAATGACACGTCCTTCCTTGTATCCAAGTCATCCTTCCACAATCACAGGACCTCTTTTTTGTTCTCAATTGAGAACATTAGGAGAGCTCTCTACTCTCACTGTGGTGGCTCCCTTGCCTATCCCATGCACCCTGGCAGGAGGTCAGTGAGGGCAAGATGGGGAGACCAATCTCTCTCTCTCCCTGATTCTCCACCACTCTCCCCCACCCTACCCCCATCTCTCTCTGCCTCTGTGTATGTTGGTGCTTCTCTGCCCCGCCACTGTCTCTCCCTCTCTCTCTGCCTCTCTCTGTCTGCCTTTGTCTCCTCTCCTCCCTCTCTCTCTCTCTCTCTCCCCTCCTCTGCCTCTCTGTCTCTTTCTCCCGTCTCTGCCTCTCTCTCCCTCTGCCTCTCCCTCTCTCTCTCCTCCCTTGTCTCTTCCTCTCCGTCTGTCTGCCTTTCTCTCTATCTCTGCCTCTGTGTGTCTGTTTGTGCTTCTCTGCTCCCCGCTGCACTGTCTCTCCCTCTCTCTCTGCCTCTGTGTCTGCCTCTCTCTTTCTATCTCTCTCCCTCTCTCTGCCTCTGTGTGTGTGTGTGCTTCTCTGTCCCACCCCTCCACTGTCTCTCCCTCTCTCCCTGCCCCTCTGTCTCTCCCTCCCTTTCTCTCTCTGCATGTGTGTGTGTGTGTGTGTGTGTGTGCACGCGATAGTGCTTGCTTCTCTGGCCGCCCGCCCTCTCCTGCTGTCTCTCCCTCTCTCTCTCTCCTTCTCTCTGTGTCTTTCTCTCTTTCTCTCCCTCAGTCTCCTCCTTTCTCTCCCTTCCTCCCTCCCTCTGCAACTGCCACCCCCGAGCACGCTCATATTCCAGCTGCCACTGTGAGGTGAACACAGTCTCCACCTGCTTCAGGGGTGTGCTGCACAGAATGGGGAACCTGGCTTGGGAATTCCAGTTTGCTGTTGAGACATTTGGCTGTGGAAATGGCTGTTCCACTGAAGAGTGAGCACTTCGTCATAGAGACAGCATCTGTTTTGCCTCATGGGGAAAGGAGAATGATAGTTATTCTTTTTATTATGAGAACACCAGGCTGTGCCAAGTACATTATTCCCATGCAGGGGAATTTTACTAGCACCATTGCCCTCCCTCCTCCTCCCCATTCCGTTCCTGCCCAGTGTTCTCCCTCTCCCATGACAGTGTCTTTCCCCAGCATGAGATTGCAAATGTCATTTCCTGGCATCATACTTATGAAGGGGAATGAGAAGACATTACCATTTTTATTAATTATATTCTGGGATTTTACAAAAACAAATTCATCTTAATTCTAAGAGACTACAGAATCAAATTCATCATGAAAGACTCCCATGATCACCAGGTCAGTTTTTTAGTAGATTGATAATGGACCTGTCACTCTTTGCCATTTCCACCCAGGAAAATTGAAGTGCGAATTTGAGTGACCGTCTGTACGTCCAAAATGGAAAATGGCATTCATCAGACTACTTCTTTCTCTTATTTCATGTGTAACTCCTTAACAGAAAACAACTGCTGCACACGGAGGGCCTTATCAGACACGGGACAGGGACCACAGTATTAGCACTCAAGTGCTCATAGCCTTTCCCCCACCAAGCCCATCCATTCTGTGCACTGTTGGCCCCAGGGGAGACAAGGTAATTTTCTCCCTTCCTGGTCATCTTGGGGCCCAGACCACCAGCTGGAGAAATGATGCAGAGAGAGCAGGTAGGAGCTCCCTTCCAGGTGGGAAACGCAAGGCAGGCAGCCTCCTCTGACGATGCTGCCGTGGCTGGACTGAAATTGTGCTCACTTCCACTCAAGTGAGCAAAGCACATCTGTGTTGCTTATTTTCTACTATTGATCTTTCCTTCCTTAGTCTCCCACCCCATCAACGCCACTGTACAGCAAGGGAGGGGAAAAGGACTTTTAAACGTGTCTATTCACAGGAAAGCAGTGTCCTAAGGCTTCTGACTGCCTCCTTCCTCACTGCAACTGTCATTTCAAGCGTATGCTCCTTCTCCAGCCTCTCCTGCCACAAGAGCACCCAGCGGGTGGGATACACATGGAGTTACCATGTCCCCAGGTGGGCAAGGGAGACACAGGTCTCAGGTCTGTGGGCAGCCAGTGTAGGCCCTGCTGTTTGGGCTCCTGCTGGCCTCTGCAGCAATGCAGTCCTCTCTGCCAGGCCCTGCTCACCTCTGCTCCTGAACCCTGCACCTGGCATCTCAAGGTCCATGTTGTCTCTGTCATGCGTAGCATCTTTCTCAGCTGCTGACGTGGCCTTGCTTTGGCTCTCTCATCTATTCTGCAGCCCTTAGATAGGATTACCATGCCCCCTTTGACAAGGCCCCTGGGTGTTTACCCTCACCTAGTGATTCTGATCTCAGCCCCTCCGTCTCTCCTCTGGTACACGGGAACTCCAAAATACCTTCCAAGATACTCAAGGTCAAAATAGACTCATGGTCAATAAATTCTGAGCCTCGTCTGTCTACATACACCCACCTGTCATACTATTTATTCTGATGTGGCTGTAGGATGCTTCTGGCAGGGCCCCATGCAAGATGGTGTCAGTCTAGGCCCACCGGGTGAAGAAAAAAGGGCCTGTTGACTTTTAGCTTTGCTGCCATCCCATTCAATGCCACCCTCTCTTTCAAAAGTCTGCGCTCAGAGTGAGATTAATGCAGCAAACAGGGTTCGGTTGCTGCCTTTTAGAAAGGCTTGCCCACAATCCACAAGCCAGACAGAGCCACTTCCACAGGGTCATGCTCTTCCTTCCCAAAGGGGCTTCTGCCTTGTCCTCTTTTCCCGAATCATAAGGACTATTGGAGCAAAATGAGAAAGCCAGCTTGCAGGTAAGAGAAAATCCAAAATATTACTCTAATGATACTTTCTCCCCTCAAGCCTTCTACTAAATAATAATAATGACACACAGTTGTGGTCATTGTTAAAGAAAAAGGAAACACAGCAATCCATCTCAACATCACTGAATTTAAGTAATCAATGACTATAATAAGAAAGGGATGATTTAGGGGAAATTCTTATAGTGACAAAATGTTAGAACTAGAAGTTCCAGAATCATATAAAACATTTAGGACCTTTCTATTCTGTAGATGAGAAAGCTGAAATACTGCAAGTTGAAATGACTCATCCTAGATCCCAGGTCTAGTGAAGAGTGAGCACCAGAAATCACACGTACTAGACTACCAGCAGTCAGATATAATCAGCCCCCAAATCTCCTGTGGTTCACTATATATAAAAGAAAAAAAAAAAACAAGGAATATCCAACCAAAACAAGGTAAATACACAGGAGGGTTCACTGGGCAAGAACAGATGCAAACCAGAGAGATTTTGAAGAGCCTGGGGTCTCTAGACAATTCGGCACTGCTGTGGATTGCATGTTTGTATCCCCTCTAAATACATATGTTGAAGCCCGAGCCTCCAGTGTGATGGTATTTGGAGATGGGGCCTTCGGGAGGTGATAAGGTCATTAAAGTGGAGCCCTCATGAATGACATTAGTGCCTTACAAGAAGAAGCAGGAGACAGCTTGCTTCCTCTCGCTCTCCCCATGTGAGGTCTGAAATTGTCTACAAACCAGGAAGAGGGCCCCCAGCAGAGTCTGACCATGCTGGCACCCTGATCTCAGACTTCCCAGACTCCAGACTGTGTTAAATAAATTTCTGTTGTGTGAGCCACCCACTCTATGGTAATTTTTTATAGCAGTCTGAACAAACTAAGACAGGCACTTCAAAGAAAACGTCAATGCCATATTGGGCCATTTACTCAACAAGTTCTTAATAACAGTGTGCTATGTGCCAGGCACCATGGTACATCAGGGCAGAGCCGTAAGGAAGAGTAAAACAGCAACCTGGGAACTGGAGACCACACATTTCAAGAAGCAAATGAAAGAGGCCACTGAGCAAGAGGTTGGGATAAAGAAAGACAGAAATACAAGGGATAGTCCAGATTCTAAGCACCATATTTGGCAAACCCCACACCATTTAGAAGATTGCACACAGAATCAACCATCTGCCCCAGGCAAGAAACTTCTAGGCTGCTTCTTGCTAAGGCAGAAGTCTCTCCCAATAAAGAATCCTCAGGAATGTGCCCTGCACACCAGCCCCATCCCACCAGACCCTTCCTGCTCCCCACCTCATAGACCTCTCTGGGACAACACCTGTTTCTAGCTTGGCTACTTTTCTGCTGGAAAATAACCATGTGTACCTACCAAAGCAAAGGCTTCTGGTTATGTTACCAGAACACCAGGGGTTTGGCCTAGGTCCTCCTGCTTGCCATACAGCAAAAAGCCGAGCACTGAGACTTTTATTGCCAAGGAAGAAGGCTTTAATCAGGTGCTGCAGCCAAGGTGATGGGAGCCCAGTCTCAAACCCATCTCCCTGACCTACTAAAACTAGGGGTTTCTAAGTAGGGAAGAAACGTAACAATGTGTACAAGCAGGATAAATGAGGGGTCCTCCATCTCATTGTCTGGATGTGGTGATCTGGTGAGTTTCAATTCTTTGACACTTTCTTTGAGAGACCTGAAGGTCATTTCCTGAGGAAGGAACTCAGATTAAACAAATGTAAGGTGTAAGCTTTAAGACCAGAAGGGTCAAGTTCTGTGTTTATGCAAGAAACTATCTATGGGATTATTGGGTTGGTTTCAGTTAGCTAAATGTTCACCTTTCCATTGACACTATTTGGACACAAATTTCCTCTCTGTTTTCCTCTTCCCCTCCTCTCTACATTTTTTGCCTGTGCAAAGGAAACTTGGAAAATCAGAACAGTAAGAACAATTTTTCAACCACCATGATTCCAGCAAAAAGGATTTTCTAATCACAAGAAATCCTCCAAATGGAGACACAAAATTCTTCACTTAAACAAGATTGTGCTTTATAGAGTGGAGGAGATAAATGTTTCATGTAAACCCCTGTAAAATATTTCTGTTGGTAAAGTATGTTAGATATACAATTGTTATCAGTAAGTATTTTATAACAATGAATTGCATTGTAAATGCGACATCTAGAAGGCTTTTAAACTATTCCTTTTAAAAAATTTACATCTTCCTCGTTCCAAAAACGTTTAAGGTGGGGGAAAATCCTATTACTAGTTGTATGTGGTAGTTTCCTTCCATGTCACACTCTCAGAGTTTAGCATAGCACTAGATCTGTTGTTCACATTGCATTGATGGTTGACCCTTAAACAACACAGTTTTAAACTTTGAGGATCCACTTACAGGTGGATTTCCTCCTACTTTGCTGCCCCTGAAACAGCAAGACCAACCCTCCTCTTTCTCTTCCTCCTCAGCCTACTCAACATAAGATGATGAGGATGAAGACCTTTATGGTGATCCACTTCCACTTAATGAATAGTAAATATATTTTCTCTTCCTTACAATTTTCTTAATAATAACATCTTTTTCTGTAGCGTACTTTATTGTAAGAATATAGTATTTAACACATATGATATACAAAATATGTGTTAGTCAACTGTTTATGTTATTGGTAAGGCTTATGGTCAACAGTAAGCTATTAGTAGTTAAGTTTGGGGAAAGTCAAAAGTTATACGTGGATTTTTGATTGTGCAGGAGTTCAGCGCCCCTGACTCCCAAGTTGTTCAAGGGTCAATTGCACGTACAATGCTATCCTGTTTCATATTTTATTGTCCATAAGATGGAAAGTAGACACATGTTGTAAAATTTTTGTGCCATAATTTAACTTTTTTCCCTTTTTGGTAATGCCATGATATTTCCATAATTCAGAGAGAATTGTGGACTACGTGAATGTCCTGCTACACCACAACGCATGCCTAACCCTTCAGAGACCTCACTCTTTCTTTCCCCGGTCTCACATCTATTGTGATGAGATGATGCAGTGATGGGCATGCACCCTGCCTGAAGTTCTTAGCCCGAATTGAGCTCTCCTCATTTGGACTCAGACAGCTTTCCTGGTTTCTTGGCCCACAGGCCCCATACACTGCATGCCCTGGCTACTCTGATGCCTTATGCTCCTACTTTCCTATTGTCACTCCTTACTTTCTCTCCACCTGGGGATATTCTTCCCCAAATCATGCCATGAAATCTCCCTCATCCTCCCCCTCTCTCCAGACACACTTTCCTGGTGTTCAATTTTCAGATAATTGTTTCTTTCAGTTACTTGGATTCCTGCCTTATTTACCCATCTGTATGTGGAATCGGATCTGTCACTTTGCTGCACACTCTGCTCCCACTCACCCTTGGATCCTGACCAATGCATCCTATCATCAGGTCCCATAAGCCTTGAAAGGCAAACCTTACAGACCCTCATTCTTCAAGCATCCCTTCATTCATCCGACAAATATTTCCTTCGTGCCTAATATGTGCAAGGGCTTCCGTAAGTTGGGGCTGACTCAGGAATACCTTACCCTGTGCTTTTGGTCAGCTTTTTGCTTGGTCTCCTCTTCTTGGCTCTGAATTCCTGGCCTATGCCTCATCCCTCATACCTCATACCTATGCCTCAGGACCTGGGCATTAGACTTATCTTCCTGACATCGCAGAGCTGAATTCCACTATCCTCTCCAGTTCCTCATGATCACTTTCTGCTCCTGGACTTGGCCCCACCAAGCCCTATTCCTGAGTCAACACTAGATGGTTCCCCAGCAGGCCTGCAAGCCTCCATCCCTCCATTGCTGCCCTGCCATGCAACAGTCATTTGTTTCTAGATCCATAGTATGTGGGTCTTTTACTGAAAACTAACAATAAAAAATTAAATTAAAAAATCCTCAAGAGGAGGCAATTAATCTATTAGTCTAGTTACTGTGTTTTTCCAACTATGTATTGTACAGCAGAAGCTCTGTTCCTTTCTATTTTGTCTCGGTGAGGTTGCATGATGATATTTCCTGACTTTGACTTTCAACTATTCCTGAGCCTCTTTGGCTTAGCAAATGATTAGGTTTGAGCCAAGCTGAGGCTGTCTCAGAAAGTAACTGTGCATTTCTCAACAAGCCAGTGGGGCACTTTGTTCTCTTTGTTCTTCTTAGGTAATTAACACCTGCTCGTTCTGCAGCTCATACAGTCATGAAATGTTGAGATAGAAGCAGGGGAGGGAAAGATCACCTCACCCCACTTTCCATCCTATGTCATAATTCAGCCTATAGGGAGGCTGATGGTGACAGAGATTATTTACGTCACAAGGAATTTCCTTTTTTAGAAGCGTACTTTTGTGTGTGTGTGTGTGTGTGTGTGTTTGACTGAGTTTCTCTCTGTTTCCCAGGCTGGAGTGCAATGGCACAATCTCGGCTCACTGCAACCCCAACCTCCACCTCCCAGGTTCAAGAGATTCTCCTGCCTTAGCCTCCCAAGTAGCTGAGATTACAGGTACCTGCCACCACGCCCAGCTAATTTTTTATATTTTTAGTAGAGACAGAGTTTCACCATGTTGGTCAAGCTGGTCTCAAACTCCTGACCTCAGGTGATCCACCCACCTCAGCCTCCCAAAGTGCTGGGATTACAGGAGTGCACCACCGCGTTTGGCCGGAAGTATATTTTTTCAACCTTTCTACTTATGGTGGGTTAAATTGGAGCATTGAGCAAGTGACAAATGCCCTGAATGTTCTTGACCTGCCAGTCTTCCTCTGTCCAGGGCTCATTGTCACTGATGGAGGGCAAAGCAGTGGTCCAGGCAGCCACACCAGCCCAGCCAGCCCTGTAGGGTCAAAATGGTACATCCAGGCCACCTTGTCCTTCTGTTATAGTGAACCAAGTGATAACTCCCACGACTTTTCTCCCAACCATCTTACTACTTTTAGAGGTTGTAAAAAATGTCAGTTTTCCATGAGATGTCCTTCCAGTACAGGAATGATAATTATTATCATAAGTACCAAATAATATAACACATGTAAAATGCCTGGCTGTTCTGTATGGTTAAATAAATGATCATGGTATGATTTCACAGATCACTCAGTTTACTGCCATACAAAGAGATATTTTTTCTTTTGGGTCACAATGCTTAAACGTGAACACATCTTACAGGGAATACCCTCGATTAGATGAAGTCCATTTACCACATAGTGGGTGAGCTTCAAACTTAGTAAAGTCAAATTGCTCAAGTGGGATGGAATCAGGCCTCTGTGGAAAGGAGAGTCTAATCAAAGACTGAGGTGTACCTTTACACAAGCAGTTCTCAGAAGAGATGGCATCCAACGCAGCAGAGATCTGTGACTACTAGAAGGCACCTGGAAGCTGGCTTACTTTGTTTTGTCAGAGAAGTGGCTAGTGGAGTGCAGCCTAAGCTCTCAGAGTATCTGTGAAACTCTGGAGTTTCTATGTATTTGAAGTTCAGCAGCTGACATGTGTGGTCTCATAATGTGTGATGTCACATTCTCAAGACAGCAGGAAAACCCTCCAAGTTCTCCTCACAGCAAAACATGTCACTCACGTAGAAAACTACAAAAGTGGAATCATTTCAAGGCTCCATAATACTGGCACAGTATCTGGCACAGAGAGGGCATTTGAGAGGCACTGGGTTTGCAACAAATATTTTAAGAGATCTAGGTATCGGCCTTTGGTTTTTTCTCTTCTCTAGCTGTTATCCAAACCTAATTAGTGTCCCCTTATGACATGGATTGGTAAGCAATTCTTCCTCATATTCTGGCATAAACTATACACGTGAACATAGCCTCATCCACCCCCTCAGGCATAAACTGTAAATAAACGAAGTTCTACTTTTGCCTTGTAAAATGTATACCCTTTGTCATATCTTTATTTTGAAAAAATATAAAAATTTTCATTTATAAATAAATGAAATAAATGAAATAATTAAATGAAATTTCATTTAATTATTTCATTTATTTCCCTAGATTTTCAAGAAATAATACCTTAATTTGAATTACAGCAGGGAATTAAAGTTTTTGCTTGGTAAATAGTCCAAAGAGAACAGCTTGACTAATATCATATCTTCAAAGATTGTCATGTGGAGATTTGCCTTGGCTTTTTAGAAGGCAGATATATAACTGTTCAGGTGTCTCTAAATGACCAAAATATCCAAAAGATGACAAAGAATAAGAATGAAGAGCATATGAGAAGGAATCTGAAGTATAAGGAAGCATTTAGCCGGGCGCGGTGGCTCACGCCTGTAATCCCAGCACTTTGGGAGGCCGAGGCAGACGGATCACAAGATCAGGAGATTGAGGCCATCTTGGCTAACACGGTGAAACCCCGTCTCTACTAAAAATATCCAAAAAAAAAAAAAAAATTTGGCGGGCATAGTGGCGGGTGCCTGTAGTCCCAGCTACTTGGGAGGCTGAGGCAGGAGAATGGCGTGAACCCAGGAGGCGGAGCTTGCAGTGAGCCAAGATAGCACCACTGCACTCCAACCAGGGCAACAGAGCAAGACTCCGTCTCAAAAAAGGGGGGGGGGAAGCATTTAAATGACTGTGTTTACAATCTTAAATCAACTCTATTAAGTAATAAATAGTGAAAGTTGCATTGACACTTATATATATACATTTTTTTTTTTAAGACTGAGTTTTGCTCTTGTTACCCAGGCTGGAGTGCAATGGCACGATCTCCACCTCCCGGGTTCAAGCTATTTTTCTGCCTCAGCCTCCTGAGTACCTGGGACTACAGGCGCACGCCACCATGCCCAGCTAATTTTTGTATTTTTAGTAGAGATGGGGTTTCACCATCTTGGTCAGGATGGTCTCAATCTCCTGACCTCGTGATCCACCCACCTCAGCCTCCCAAAGAGCTGGGATTACAGGCATGAGCCACTGCGCCTGGCCCAGTTAAAATATTTTACTCCAGGATTACAAGAACGGTAAATTTCTTTATTCAAACTTGTAGTGGGTGAGCTCTTTTAATAGAATATTTCATTTTAGTCTTCATCTTTCTTCACAGTGATACCTTAGTTTGTACAACATTGTACAATTTTCAAAGATACCATCGTAAACCCTTAAGCCTTTTAGAAATCTTACAAGTCAGGCTGTTTGACTCCCAATCTGGTACTTGAGCCTCTTCAATGCATCCAGCATCCGGATGCTCACTCCTGGAGCCTCTGGCAATCCCACACCTCCCACAATGGGGAGTCTGTTTCCTTCTAACACAGCTCATTGCACATTTACGGCTCTGTACCTCAAAGTCATCTGTAAATATTTTACTCCTACAACACGGAACTGTACATTGTATTCCTGTAAGATGTTTATAAGACTGATATTGAAATGGGAAAAGTTCCCTTTCCCCTCTCAGATAGCATGGGATGGGGGTGTGGCTCACTTCTTCAGTGCTCAGACCTCTAGGGGAGCATACAGATGGGCAGGCTCTGGGGCTCCAAGTCCACAGCAGTGTCTGGGGGTGAATGCTTACAGCTCCTGAAGTCCCAGTGAGCATGTGTTACAGGATGCTCTTTTAGTTTAGCTGTCCATAGGCAGCTTGTGTTAGTCAGCTCAATTAGACCCTCTACCTCATCACAAGGACAAAGGGCTTTCTGTATCCCTGGGTTCTTGTGTTGGCGTACCAGAAAAATCGGATCACACGTGGCCTTGGAGAATGAGTGCAAGGTTTCATTAAGTGGAAGTAGCTCTCAGCAGATGGGGGAGCCAGAAGGGAGATGGTTTTCCCCTAGAGTCGGGCCCTTGGTGGCCCAGGCTCTCCTCCAACTGCCCCAGCCAAACTCCATGTCCTTCTGCTTCTGCCGGTCAGTGGCCTACTGGCGTGCTGGTGCCTATTGGTGCATTCCTCTGGACGTTCAGCTGCCTGTGTGTTCCCCCACTGATGTGTTCCTCTGGAAGTCCAGCTGCCTGTGCTTCTGCCTACTGGGGTGGGGGCGGGGGGCAGTGTTTATAGGCACAGGATGGGCATGGCAGGCCAGGGCGGTCTTGGGCAATTCAACCTTTGGGCAGGAAATGCCTATCCTCACCAAGGTCCGTGGGGGTGGAGGCTTAGCCAGGGGCCACGCCCTCCTCTACCCAGCATTTCCCTTCCCAGCTTCAGTATCATTTAAAGGGACCATACTCTTTCCTTCCCAGCACTTCAGTACCAAAATTACTATTTTAAATGAAAAACATAGAAATTTTATTCCAACCTGTATCATTATTCAAACTAATAAAATACAACCCAAATTTAGTCATTATGCAAGAAATGTTCTCTAAGGATGAGGAAATGAGGTTTAAACAATGCCAACTGATGCCGAACTATCCCTCAACAGCTGAATCACAAAGCTGAAACCAGAACTCAAATCTGCTATTTCCTAGTAACTCTGTTCAATAACATCTCATTTTCAATCAATAGGCCTCCAACTCCCTCATAAGACAATATACACATCAAATGATGAGACCAGTTACAACTAGTGTGGTCTTTTCCTCATTGATGTGGCTGGAAATTTTGACTCCAAATAAAGCCTAGACTTTAGCATCTTGCCTCTAAGACAAATCAGATTTTAAAACTTAACTGTTATTTTCGTAAAACAAGCAATAGACTCAGCCTGGTTTAAAATTCAGTACATCACCAGATGTTTCTTTCACCAAAGAGAATCACAGGCATTGTGTAGGAATGACACCTGCCAATTCTTAGAATGTCTGATTTCAATAGTACATTTTTAGCTGAATGGCAATCATGGAAATATAAGCTGCATTTGGTTCTCCAAGATTCCAGCATTTGGAGCTAGGTACTGTTGCTTTAAATATTATATAAGCATTGAAATTTACATGCCTACCAGCACTAGCATGAATTAGCCTCTTTGAATCATGAATATCCTTAAAACAAAGCTATGAGCAAAACATTAGCAATTTCTAAGTTGCACTTACTTTTGACCATAATGGTCCCAGAAATATTTTTCCTAGGCACTTTTTATTTACCATTAATTATCAAATTACTTTAAATTGGCAGTATTTTTAAAGACACTATATAATTATGTGTCTCATATATCAGCAGGTGCTCACATTACTCAGAGTTTTTCAGTCATGGGAAAGTTAATTATAATAACCTTAATTGTTTCTCTGCTACAGTAAAAATGGACCCTGAAAAATACCACTAGGGGCTTAATGTTTGACACACAGATAAAAATGAGCAGAGATTTTTTTTTGTAAGCCGCTGCATTAAATCACATAATTGGACAGAAAAGATTTAGGTGCAATTTGTTTTTGTAATTGTATTCTAAGTGGTGTAATTTTTAATTATACACAGAGAGTTCAATGTTCATTCCTTGAATTTTTAAGCTGAGATTTTTCTTTTCTACCTGCAGCTCCTTTGTTCAGGCTTGCTTCTTTTTTGACATGGATTATTTGAATTCCTAACTCAACAATAAATTCACAGCTTCCTAAGTTTTACTTGTGCAATGGTAAAATGAAAAACATATAGCTTGGGAAATACAGCACAACTCTGGAAAAAAAGTAATAATCATTTTCTCTAATTAAGAAATTTTTTGAGAATGGTATAAGGTTGTTCCTTTCTATCCTTTCTTCTTTAGGCAAAGATCAGCTGCCTTTGACGTCTGACACAATCACATGCATATAATGTGACAGTCACCAATTCTGTACTTTTCCAGACATCAGTCCGTACTCCCTTGCCTTCACCTCAGTTTTAGTACAGCAGGAAGCCCACAGCCATGCTGTTAATGGCTAACGTCGTGGTTGTTGTCCCTCGGCACCCCAGTGTGTGGTTTCCTAGCTTGATTTGCCCAGAAATGTGTCAGAGACTGAGTTGTAGCTGATGTACAGGGTCCAACTCACATCAGACTGATTTGGATGAAAACCCAAATAGGCAATCACACTTTCTAGTAGAAAATCTTGTTGGGGCATCAACATTAAGATCTGAAAATATGGCCGGGCGCGGTGGCTCACACCTGTAATCCGAGCACTTTGGGAGGCCGAGACGGGGGGATCACGAGGTCAGGAGTTTGAGATCAGCCTGGCCAACATGGTGAAAAATCGTTTCTACTAAAAATGCAAAAATTAGCTGGGCATGGTAGTGGGCACCTGTAATCCCAGCTACTCGGGAGGCTAAGGCGGGAGAATCATTTGAACTTGGGAGGTGGAGGTTGCAGTGAGCTGAGATCGTGCCACTGCACTCCAGCCTGGGCGACATGAGTGAAACTCCAACTCAAAAATAATAATAATAATAATAATAATAATCTGAAGATATTTGAGGGAAAATGCATACCAGCAATAGTAGTAGTAGCAGCAGCAGTAGTAGTTAACTGACCTAAAGAAAGAAAAGACCAATATCTGGACACACCTTTTAAGTGTTGGGCCCCATTTCCACAGTGAACCTTGGAATGGATTGGTCCTCAGCTTTCTTCATGTCTCTTTTTTCAGACCCTGAGTTGCCTCACTCTTTCTTCTGACCACAATAAGCATTACTTCCTTTCAAGAAGACTGCCAAATCTGCCCTTAGAAAAGACAAAAACAAACATAATTTAGAAAAAACTTAACTGCAAAAATATGCTTCAACTAGGTATTCAAAGTAGTGAAAAACTAGAGAAAATGTGGTAGGTACAGTGGAAAGAGAACAAGCTTCAGAAAGCCATCTCATTATTTGGAATCACAACCCCTGCTCAGAAACATACCCTGATATGGTTTGGCTCTGTGTCCCCACCCAAATCTCATGCCGAATTGTAATCCCTACATGTCAAGGAAGGGACCTGGTGGGAGGTGATTGGATCATGGGGGCAGGTTCCCCCGTGCTGTTCTTGTGACAGTGAGAGGGTTCTCATAAGATTTGATGGTTTTAAAAGTGACTGTTTCCCCTGTGCTCTCTCGCTCTCACTCTGTCTCTCTCCTGCCACCATGAGAAGATATACCTTGCTTCCCCTTCACCTTCCACCATGACTGGAAGTTTCCTCAGATCTCTCCAACCATGCAGAACTGTGAGTCAATTAAGCCTCCTCTCTATAAATTACCCAATCTCAGGTAGTATCTTTATAGCAGTGTCAGAACAAACTAATACAGAGGACTGGAGGCTGAGGCAGGAGAATTGCTTGAGGTTAGGAGTTCAAGACCCGCCTGGGCAACATAGTAAGAGCCTGTATCTACAAACTATACAAAAATTAGCTGGGCATAGTGTTGTGCACCTATAGTCTCAACTACTGAGGAGGCTGAGGCAGGAGGATCACTTGAGCCCATGAGTTTGAAGCTGCAGTGAGCTATGAATGTGCCACTGCACTCTGGCCTGGGCGACAGGGCAAGATCCTGTCTCAAATATATATATATATATGTTTATCTGGTCTTTTCCCCCAGCTCTTAACACAGAGCTTTAAAACTCCTTGGCATTTCCTGAGTGATGGAAGTAACTTTGTTACGCTAAGGAGGTGATTAGTGGTGGGTGTCTGGATAGCTTCAGGAGGGGGAGTTGGTCCCAGAGAGACCATGTGTGTATTAGAGAGCTGGACTTTCAGCCACCTAACCTTTGGGAAGAAAAGCTGGAGATCGAGTTCAATCAAGTGGCCAATGGTTTAATAAAACCCCAATAAAAACCCTTGCATCAAGGCTCAGAGGAGCCTCTTGGTTGGTGAACTGATGATGTGCAAGGAGGGCAATTCTTTGAGGACAGGGCATGGAAGTTCTGCCTCTGGCTCTGTGCTTATCCCTTGTAAAAAGAAAATAAAATCTTTGGACTCCACACTTGATATGCCAAAGAAAAAAGTTAAGCTTGAGAACTCAAATGAAACAAACAAAAACTTCCTCCTTTTGTCCTCAGAGAGCTGTGATTCCACATGCTTACTTTACCTGATTTAAATGTATATCTACCAAGAGCAAGATGCATGCACAACTGACTTTTCCCCACTTCTGTCTTTGGACAGGTAAAATGTGGATTCAATGAGCATTAATCAAAACCTCACAAGAATGTAGCCACTGGCCTCATTGCCTATCTTCCTCTTTCTAGTTTCTTTCATCATTTCCCTCCTACCCAATCTTTCCCGTTTAAATATTGAAGTCCTCAAAACCCTCTTTGGAAAAGGCACAGGCCACAGATCCTATTGTGATTTGTGTTTCTTTTTCCTGGGTGCACCTTCGGCCTTGGCAAAATAAACCTCTATACTGATTGATATCTGTCTCGGACACTTTTTGGTTTACACCCTTATAATAAAACTGTAAGAGGCCAGGCACAGTGGCTCACGCCTGTAATCCCAGGACTTTCGGAGGCCAAGGAGGGCGAATCACAAAGTCAAGAGATGGAGACCATCCTGGCCAACATGGTGAAAACTTATCTCTACTAAAAATACAAAAATTAGCTTGGTGTAGTGTCATGTGCCTGTAGTCCCAGCTACTTGGGAGGCTGAGGCAGGAAAATCACTTGAATCCGGGAGGCAGAATTGCAGTGAGCTGAGATTGTCCCATTGCACTCCAGCCTGGTGACAGAGCGAGACTCCGTCTCAAACAAACAAACAAAAATTGTAAGAGTAAGTATAATGCTTTTCTGGGTTCTGTGAGGCATTCCTGTGAATTATCCAAACTGAAGCACTCATCAGTCAGAACTGTGGGGGATCCGGGGGGGCCTGGAACTTGCTGCTGGCCTCTGAGGTGAGGGCTATCTTATGGAAGACTTAACCCTTCATTGTAGGGTCTGACGCTAGCTCTGGATCATTAGTGTCAGAATTTAATTGCACCACCCCCAGTTCGGGTGGAAAAGGAGCTAGAACAATCATACCTGGCTTTAATTATTATATAAACTTCATTCAAAATCACCAAAGTTCAGACAAATTCTGTTTCCCCACATTGTCATTGAAAATCTCTGCGTGGTTCCAGATTACAAGTCAGGGTGTAAGTCAGGGATCTGCAGCAAAGATAAATGAGAGAGACATCCCCAACAGGGCAGGGAGGTCTGCATTCAAGGCAAATGTGGACCCTCAGTTTTTCATAGTGTAATAGAAGGCCACAAGAGTGGCTTTTGAAATACTTATGTGTTACAAAGCCAAAAAAATGACTCTTACGACAGAATATCCAGGCCAGTGAGCAGGCTTGTTCCTATTCCCAGAGGACAGGCTGGGGGTGCAAAACAGCCTAGCAACATGTAGATCTGCTTGCAAGAGACAAGGGCACAGCCAGATCTCTGTCCTCAGGAGGGAGTCAGACCTGAGAGGTGTTCCTTTTTTAGATGTGCAAAAGAAACAACAGTCTGACTTCCCAAAAATAGGGGAAGTTAATTAAATTATAAGACATCATCTAAAGTTAAATTATAAGATGTCATCTAAAGAACACTATGTAGCCATTACCAATCAGGTTGCAAAAGTGAAATCCTGTGGAAAGCTATTCACCATTGATTAAGTAGAAAAACGCTAGTGACTGAACAGTGCTTTCGAATGAGCCCTGGAGGATGGGGTAGCCCAAACCCTCTCACACAATCTCTTTCCCTCATTCCAGCACATTCTTCAGGATGTGGCCTCCCAGTCACCATTCCCAGTCTCCAAAATGCTAGTCTTTTCCAGGTCCTCTTCTCTCTACGAGAAGAATGATAAAAGGAAGGAAAGCAGGGAAGGAGTGGGAGATAATTGGTCTTGCTTTCTAAGTCTTCATCTAGGTAACCTGCTACCTCAATATACTTATGACTGAGGAGCTCCAGGGAGCTGAAATGTTTATCAGTCCAGGTAAGATGCTTGATTTTAACTTGAGCCAAGTGAGGGATTCATTTATTCAATGAACGGAAATTGGGCATCTACGAAGTACCAAAGAATGAGAGGAGGGCAAAGAATACAGACATAAAAAAGGCAGTCCAGCCTTCCAGTGAGCAAGGTGACAGCAGCATGAGCCCATGCATTAGCAACTTTAGAGCAAGAAGCAAGCAGCTGTCTGCAGAAGTAAGGAAAAACTTCGCAGAGGAGACAAAGTCCCCTAGGATCTGAAAGGTGGAGCAGGAATGTCATGCAGGAAAGGGCGAATGGAAATTTCAGAGAGGAAAATCACAAAATGCAATGCGAGGCTCAGCCTGCTTTGGAAACAGGGAGATGTCCAGTGTACGTGGAGTATAAAAAGTGGGTGGATGCGTGTCTTCTTCCAAGCACTTCAATCATTAATTTTAAATCACCGGTTCTTCTCTCTACCCCTTCAGATTTCAAGTTTCCTCGCAGTGTCTTACCCATCTTTATTTTCCCTGTGCCTTGCATACATTAGGTATGCAATAGTACTTATTGACCTGAACTTAGGCAAGAAGTAAGTGGGGTTGGATGTGAAGGGCTCTGTGACATGTGGAGTTTGGACTTCATCTTATACACTCTTAGGGAGAGGTTGGAGGCTCTGCTGAAGACTTTGTTAGGGTGAAGGAAGCACATCTGTCTTTTAGAGGGAAAATCTGCTGGCTCTGTGTGTGTGCATTGGGGACTGCAGGAGACAACTACAGTAGTGAGGGATCAGAGGCAGGAAGGACAGCAATGGAACTGTGATGATTTCACAGGTTTAGGATATATATGCCACAGAAGCAATAGTTTCTGGTGACCAATGCACTACTAAGAAGTTGTAGTCAAAACTAACTCTATGAAAAACGGGTGGCTGCAGGCATACACCATGACTGGGAACAGAGAAGGCAGATAAATTTTATGCTTGAGGGGATTAACCTAAATTTTGGATTAACCTAAATTAGCTTTGATGTCTATAGTTCTTAGAGGAAGCAATCAGGAGGCAACTGAAAATCTGGGTCAGGGACGTGATAGAAAATGGGAGCCATGCAGATTTGATAGAAGTCGTGATAGAACTAGGAAAGAGGACTAAGGACATGACCAGGGAGCCACATTAAGTGTTAGGCCAAGGAGGGTGGACAGGAGGAGAAAAAGGGTGATCCAGTGTGCACAGGGAGGGAGCTCTGAAAGCCATCAGGCCATTGTGAAGCTCAGCAGAAGGCGTTTGGGAATAATTGTGTAATGAGTTGCCAAGTGTATGAGGAACTGCAGACTCTCATGAAGAAAGTTACAGTAAACCAATCTCTGCATGATGTGTTGCTGCAGGAAGATGGTCCTGACTTTCCACAATCCCGAAGGCTCTGCTTTGCCTTTCTGCATCTAACTTTCCTGCCGTCTGCCTCCATCTTCTACAAGCCCAGGCTTGGAAGCAGAATCACAAGGAAATTGCTGCAATTCCACAGTACAGAAAAGCTTCAAAGGAAAGCCACATCTCCCAGATCTAGGGATAAGAGGGGAAAATGCATCCACTCTTTGCTCTTTGCAGCAGCTCTTCCTATACCTGGCTAGTTCCATTTCGATGCTCCAGTATTTGTCACCCTGAGCTGAAACAACATGAAAGAAACTCATTTTGAGGAATGTTTCTTTCTGCACATTTTCTTTTGCTCATGCAGAGTAGTTTAGATCCTTTGGCTGCAAAAAAGATAAGCCACTTGTGACAGAGTAACATTTTGAAGATAAATTACTTGGCCCACCACCGGTATTTCACAACCATTTACTCGTGTACTTCCACCTCTTTGCTATTTAGTAAGCACAGCCAAAAATGGCAATGCTCTGAAAAGTAAATTCTGCCTTATTTCTAAAATTATATATATCCATCTACTATAAGTAATAAGACTGTATAATAAGTTTAACACAGACTCATTGTTCTAATTTAAATATGAGCATAAATTTTCCTTTAACATATTAGGTAATATTTTTGAAAGTTTTAATATTTTTAACTATGTTATTATGAAAGGAACTTCATATTTCATTTACAACAGTTTAGGAAAAAGGAAAAGAACTGTTACTTCAGAAAAGAATGAAGGCTGTCTGAGTAATAATGCTGTCATACTTTGAAATTCAAAGCAGTGTCTTTGCTATCTTTATCAGAAAGAGTAAAATGCCACCTTATTTTGAAAATTATTCAGGACTTATTGAAAACAACCAAGTAGATGGCTTCTCTATAATAAAACAGATTCTACTGATAGACTTTTAGGAGAGAAGGATTATAACCCTTCAAAAGTGTGTGATTTCTAGTGACACACACATTTGTTTTCACAACTACTTTAACATAAACCTATATTCATGATCTTGGATAGAACAGAGTAAAAACAAGAAAAACCACGCACACATATTTCTTTACATTAATCAGATGTTAACATTAAAGCCATGTTTTATTTCTAATTAAAAGCAGCTCCAAGAGAACAAAAAACAAAAATAAACAACAACACAACAGAAAACTTAGCATTCTCTTTGTGCAGTGCAGGACATAATATTGGAAAATCAGTCCTTCTACTTAGCCACACTTAATGTCAAAATCAAGTGGGGATGGGACCAATTATTTCTCACAAAAACAAGCCTTTAAAAGAAAAGTAAGGTAGCTAAAAGATTTACAGTCTCTTCAATGGTGACCCAAATCATGTTATTCTCAGAATGCAAAGGGCTTCAGCATATTTGCAGCTGCTGTTTTCTCTGCCAGGAATGCTTGTCCTTTGGTTCTTCCCATTTCTAGATTCTTCTCATCCTTTGCAATGAGATCTACGCCTACAGAAAGGCCTTCCTGAATCACCTTACCTACATTGCATCTGAAACAAGTTCTTGTCTCCTGGAATCCTGTTAGCGTCTTCTATTGCACTAATCTGAATCTGCCATCATCTCTGTCTTTATCTTATTTTTCTCTTGTTTCCTAGCATATTGTTTGTCTCCCTCCATAAAATATCAGCTCATCCAGGACATGAGCTGGCTCAATCTTACTGTTAAGACCCTCAGGGCCTGGAGCAGGGCCTGGCACAGAGTAGGCAGACACTCAATAAACTTCTGGGCTCTACTAAAGTTGTTGTCATCACTGTAAAAGAATATTTCATGTATTTTACAAAGAAGATAGGTCTTCTGTGCTCAGTTTCAGACCCTGGAGGTCCATGCTCCTGCCCAAGCTGTGTCTCATCTCTGCAGGTGGAGCCCAGTTGACAGGAAATGTTTCTCCAGAAGCTGAAAAGCTGCCTGGTAAAGGCCTTTCATAAAATGGTCTGCGTTTGGGACCAGGAAGACAGAAGACTCCTCAAGAAGAGAACTGGAACCTTAACCTACTTCAGACTTCTTCATGTCTGAAGCTTATTTCCACCATCCCATTGAGAACCAAAGAAGTGAGCTCCTTGGAGAATCGGCTCCCACCTGGACCTTCTGTTTATCCTTCCAATAGCTGCTGCATTCATCCTTCCCAGCTAATGACACTTCCAGCCTTTCGTGTTTCAAAGTATCACGGACTTTGCAAAAGATACCAGGTTTCTATGGAGCAGATAGTACTTTTAACAATCACCATGTGCATTATTATTTCCTCCTAAGGCATACTTAGACATCAATGCATGCTACAGCAAGGCAACTTATCTCACCCTCACCAAGGTATGAACTTCGGAATTTGAACTTGTTCCTTTGGGGTAAGTTGTATCACCAGCACTCACTAACAGAGTGTATTTTCCAGTGAGGTTTCATTCTGTTTCAGATATTCTGCACTTTCAGTGGCAAAATTTTAAAGAAAAGGAGACAAAATGGAACACAAATTCAATATGACTATTGTCATCCTTCCCTCCCAGGAAGTGTAGGAATCATCCAAAGTGGTAAAAGAGCAGCGCTTCTAAACTCTGACTTCACATGGAAAATAACGCGACTACTAAAACTGATAACAATAGCAGTCCATGCCATTTGACAGGGGTGTGTAGGAGAGGTGGTGAGCAAGCTGAAATCCCTTCAGGTATTTGCAGAACTTCTGAGCAAAAGCTAAAGCTAAAATTAACATTAAATATGCAAAGTATTTTTAACCCAACATAAATTAACAATGTTCCTATTTCAATTCTATTGCTCTTGGGATGACTATGTCCTTTGGAAAATGTTTAAATAACTTAAGATTTCCGTCATGAGTTTACTATTTCAAAACTTATTTTTTTAACTGCAAGATACCTTTTTATGTTACCAGGAGTGTTACCAGCTAGCTGCCAAAACCTGGTTGAAGTTCTCCCACTTTATATTGTAAATGATTACATAGTTTATTAGTAATTTTGTCCCCTGTCCACCCACTGGTCCATTTGGATGGGAAAATTTTCAAAATAACTTCATAAGAAAATGATAAGAAAAATGTGGTCACCGGTATCATCAGGAACTTCCAGACAGCTCAGCACAGAAAAGTTGGTTTTAAAGTCCTCGAAAACGTTACTGGTAATGAGCTTCCACTCCTTTAGAGTAGTCGTTGTCCATAGATACACCACAGAGTAAGGTTATAAAAATAAAAGTTGTTTCAGGAAATTTCCCATTGCTTTATTACATGATCAATGAGAGTAAAGAGAAATGGAAGCTGAAGGGATAGGAATGAGGGACCTGCTGGGAGAGTGATCACAATATCCAAAGGAAATTTAAAATGCCTGTTGAAAGTGACACACTGACTCAGCATTGTCACTAACACAGAATCACCACAATAAAACTGCCCTGCCTTGTGGCTCCTGGCACCTCATGTCTCTTTAGGTTAAGCAGAGAGAGGTCTGTGTTTCTTTGGAACAAGGTGCAGCCTCCCCCTAAGCTACAGAGAGGCTCTGAGCAAGGACCAGCCCCCAGGGTGCAGCCTTGCCCACCCTCCACAGGCTCCAGAGCAGATGGGGTGGCTCTAGAAAGCAAATGGTCAAAACTTCTAGCACTAAATAGAGCTTTAACATGTCTCAGATACTAGCAAAATAGAGAAGCCTCAGATGGCTTTAGGTCTGGAAGTGTGTTGCTAAAAATGCTAAAAATTTAACAAACTTTTATAAATCCTTAAGAGATCTTTTTCAGTTTTGTGAAGCACTGTTAATTGCCCATGTGTTTCAACTTGCAGACAGGCAAGAATTTGGCTTTGTATGTTTAAAAATATGTACATCTTGGTTCATAATGATGATTTATTTCCAAAATGGTGACTCATACTAGGATTACATATAAAACATCATATGTGGGCCTTATATGTAATAATGTGTAAGTATAGTATATTAATTACTCTGACATAACATGGGCAGAGATTTGTATTAATTTATTTCTATTTCATCTAATCAATATTTTACTTAAGTCTAAAACCTTATATATATGTTGACTTATGTATCATCATATATATAAATATTGTATCTATTGAACTGAGCAATCTGTAGTTTATTTTAAATTCTGATACGTTAAAGATGTGGAGAACTACATGAAATCATAGGAAATTTTTCATTCAAATAAAAATTGCAAAGAGCCATTCCTAAATGGCAACCTGGTTTTAGCTGCAAAGACGGAAAGTGATAAGAAGAGACCCCGAAAATCTAAGTTATGCAAAATGTCAACTTATACCTAGATGGCTAAACTCAGGGTTCACTGTCTGGACTTAACAGAGAACATGTTTGCAGAAAAAGAAAATGGAGGCCGGGTGCAGTGGCTAATGCCTGTAATCCCAGCACTTCGGGAGGCTGAGGTGGGTGGATCACCTGAGGTCAGGAGTTTGAGACCAGCCTGGCCAATATGGTGAAACTCTGTCTCTACTAAAAATACAAAAATTAGCTGGGCGTGGTGGTGTGCGCCTGTAATCCCAGCTACTCAGGAGGCTGAGACAGGAGAATCGCTTGAACACGGGAGGCAGAGGTTGCAGTGAGTGGAGATCGCGCCACTGCACTCCAGCCTGGGAGACAGAGCAAGACTCCATCTGAAAAAAAAAAAAAGAAAGAAAAGAAAAGAAACTGGAGACTAGTTATTATCATCAGGAAAGTCAAATGATGGAACAAATAGAAATGAGAATCTGTAGATAAAAATTATAGATTCACATAGCATCAATTCTAATTTCAAGTTTGATTGTCTGGTCCCAGTAGGCTCTATCTATAGTTCAATTACAATCAATGCTGTATTGACGTTGACAAAATCTGAAAAAGATGCTTCAATGAATGCTTAAGTTAAATAGGTCTCAAACAAAATAAGGAAAAGGAAAAGAAGAAATAAGAAAGAGGAGGAGGAGAGGAGGAGGAGGAGGGGAAAGAGGAGGAGGGAGAATCAAGCTATCTATTTCATTAAAGCCATCTCAAGCAGCAAACTTTGGACTACATTGTCATCACTATACTAGAAATAGACTGTGTCTATACACTAAGTATACTGTAGCAGGTTTCCATTACTAGCCAGCCTCCAAGACCACTGACTTAATTTTCTGCTGTTTAGAGTCATGCATAATTTAAATTGATCAAATACATTTCTAATGCTCTATTCCTATCCCAGATGTAATATACCTTTCTATTCCTTGTCAAATCTTAAGAAATAGTAGCCCTAAGGATGCAAAGTTGCTGAAAGTGCATCAAGGCAAGAAACAAATTCCTCTTCCCTTTATTCCACAAACACTGTCCTCACCGACCTGAGGTTTCCAGCAAGGGAACTGTATATCAAGCAGGCACAGGAATTGCCCTTGGTGTTCAGGATTTACAATCCAAGAAACAGCATGTTAGCAAAAGTACTCCCCTAAAAAGTCATCTTGGCCTGTTTTGATTAAGTCTATTTCCTTTTTTATTTATAGTAGAAGAGGTGCCGGACAACTCGTATGAAAGCATACCGTATCTCTTGCCTTCTAAAGAACATGCAATTGTTTCCTTCCCGTGGATCTCGTTTCTAAATTAACATTTATGGTCCTCCATAATCTGTCTCTTCTTTCTTCTGCTCATATTTATCTTCCTGTACTTCTCAAAATGAATCCTAAGTTCTAGCCAGGACAATTTTCTAACTGTTTTTCCTACTTACTCTTGTTCTCTTTTTTTTTCTCTTTTGAGACAGGGTCTTGCTGTGTTGCCCAGGCTGGAGTGCAGTGGCATGATCTCAGCTCACTGCAACCTCCGCCTCCTGGGTTCAAGGGATTCTCCTGCCTCAGCCTCCCGAGTAGCTGGGATTACAGGCTACACCTGGCTAATTTTTGTATTTTTAGTAGAGATGGGGTTTCACCATATTGGGCAGGACATCCAGTGATGTGCAGTCTGGGACTAGGATGGCAGTTCCATGACGTTGCCAGAGCCCAGGTCCTCCGATTGCTCTGACCAACCACCCTGAGGAAGTGGCTTTTGTCCTCACAGTGTCCTCATGGTTGTAATCCACCTGATACTCCTCCTATATCCCATACACAGGCACGGAGGACGAGCCAATGGCCAAAAACTTCCTTCTCCAAGGCTTTGCCTTTTAATTAGAGAAGAGAACCTTTCCCAGGAAGTTCTATGTACATATTATTGGCAAAGACTGCCTGCCCTGCTACCTACCTTAAGCTACACACAAAAGCTGGGAGATTGAATATTCAGCTTCCCAGTGTCTGAGACAAGGGAACACAAGGGGCTGGGAGATTGAGATGCATGTTGAATAAGCCAACCTATAGTATTTGCTGTACCTTCATAGTCAGCTTATAAACCTATACATTTATCAAAGAATTCGCCCTAAATCTACCCTTGAAAAAACTGCATTAACTGTGGATATTCACAAGGACATGTCATGGACTCTGCAGGCAATTCCAAAAAAGAAAATGCAAATATAATTTGTACAATAGCAGCAACATTGAAATAGTTATTCAGATTCCAAGAGCAACTATATTAAAATGGACCACATTCATCTAAACAGATATCTTCTTAAATGTTTGGGCTTTAAACCAAGTCGGCATGTCACTGCAGAGTGGCGTGTTTACTATATTATTCCCACAGGATGCATATGCACACATGTGGGTGTCTTGAAAAGGTAGGAAGCTCTTTGAGGGTGGCCTGTGCTCTGTGCCTTTTTGTTACCTCTATTGTACCCAGAAGGGTTCACGATAGAATACACTGAGGTGTACAATTTAACTCACAAATGGACAGGGTGATAGGCAGCCACAGATTTTTGCTGGGCACTTAGGGCATCTTATTTTATATTTTTTTGTTTGTCTTTTGTTTTGTTTTGTTCTTTTAGACAAGAGCCTCGCTCTGTCACCCAGGCTGGAGTTCAGTGGCGAAATATTGGCTCACTGCAACTTCTGCCTCCCGGATTCCAGCAATTCTCCTGCCTCAGCCTCCTGAGTAGCTGGGATTATAAGTGCATGCCACCACACCTGGCTAATTTTTGTATTTTTTGTAGATACGGGGTATCACCATGTTGGCTAGGCTGGTCTTGAACTCCTGACCTCAAGTGATCCACTGGCATTGGCCTCCCAAAGTGCTGGGATTACAGGTGTGAGCCACTGCACCCGGCCTACTTAAGGCATCTTAATATTATAGTTGCACCTAGCAGAGTTCTTGTATGTGGTAACTACTCAAGTCTTTTCTGTATTGGATAAAGGCAATTCATCTGCCATAGGCTAAACAGGGGTGACCCTTTTTCTGAGAAACTGCTCTAGAAATGTGTGCTAGACACTTCTGACATTTCTCATTTTCTAGCTATTTAGTTGTCAACTTGAGTAGGGAATACATATAAGTAAAAATAGAAAGAGCAGCAGCATTGCACAGCTCCACAGGCATCATTCTTATCGGAGCTGACGTGAGGGGCATCTCCGGAGCTGTGCTCTGTATGACCCATGTGGCTGTATGCATCAGGCCTTTGGGAATACTGCAAGGGACATGGCCTGTACTGTCCTTATGCATTTAATGATGAACGATGGCTTAGAAAGAAAAAGTATTCTGCAGGATCAAACCTCAATTCAAAGAATGCTTTGCTATTAGATCTGTGGCTAATTAGACCCATTTTACCCATCATATGGCAAACAAGTGTTCTTTCTCCCTTCGATGAAATAACCTGTAAAGCAGATGAATTTTGACATTTCTCATTGAGACACCCAGGATGGTGAGGAAGACCAACAACACTGTCCACAATGCTGCCCTGTGATGTGCAGGATAAATGTCAGATGTGAATTCGGATTTGATTCAAGGTCTCATGAAAGCTAAATGCCACTCAGAACACCAGCTCACCTTTGTGAATTCTGACGTCAGTGTTAGGCGCCACTGAAGTCCCCTGGTTTCTACTTTTAGAGGAGTCCAGTTGCAGTATGTAAGTCAAGCAGCTCAAGAATGTCAACTGCAAAAACTTTGAGGGCTTTTGCGAGCCAGTTCCTGTCACGACGGTAGCTCAAAGCTGGCCATGATGAAACTATTTACACCAAAGAAAACCACAAATCAGTGGGTTTTTTTTTTTTTTTTGAACTGGTTGGAAAACATTTATGAATGCACCACTGATCATGTGTAAAATGAGAAAGCAGCTGCAGCCTCATTGTTACCTGGGCAGAAACACCCAGGTCACAGTCAAAAAAGCCAGGGTGTGCTAATAGAAAATCATTAAACTCTAGGAAATAGAGTCAAATGACAAGTATTCAGCATCTACAGATGTTCTACCCCATGCTGAGTCCTGCAGAGATGAAATAGAAAGCTGAAAGCCAATTCTCTGACTTTAAAGAGCTTTCAACTGACTGACTTCAAACTATGATCATATCCCTAAGAGCAAACACTCAATGAATCCTGGCTGTGTGCCAAATGTCTGTCACCTCATTTCATCCTGAAAACCTGATGGCATTGTTCCTGTTATTAGCCTCATTTTGTAGATGAAGAAATGGAGGCTTAGAGAATCTTAGTCTATCATTCAAGTTTGCACAGGAAGTGAGCAGAGCTGGGGGCCAGCCCCAAGCAGACAGAAGCACCTGATGGTGACCCCCACAACCCAAGAGCACAGTGCAAGTGAGGGCGGGTCCACGCCAGGGCTGTGTGTGTGGATCAAGGGATACCCCAGCGACACAGGAGAAGGACAGACCCGACCGAGAGGAGGCAGGAGGCCACAGGGATGAAGGCAGAAGAAAAGTACAGAGCTGGGGTGAGCATGGGGTGGATCCCAGGCCATCTCAAGGATCTCCTCCAAATGGGCCTTCAGAGGCAGATGTGACATCACCTCCCCATGAGAAGCTGCCAAAAGGCAATGCTTGGGCAACCAGCTCCTCTACAGTGGATGAAGGAGAGTGAATCTAAACACATCGCTATGAAATTTCCCTTTCCTTAGAAACTCTAAGTCAGTGCTCCAAATTCTCATTCCCCACAATTAAAATTGAACTAAAATAATGTTTGTTTCAGTGTACCAAAGCATATTTTAATAAGATAATTACAAAAAGTCTGGTGGTAGAAATTACACTTTGCATTCATGTCATGGTTTAAAGCTGATGATGCTGGAAATTGTAAGACTCTAGTCTAGTATATCTAAAAACAGATTAAGTACTAATTAATGATTTCCTCTCTTTAGTGAGCCTGACATCTCATTAACTAATTATCATCAATCTTTAACTTTTTCAAAGCATGATGTTCTGCCTGCCAAGGTTCTGTGGGCTGTCTTCTTAACACTGTGGTACAATTCTCCACCCTGGCTCCAGCATAGCAAAGCTGTGCTACATGGAATCAGATACTCTGTGAGCCAGGCTACACCCTCTGAGATACATGAATGCCACACAAACAAGCTTTAGTGAAATAGCTGCTAAAGTAGTTACAGTCCTTTCCCTGCCCACAAATGCCAGAACTAACCAGGGCTCAACTGGCTGTGCAGATGCACAGTAGACAGAGAGAGGAGAGTCCTTTGTCTGTGATGGGCGGGGACAGTGCAGTGGGAAGGGGCTCTCCCAGCTTCCTTTCTTTCCTCTGACATCAGATATTTAGAAAGCAATTCCACTATTCCACAATTCCACTTTGGAAATGTTTCTTGACTCAGTTTCAGCAAGACACTAAATTAGAACACAATCATCCCTGCTTTTGACTTATTAAAGGAATGACAATTTAATATTATCAAAGAAACAGACTAAAATCTAAGTTCGAGATCACTCATTGAAGCATTTTTTATAATAATGAATATTTAGAAACAATATAAATGGCTAAAATCAAGTAATAATTCATTTTTATCATGACATCATGTATCATATAGCTATTAAAAAGCATGTATTTGGCCGGGTGCGGTGGCTCACACCTATAATCCCAGCACTTTGGGAGGCCAAGGCGGGAAGATCATGAGGTCACGAGATCGAGACCATCCTGGCTAACATGGTGAAACCCCGTCTCTACTAAAAATACCAAAAAAAAAAAAAAAATTAGCCAGGCGTGGTGGTGGGCTCCTGTAGTCCCAGCTACTCAGGAGGCTGAGGCAGGAGAATGGGGTGAACCCGGGAGACAGAGCTTGCAGTAAGCCAGATCACGCCACTGCACTCCAGCCTGGGTGACAGAGTGAGACTCCATCCTCCCCCGCCAAAAAAAAAAAACATGTATTTGAAGACTATCGAATCTCATGGGGAAAATGTCACAATGTAATGTCAGGTGAAAAAAAGGAAAACATAAACTTTATTATTTCAAGTTTAAAACAAAATTTGTGGGTGTTTCTGTGTATATATATGTGCACATGTATATGTAAATAGTGATATTTTGTGTATTGCCAATATTAAATACATAACATATTTTAGCATATAAACATTATGTAATCTATATTTATATATAAATAGTATAACAGATGTTTGTAATAATATGTTTAATGTATATTTCATATTGGATAAGTAAAATTTTGCTAGTTATTTCTGAGAAGTTGCTTTACAGATGAATTTTATATTATTCTTCCTATTTTGAAATATTTCTTAATTCTCTATAATAAGCACATATAATTGTATAGTTAGAAAAACATTAAAGAATGCTTGGATTAATTTGGTAACCAGAACACTCTTCCTAGACATAAATATCTCATAACACTTCACTCACTGCTTCCCTAACAAACTGACTGTTCCTCTTGCTACACTTCTGTGACCGTGGGCGCCATCTGGCCTGCTCTCACCCTCCCTGGCTGTCTGTGAAGGCTGATGTGTCCCCATCAATCCAGTGCACATAATTGGAGCTCCGCACACCCTCACATGCTCAACTGTGCTCCAACCAGCAGGCAGGGTAGAGACAGTGTTATATGACAAACAAGTGAAGCTGAACTGTCTCTGGATATCAGACGAAAAAAAATTGGGTTTGCCCTTGGCTAGGGACCTAGTCCACCAATTTATCACCAATTAGCTCCCTCCACCACACTCACTCATTCCTGAGGCTGGCTCAAAGGAAACATGAATGCCTGAGCTGCGGGTACTGCTGCTTCTAGAACAGTGTAAAGCTTTGTCCATGAGCATCTGTATCAAAATCACCTGTGATTCTTTTAAAAAGTGAAGTTTCTGAGCCCTGTATCAGACCTACAAACCAGGGCAGTTTTCTTACTGTCAATGAAAAGCAGAGCTTTTAAAAGAATGTACTTGAACTGAATACATGAAAATGAAACCCAGTATGAAGTCACCCTGAGTCACTCTGGGGACTTGAAAGGCAGGTCTCCTGGGACAGAATGAGTGCCAAAGCCCAGGAGCGATGGGGAGAGGGGCATCCACCAGGCAAGCCGCTGCCCCTGGAATTCCGATTTAATAAGCAGACTAGGGCTTGTGCACACCAGAGGGTTGCATGACTTTTCAGAGGCGAATCACAGCACCCGCCCAGAAGAGCGAAGGAGCAAGAGAGGGTTAACGTGGCCTAGACTGGATAAAGATGACTGGGCATTGCAGTCACCTACAACCCAAGTGCTGACTAACAGCCAGGCTCTCTGTGTGGTCCTAACTTCAGCATCATTCTGGCAGGGAATTTGGGCAGCTTCAACCCAAAGAAAGTCCATGGAGAAGGCTTGGTCATCATCAGTTCCACTGGGTTCTTCTGGAATCCTGATTCTTGCCTTATTGGCTCATAATTCACATCCTTGAAAGAATTCCAGAATACCTGTGTCCACTTAATTTACTAAATCCCTAGTATTGGACTCTGAGAAGTTAGACGTCTAGAAATAATAGAGCTTTATTGGGATGTCCCACATAAGAATCACATTAAATAGCCCTGAGTTGGTGGATAAAAAAGCATAGAATCACAATATGTGAAATGTTTAAAATTAACTTATAGTTCATGTATATTTCATTCATTTTGGTATGCACTCAAAAAATATTTATCCAGCACCTCCAACAGGCCAGGTACATGAGGATCCATAGTGAATGAAGATAAACCTGGTTTCTGTCCTCAAGGAGTGATGTTCAGAGCGGGAGGCAAGGAGGAATCGAATGAGCATATGAGCTAATATAAAACTGCAATGCTGACATGAGTTAGGAAAGAAAGGTCCTGCCCTGGGAGAGTCAGGAATGGGGGCCTGCTCAGTCCAGGGAGGCCTGAGGAGGCTTTTGTGAGGAAATTGCACTTGAGCTGGGGGCAGGAGGCTGAGTAGGGGCTGACCAGACAAAGGGGCAGTAATAGCACTGTGGCAGAAAGAAGTTAGTGGAGCTAGAAGTTGGGGGGTGCCCAGGTGAGGTGAGGTGGGAAGAGGGTCTGAAGAGGCAGGACACCCAGACTAGGACAGGTTTGGAGCCTAAGGAAGGGGAAGGGGCTTGTCTTTTATTCCAAGAGCAGAGGAAGACACTGAAGGTGTCCATTGGAAAAGTTTGACCTGTGATGTGAGAACAGATGTGGAAGAAGTGGTTGGCAAAGCAGCAAATTACATAAATCAATTAGGACTTGCAACTTGCAACACTTCAGGCAAGAGAGAGTGGCCACTCAGACTATAGTGGTCAAGGGAGGCACGTGGTCCGTAGATTGCTTTGAAAGATCTATTCTCAACTTCTCAATGCAGAAATGAGGACAGGTGTCTACAGAAGTCAGCTGGCCTCCCCAAAGTCCAACATCTAGATGGGGGTACATGGGCTGGAACCCAGTCCCATGACCCCAGCACTGGAAGCAATGAAAAGTCAAGTAACATTAAAATAAATGTTCATGGCCAGGCACTGTGGCTTGCACCTGTAATCCCACCTACTCAGCAAGCTGAGATGGGAGGATTGCTTGAGGCCAGGAATTTGAGACTAGCCTGGGCAACATAGCAAGACCCTGGCTCTATAAAATAATTAATTAATGAAATGTTCTTCTTTGTTGCATTGGTCTTTTGTAATGATATGGCCAAGTCAGCCAGAATTAGACACAAGTGGAACACAACAAAATGCGAGTAATGGTGTTCAAGTCACCTCGCCGATAAAGCCCCAGCAGGCACGTATCCTCACCAAAGCTTATCTGGTCTTTAATCTTTTTGTTGCCCAGGCTGGAGTGCAGTGGTGTGATCTCGGCTCACCACAACCTCTGCCTCCCGGGTTCAAGCAATTCTCCTGTCTCAGCCTCCCAAGTAGCTAGGATTACAGATGCCAGCCACCACGCCAAGCTAATTTTTGTATTTTTAGTCGAGATGGGGTTTCACCATATTGGTTAGGCTGTCTCAAATTCTTGACCTCAGGTGATCCACCCACCTTGGCCTCCCAAAGTGCTGGGATTACAGGCATGAGCCATCACGCCTGGCCTGGTCCTTAATCTTTATAACCACAAACCTATCATATGTGAACGTAGTACTTTGTATTTTAAAAAAATAATCTAATATGTATGATTTCATTTGGTACACGTGACCTGTGAGGGCACTGGTGTTTCTCACACCCCTACCTACCACTGGTAACTGAGAAACCTAAAACACAGAGAAGCAACCTGCCTGTGGTTGCAAAGCCAATCAGTAAGAGAACCTGGATTCCTGCTTCTGGGCTCCACATTTTCCTGCTAAAATGTGCTATTTCTAAGGTTTACCCTCAATGCTTTCCCACAACCACGATTCTACTCTTTCAAAATAATGCCAAAAATGTCAATAGACTACAAGAGAGTCACACAGATGATGAGGATGATGCTGACAGTTATGCCTTAGCAGCATGCTTAGTGGACACAAATAGTGTCTGATTTAATTTTTACAATAAACCTGTGAGACAGGTGGCATCATTATGCCAGTTTCACAGATGAGAAAACCAAGGCTCAGAGACATTAAGTAACTCAAGCCCAGCCAGTTTATAAGTAGCAGAGAACAGATTCAAACCTGATCTGACTCCAAGACCTGACTTCAACCATCAACATCTATTTCCCCTTGTCTAGGGAGCCTGAGGATCTCAGCCACTTCCTATTTGGTCTATACAAGAGTCACACATGAAACAAGCTTGGTGAGCACAAGCAGTTTCATGAAATTTTTGTGATCTCTTTATTGCTTGTTCCTTCACACACCTAACAGACCTAAAATCATATTTATACAAACTATTTTGTCAAGGTACATGTCACATAAATAGACGATGAACACTCTTCTCCAAAAAAAATACGTCATTGAGAATTTTCTTTCCATTTTTTGTTTTTGTTTTTTGAGACAGGGTCTCACTCTGTTGCCCAGGCTGGAGTGCAGTGGCACTATCTGGGCTCACTGCAGCCTTGACCTCCCAGGCTCAAGTGATCCTCCCACCTCAGCCCTGTAAGTAGCTGGGACTACAGGTGAGCTTCACCATGCCCAGATAATTTTTTTTGTATTTTTAGTAGAGACTAGTAGAGACATGGGTTTTGCCATGTTGCCCAGTCTGGTCTCACACTCCAGAGCTCCAGCAATCCACCAGCCTCGGCCTCCCACAGTGCTGGGATTAAAGGCATGAACCATAGCGCCTGGCAAGATATTTCTTTTTGAACTGCATCTTCTGTTACAGTAAGTGAAGTGTCTGGCTTGGACAAGTTTATGTGACATTACATAGGATGGATTATGAGGAGGAGCAATTTGGGGGTTCAGGGTACTGTTTGGTTACTTGAGATGGGATAATCGTGATGTCATGAATGTTTGTTCTGTACTGATGGCTTCACAAATAAGGCTGAATACTTTGCTAAAATTGCTGCAAAGATCAATCAATCATAAAACATCCATCCAATCCCAGGATCCTGACTGATTCCAGCTCAGATATTAACTAAATCTGGGAAGGACAGTGGAGAGCCAAAACTAAGTTAGGAAGAAATATAAATATGTCCAGAAACTAGGCAATCTCGTATGAGCAATGTCAGTGTATTCAAAAAAGTGACTAAAAGCAATAAATAAGTGACAAACCTTATCATCTAAACTATAGAAGTTTTGATAGTGAAAAAGAGTTCTATTAATAACTATCAGGACAACATAAACTGAGCTGTTCCAGAAAATAATTTGTAAGATCACGCTTGTTAGGTAGAGAGAGGGTGGGCTACAGAGAAATACACATCAAAATAAGTGTGTATAACTGAGAAACAGTTATGAATGAGGAAACAATGGTGTGACAGGAAAGTTAAGATGAGATGCTAGGACAGTCACAAGGTCACAGAAGTCCACAGGTGAAGACAGTCAATTGAGCTGCTCAGAGACAGAGGAAGAATTGACTGGAAGCTAAAATGCTTAACCTTCAAGACACCTTCCAAGATTTTAGCAATTTGTTCACATGATTCTATATCTCATAAAGTAAGGAAAAGTGGTCAGGCATGGTGGTTCATGCCTGTAATCTCAGCACTTTGGGAAGTGGAGATGGGAGGATTGCTTGAGCCCAGGAGTTCAAGGCCAAGAGCTATGATTGTACCACTGCACTCCAGCCTGGGTGACAGACTGAGACTCTGTTTAAAAAAAAACAAAAAAAAAGAAAGAAAGAGTAAGAAATGTCTGTATTCTTTTACTTAAAGTTGCTCCACTAAGTTGTAGGAGCATACGGCTCCACAACAGCTGTATGCATTCGGCTTGCAAAGCTGATTCTTCTACGTGGATGCCACTGGGCTCCTAGACTTCAATGCCAGTCTTAGACCACTAGAAACAAAAGGTTTTCAGAAATACCAACATTACTCCTTTAAATTCTTAAATTTTTCTCAGGCCACAATTATCAAAAGTGGGCTGAGCAGTCAGCGTTAGAGAACCCACACACGCTGCACCAAACTAGCCATGGAAATGTCACCGACTGAGTGGTCCATGGAAGAAGTTATGCCCTGAACTCAAAAGAGAGGGTTGGAGGAGCTCTAGACGAGTATGCCTAATGTCCCAATATCCAAGCGATTCTGCTGGTCTTCTCTGTGGATGAAGCCAGATACTATCCAACAGTTTTGAAAAGTCTCACTTAACTGTCTTAGGACAGGTATTCCCCAGTACCTAAGGGTCAGCTCAGGAGCTTCCTCCCAGTGGTGCTGAGCAAACTCTCCCTTTTACCCACACCCCTTGAACCACAAAGAGGCTCTGAAGACTGAAGAGCAGGAGAAGAGGAAGAAGAGTTGGAACTTTCTAGAAAAGGTCTTGGGATACTCCAGAATCAAATGCCAGCCTGTGCTGAAGCAAAAAAAAAAAAAAAAAAAAAAAAAAAAGACCCGTAATCTGCCTCACTTTCTTAAACTGAGCCAGTGGAGGGAAAAGGGGAGATGACAATTTCTCCCTCAGAACAATGAACCTCTGAGAGCTGAGTGGGAGGAATTAGTGACAATAACATGATGTCTGTCAACTTTTGAAAAATTGGAATCAGGAAATCCAAAAGTAAAGTCGAAAGAAGACAAATTAGGTATATCAAGATTTGACACATTACTGAACACCTGCTAATGAAAAAAAAAGTATTTCCTTTTAATTTTTTATTGTCTTTATGCATAATACTTTTAAAAATCACATAACATTTTCATAAAAGCATAAAGAGTATTTTTTAAAACTTTGCTTCTAACATGGAAAAGAATAAAATAGCCGTGTGAAGCTCATCCTCTAAAAGAGACAGTAGCTTGCTCTTGAGTCTTAGTTTTTTCGTTTTCTACAGCTTTCCTAAATAATTCAGATAGAGGAGCCTTAAAACATGCCAATTGTGAGAGCTGTTGCTGTTCTGCTGGAAGTTTTAAGAAATGATTGTAGTAAAGCCAGAGATGTAGCAGGGAAGCAAAAGTGCAGATGATTTTCCAATTTGAGTATCTTTCTCAAGGGATTGAAATGCAATTTGTCAGGATAATAGACTGAGTCATTTTCTGTGGTCAACAGATGTGACAAAGCCACATAGCCACATGGCTTCTTAAATGTGACTGGACATTTAATAATGCTAATGCCAGTGATCACTTAGAGATAATCAGTAATTGCTCCAGGAGCAGCCATGAAACCTACATACCCCAGAACACCTCATTCGAAGATCCTCACTGGCAGTGCACGTTCATATCCAAACCGGGGGCCTAGTTTGGAGCACTTGGGCCACATGGGAGGCGGTCTAGAGTTCAATAATCCTCGGTTTCAATTTCCTCTGCTTCTTACGAGTTTTATAACTTTGAGCGAGTTACATAACACCTCCAGTCCTCAATTTGGTGTGTTGTGTGGAACCAATGAGGTAAACACTTAGCATTCAACCCAGCACCATATAAGCCCTAGAATGCTAAGAAACTTCAAGGAAATGGCTTTCTGACTTAAGCAGAATGTATGAGAAGGTTTTCTTATCCAAGTTAAGTCTTTTACTCATCCTTCAAGTTATCCTGGCAAAGGAAATAACTCAGGTCAAATATCTCTGTGAACATGTAGAGTCTTGATAATTAATTGAGCAATTATCTTGGAAGCATCTACATTAATGAAGCATCGAAATGTTGGCAGCTAAACAACACATTTCTTGTGAACCATAGATATCCCAAGGTCTGAATTCTAATTGTAATTATCCAGATTCCTAGACTCCCTTTGTCTCTCTCATGCTTAATGTTGGGAACTCTACTCTGCATCTCATTCTCATATTCTTTCTTTCTAGGAAGGAAGAGGGAAAAGTGAGAAAACAGAGGAAAAGTTCCCAAAGCAATCAACTTTATTCTTTGTGAATAGCTTTCTAAAATGTGCCAGAGCTACTATTCAATATCATGTTGATGATTTTGGCCAATGTAATAAGACAAGAGAAGCAATTAGTAGTCTAAGAATTAAAAAGAGGTATTTGCATGTGATAAAATTATACATCCGTAGTGTCCCCCTAAAAAATAAATCAGTGGAAAACCAGTATTAACAATAAGATAATTTATTATAGTAGTTTAAATGGATACTTTCAAAAATAGCTCTCACATGTAAAACAAAAATCAATTGAAAATTAATGGGAAATTATAATGGGAAAGATTCTATTTACATTTAGAAAAGAAAACATTGGGCATAACTTTAACACTAATATTAAGAAGTATATAAAGCCTATATGAGGAAAATCATAAAACACTCCTAAAAACTACAGAGCTTACTTAGTGGAAAATGGGAAGACATGTAGTATACCTTGGCAGAAAAACTCATTACCATAAAGATGTAAATCATCCCTAAGTTGATTAACAAGCTTAATGCCATCTCAGTACAATATCAACAGTCTTTTATCTCTAAAGCTAGAGAAAGTGGTAACAAAGTTCATTTGGAAGAACAAACAAGCAATAATAACTACCAAAGCCCCAGGAAAGGAGCACAGTGGGTTGGTTGTGGGGGGAAACTTTTCCTACTGTGTATAAAATGACATTACAAATTATTGTTACTGTATGAATGATAAAGTCTATATAATTAAAAATAGCATAATATTGGTTCACATACAAACTAATGTGATAAAATAGAAAATCCAGAAATAGGCATGGTTGTATGTGGAAATTTAATACATGTAAAAAAGCAGAATTTCAAATCAATGGGGAAAGGATGGCCTTCTTGACAAATAATATTGGGATAACTCAATAGCAATGTGAAAAGTGATAATATAGGATATATTTCTTTTAATAGACACCAGGGAAATTCAAAATAGTTTAGAGATTGAAATGTAAAAAATAAAACCACACAAATATGAAAAGAAAACAGAGATGAATTTCTTAATTACCTGAAAACGCATAAGTATTCCTAATCATGATTCAAAACACAGAGGCAACAAGGAGAAATAGTGATAAATTTAGCTCTGTGAAATTAAAACACATTTACAGTAGCAAAGTATAAAACAAATGACAATCTAGAGAAGTATATTTGCCACATGTAACAAACACAAAGAGCTAACTAATATCCTTAATTTACAAAGGCTTCTAAAAGTGGAGAAAAGACCAACAACCTGATAGAAAAAAATGGGCGAGAGGTAACAATAAAAAATTATTTTAAAAAGAAACACAAATGACACTTAAACATATAACAAGATGCTCAATCTTGCTCATAAAAAGTAAATGTAACGTAAAATTTACTCTTCTAACAAACTGGCAAAAATCCAAATATTCTACCAGTAGCTACAACATGTACAAGGAGAAATAAACAGGTACAAAAATCCATAGAAATTTTTTCCTGTTCTTTACATGCCAGATGGAGTTGCCTGCTCTCACTTAACCAGAAGGATAAGAAGGCTGTAAAACCCAAGATAGTAAAAAAGTTTGGCTCAGCGATAATGTTGCATCATGTCCAAGACTAATTCTTTTTTTAAATGTTCAGTTTAAGTAGTAATAAAGTCAGTGGAGATGAAGTTTGGCTTTTATTTAGTCAACCAACATTGATTATCTACCATATGCCAGACCCCATCTCCTTTCCCTGTTAAAATCAATATCTTTGCAGAAACACTAATGTTATCAGCATGTTCTGGATATGCAAAGAGAAGAGGCAACTGGAGAGAACTACCCACAAGAGAAGGAGGAGAAAAGGTGCAGGAATGGACAGAAACTGGCCAATCATGAGGCTGAATAAGTGGCCCTAAGTCCTATCCTGCTGAAATATTCCTGAAAATGGTTTGAAGACTAGAAAAACCTCTTATCAAAATTCTTCAGTGGTTGTTTCTTTCCCTTGTCCTCAAAACTGAGATTATTACAGTATCTTTCTTGTTTATTCAGTACCTACACCTGGGATTTCCAGGCTCCTTACAATGGCATCCATCTCTGCTGATAACCACCGTGCTTGGAACTCTAGCAAGACTGTGGTAACCCTGGGCAACATAGTAAACAGAGGGCAAAATAGTAGCCCTCTGTTTGAAGCAGAAGCCATTTCACATTAGATATTGCCTATGTTCCAGTGGCACATAAAATCCCACATTAAACAAGACATCATTTTGTTGTACATCTTTCATCATTACAGTTGGGTAAGGAGGTTGGGGAGATTTTGTCTCTCACCACCTCTCAGGAAGTTGGATGTCAACATATGAACCCCTCCCCTCTGTTACCAAGGGCAAGAGATATTGTAAGTATTCTGAAATGAGACACAGTTTGAAAAAAAAAAAAGGAAATGTTTTCTACCAAAAAACCCTACCTCAACTGGACAGATTTGGAATGCAAGGAAAGTTTCCTGAAATATGCACTTCTCTAATTCAATCTGGTACACTTGAATCAGATTTGCAGGATAATTGGCTCTTTTGGACATTTAAAAGCAAAATAGCCAGGTTTGCTAATGGAAGATCAGGTGTTGGGTCTTTCAAAATATTATTCACAGTCATTAAAACAGTTCCAGTAAAAACACTCCAGGACGATGTCGTGCCTGTTAGGCAGTGCTGTGAGATTAAACTGACAGGCATAGATAGCATCACAGGCATCTGCCGGCTGCCAGAACCAGGAGGGGAAGCTCCCAAGGCCTCCATAGGGTTTTCCAGAACTCTTGTCCAGGGCCCCATCCTTTGGCCAAGAAAAACAAAGAAGTAGGGCTTTTATGTGAACTGAAGGAGAACTTGAAAAGAAAATGCCCTAAAATATGGAATACCCTGATGGTTCCAAGTTAGATATGTTTATAACTTTAGAATTTCTTCTTCTTTTAAGTATAGAGTCTTTCAATGATGTGATCCCCTTGGGGCGTTAGGTGTACTTGAACTCACCCTAACAATAAAATGAAAGAACAGCTTAGCTGGAAGTCACCACTCTCAGCAGCCAAGCATAAAGGTTTTATTTTCTCCCTTGATCATTACCCAAGTTTGCTTTTGATAGATCCCACTCACCAGGGTTTGCCATATTGGCCTATTACAAGGGATGTTTATTTTCTTCCAAATGCTATCATATGCCTTAACTCCACAGTGGCAGCAAGAAAGAAATGTGTGATTGGAAACTGTAGGCACATTGCAGACGTGGATGGATGATTGCCACAGAACAAAAGGAGGCGGGAAGCCAGAGCGGCGTCGCTTTTCCACTGGGGGTAGAAACCCAGACAGTCCTGTGGCGAGATAAGCCCAAACAAACCTTTCTTTCAAAACACATTTTATTTTTTTAAAGATCCATTGTAAGAGCTATTCATATCATATTTTTAAAAATTTTCCTGATTTCCTCATGAGACTCATTCTCAACCATCAGAAATTCATTTTCAGGGGTTTTGTGCTGCAAGATGCAAGACACAGTTACATTAAAAATGTTGTCACACTCAAGGGAAAATGCAGCAAAGTAGTTCACAAAGCCACACAGCACCATCCACCATATAATTTTTCCATTCTCTATTACTTCCACTGATGAAGTACACTTCCTTCCTCCTTAACCACCCAGAACAGGATTATGTGTGAGACACGCTTCTTTTGTGACCCATAATCAGACTTCTGAAAATCTTTGCAATCATCTTGCCTGCAAGGAGCTAGGTTAGTTTTTGTAAAAGTTGCATGATGCTTTTTTAGTTGATTTAACATTTTTTTGGAAGTACCTATGATTTTTTTTTAAGAGACAGAGTATCAATCTGTTGCCCAGGCTGGAATGCAGTGGCACAATTTTGGCTCACTGCAGCCTCAACCTCCTGGGATCAAGCCACCCTCCTGCTTCAGCCACCTGAGTAGCTGGGACCATAGGCACATGTCACCATGCCTGGAAAATTAAAAAAAAAAAAAATTCATGGAAATAGGGTCTCACTATGTTGTGTATGCTGGTCTTGAACTCTTGGCCTCAAGTAATCCTCCTGCCTCAGCCTCCCAGAGTGCTGAGTTTACAAGTGTGAGCCACAATGCCTGGCTGTATCTATGATTTTTACTCCCTGTTCTTATGTACCTATCATTATAGGTTTAATTATAGAATACTTTAATGATGCTATGCAGAATTTGAGATTGTACTATTTGGGTTTGAAGAGGAAGAGAGTGCAAATGCATACAGTTTAACAATTCTGTAAAGATGTGCCTGCATGTGGATTTTGTTGTTGAAACAGGGAATAGAAAGGTACAAACTGGGTGGAAATTCCACCACATCCAGAAATGCAACAAGCAGCTTAAGATGAAAGAAAATTCCAAATGGCTTTGGGCATTTTTCTGGCTTTATCTCCAGTTTGATTTTTAGTGATCTGCTCATAGGTCTTAGTCATAGATATTACATATATTCCTTTGTATAGATATTTTAGTACATTTCCTTGTAGAGGTGTTTTGTGATTTAAAAAAAGGTTAGTGCTTTATCTTTTCATTAAAAGATACACAGTACAAAGGAAAATTGGCACTGACTGCAGACATGTTGATTGGAAACATGGTCAGGCTATTACTTCAAAGACGAAGGTAAAATCTAAGTAGATGTTTTATAGACTGTCACTTGCCAGGACATGTTACAGCTCCTCAGAAAAAAACACATGAAACTGAAATCACAATTCTTTGTTTGTTCAAAAAAGATAGAAAATATATCAAAGTACATTTTTTACTGTGTTATTTCCTAAACACAGGAAGTAGAATTATTCTGGCACAGAAAATATAATCCTCAATATATTTATTTGCAGGTTAAAATTCTTGCTAACTGCTTATAACAGCACACATATCATTTAGGTTCTTCAAAAAGTTCATGGAAATGCATATTATGAAAAAACTATGCATAGATTTCAAAACTTGTTTACACTGAAATAAACTTGTGCTAACTTGTTATACATATATGAATAGGATCTAGTTTGCGTTATTAAGAAGAATAAGATCTCAGTTTGAAAAGCATCCCTATCAGAGCAACATGAATTCTGCTGAACTTGAAGGAAGAACAAACATCAAATTTATCGTGAAGCTTGGGTGGAAGAATGGTGAAGTCACTGATGCTTTACAAAAAGTTTATGGGGACAATGCCACAAATAAATCAGCAGTATACAAATAGATAACTCGTTTTAAGAAGGGACAAGATGATGTTGAAAATGAAGCCCACAACAGCAGACCATTCATATCGATTTGAAAGAAAAAATTCATCTTGTTTATATCCAAACTGAAGAGGACAGATGATTAGCAAATGAAACAATAGCCAACACCATAGATATCTCAAGTGATTCATCTTACACAATTGTGACTGAAAATTAAAGTTGAACAAACGTTCCACTCTATGGGTGCAAAAACATTGCATGACAGATCAGCTGCAGACAAGAGCAGAGCTTTCAATGGAAATTTTAAACAAGTGGGATCAAGATCCTGAAACATTTCTTTGAACAACTGTCACAGGAGATGAAACATGGCTCTACTATGTTTGAAGTATGATCCTGAAGACAAAACACAGTCCAAGCAATGGCTACCAAGAAGGAGCAGTGGTCCAGTCAAAGCAAAAGTGGATCGGTCAAGAGCAAACGTCATAGCAACAGTTTTTTGGGGGATGCTCAAGGCATTTTCCTTGTTGACATTCTGGAAGGCCAAAGAATGATAACATCTGCTAATTATGAAAGTGTTTTGAGAAAGTTAGCCAATGCTTTAGCAGACATATTCCCAGAAAAGCTTCAACAGAGAATCCTTCTCTACCTCGACATACTCCTGCCCATTCCTCTCATCAAACAAGGGCAATTTTATGAGGATTTCAATGGGAAATGATTAGGCATCGGCCTTACAGTCCTGATTGGCACTTTCTGACTTCTTTTTGTTTCCTAATCTTAAAAATATCTTTAAAGAGCACTTATTTTTTTTCAGTTAATAATGTAAAAAAGACTACATTGACATGGTTAAATTCCCAGGTCCATCAGTTTTTTAGGAATGGACTAAAATGGCTGATACCATCACTTATATAAGTGTCTTAAACTACATAGAGCTTATGTTGAGAAATCAAGTTTATATTTTTTATTTCTTTCTTTTTTTTTTTTTTGAGACAGAGTTTCACTCTTGTTGCCAAGGCTGGAGTACAATGGCATGATCTTGGCTCACTGCAACCTCCACCTCCTGGGTTCAAGTGATTCTCCTGCCTCAGCCTCCTAAGTAGCTGGGATTACAGGCATGTGCCACCACGCCCAGCTAATTTTGTATTTTTTAGTAGAGACAGAGTTTCTCCATGTTGGTTAGGCTGGTCTTGAACTCCTGGCCTCAGATGATCCTCCTGCCTCGGCCTCCCAAACTGCTGGGATTACAGGCATGAGTCACCATGCCTGGCCTCTATCTTTTAATTCCATTTTCCAAGAACCTTTTGAAGTCCTCTTCTATATTACAGACAAATAGTCAATGGATATTTGTTCAGTTATGTTAACCTGAATTAATTGTATCTCCAAGAAAAAGTGTTTGGGTGGAACCAGTAATGTTTTAGAAAATACCACATTGCTTTCTAAAGCACAAAAGCAAAGAAGTGCAAAGCCTGCCTTCTACAAAGTTTTTTTTAATAATATATATTTTTCAGTCAATGACAGAGAACCAATTACTAGAAATAAATAAACTGGGACTTTTAGAAATGCGAGAATATGAGGAATATGTACCACTCAGTCAATTGTCTTCCTGTGTGGCGGCTTGCCAGACAATCACTGGAGACATCTGGAGGCAGAGAACAAACACTTCTGCCCACTTCTCTGCTCAAACTTGAGTCATCTGCTGTTTGTACTTAGAGAGGTAAAGAGCAAAACTATCTCAAGGCAGACACTAGCTTCAGGCATTTATCTGTCCAAAGCTGAGAACCCACTGTTTCTTCTCCACCAGTGCCTCACTCCCCACTTTGGGAGGCTAAATATTGTATATGTTTTCTTTTCCATTCATCCTCTTCACCTTGTTTCACCTGCTTGGCCTCAATCTTTCCCATGGGAAATGAATGAATGAATGAATGAATGAAAAATATAATTGAAGATCAACATCTTATTTCTAGCCTCTCTTATCTCAACCTATAGAATAGAGGGTAGAGATAGACAGCAGGGGATGGAACAGATGTGCCTTACTTTTTTCTCTTGCCTTGCAGTTGAGAATTGGGTTGTCAAGTTGAAGAAAAAGAAATTGTGTCTCCTTTCTGATTAATGGTTCAGTGTTCTTCCATACTGCTTTCCCAAAAAGATGGGTAGAGAACAACCCTCCAAATAGGTCTTCTTCCTAACAGTACACTCTGAACCAAAACATAGACTACTAAGAAATAAATTTGTATTATTATAAATCTTAGTTAAGAGATTGAAATAGATTTATTTAGTTTCCAATACAGAATATAAGGACCAATAGCTACAAAACAATTCAGGTAAATATAATTAAGGAAAAGATTTTGAGTGAGAAGTAGGAAGGTCCTTAGCTTTTAGGACAGAATACCATCAATCTGTCCTCCTGCTAATGATGACAGCCAAAAATGCTGTCTATTCTTTATTGATGGCAATAGTACCGATTTCAGTGTCCTGGTTATTTTGACCTTATTAAAACCCAAATGACTTCAGAGAAACGATACTGAAGACTTACTATCCAGGTTGGGATCTAACACAACTATTCCATGTGAGACCTTGGTTTTCTCAATCTCAGTAATTTTCAGAAATCAGCATAGTCATTTTTCTTTTTTCCATCCACACCCCCCATCCCTTGTTTATGGATGGCAGAGGCCCAGATGGCAGTACCCCAAAAATACCAACCTGTCTCCATACTGAAGAATTATCTGGGGATAAACAGGGAGCAAAATGCCGAATAAATTAATTCCTGTGTTAATGTCTCCATCCTGTATGGGTAGCAATAAAGAACAATCCACCAGACAAACCATTGGAATAGAATTAAAAGAGCAATAAAGGCAAGTGGAAGAACAAAATTAGGAAACCAAGTCCAAGATATGCTGATGGATGGTAGTCTCAGCTTATAGGAAGGAGTTAGTCAGATATATCTTGTGCATAGAGCCGAGTCAACCCTGGCTAGTGAGATGGTGGTTATGAGGGGAGCAGTGGCAGATGTGTGGTCTAGATGGGAAAATATGATAGGAGAGATGCTCAGGCAAGGAAGGTGAGAGAAGGAGCTGATTAAGGGCTGGAGACTTGAATGAAGGAGTTAATGAAAGAGTAAGGTACTTGTGAGCAAGAAAGATACACTAAAAAAGAGATAGGAAACCTGGGCCTACCTGTGGAAATTTGTTTAAAGCTGACCATCCTTTAGGCTTGCCATACAATTGCTGTATGACTGACATAGTTCCTCATATTTGAGACAAAGTTTACTTTAATTCTCATGCAAAAGTACATTTTATTGGCTAATTAGGTTTCTACCTGCAGAGACACACATACAAAAAAAAACCCGTAGTAGCAACATCTTACTGGGTTTTCTTAAATCCAACAGGTGGCTTCTTCTTGGATCTCTGAATGGTGGTGAGATCAACCTCTGGGCCAGCCAAGTATGGAACTCAATCCAAAACAACGGACTTCTTTTGTTTCATGTCAGTTCAGCTTCCTACAAACAAAATTAAAGCAGCATTGGGTTAGTAATTGGAAATGCATATCAAAGAGAAGAAGCTTAACTCAAAACAGATTTTCCTAACCATCTTCAATGTACATGTGTAGGAGGAATGCATTCTTTATTTGTAGCAGTGCAAATGTCAGTGATTACAAACGTGTGTGACTGTTTGCCAGCAATTTGTTCTTGCCCTTGGATGATCAGACCCTTACGGAATCTAGGCAGAATGTGGAACTTCCATTGGCTTCCATTGGCTTTGGTGTGAAATATAGAGATATGAGTAGTGGTGACAAGAGGGGACACGGGAAAGGCCCGTGGGAATAGGCCTTTGAGGGGAAGCACGCTGATCTCTTGTTCTGCAGTGCATGCTTGGGATGGTATACGCATGCCTTCTCTCACTAAGACTAGGACTGCTTAAAGAATGCGAATATAAGTATCCATATTTGGGTGAAAAATACATTTTCAAGGGCTGGTAAAATGACATGGAGGAAGGGAGGATCCAGGGAGCCTTCTGAAGAGTATTGTCAGGATGTCTCTTCTCTGTCAGCCACCTGGATATGTTTCACATTTTGTTTCCCAAACAAGGACTAGATTGGATCCCAGAAGGGAATGGTTTCCTTAGTATACATTCCGAATTCCTTTGTAAGGGAAAAATCCACTTCATCTGGTCTAAGAATACATAAGAACAAATGAAAATGTTGTGGCTGGAGATGTTCCTGAGTTAATATCAGGATGTTTGCCTGCTGGTTTCTGTTTTACCAAACAAAACATAGCTGCCAATTCATCCATCTGTAAAAGTGCTCCTTGTGGACCCCCTCAAGAGAAGTACTGGTTATTTTATTTGCAGAAAACGTTTTTTTGGGAGTTGTTTACTTTCTGTGACTGAAGTGGGGAACATGAGGGTCCCTTTACCGAGCCCTCATATTCCATGTGTACTCTGTATTTTATTGAGGCTGTTTCCCAGTCAGAACGGCGTCTCTCTTTGTTTGTCATTCCAAATCTTTCAGTGTCTTTAGGGCTCTGAGGGCCCTGGAGAGCCTCACCCAACCTCTCATCCTTCCATGGCTGTCCCCACCTCTGTGCACTTATGAGTCAATGTTGCCGCACTTCATTACATGCTGTTCATATTACAGCATTATAAGATTTTTTCTTTTAAAAGCCTATCTTCTTCAATCAGGTAGTAAGACCATTGTGGGTTGAGGCGTGTTTCATACTTCCCACATAATCACTCCAGACTTAAAACAGAACCGGAAATACATGAAATAAAAAATTATTTGTCTGTTCTCAAATAAAAATTATTCTTCTGTTCTCTACAAATCTCCAAGTGCATAATGCAGCAAATATGCAGGTTATTCTGATATTCTACACTATTATTTGATGAAAAAGAAGATTTTTAAATATGCAGTAATAGGGAAAATCCTGTGGTCATTTAATGATTCTGGTAAGTCAAGGAGAAAAGGTATAATTAATGAGTAAAACCAAAGTGCACAAACTATGTAACCAGGAAGAGAAATTGAAAATTGAATAACAGAGACTTAGATGGTGGGGGATGCAATTGTCTGGGAGGGGAATTTTTAAAGGAACTTCTTTGGATTTTATAAAAGTTATAAGCTTCAAGAAGGAGGATCCATCTCCCATTTTTTTTTTTTGAAAACAATTCAGCACTTGATTTAAAACATTTGAAGGATAACTAAATAAATGTAAAAAAAAAAAGAGACTAAATTCTAAATTGTAAGGGCGGGTTTAATCAGAAAACACAGTCTTCAAGAAGAGAATTTCTTATGGCTGCATAGTGTTCCATGGTGTATATGTGCCACATTTTCTTAATCCAGTCTATCATTGTTGGACATTTGGGTTGGTTCCAAGTCTTTGCTATTGTGAATAGTGCCGCAATAAACGTACGTGTGCATGTGTCTTTATAGCAGCATGATTTATAGTCCTTTGGGTATATACCCAGTAATGGGATGGCTGGGTCAAATGGTATTTCTAGTTCTAGATGAGTTTATGTCCTTTGTAGGGACATGGATGAAATTGGAAATCATCATTCTCAGTAAACTATCACAAGAACGAAAAACCAAACACCGCATATTCTCACTCATAGGTGGGAACTGAACAATGAGAACACATGGACACAGGAAGGGGAACATCACACTCTGGGGACTGTTGTGGGGTGGGGGGAGGGGGGAGGGATAGCATTAGGAGATATACCTAATGCTAAATGACTAGTTAATGGGTGCAGCACACCAGCATGGCACATGTATACCTATATAACTAACCTGCACATTGTGCACATGTACCCTAAAACTTAAAGTATAATAATAATAAAAAATAAATAAATAAATAAATAAATAAATGCTTTGACATTTCATCATTAAAAGGGTTTAATCGTTATAAGTTTCAGGGACAAATCTTTTTCAGCTTAAGTAGATTTATTTTTATTTCTAGGTTATGCAGAGGAGAAATGATTATTTTATTAAAATGTATAAACAGAATTATTAATACATTTATATAACACATATTAATATACACACATTCTTTCAAGTGATTCAATTTAAATAATTTCATTAGTAAATTTTATAATGTTGAACTATCCCTGCACTTAAAAAAAAAACCCTACTTGATCATGAAAAAAAAAAAAAAGAGAATTTTTGGCAATGTGGTGGATCACCTATTATAAGGAGGGCCTCTACCTGCTACAAACATAAAATACTGGATGACATATGTATAAAAAGTATTTCCAAATATATCTTGAAGCTTAAAATACAGAGAAATGTCCAGTTGTCAAGTATTAAGAATGAAAGAAAAGAAAAGTCTGTACAATAGAGGGAAGCTAATCCTACCAGGGCAGTGGGGGTGGGGACTTTAGGGTCAGATATGAGGATTCTGACACTCACGCAGAGAGAGGGAATGTTGCTACAAGCCTGCACTAAGGAGAAGGAGCTCTATGCCTTCGCAGACACACACACACACACACACACACACACAGAGGCTGCCCACCACTAGCCTTGGGAAGCAGCAAGAAATGTTGTTATGTATCCAGGCCTTGATGTTGAGACAAAGGCATCTGTAGATCTGCACCAAGTGCAGTTTTGAAATTACACTATCTTCCTTACCTGAAAGCCTCAAGCCAATAAATGAATATAATCGTTGTTCCGGGAACACTGACACCTCCCCTCCGGCCTGTTTATCAATTTGGGTTAGGCAAAGATGACTTAGGAAACAAAAAAGCACAAAACATAGAAGAAAAAAACTGCTAAATTAGACTTCTTAAAAATAAAAAAGTATGCTCTTGAAAAATACTGTAAAGAAAATGAAAAGAGAAGTTACAGACGGGGAGAAAATATTTGCAAAACATATACCTAGTAAAGGATATGCATTTAAATTATAAAGAACTCAATTTAATAATAAAAAGGCACAAAACTCAATTTTTAAATTGACAAGAGATTTAAACAGACACTTTACCAAAGAACTCTTTTAAAATTTAAAACTAACAGTACGACGTGCTGGCAAGAATGCACAGCAGCTAGAACTCTCATACACTGCTGATAAGAATGGAATGGTACAATAACTGGAAAGCTATTTGTTTCTTATCGTACCCATAAGCAATCCCACACCTAAGATGTTACCATAACAGCCCTGCAACTCTACTCCCAGGTGTTTGCCCAAGAGATATAAAAACACCCATAGGTAAATGTTTGTGGCAACTTTATTCAAAATTGCCAACAACAGAAACAACTAAAATGTCCACCACTAGTATGGATCAACAAACCGTGATACACTCATGCTATGGAACACTACTCAGCAATAAAAAGAATGAACTACAGATGCATGCCACAATCTGCGTGAATCTCAAAAGCATTACACTGAGTGAAAGAAGCCAAATAACAGCTATATCCTCTACGATTTCATTTATATGACCTTCTAGAACAGGTAAAACTATAGGGACAGAAATCAGATCAGTGGTTTCCAGGGACTGGATGTGGGGGAAGGGGATTAAATACAAAGGTGCATTAGCGAAATTATCTGAGTATAGGAATATTCGACATCCTTTTAGCACTCACATGAGCGCATACATTTGTCAAAACTCATCGAACAGAGCACCTAAAGAGAACACTTTACTGTGTATAAATTATTCCTCGATGAACCTGAGATCATGTTAAATGAGTATATGTTACATTTCTGACTTCGCAAATACTCTATGGAATTAGAGGCTCAACACACATAAATCGAAGTTCCAGAAGTAAAGAACAAGGTGGGTGGGAAGTGGCAGTATTCAAATGTATAATAACTGAAATTTTTACAAAATTAAAGAAATATATTTCTTCATATTAAAGAAGCACCTTAAGTCCTGAGCAAGCAAATAAAACAAACTGCAGAATACCAAGTTACAGAAAAGTCCAATCGCCACTAGAGAAAAAAGATTCACAGTAATGATAATTTTCTCAATGGATACAGGATATCTGAGTCTCCTGTTTCTTGCTTTGTTTTGTTTTGTTTTGTTTTGTTTTGTTTTGTTTTGTTTGAGATGGAGTCTCGCTCTGTCGCCAGGGTGGAGTGCAGTGGCACGATCTCAGCTCACTGCAACCTCCTCCAACTCCCTGGTTCAAGCAATTTTCCTGCCTCACCCTCCCGAGTAGCTGGGACTATAGGCGTGTGCCACCATGCCCAGCTAATTTTTGTATTTTTAGTAGAGACTGGGTTTCACCATGTTGGCCAGGATTGTCTCGATCTCTTGACCTTGTGATCCACCTGCCTTAGCCTCCCAAAGTGCTGGGATTACAGGCATGAGCCAACGCACCCAGCCTGAGTCTCCTGTTTTATTGTCTTCTTCCTATATACCTGTTAAAAACTGTGCTAACATAAGTCAGGCTCCTTTTTTCTCTCTTGCAAATAAGAGAAAATCTCTGCTGAAATCTAAGAGTTGTTCACACTCTAAGTATTTCTCTTTCTCTTTTGACTGATGTTCAACTCTGATGAAAATCCTAATGTAATATTTAGAGATGATTCAGAGCTTAAGAATAAGATATTCTTTGTACTTATATGTTATAATTTATAAGTATTTTAATGTAAAATAATCTGCTCTAATTCTACTGAGATAACTCAGTATGAACATAGCCCCTCCCCAGATATTTAAGAGTAAATATACCACTAATATATTTTGCTTTTGGAATTATCCATGATTTCAGCATGCTATGGAAACAAAGGAGTTTTCTAACTTATTCATGTGCCTCTCCACTGAAAATTCTAAAATAAATTAAGAGCTACCTATTGGAGACAATCTAACATCCAAAGAAAACCAAACTCAGTTATTTAGATTAAAAACTTTTTTTTTTTTTTTGAGGCAGGGTCTCCCTCTGTCACCCAGGCTGGAGTGCAGTGGCGTGATCTCTGCTCACTGCAACCTTTGCCTCCCAGGATCAAGTGATTCTCCTGCCTCAGCCTCCCAGGTAGCTGGAATTACAGGCGTGCACCACCATGCCCAACTAATTTTTGTATTTTCTGTAGAGATGGGGTTTCACCATATTGCCCAGGCTGGTCTCAAACTCCTGAGCTCAAGCAATCTGCCCTCCTTGGCCTCTCAAAGTGCTGGGGTTATAGGTGTGAGCTACCGCACCCAGCCTTAACACCTACTTTAAAGATATACTTTTCAATTAACTAATTATTTTTATTTTCAGACAATTATAGATTCACATGCATTTCTAAGAAATAATAAGAAAAGAGTCAATATAACTTTTATCCAGTTTCCTCCAATGGTAACATTTTGCAAATCTATAGTACAATGTCACAATCAGGATATTAGCATGCAGTCAAGATACAAAATATTTCCATAACCATAGGGGTTTGTTGTATATTCTTTGGGATTTTCCATGTCATCTGCAAATAGGGATCATTTTCTTTCTTTCTAATCTGTGCACATGTTTGCTTTGTATTGCCTTATTGCATTTGCTAGAACTTCCAACATTATGTTGAATAAGAGTGCTGAGAGTGGGTGTCTTCAGGTGGACTACCAGTGACCTGCACTTTAAAAAATGCTGCATTTCAGAGCCTGGAAAATCTTAAAAAGAAAGTATTTTGAACATACATTGGCCTATTTGCTCAGGGATCTTGTCACAGATGCATACCATTTAATAAAAACCTACATTCAAAAAAAAGTAGACATCTTTGCCTTTGCCCAATCTTAAAGGGAAAGTATAATGTTAGGTGTAGGTTTTCTGTAGATGCTCTCTGTGAAATTGAGGAAGTCCCTCTCTACTCTTAGTTTTCAGAAAATTTTTATCATTAATGGATGTTGAATATCGTCAGATACTTTTCTGAGTCAATTGATATGATGATGAGATTTTTCATCTTTAGTCTGTTAATATGGTGAATTACACTGATTGACTTTTTAAATTTTATTCTTAGAGACAGGGTCTCACTATGTTGCCAAGGCTGGCCTCAAACTGCCAGGCTCAAGTGACCCTCTTGCCTCAGCCTCCCAAGTAGCTGGAAATACAGATATGTGCCACCATGTCCAGTGATATTAATTGATTTTTGAATAATTAACCAGATTTGCATCTCTGGAATAAACACCACTTGGTGATGGTGTCTGTTCTGCAATGCTATAAAGTGATACCTGAGGCCAGGGGCGATGGTGCATGCCTTTAGTCCCAGCACTTTGGGAGGTTGAGATGGGCAGATCACTTGGGCCCAGGAATTCAAGACCAGCCTGGGCAACATAAGGAGACCCCATCTCTACAAAAAATTAAAAAACTGGCCAGGTGTTGTGGCTCACACCCTGTGGTCCCAGCTACTCAGGTGGCTGAGGTGAGAGGATTACTTGAGCCCAGCAGTCAAGGCTGCAGTGAGCCATGATCGTGCCCCTGCACTCCAGTCTTGGTGAGAGAATGAGACCCTGTCTCAAAAACAACACCGCCACCAACAACATAAATAAATAAATAAATCCTGAAACTGCATAGCTTATAAGGAAAAGAGGTTTATTTGGCTCACGGTTTTGCAGGCTCTACAAGCATAGTGCCAGTATCTGCTTGATTTCTGGTAAGGCCCCAGGAAGTTTTACTCATGGCAGAACGTAAAGGGGGAGGTGTCACATGGCAAGAAGAGCAAGAGAGAGAGAGGGAAGAGGTGCCAGGCTTTTGTAAACAACCAACTCTTGCATGAACTAATAGAGTGAGAACTCACTCATCACCAAGGGCATGGCATCAAGTCATTATGAGGAATCCCCCACTATGACCCAAACAATTCCCACTAGGCCCTATCTCCAGCATTGGAGATCACAGTTCAACATGAGGTTTGGAGGGAACAAATATCTAAACCGTATCAGTGTACAATCTTTTTAAATATTGTTGACTTCTATTTGTTAATGTTAGTTTAATATTTTTGTGTTTTTATTTGTGAATCTGTATGTTCTGGGGTGGCTGGGTGTCTTTGTGTGTCTACTGTCTATTTCTGTTTTTTGTGTCAAGGTAACATGAACTTCATAAAATGAGTTAAGCAGTATTCTCTCTTTTATTTTCTGGGAGAGATTATGTAAACCTGGTGTTAATTCTTCCTTAAACATTTTGGAGAATTTTCTAGTGAACTTATCTGGGTCTGGAAAGTTCTTTTTGGGGGAGTTTTTCAATTATAGATGTAATTTCCTTAATACTTATAGGACTATTCAAATTATGTTTTACATTGGATGAGTTCTAGTAATTTGTGTTTTTCAAAGGTCCATTTCATCTAAGTTGTTACATTTATGTGTAGAGTCTTTAGTAATATCTCATTATTTTTGGATATTTTAATGTCTGTAGTGATATTTCCAACTGTAACAATAGTCTCCAACTATACTTGTGGATTTGTCTAATTATCCTTTTAGATCCTTCAGTTTTTGCTTCACACATTTTGCAACTTTGTTTTTTGGTGTATATACATTTAGTATTGCTATACCTGCTGGGTAAGCTGATTCTTTTTCATTATATAACATCTCTCTATGTCTTTGATAATATTCTTTGCCCTGAAGTCTACTTCATCTGATATCAACAGAGCTAGTCTTGATTTCCTTTAAAAATTTTTGCATGATATAACCATTTCCTTCCTTTTAGTTTCAACTTGATTATATCATTGAATCTTAATTGAGCTTCTTGCAGATAGCATATACAAGGATTGTGATTTAAATTCATTTTATCCATCTCTATCCTTTACTTGGTATATTTAGATCATTTACATTTAGTGTAGTTAAGAGATTGTACTGAGCTGGGGTTAATTCTTCTTTAAACACCTTTGAAAATTTCCCAGTAGGCCTTTCTGGGTCTGGAGCTTTCTTTTGCGGGGAATTTTTTAAATTATGAGTGTAATTTCCTTAACAGTTATAGGGCTATTAAAATATTTTAGGGCTTATGTGTGCTGTTTTGTTTTCTATTTTTCTCTATTTTCTTATTTTTTAATGCCTTTCTGTGGGCTACTTAGACATATTTTAGAATTCCATTTTGATTTATCTACAGTGTTTTGGAGTCTATCTCTGTATAACTTTTTTCAATAGTTGTTTTAGGTATTTACATATATATTTATATATGTGTGTAAGTATATTCATACATATGTGTGTGTACAAAAATGTGATATAATATGGTTTCATCAAATGAAATATCAAAATCTTATCTCCTTTTGTGTTCCTTTATCATCCCCCATTTATAATATATTTCTTAAATATTTTCTCTACACGTATTTAGAACCACATCAGGCAATGTTATAACTTTTGCTTCAACTGTCAGACATAATTTAGAAGTCTAGTGGAGAAAGAAAGCCTATTATTGTATTTATTTATATTTTTGACTGTATTTTTCTTTCTTCCTTGCTGATGTTCCAAAGTTCCTTCTTTTATCATTTCCTTTTTATTTAAAGAAATTCCTTCAGCATTCTTCAGGATAGATCTTCTGGCAACAAATTGTCTTTTCCCTTATCTGAGAATGTCCTAATTTCCTGTTTATTTCATGATATATTCACCAGCTATAGGACTCTAGGCTGACAGGTATCTTTTTTAACCTTTGAAAAATATTGTGACACTACCTTCTGGCCTTCATGGTTTCTGATGAGAAATCCTCTATAATTGTATTGTTGTTTTCTTACATGGTTAGGTATCATTTCTCTGTTTCTGCTTTTAAGACCTTTGTCTTTAGTTTTTATAAGTTTAATTATGATGTGTTTTGGTACTGATTTATTTAGGTTTATCTGGTTTGGATTCACTCAGCTTCTTGAATCTAGGATTACATCTGACACCAAATTTAGAAAACGTTCAGCCCCCACCCTCTTTTATGTCTCCTTCTGGGACTCCAATGCCATGACAGTTGGGTATTTTGTTATAGTCCCAAAACAGAGCCCCTTGAGGCTCTGTTCATTTCTTTTTAGTCTATTTTTCTGTGTTATTTAAGTTGAGTGATTTATATTATTTTATCTTCCAGTTCAGTGATTATTTTCTCTGTTCCCCCAACCGGCTGTTGAGTCTATCCACTGAGCTTTTATTTTAATGATTATATTTTTCAATTCTAACATTTATATTTGGTTATTCTTTATATATTCTATTTCTTTGATGAAGCTTTCTGTTTTCTTGCTGTTATGGGTTAAAATTGTGTCTCTCAGAAATTCATAGGCTAATGTCCTAACCACCAGTCTCTCAGAACATGCCTTAGTTAGAAATAGAGTTGTTGCAAATGTAATTAATTAAGATAAGGTCATACCAGAGTAGGTTGGGTCCCTAATCCATTATAGCCAGTGTTCTTATAAAAAGATAAAATTTGGACACAGACATGCACATTGGGAGAAAGCTATGTGAACATGAAAGCAAATATCACGGTGATTTGCCTACAAATCAAGGAACACCAAAGACTGCCAGCAAACCACCCCAAGCTAGGAGAGAGAGAGGCCTGGAACAGACCCTCCCTCAAAGCCCTCAGAAGAAATCAACCATGATGATACCTTGATCTTGGATCCCTAGCTTCTAAACTCTAAAACCTATTGCCACTTGATTTGTGGTATTTTGCTATGGTAGCCCTAGCAAACTAGCATACTTGCTAAGGCTTTCTATTTTTCTCATTTGTTTCCATTGTTTCTGTAAATTCTCATTAAGCTATTTTTATCATTGCTATTTAAAATCTTTTTCAGATTATTTTAAAATCTCTGTCATCTTGAAGTTGGCATCTGTTGATTTTTTTTTTTTCATTTAGTTTCAGACGTTCCTGGTTCTTGGTAAAACGAGTAACTTTCTGCTGAAACCTGACATTTTTGTATTATGTTTTGAGATGCCAGATCTTATTTAAACACTGTTTTAGCTCACTATCTCTGACACCACTCCAACAGGGCAAGGGGAGGAACTGCCTTGCTACTGCTAGATGGAGTAAGAAAAGTCCAGACTCTCCACTTGGTCTCAGCTGACACCTAAGGGGAGAAGCTCCTCATAAGTGCTGGGCAGGCATGGGAGTTCATGGTCCCCACAGGATCTTCACTGACACATGTTAGAGGTGGCCCCAATACTGTTAGGCAATGTTGAAAGTACTGACTTTCTACTCAGCTTCCTCTGATACTACCACAGCGGTAAGAAAGTGGAACGCTTCTTTACTGCTGGATGGAGGTGAAAGTCTAGGCTTTCTACAGAATATCTCTACTGACACTTTGATGTGGAGAACTCTTGATACCTGCCAACAAGAAGAAAGTCTTGGCTCCCCACTTAACTTTCTCTGAAACCACCTGGCAGAGGTTTAAGGATACCTTATTGCAACTTCAGGAAGGTGGAAGTCTAAGCTCTCCACTCAGCCTTTGCTTGTGTTGGGGCGGGGGGTGGGGACTAGTTTTTCTGTGGTTTTTTGACTAGAGTAGAATAGCAATTGTCAAAAAGTCTTCTTCCTAAGCTACCCCTTTCTTGGTCTTTTGGCTACAAAGAGCAAGCTTTTTTTTCCTGGAGTTTTTCTTGGGGAGTTGGGTGGTCGGGAGGTCTGAGTGATTTGGTGTTTCTGTGTTGCTGAGTTATTTGGCTCCAAGTTTGAGATATATGAAATAAAAAGAAAATCCAGAGAACTCATCATCACATTATTCTCAGATCTGAAGGTCCCTAACTAATCTGCATTCTCCTCTCCACCTCTAAGAATCCTTCTTTTATATTGTTTTATTTATAGTCCAGAGCCTTTAGGTGTATTTAGCAGAAGGAATAGGAAAAAGTACATCTACTTTATCTTCGGGGAAGTGGATGTCTAAAAGTATACTCTTTTTTTTTTTTTTTTTTTGAGACGGAGTCTTGCTGTGTCGCCCAGGCTGGAGTGCAGTGGCAGGATGTCGGCTCACTGCAAGCTGTGCCTCCCGGCTTCACGCCATTCTCCTGCCTCAGCCTCCCGAGTAGATGGGACTATAGGCTGCCACTGTGCCCAGCTAATTTTTGTATTTTTAGTAGAGACGGAGTTTCACCGTGTTAGCCAGGATGGTCTTGATCTCCTGACCTCATGATCCACCTGCCTCAGCCTCCCAAAGTGCTGGGATTACAGGCGTGAGCCACCGCACCCAACCTTAAAAATATACTCTTAAAACTAAAGAAAATTTTCCACCTATTTGCTAAATTGTCTTTACTGTTTTAATCATAATTAGTACTATAAAACCATTCGTTGTTTGCTCTGATTTCTGAATAATAAAACAATATTTAAACATAGCTGGCTGTTTATATAAAAAAGAAAAGATATGGCCGGGCATGGTGGCTCACACCTGCAAACCCAGCATTTTGAGAGGCTGAGGCAGGTGGATCACCTGAGGTCAGGAGTTTGAGACCAGTGTGGACAACATGGTGAAACCCCGCCTCTACTAATGATACAAAAATTAGCCAGGCGTAGTGGCACACACCTGTAATTCCAGCTACTCTGGAGGCTGAGGCAGGAGAATCGCTTGAACCCGGGAGGTGGAGGTTGCAGTGAGCTGAGATTGCACCATTGCACTCCAGACTGGATGATAAGAGCAAAATTCCGTCTCAAAAAAAAAAATGCTATCTCAAAAATTGTGCCACATGAAGTCACCCAAAGCCAATCTCCGACCTCTCATTGTTATCTAACAAAAACTAATCTATGTAACAGAGAAAATTGGATGAAACTTTTCAAAAACATTGGGATGAAAAATGTTCCCCAAGAAACACAATGAGTAACCAAATACTTCCATAATTAAAAACTACAAAGGTAGGGCAAGACTTAGGACCCTACTCCATTGATCATTTGTGCATTTACAAGTGAATTTCATTCAGTTGCTTCAAAGTTTAAATATGCATTAATAATAATGTGTAAATGTCCTGGTTTAATTCAAACTCTTTCCTTACCAAAACACTAAAGCTCATTTACACACACAAAATATGTTAATACTTTCCCCACTTGGAAAGAAAATATTAACATACATTAATGACAATATGAATATGTTAATGTTGTCCTTCCAAGTGGAGAATATATTCAATACTCTCCAATGATTAAAAATATACACCATGGAATACTACTCAGCCATAAACAGAAACTTCCTTAAAGCCCTGGGAAAACAAACTAAGATCATGATATTTTAAAGTAAAAATATTAAAGTCCTCAAGTTCACTTCCTGCGCTAATGATAACAGCCACCAGATCTACATCTCATGAAAGATGTACATCTGGAAGATTGAGTACGTTAAAAGAGTATCGAAAGTGAGCCTTGACGCCCCATTGGAAAGAACTACTTCAGGTTCTCCTAATTACAAATGTTGTCCTTAAGCTTCAGGACACACATCTACAGATACATGTGCCCTAGGGCAAATATTCTTTGAATTCCATAGCCTGGGCATCAAGTACAAATGAAGATCTGACCCTGAGGCTCATGAAAAGATCCCTAGAAGCAGGTCATATGTTAAAGTAGACAGATTCCTTTCAAAATTCTATGGATTAAGAAGGTGTCTTCCTGAGTAGAGAGCTTCCTCCCAAAACCTTCAGATTGAAATCCTTGATGGACCATCAGACTTACCTTTGCATTTTTATCATATTATGCATGTCCTCATTCTCTTCTTTTCTTTCATAATAGTCCTCTTTAAATCTTTTCTCACCACCACATCTGTCAAATGTTAAATTTGATAACTGGCCTCAAAGTACCCTATAAAGTATTAACCCTCATACATGTATGAGACAGGGTCCGGCTCTGTCACCCAGGCTGGAGGTGCAGTGGCACTGTCACAACTCACTGCAGCCTTGACCTCCTGGGTTCAAACAATCCACCCACCTCCAACTCCCAAGTAGTTGGGACTACAGGCACATGGCAACATGTCCAACAATTACCTGCTGCCACTGATGCTTTCAAAGCTTTACAGGAATCCAAGGAATACCACAAAAGAAAGGGACATGGGCATACTGACAGAAACTTCAGTTTAATTATTTTGTTCTAAAGCAATGCAATAATCACTATATAATATTTTAATTCTAGCTATGATTGTCTCCCTCCAAAATCAGACAAACTAAATTTAGACATCTATTTTGGATACATTCATTTTACCTTTCCAAATATTCTAAAGAAACCTCCTAATTAGATCTTATGAGAAATCAGACACGACAATTTTAGGGAGGGATCTAAGACATTGACATTGGATTTCACTGGTTTGTAAAAGGATTTCTACTCTAGTTAAACTAGTTACTAAAGTAGAGTGTGTAATTTCTAACTTGCTTATGGCTTAAATAACAAAATTTAATTATTTAAAAAACCAAAATTTTAAAGATTATCAAGAAATTGTTAACTAAAATAGCCCCAGGTAATACAATTGTCCTTGATTGTTAAGCAGCCACTATGAAATGTGTGTAATAATTAATATTTAATAGATGGGTAAACAAAAATAATCAATTAGAGGTGAAAAAGTCACTTTGTTAACTAAAGTTGATCAGACTAATTATTGAGACTTACTCTGCTTATTAGGCAGAAAGTAGTTTTTAAAATGAATATAGGCCAGGTGCAGTGGCTCTTGCCTGGAATTCCAATACTCTAGGTGGCCAATGTGGGAGGGTTGCTTGAGCCCAGGAGTTTGAGACCAGCCTGGGTAACATAGCAAGACCACATCTCTACAAAAAATTTAAAAATTAGCTGGGTGTGGTGCCATGCTCCTATAGTCCCAAATACTTGGGAGGCAGAGGTAGGAGGATTGTTGGAACCCAGGAGGTCAAGGCTGCAATGAGCTGTGATGGCGCCACTGCCCCCTCAGCCTGGGTGACAGAGCAGACCCTGTCTCAGAAAAAAACAATGAATACAAAATATCTTCAAAATATTTTTCATAACTTTTATGATTTTTCTTCTATGGGTTTTCCTTCTTCTCATGTCTAATGTCCAGTAAACTTCTAACTGATGATTCTGCGTCACAGAGGCTAAACATTCTTAAAGTCAAATTTGCTCCTTTGGGAAATTCTTTTGACTGAAAAAGAAGAAACTAAGAAAATTTTTTTTGAGTAAAACAGTGCATATCCTGTCTAACTAAAGCGAAGGTGCCAACAGAAGGATATTATGCAGACTTTATTCAGAGATAGCCTGTCAAGTATATTCAACAACTAAACTCCCAAAGTTTTGGCCTTGTTTTGTGGTGTTAGCTACAAGTTATTCAGTGTGTTTATCCCAAAAATAAAAAACAAGACTCACTGTTGCCAAACTGCCTAGTTTTTTCTCTTCTTTCTTCCTCTTCTTTTCTTTCGCTCCTTTCCTTCCTTTTTCTTCTTTTTTTTCTCTTATACATCCTGGTTTTTTCCTTTGTCACTGATAAAAGGCTAAAAGCTCTTCCTTTCACAAACAAAAGTGAATTGCTGACTCTGTGTTACCCTTTAAATTATTAAATAAAATTAAACAGTAGCCAAATGTATCCCCCAAAATTCCAAGCCCAGTAGGTTTTACATGAAAATTTTACCAAATGTACGAAGAACAAATAATCACTACCTTGCAAAAATTGTTTCAAAGAAATCTACCAATTTATTTATTAAAAATAGAAGTGAAAAATGGACTAATATTATTTATAAACATAGATATGAAAATTATGAAAAATATTAATAAACTGAACCTAGCACTGTGTGTGATACATATGTGTGTACGTATGTGTATATGTGTGTGAAATTGAAAGGTCTTTCTATTAAAAAGACCTAGTAATAAAATTCCCCTCATTAATAGACTAAAAAATAAAAACAATACAATCAAACTTGGAATTCAGAAAAGGCCTATGAATACATTAAACTCCTGTCATGACTAGAAAAATAATATTAACCCATTTATGCCGGAGGTTGCAATTTTTTGAATTTTTGCACAAGTGAAAAAATCAGACCTTGGTGATGACCTTGAGTAGTAGGATATAAATAACTCCCACATGCTTAGGGTTCCAATAATGGAACACTGGGCATAAGTGGGTTAATGAGGAAATGGAAGGGAACTCCTTTAACCTGAAAAAGAGCACCAAAACATACAGCAAACATAATAATAAGTCATGGAGTGTTAAAAGTCTCCCTTAAAAGTCAAGAATAAGACTTATCGGGCTATTATCACTGCTTACATGCACCACTTCTATGTATTGGATATACTGACATTGTACAAGACAAGAAAATAAAGTTATAAGGATTAGAAAAGAAAAACAAATTCTCATTGTTCTGTAATATATGGAAGTTTTAATAGAATTTATACATCAAATATGACCACTAATAGAAGAGTCCAAAATGATTGTTCTATACAAAATCAGCATACCAAAATCAATAGCTTTCTTAAAAATTTGAACCAACCAGTAAAACTACTGTAATAAAGAAGGCTTTTATTCACAATAGCAACAGAACAATTAAAGATAGAAATCAATATAAAAAGAGGTCCAAGGTCTATATTTTAAAATTTACAAAACTTTATGGAAAGACATTAAAGAAATTTTAAATAAGTTGAGAGATATATTATGCCCTTGAATAAGAAACTCAATACCATAAATTTTGCACTGCACCCCAGTTAAATGGAATAACAATCAAAATCCAAATAAGATTTTTATGTTAAACTTGATAAGCCCTTATTAAAACTCTCATAGAAGACATAGTCAAGATAATTTTTTTGAAAGAGAAGAACAATGAGGACGGACTTGCCCTATCAAAAATCAAGACTTTGTTATAAGGCTATAGTAATTAAGGAGGTATGACTCCAGCACAGAGCTACATAACAGACTAATGAGGAAGTAAAGAGACCAAAACCAGATCCACAAGTAACTGAAGGAGGATGGACTATGCAATAAATAGGACTGTAACAAACACACCATATTCAAAAGTGAACTCTACATAGATTAAAGCCCTAAGTACACAAGTCAAAAATTAAAACTACCATAAGAAAATAGAGATAAACATCTTTATGATCTCCAATTTGAACACGATTTCTTTTTTAAAATTTGTAGTTGTGGCAAAAATATATATATAAAATTCATCATCCTAACCAATTTATTTTATTTTTTGTTTGTTTTTATTTATTCACTTACTTTGCTTAGAGACAGGGTCTCTGTTGCCCAGGCTGTAGTGTGGTGGTGTGATCACAGCTCACTGCCACCTCAAATTCCTGGTATTAGTCTGTTCTCACTGCTATAAAGACATACCTGAGACTGGGTAATTTATAAAGAAAAGAAGTTTAATCACTTCACAGTTCTGCAGGCTGTACAGGCTTCTGCTTCTGGGGAGGCCTCAGGAAACTTACAATCGTGGTGGGAGGCAAAGGGGAAGCACACACAGTCTTCACATGGCCAGCAGGAGAGAGAGAGCAGTGGGAGGTGCTACATACTTTCAAACAACCAGATCTAGTGAGCACTCTATCACAAGAACAGCAAGGGGAAGTCCACTCCCATGATTCAATCACCTACCAACACTGAGAATTACAATTCGACATGAGATTTGGGTGGGGACACAGAGCCAAACCTTATCACCTGTGCTCAAGCAATCCTCTTACCTCAGCCTCCTGAGTAACTGGGACTAAAGGCATGGGCCACTATGCCAAGCTAATTATTTTTATTTTTATTTTTGTAGAGACCAGGTCTCCCTATTTAGCCCAAGCTGGTCTCAAACTCCTGGCCTCAAGTGATCCTCCCATTTCAGCCTCCCAAAGCATTGGGATTATAGGCATGAGCCTCAGCACCCAGCCCATCTTAACCATTTTTAAGTGTAGAGTCCAATTGTATATAGTATATTGAGATTGTTGTGCAACAGCTCTCCAGAACTTTTTATCTTCAAAACTGAAATCTTATACCCATTAAATAACAACTCCCCATTTCTGTCTCCCCTCAGATGCTGACAACCACCATTCTATTTCTGTCTAAATCTGACTACTTTACATGCTTCATGTAAGTGGAATCATACAGACTTTGTCTTTTCGTCATTGTCTTATTTCACTTAGCATAATGTTCTCAAAGTTTATCCATCTTGTAACATGTGAAAGGCTTTCCCTCCTTTTTAAGGTTGAAAATTATTTCATTTTATATTTCTGCCACATTTTGTTTATCTAGTCATTCACTGAAGGATATCTGGGTTGTTTCTACCTCTTGACTATCGTGATATGTCTGTTATGAACATGAATGTGCAAATTTATCCTTGCGATCTTGTTTTCAATTCTTTTGGATATACACTTGGAAGTGAGTTGCTGGATTATATGGTAATCCTATGGTTAATTTTTGAGGAGGCTCCGTACTATTTTCCACAGCAGCTGCACCATTCTACATTTTCATCAATAGTGCACCAGGATTCCAATTTCACCACATCCTTGCTAACACTCATTATTTTAAGGTTTTTTTGATAGTAGCCATCCTAACCAATATAAGGTGTGGGCAGGATTTCTTCAGACACAAAAATCAAAAAAACATAAGAAAAGGATTAATAAATTTTACTTATTTCATGATTTGAAAATTAATTTAATAAAAATCTTAGACTAAGAGCAGTTATTTGCAACATATTGAATTTAAAAAGGATTAGGGACTGCAGCCCTCCCGCCTTCCCGCCGCTGTAGCCGGGACCAGCGGCTCCGGGCCGGGCTGATACAGCCTCTTCACCGTGCCCCCGCCCGCGACCATGGCTCCGAGGTGGCGCGGCACCTGCTCTTTCGGTCTCACATGGCAACGAAAACAACTTGTATGTCTTCACAAGGATCTGATGATGAACAGAGAAAAAGAGAAAACATTCGTTCCTTGACTATGTCTGGCAATGTTGGTTTTGAGAATTTGCCTGATGAGCTGGTGAACAGATCCATTCAGCAAGGTTTCTGCTTTAATATTCTGTGTGGGGGAAACTGGAATTAGAAAATCAACACTGACTGACACATTGTTTAATACTAATTTTGAAGACTATGAATCCTCACATTTTTGCCCAAATGTTAAACTTAAAGCTCAGACATATGAACTCCAGGAAAGTAATGTTCGATTGAAATTGACCATTGTGAATACAGTGGGATTTGGTGACCAAATAAATAAAGAAGAGAGCTACCAACCGATAGCTGACTACATAGATGCTCAGTTTGAGGCCTATCTCCAAGAATAACTGAAGATTAAACATTCTCTCTTTACCTACCATGATTCTCGCATCCGTTTGTGCCTCTACTTCATTTCACCGACAGGCCACTCTCTGAAGACACTTGATCTCTTAACCATGAAGAACCTTGACAGCAAGGTAAACATTATACCAGTGATTGCCAAAGCAGATACGGTTTCTAAAACTGAATTACATAAGTTTAAGATCAAGTTCATGAGTGAATTGGTCAGCAATGGCGTCCAGATATACCAGTTCCCAACGGATGATGACACTATTGCTAAGGTCAACGCTGCAATGAATGGACAGATGCCGTTTGCTGTTGTGGGAAGTATGGATGAGGTAAAAGTCGGAAACAAGATGGTTAAAGCTCGCCAGTACCCTTGGGGTGTTGTACAAGTGGAAAATGAAAACCACTGTGACTTTGTAAAGCTGCGGGAAATGTTCATTTGTACAAATATGGAGGACCTGCGATAGCAGACCCATACCAGGCACTATGAGCTTTACAGGCGCTGCAAACTGGAGGAAATGGGCTTTACAGATGTGGGCCCAGAAAACAAGCCGGTCAGTCTTCAAGAGACCTATGAAGCCAAAAGACATGAGTTCCATGGTGAACGTCAGAGGAAGGAAGAAGAAATGAAACAGATGTTTGTGCAGCCAGTGAAGGAGAAAGAAGCCATATTGAAAGAAGCTGAGAGAGAGCTACAGGCCAAATTTGAGCACCTTAAGAGACTTCACCAAGAAGAGAGAATGAAGCTTGAAGAACAGAGAAGACTTTTGGAAGAAGAAATAATTGCTTTCTCTAAAAAGAAAGCTACCTCCGAGATATTTCACAGCCAGTCCTTTCTGGCAACAGGCAGCAACCTGAGTAAGGACAAGGACCGTAAGAACTCCAATTTTTTGTAAAACAGAAGTTCCAGAGCACAGAAGGTCATCATCACAAGCAAAATTTATTAAAAAAAAACAAACAAAACTAGAAGTGTGCTTTGATTTTGCTGTTTTATTTATCACTTCTATATTTGGTGAACGGCCACAGTTACTGATATTTATGGAAAAGTACTTTCAAGTATGAGGTCAATACGTAAGCCAGAGTGAATGATACTACAAGTTGAGCATCTCTAATTCAAAAATCTGAAATCCAGAAGCTTCAAAATCTGAATCTTTTTGAACAATGACTTGACCCCACAAGTGGAAAATTCCCCACCTGACACCTTTGCTTTCTGATGGTTCAGTTTAAACAGATTTTGTTTCTCGCACAAAATTATTAAAAATGTTGTATAAATTACTTTCAGGCTATATGTATAAGGTGGATGTGAAACATGAATTATGTAATTAGAGTCGGGTCCCATTGTGTATACACAGATATTCCAGAACCTGAAATCCAAAACACTTCTGGTCCCTAGCATTTTGGATAAGGGATACTCAGCTTGTACCTATATATTCGTATATATTCACTGTTGTTAGAAATTTTTAAGTTGCTGTTTGGTGATGAATCCAAATCTTTTCTCTTGCTACCAAGCTATTGTCACTGCAGTGCATTATACCAAAGAGCAAAGTGTCAGTGCCACTGAAAATACAGAACCCATTAATATCGTGGCTAACTGATTACATTTATATTCCAAGATGAACCTTTTTTATATATAACAAAAATTTGAGGGAATATGTTTTGGGATGTATTATAGAGCCAAAACTCTAACCTCTTAATAGTTTTTATAGAACTGAAAAATTTTTGATAGTTACCCAATTGGTGATACGATCTTAAGCTTTTGTGTCAGATTATTTAATATGATGACTTCATGCTTTATTATGCCTTATTATGGCTGATGTATTACTGTGGTGAAACAAAATATCTTTAAAAGTTAAAACATCCACATATAGAAACTCTTTTTTCCTAAGGATAAAGTACCTTTGAGCATGAGTGTATCACAGCTTTCATTAGGAAAACTTTTCATTACATACTTGTTTAAACTCCGTCTTCCAGGGGAAAAATAATAAGGTTGAATCATTTTATTAAAAATACTTTTTAAGAAAATAACTATGAACATCTGAATATTAAAGATATAAAAATGCACATAACTCATATTTCAGGTGGTATTTGCATTCAGTGCCTTACTAGTATTCTCAGAACATTTTAATGATTTCTAACATTTCTTAACAGTCATAGATATATAAATTTTCATTTTTTGTACTTGAATATTCTAAATAAAACTGACATTTACTCTTGACAAATAAAACATATATATATTTACTAAAATGTGTTTAATTTTACTTTTTGAAAACTGTCATTTTAAAAATATTCACTTAATTATGTATTTGAATTATTTTGGAGATGAGGTATTTTATGAGTATTTTCAGACAATAAAACTTAATTAGTCTGTGTCAAAAAAAAAAAAAGATTAGGATAGAAAATGGCCAGAGAATATGCATTCTTCAGAGAAATAGAATCCCAAATGATCAATAAATACATAGAAATATGTTCATCTCACTTGCTATAAGGTTAGTACAAAGCAAAATAACAATGAGGTGTCATTTCATACCCATCATATGGGTGACAATTTTAATATCTGGCAAGTTTTGGAGAAGATGTGAAAAATGGAAATTTCAATACTGCTGCTGAGAGCGTAAGTTGGTACAACTCCTTCACAGAGCAATTTGTCAATAACAAATACAATTAAAAAGTGGTTGGGCATGATGGCTCACACCTGTAGTCCCAACTACTCCAGAGGCTGGGGCAGGAGGATCACTTGAGGCCAGGCATTTGAGACTGCAGTTAGCCATGTTCACACCACTGCACTTCCAGCCTGGGTGACAGAAAGTGCCCATACATCAACACCCTGGTCACCCAAGGTAGGTGTATTTCCTGAGCAATTCTTCAGGGATATTTACTACAGCATTGTTTCTAAAAGAAATCACCTAAATGTTCATAGTAAGGTAATAAATCACAAATTGTGGCTTAATCATTCCAGAAAGCAATTTAAATGATTAAAATAGAAATAATTGTATTAACATGGATAAATCTCAAAAACATAATAATGTCCTAGAACACTTACAATCTGATATCATTAAATGTGATTTTAAAAACACATAACACAATCTTGTATATTTTATGAACTCAAATGGATGGAACAAAATGTAAAAATATGAATGAGAAGACCTACACTGTTCTAAAAGCTGGCTCACTCTGAAGGCAGAGATACGGAAGTAACACGGAGGAAGAGAGCAAAATAGGCTTTACAATCTGAACAATTTGTTCCCTTGAACATGGAAAATATGCCAATATTTATTATGGACATGCATCTAGGTAGTGGGTATGTGTTTGTTTTATTATTCTGTTTTCTACAAGTATTATTTGCATAAGAAAATGAATATGAGTGGACAAAAGAGGCATTTAAATTTATCACTATTCCATTGGCTGTTGTTTAAGGGTCAGGTTTGTATCTCATTTCCATGCACTTAGAATCCATCATTTAGTTCACAGAGGGACAAGCTATAATAATTAAAAATTCATGTCATTCTTCTACCACAGCAGTCTTTATAATACTTAAACATTCACGTCACTCTTCTACCACAGCTGTCTTTATAATACTTACAAATTCGAGTCACTCTTCCACCACAGCTGTCTCTGCACAGAGGCTTCTCCTATCCTTGCTGGCTCCATTGCTTCTTACATATATAAAATGTTTCATTTGCACCACACAAACTACCAAAACTATAGTTTAACTTTTAGAGAGGGCAGAGGTATTTTTTCCAGAGAACCCCAGTCTTAAACTACATTTTCTCACTCGTTTGGCAGTTCAGCTTACTGAGAAACAATCTCATCCGTGCTTGTTCATTATACTTTGTTAAGTATCTGCTGTGCAATAATTATGGGGGTTTTTGGTGTATGGGAGAAAATCTAACCTTGACAACAGTAGCCCCTCACTCCCTGATTTGCCCCAGCAAGTAGGAAAGCCAACCTGGCTACCAATTAATCTACTGACTCCATAGATATTTACTGAGAACCCACTCTTTCCCAGGCACAAAAAAATAAGTTTAGTATCAAATACTACAACCAAAGTACTATGAAGTGAGCGTGAAGTGGAGACTACCATTGGGGTTCAACAGCGGCTTCTCCTATCCTTGCTGGCTCTGGACCTCTCAGGGCTGAGTGGTAGTCTGGTCCATGCAGATGAAGGCAGGGAAGCAGAAGGGAAATGAGGGTTAATAGTGAAACTAGACATTGACATGTCAGCCCCATGCTAAATGCAGTGTTCATAGCTAAACGCAGATTTTTAGAACTGCAAGGGTCCTTGCTCATTTTATAAATGAGTAAACTGAGTCCGAAGAGATTAAGTCCAAAGAGATTAAGTCCTTTCTCTAGATTTTATGGTCCTTCTAGATCAGTCACTTCATAAAGCTTTTAGAGCCAGCAATAGAATGCAAGGCTCCAAGTAGATTAGCATGTGTCCAGCAAGCCACGTGGACCAGAGGGCAGGAGCTGCTGGAGCCACGCCCATCCCAGGGCCCCTGCAATCCGGCCTCCATCTGTGCATCCAAACGCCTGGGCAGAAGCCAGTTCTTATTCCCAAAATAAGCTGGAAATCTCAATTTTTTTTAACATTTAATTTAATTTAATTTAATTTAATTTTTTTGAGATCAAGTCTCACCCTGTCAGCCAGGCTGGAGTGCAGTGGCACCATCTCGGCTCACTGCAACCTCCGCCTCCCAGGTTCAAGCAATTCTCCTGCCCCAGCCTCCCAAGTAGCTGGGATTACAGGCGTGCGTCGCCATGCCCAGCTAATTTTTTGTATCTTTAGTAGAGATGGGGTTTCGCCATGTTGGCCAGGCTGGTCTTGAACTCCTGACCTCAGGTGATCTGTCCACCTCAGCCTCCCAAAGTGCTGGGATTATAGGCATGAGCCACTGCGCCAGGCCGAAAATCTCAATTTTTATGGAAGATCTCTTATTCTTAAATGATGGAAGCCAATTCAAAACTTTAAAACATACTATATGAGCCATGTGTGGGCCGAGTTCCAAGCACTGGTCACTATTTCACAATATCTGCTGTAAAGAACTGGGTCTGAGGCTTTATCCTGGCTGGATTTTATGGCTCCTGAATGCAGGAAAAGAAAACAAGTTATGTTCAAAGCTGCTCAATGTTTGAGACATCTGAAATTTATTTTGATGTAAAGCAGAAGTCATAAAACTGATTCATTTGTACCTTTGAAGATTACAAAGAATAAAATTGCCCACCTGGCCCATCCAGAAAGACCATAATTATCAGGGATCTATCATCAGGTCCTGCGGTGGGAAGGAGAGAGGACCAGGCTACACTCAGTGATCCCAATGCACTCGCACCATAATGCTTCTTCATCCTCCCATATCCCCTCTGCCTCATCCTCCCCACAGCCTTATTCTCCCAGCTCTTTCCTCTCTTCTCTTGGTCACTGAGAAGTAGTCAGAATGGAGATTGATAACTGAGGGCAGTGTAGAAGAAGTCTGGGAGCTTAAGCACGTCCAGGCATAATTCTGCTTATTAACAGAAACAAACATTTACAGAGTCTTTAGTATGTTTCTCACCCTATTGTAAGCACTTTCCATTTTAATCCTTAGAATTCCATGAGTGAGGTACTACGATGATGATCCCTTTGTAGAGGAGGCTTGGAGAGGTTACTACCTTAGCCAAGGCCACAAGTAGCAGAGCTAGGACCAGGGACCAGATGGTTCCAATCCGAAGCCTCAGAGCCCCAAAGCGGAGGGCTCCACCACCACCGCCCCCTCATTGTCCTGTTCACGCGATTTCATCCTGTTCACTTCTATTCTCACGACACATCACATCATTCAGATTTCTTAACCCAAAACAGAGTAAACATGAAACAAGTAAAAGATCGTGTACATGTGGGAATTTTTTTAAAAAGAAACATTTTAAACTGATATTTAGAGTCTGTCTTGTCTTTTCATTGTAATAACAGTAAAGTCTGTCCTGCAGCAATGAGTAAGCGGCTTCTGGGAAGGACACAGAGATGAGCTCATTCCTGGGACTTGCACTTTCTTTTTAAGAACTTCAAGAGCAGACTTGGAGGAAAAGACCTCTGCTCTCTAAAATACCACTGCTTGATAGAGAGCAGTGTTTTCCCTGTATTTTAAATGAAAAGGAAGGCTCACATCCATGTGTATATGTGTAGTATGGCATGTGTGTGGAATGGTACATCTGTGGTGTAGTGGGGGGAGGATGTGTATGTGTGTATGAGTGTGGTGTGTGTGCATGTGTGGCATGTGCATGTGTATCTGTATGTGTGAGTTTTTTGTGTGTGTGTGACAGAGTTTCGCTCTTGTTGCCCAGGCTGAAGTGCAATGGCACAATCTCAGCTCACTGCAACCTCTGCCTCCCAGGTTCAAGCGATTGTCCTGCCTCAGCCTCCCGAGTAGCTGGGATTACAGGCATGCACCACCATGCCCGGCTAACACTGTATTTTCAGTGGAGATGGGGTTTCTCTACGTTGGTCAGGCTGGTCTCAAACTCCTGACCTCAGGTGATCCACCCACCTCAGCCTCCCAAAGTGCTGGGATTACAGGTGTGAGCCACCGCGTGTGGCCTGTATGTGTGACTTTTAAAGTTACACTCAGGGCAATCAATTTAGCCATGTGATCTAAGGTCCTGAGATTAAGCCATTAGTCGAGGCCACATCCATTTGTGTGTTTTCTTCCTGCAGACAATCCTTTCCTAAGTACTATCTAATGGTTCGACTGCATGAGAATCATATGGGGGACCTGTCACAGTGCATAACTCTGGGGCCCCTCCAGGTCTCCAGCATCAGAGCCCCTGGGCATGGGCTGAAGAATCTGCCCATTTATCTAACAGGTGTCCCAGTCAATGTCAATGCACTCTTGTAGGAAAGCCACTGCTATAAGCTATGGTTATATAGACGAATGTCCCATTCAAGTATTTCAATTGCAGATACTCCAGATAAAAGGTAAAAAAGAATTCGGGCATAGTCAATTTTTCTCTTACTTTTCTGGCATTAACTAAATAAGAGGGGGGAAATAATCTTATCCCTTATTCCCATCACACACACAGACATACACACACACACTCAGATGCACACAAACATTTGCACACATATGCACAGAAAGGCAAGCCCATTTATGTTCTCAGCTTCTAATTTCTTTTTTTTTTTTTTTTTCTTAATTGAGACAGGGTCTCGCTGTCTCACCTAGCCTGGATCTCAGTGGTGTAAACACAGTTCACTGCAGCCCGAACTCCTGGGCTCAAGCAGTCCTCTTGCCTCAGCCTCCCACAATGCCGGCACTACAGGCATGAGCCACCACGCCCGGCCTGAATTCATTTTTATTTGACAAGCACATGAAGCCTTATCAGACGGAGGCCTCAATCCTTTGGCTGGGGTTTATAAGCAGGTAGCGCTAGACCTTCCCATTCTACATAAGCTGATGGGCATGGTAATAGCTGGGGGTTTTCTCACAAGTCAAAGACAAATTGTCTGTTTTCAAGCGTGTGAAACAGTTAATACATTTGAGGTCTCTCTCTTGCTTCATAGGCCATCTTGGCTCAGACATTCTACAGACAATTATCGTTGATGTTACAAATGAGGACTTTCCAAGTGCAGATGCTTTCGACCAGGCAGCACCTCCAGCAGGCGGTCATTAGAGATCTTGGGCTAACAGGTCTGACCCTCATTTTTCACACACATTCATTTAAATGATTTCAAAGGTTTTATTACCTAAATTATAAACTTTCCTGTGACAAACAGCATGATAAGAATAAACAGGTAAAATAGAACCAACACTGAAATCCAGAAAGAGGATAAAAATAAAGTGCAAGCCTCATTTAGAACCTTCCTTTGATTTTCCATCCAGTAATGACCCACTCTCCAAGCCTAGGTCCAAGTGCCAGGAATGAAAGGACGGTTCTAAGTGAAATGCACTCCTGCTCTGTGTTACTCCAGAAATATTGCCATTGCTTTTTGGACAGAAAAACTTCTTCCTTCCCATGTCTGTCCTTCCTTGCTTCTCTCTTCTCATAAACGTTACCACACCATGGAACATAGTGAGCCTGTTGCAGTAATTCATCTGAGAAGCATTAAAGGCCTGCACCAAGGCAGTGAGTATGATGATTGAGAGGAGGTGACAGGTTCAAGAGACATTAAAGAGGTAGAATCATTGTGATGATGGGAAGGAGGGATGGGAGGCAGAGAATCAAGGAAAGGGAGAGGCCATGGATAACAGGCGAGTTCTCGGTTTGAATCCCCAAACGTCAGAGCTTACAAAGTCATATGCCTCCAGGAGCCAAGCGAGTAAAATGCACTAGTGAAGAGAGCCTGGGTAAGGACAGTGGAGACTATGAGAAACTAGAGAAGGCAGGCAAAAGAGAAGCCTGGGACTCCTCGGTCCCAGCCAGTTGCTGCCATCTCAGAACCAAGGCCAAGGGCTTATACAACTTCTTGTTTCTAAGACAACCCAGAAAGCTTGGTTTTCCTACAAAAAGTCTGGTTTTAAAATCAGTATAATTAATGTTTAAGTATTAATCTTTATTATAGGTTTTTAAAATTTTTATTTTAGGTTTGGGGTACATGTGAAGGCTTGTTACATAGATAAACACGTGTCACTGGGGTTTACTGCACATATTATCACATCGCCCACTTATTAACCTCAGTACCCAATAGTTATCTTTTCTGTTCCTTTCCCTCCTCACACCCTCCCCCCACAAGTAGACCCCAGTATCTGTTGTTTCCTTCTTTGCATTCATAAGTTCTTATCATAAAATATAGATTTAAAAAAAAAAATAAAAACACTGTATAGACCAAATAGAACATGTTGTGGGGGATGTTAAGGGCTGGACGTAGCTTGGGGCTTCCAGTTTCAAGCCTCAAAAATAGATGATGATACTCGCCAGGTGATATGGTTTGAAGTTTGTGTCCTCTCCAAAATTCATGTTTAAATGTGGTGGCACATGCCTGTAATCCCAGCTACTCGGGAGGCTGAGGCAGGACAATCACTTGAACCTGGGAGGCAGAGGTTGCAGTGAGCTGAGATCATGCCACTGCACTCCAGCCTGGGCAACGAAAGTGAAATTCCATCTCAAAAAAAAAAAAAAAAGTAATCTCTAATGCAATAATATTAAGAGTTGTGGCCTTTAAGGGGTGATTAGGTCATGGGGGTTCCTCTCTCATGAATGGGATTCTTCACACAGAATTTAGCTCCTTTTGCCCTTTCCAGCCCTTCTGCCACGTGAGGACACATCATTTATACCTTCCAGAGGATGCTGCACCTTGGAATCAGAGAGTCCAGTTCCTCACCAGACACTAAACTTGTCAGTGTCTTGATCTTGAACCTTCCAGCCTCCAGAAATGTGAGAAATAAATTTCTCACATTTATAAATTACCAGTGTCAGGCATTTTGTTATAACAGCATAAATAGACTAAGACACAAAGGTAATAAATTCCTTCTCTCTCTAGATAATGTGGTTTTAAAAAAATAAGATAAGATAAGATAAATCTATAATCTGGTCCAACTACCATGGAAACTCAAGATCAGAGAGGAATCTGCTTTCATCTGATTCAACTATCCCTCTTATTCTTGGATTGTCTCTTTTTCTGTTTGCCTGTGACCCGGAGATTCCATTACTCTGTGAATGCTCTAATGGCCTTGAACTGCGTCAGCTGCCTACACTGTACGTCTGAGCACAAAAATGTTGCTTTGAAATTTGTAGTTACCTATCTTTTTTCTCTGTTCTTAGGCTTATCTGCTGAGATAACATAAATGAGGATGTGATTTGACACTTACTTTGTTAAAATGAACACTGGATAATTTGAATGTCAATCAAGTGTAGAAAAATGTCCACATTTAAAAAATCAGTCAAATAATTGTCACATCACTTCACTCTGCTTTACAGATGTAGCTCCAGCTATGAGAATCCCCAGAGTTTTACATTCTGAGTGCTTTTTAATGGTCTTTTGAAACCTAAAACAAAATCAGTTTGATTTGGAAAGTGATACCTTTATTCAAAAAAAAATTATTGAGTGCATATTATATATCAGTACCTGTGCCTACCTGTGGAGAATAAAAAGGAGACTATGGGAAATCACACATAGGGTAGAACAGAAGACATTCACTATTAATTTTAATCCAAGGTAGAACAATGTTATGACTTACAAGAGTTTGTCCCTTCTTAGTAATAATAAGACACAACTAGCAACAAACTATTGAAAAACAAACTCTTAAAATGGTACTATTTGAAAAATAACAAAATGTGTGAAATGCTTAAGGTTGAACTTTACAAAATTTGCACAATGCCTACATACTTAAAACTACAAAACATTGCTGAAAGAATTTTTAAAAGACATGAACAAATGAAGACGTGTACCATGCTCATGAATTGGAAGATACAGTCATGAAGATGTCAATTATCCTGAAATTAATATGCAGATTTAAATCAAATTAAAATTACATTAAATTTAAATTAGGTCCAATTAAAATCCCAGCAGGCTTTTTTTTCGTAGAAATTGACAAACTAATTCTAGTTATTAATTGAAATGTAAAGAATCTATAATAGACAAAGCAATTAGAAAAAAAAACAAAGTTAGAGGATTTACACCGTTTAATTTCAAGATTTAATATAATGTAACAGTAATGAAGACAGTATGGATTGTTGGCAAAAAGACAGACGCACTGATCAGTGATATAAAGAATCACAAAGAATTTAGACATAGATCCACACATATGTGGTCAGTTGATTTTTTTACCAAGTTGCCAAAGTAATTAAATGGGAAAACAATGTTATTTTCAATAAGTGGTGCTAGAACACTGGGTATTCATTTTGGGGGAAAAATGTACTTTAACCTTTATCTCACAGCTGACACAAATATTAACTAGACATGTATCAAAGACTTACACATGACAACTAAAGCTATAAAACTTACAGACCAAAACAAGGACATTATTTTTGCAACAATGGAGTAGGCAAAGATTTCTTAGATGGGACACAAAAGGCATAAGCTATAAAAGAAAAAATGATAAATTGTGGACTTCATCAAAATAAAAATATTCTGCTCTTCAAAAGACATAGCTAAGAAAATAAAAAGGAAAGCCTGACAGTGGAAGAAAATATTCACTATGTATTTATACATAGTGTATAAATATGTATTTATAACAAAGAACTTGCAGCCAGAATATATAAAGAGCACTTATAACTCAGTCATAGATAAACAACCCAATAAAAGGTAAAATATGCTTTTGTTTTTGTTTTTTTGAGATGGAGTCTAGCTCTGTTGCCCAGGCTGGAGTGCAGTGGCATGATCTCAGCTCACTGCAACCTCCGCCTCCTGAGTTCAAGCAATTCTCCTGCCTCAGCCTCCCGAGTAGCTGAGACTACAGGCATCTGCCACCACTGCCAGCTAATTTTTGTATTTTTAGTAGAGATGGGGTATCACCATGTTGACCAGGCTGGTCTCGAACTCCTGACCTCAGGTGATCTGCTCACCTCATCCTCCCAAAGTGCTGGGATTACAGGTGTGAGCCACACAGCCCAGCTTAAAATAAGTAAAATATGTTAATAGAAGCATTGCAAAATACATAAATAACAAAAAAACACATGAGAAAAAGCTCAACATGATTAGCCATCAGGAAAATGCAAATTAAAATCATTTGATGACACTACACACCTATTGGACTGGCAAAAATTAAAAATTAAAAAAAAACCCAGATGTCTCCCATTCACTGAGAGTGAATATACAGGAGGACAGATTTGAAGAACAGAAGATTAAAGTAGTTTAACATATGATAAGTTTGGATTGCCTGGAGCACATGTACACTGAGATATGTCCATGTAGATGCAGAAGCCTGAGCTAGAGGTAGAGATTTATGAACAAGTGATGTATAGATGAGAGGTTGTATTAGTCTGTTTTGCACTGCTATAAAGGAATACCCCTGACTGGGTAATTTAAAGAAAAAAGATTTATTTGGCTCATCGTTCTGCAAGCTGTACAAGAAGCATGGCACCACCATCAGCTTGACTTCTGCTGAAGCCTCAGGAATCTTTTACTCATGATGGAAGGCAAAAGGAGCCAGCATGTCATATGGAGAGAGGGGGAGGCAAAGAGGAGGGGAGGCAGAGAGGAGGGGATGGCAGGCTCTTTTTAACAATCAATTCTCACATGAACTAATGGAGTGAGAACTCATTCATTACCATAAGGAAGGCATCAAGCCGTTTATGAAGAATCTGCCCCTCATGACCCAAACACCTTCCACTAGGTCCCACCTCCAATATTGGGGGACTACATTTCAACATGAAATTTGGAGGGGGGAAATACCCAACTATATCATTCTGTCCCTGGCCCCCCAAATCTCATGTCCTTCTCACATTGCAAAATATAATCATCCTTTACCAAGAGTACCCCCAAATTTTAACTCATTCCAGCAGCAACTCAAAAGTCTGAAGTCTAAAGTCTCATCTGAAACTCAAGGGCAGTTCCTTCCACCTATGAGCCTCTGAGATCAAAAACTGAGATGGAACAAGGAACCCCCCCCACAACCTAAGGAGTCTGGTGGCCTCCCAAGCATGGAAGTACAGGGAAATCTTTAATTACTAAAAGGGAAATTCCAGACACCTGGCTAGCCATGAGAAGTAAATGAGCAGCTTGATAAGCAAGAAGGTAATAGTAGCTTAAAATAATAGCCAAGAAATCTAGAATCACAGGATTCTAGATTTTGTTCCCCTATAGAAACTAAACATAACACCTAACATATGGCTCTGAGTTGTTTTTCAAAAATCCTTATCCACACCAACAGATGTACTGGCATATAGATTTCAGATAAGAGGGAACTGAAGACTGAACTTTGACCACCATTCTTTGTTCTAAATTTGTTCCTGAGGGGCCTGAAAGGAGTCACATTCATGGGCCAGAGATAACATTCTTTTCTGATGATCCCACATTTTTAAACAAAGCTTCTCTTCCTTAAGCAATTGCAAATCAGAAAATCTTGGGATGTCACCCTTGCATTCTGTGTGCCTGCAGACTTAGCACCACACAGAGGCTGCCAAGGCTTATAGCTTGCACTATGCTGAGTGGCATCCCAAGCAGCACCTGGGCCCTTTGAGCTGTGGCCATAGCTGGAGCAGCATCCCAAATCATCACAGGGCAGCAGTACCCTGGGCTTGGCCCCTGAAACCATTCTGTCCTCCTAGACCTCTAGCTTTTTTTCCCATCATCTTGAATATCAGCACCTAGCTCCCTTTCAGTCATGTTACTGTCTCTAGCAAGTGGTTGCTCCATAGCTTTCTTGGATTTCTCTCTTTTGGATTCCACTCCTTTGGATTCCTATAGTGAAAGCATTCTTTCCTTCTCTACCAGATGGCCAGGCTGTGAATTTTCCAAATTTTTATGCTCTGCTTCCCTTTTAATTTTAATTTCCAACTATGGGTCCTTCCTTTGCTCTCACATCTGATCATAGACTGTTGGAAGCAGTCATGACACTTCTTGAATGCTTTGCTTCCACCAGAGACCCTGGGTCGTCATTCTTACCTGGGTCATCATTCTTAACATACAGCCTTAGAATGATGAACTTTCACAAAGCCTTCAACAAAGCCCTGCAACCTAGACACAATGCAGCCAAGTTCTTTTCTAGGTCATCTTTGCTCTAGTTTCCCAAGTTCTTCACCTCCATCTGAGACTTAGCCTGGACTTCACTGTCCACATTTCTATCAGCATTTTGCTCACAGCCATTTAACCAGTCTCTAATAAGTTCCAAATTTTCCCAATCATCCTGTCTTCCAAGTCCTCTAAACTCTCCCAACCTTTCCCTATTACTCAGTTCCAAAGCTGCTTTCACATTTTTAGGTATCTTTATAGCAATGCTCACCTCCCCAGTACTAATATTCTGTATTAATCTGTTTTGTGCTTTTATAAAGGAATACACTTGACTGGGTTATTAATAAAGAAAAGATTTATTTGGCACATGGTTCTACAAGCTGTAGAAGAAGCATGTTGCCAGCATCTTCTTGGCTTCTGATGAGGCCTCAGGAAGATTTTATTCATGGTGAAAGGCAATGGGAATCATGGTGTCACATGGTGAGAGAGGAAGAGGCAGAAAGGAAGTGATGCCAGGCTCTTTTTAACAATTAGTTCTCATATGAAATTATAGAGGAAGAACTCACTCATTACAAGAAAGGCATGAGGTCATTCAATGAAGGATCAATCCTCATGACCCAAACATCTCCCACTAAGCCCCACCTCCAACATCAGGGATCACATTTCAACATGAGATTTGAGGAGACAAGTATCTAAATTATATCAAAGGTAAACTCCTGGAGAAGATAAATTTTCCCAAGAAGAATGTGTAATTTGAGATGAGATGAACCACAGGACAAAACCAGATGGAACATCATCATTTAAGGGACAGATATAGGAAGAAAAATCCAGGAAAGAGTAAAAAGAACAACCAAAAAGGTAATAGTGAACAATGTCAGGGAGAATACTTGGAAAGAGTGAGGGGACAATGGTGTCCAATACTGAAGATATGATAAGTGGTATAATAACTGAAATAGTTTTGTTGGGTTTTCATCTAAAATGTTATTGCTGACTTAACAAGTACAATTTCACTGGAGTGATAAGAATAAAAGCACATTTTCAGTGGAATAAGGAAATCATAGAAGATAAAGGAGAGCTACCAAAAAAATTAGACCATTCTTCAACAATCTTAATTGTGATGAATGAGTTAGGATAGAAGTTGAGACAGAAGTTTTTAGGAGAATCATTATAGATTTGAAAAGTGCTTTTGTAAAAAATCAGAAGAAAAATAAGCAAGTTTATATGTTCATAAGGATATATACAGAGTAAGAAGCAATAGAGAGAAAAAACTGGCAATGCAAGAGAGAAAAGAGTAAGTAATTAGCTACTCTCTCCCAGCAAAGACCAAAGATACCACGGAGGCTTCATTTTCAGAACGCTCTGGCACATTTTCCAGACATCTGTATACCTGCAGGCCTGAGGGAGCATCATCCCTCCCTACTGCAGGTTCTCACTAAGAGTGGCTGAGTAATCTCCTTTCTTCCTATTTCACTCACACTACCTCCTACCCCATCCCACCAAAGGCTTCCTACATCAAGTCAATGCCCATTCACACTCCCTTGCATCTCAACAACTCCCATCACTGACAGCTCCTTCCTGTCACTCTGCCTTGTCCTGGAATCCTCTCTTGTGCCTTTCTCACTTATTCAAATCCTCCCCTCTGTGGACCGTCTGAGTCCTAGTCCAAACACATCTTACTTTTCCTAATTTGCTCTATACCTACAGATACATTGGAGATTAATACTACATAATATATCCCAAATGAAATAACTATTCACAAGATTTTTGTGTGCTATCCAGAACTCATTTTTTCTAGGAATATCTTGTTACAGTTTTATGAAGCAGCTTTCTACCTATAGTTATAAATTATTCTATTATTGTAATTTTTGATATGGAGCACTGGATCCATGCAGATAAACAGCCTGTTTCCTTCAGTCATTACAAGAATATTTCCTTTCTTTCATGATTTGAACACTCTACTAAGGCAACCAAATCATAGCTCAAGAAAAGAGGCCAAGAATATGATAATCCAGGAATTTTCAAAAAGGCCATTTTGCCTCAGAAATTTAAGCTTAACACAGCACTGTAAAAAGGGTCATTAATAAAGAAGTTCACACCAAGACACATTATAAGGAAATTGTAAAAAAAAAAAAAGAGAGAGAGAGAGAATTTTGAAAATACCAAGAGAAAAGCAACTCAGTAAGGGAACCCCTATAGACTATCAGTGGATTTCTCAGCAGAAACTGTGAAAGTAGAAGGAAGTGGGATGATATATTCAAAGTGCTAAAATATTTTTTAACTGTCAACCAAGAATATTATATCTGGTAAACTGTCCCTCAAACATGAAGGAGACGGGGCCAGGCACGGTGGTTCACACCTGTAATCCTAGCACTTTGGGAGGCTGAGGCAAGAGGATTGCTTGAGCTCAGGAGTTCAAGACCAGCTGGGGCAACATAGTGAGGCCCAATCTCTATTAAAATAAAGAAAAAAAATGAAGGAGAGATAAAGGTTTTCCCAGATAAACAATCACTGAGAGAGTTCATCACTAGAGATGCCTTACAAGAAATGCTAAAGTGAGTCCTTTAAGTTAAAAAGAAAAGATACTAAACATGAAAGCATAAGAAAATATAAAGCTTGCTGGTAAATATATAAACAAATATGGAATACCGTAATACTATAACAGTGGAATATAAATGACTTTTTAATTTTGGCATACAATATAAAATATATAATCTGTGACACCAATAACAAAGATGGAGAGAGTAAAAGGGTAGAGTTTTTGTATGTCATTGAATTTATTATCAGCTTAAAATAGATGTGATAACTATAAGATGTTTTATGTAGGACCTATAATAAACACAAAGAACATACCTATGAAGATACACAAAAGAAAATGAGAAAAAATAAAAATATGTCACCACAAAATGTCAACAACAAAAAAAAGCAAAATAAAGACAGCAAGAGAGGAAAAGAGAGACAAAAGTGCTAAAGACAGACAGGAAACTATTAACAAAATGGCAATAGTAAGTCTATCCTTATTAATAATTTCTTTAAATACAAATGGACCAAACTCCCTAGTCAAAAGGCAGAGAATTACTGGGACAATCCAACTATATGCTTTCCACAAAAGACTTACTTTAGATTTAAGGACACACATAGATTGAAAGTGAAAGAATGGAAAAAGATATGCAAATGACAACTTCCAAAAGAGGGAAAGAATGGCCATACTTACATCAGACAAATTGACTTTAAGTCAAAAATTGTCACTAGCGAAAAAGAAGGACATTATATAATGATAAAAGAATCAATTCACCAGGAAGACATAATAATTATACATACATATATATATATACATATGGATATATACACATACATATATGCAAATATTAGAGCATCTAAAGATACAAGAGAAACACTCATCAAACTCAAGAAAGAAATAGACAGAAGAAATATAAGCAGATAGCAACACAATAATAGTAGGAAATTTCAACAGCTCACTTTCAATAATGAATAGAACATCTAGAAAGAAAATTGATAAGAAAACAGAATGTGAACAACACTATACACCAAATGGACCTAACAGGCATATACAGAACATTCCACGCAACAGCAGCAGAATACACATTCCTCTCAAGAAGGTACTGAATATCATCCACAATAGATCACATTTTAGATCACAAAACATGTCTGAATGAATTTAAGAAAATTGAAAATTATAACAAATATCTTTACTGATCACAACGGAATAAAAATAGAAATCAACAGCAGAAGGAAAACTTGAAAATTCAAAAATGTAGAAATGAAACAACACACTTTTGAATAACCAATAGGACAAAGAAAAAAAATAAAAAGAAAATTAAAAAATATCTTGAGACAAACAAAAACAAAATATGGTATATCATACCAAATCTTATGGGATGTAGCAAAGGCAGTACTAAGAGGAAAGTTTATAGTGTTAAACTCCTACACTTAAAAAGAAAAAATATCTTAAATAGAAGACCTAACTCTACACCTAAAGAAATTAGAAAAAAAGCAACCATGTGCAAATTTAGCAGAAGGAAGGAAATAATGTAGATTACAGCAGAAATAAATTAAATAGAGAATAGAAAAAAATCATTAAAACTAAGGATTGGTTTTTTGAGAATATCAACAAAATTGACAAACATTTGGCTAGACTAAGAAAAAAAGAGAAAAGATTCAAAGAAAACCAGAAAAAAAAGAGAAAAGATTCAAAGAAAACCAGAAAAAAAAGAGAAGCCATTACAACTCACGAATACAAAGGATCATAAGAGACTACTATTAACAATGATGCACCAACAAATTGGATAACCTAGAAGAAATTCCTAGAAACATTCAACCTACCAAGACTGAATCATGAAAAAATAGAAAATCTAAACAGACATAATTAACAAAGACATTGAATCAGTAGTCAAAAGCCCCCCAAAAAAGAAAAGCCCAAGACCACATAATTTCACTGGTGAATTCTACCAAACCTTTAAAGAAGAATTAATGTGAATCTTTCTCAAACACTCATAAAACATTTTTAAAGTGAGGAACACTTCCAAACTCATTATATGAGGCCAGCATTACCCTGATACAAAGGCCAGAGAAAGACACTATGAGAAAAGAAAGCTACAGGTCAATATCCCTAATAAATATACATGTAAATATTCTTAACAATATATGAGCAAACATACCATTAAAAGGATCTTAACCATGACTCAAGTGGGAGTTACCCCTGGGATATAAAGATGGTTTATCATATGAAAATCAATCAATGTGATACACCACATTAACAGAACAAAGAATAAAAATCACAAATAATGATCTCAATAGATGCAGAACAAGCATTTGACAAAATTCAACATACTTTCATTAAAGAAATCAATACACAACGAAGAGAAGGAAATTATATCAACATAATAAAGGCTATATATGAAAAGTCCACAGCTAACATTATACTCGATGGTGAAAAACTAAAACTTTTCCAGTGACATCAAGAAGAAGAAAAGGATGCCTGCTCTTGCCACTCCATTTACCATAGTAATGGAAGTCCTAGCCAGAACGATTTGGTAAGAAAAAGAAATAAATGGCATTCAAATCTCAAAGAAAGAAGTAAAATTATTGCAGTTTGTGGATGACATGATCTTATATAGAGAAAACTGTAAAAGCTCCACCAATAAACTATTAGAACTAATAAATAAATTTAGTGACACTGAAGGATAAGAAGTAACATACAAACATCAGGTGTGTTTTTATACACTAATAAATCATCTGAAAAGGAAATTAATAAAATAATCCAATTTAGAATGGCATCATTAAAGAATAAGCTTAAGCATAAGCTTAACCAAGGAAATAAAAAACTTACACACTGAAAACTACAAAACATTGCTGAAAGGAATTAAAGAAGAAAGAAAGAAATAGAAAGACATTCTATGTTAATGGATTGGAAGATTTAATATTGTTACAATGTCTGTACTACTCAAAGTGATCTACAGACCTGATGCAATCTCTATCAAAATCCCAATGGCACTTTTTACAAAAATTAGAAAAAAAGATTCTAAAATTCAGATGGAACCACAAAGGACCCTGAACAGCCAAAAATATCTTAAGAAAAAAAGAACAAAGCTTGAGGTCCCACATTTCCTGATTTCAAAATATATTACAAAGCTACAATGGCAAAAAAAGAACACAGTATAATACTAACATAAATACAGATACATTAGTCAATGGAATAGATAGACAGCAAAGAAATCCATGCATTTATGGTGAGTTGATTTTTAACAAAGGTGCAGAGAAAACACAATGGGGAACAAATAGTCTCTCCAACAGATGGTGTTGGGAAAACTGGATATACACATTAAAAAGAAGAAAATTGGATCATTATCTTACACAAAAATCAACTCAAAATGGGGTAAAGATTTATACATAATATCCGAAACCACAAAACTACTAGAAGGAAAGCATTGCAGAAATGCTTCATTACTCTGGTGACAATTTCTTGGATAAGACACCAAAAAATAGGCAAGAAATGCAAAAATAAACAAGTGGAACCACATCAATCTAAAAAGCTTCTGCATAGCCAAGGAAACAGTCAACAGAGTGACAAGGTAACCTATGAAATGGGAGAAAATATTTGTAAGTCATATATTTCATAATAGGTTAATATCCAAAATATATCCAAACAATAGATTAAAACAACTTATTTTAAAATGGTCAAAAGTATAGAATAGACATTTCTCCAGAGAATATATATAAATGGTCAACAAGTATATGAAAAGATTCTCATATCTTTTCATGATCATTAATCATCAGAGAAATGCCAATCAAAACGACAATGAAATATTATCTCACATCTGCTAAAATAGCCATTATGTTTAAAAAAAACAGAAATTAAGAAGTTTTAGCAAGGACATGGAAAAATTAGAACGCTTGTGACTGCTGGTGGAAAGGTAAAATGGTGCAGCCACTATGAAGATGGGTATGAAGGTTACTCAAGAAATTAAAAATAGAACTGTCATATGATCCAGCAATCCTACATCTGTGTATTTATCCAAATAATTGAAATCAGGATCTCAAAGAGATATTAGCACTCCCATGATCATTGAAGAATTCTACACAGTGTGAGATGGGGTCCAATTTCATCCATTTGCTTGTGGATATGCAGTTTTCCCAACACCATTGATGAAAGACAGCATCTTACCCATTGTGTGTTTTTGGCATTTTTGTCAGAGATCAATTGATCATAAATCCATGGATTTATTTCTGGGTTCTCTATACTCTTCTGCTTTACCATTGGCCTATATGTTTATTTGTACACTGATCTCATTCTGTTTTGATTACGATAGGTTTGCAGTATATTTGTTATCAGGTAATCTCTTCAGCTTTCTTCTTTTTCCTCAAGATTACTTTAGCTGTTTGGATGTTTTGTGGTTCCATACAGATTTTAGGATTATTTCTCTATTTCTGTGGAAACAGATGCCATTGAAATTTTTATAGGGATTGTACTGAATCTTTAGATCCCTTTGGTAGTAGGAATATGTTAACAATATTAATTATTCCAATTCATAAACATGAGATATCTTTCTTTATGTCTTCCTCAATTTATTTCATCAATGATTCATAGTTTTCAATGTACAGATCTCTTACCCCCTTGGTTAAATTTATTCCTAAGTAATTTTTAACTCTATTGTTTGCTTGATTTCTTTTTCAGATAGCCATCATTAGTTTACAGAAACACAGCTGATTTTACATGTTGATTTTGTATCTTGTAATTTCACTGAATTTGTTCATTAGTTCTAACAGGGTTTTTGGTGTGTCCTAGTTGTACATTTTATATACAAGTCTGCCTGTGATCCATTTTGAGTTAATTTTTTTAAAGGTGTAAGATCTGTGTCTAGTTTCATTTATTTGCATATGGATGTCCCATTGTTCAAGCACCATTTGTTGAAAAGACTTTCTCTGTTGTAGTGCTTCTGCTTCTTTGTCAAAAATCAGTGGGCTATATTTATGTGGGTATATTTCTGGGCTGTCTATTCTGTTCCATTAACCTATTTGTCTATTCTTTTGCCAATAGCATACTGTTTTGATCACTATTTTTATAAGTCAGCTTTGTAGTAAGACTTGAAGTCAAGTGGTGTCAGTCCTCCAAGTTTGTTCTTCTCCATCAGTAAGTGCTGACTATTCTGGCTTTTTTGCCATCCACATAAACTTTAGACTCAGTTTGTCAATAAACATAAAATACCTTGCTGGGATTTTTACTAGATTGCATTGAATCCATAGATCACTCTGGGAAGAACTAACATCTTGAAAATATTGAGTCTACCTATCCATCAATATGGAATATCTCTCCATTTATTTAGCTTTTCTTCCATTTCTTTCATCAGAGTTTTGTAGTTTTCCTATAGATTTTGTACATATGCTGATAAATCTGTGGGGTCCCAGTGTACATGGTACAGTGTTTTTAAATTTCAAATTCCACTTGCCATTGTTGGTATATAGAAAAGTGACTGACTTTTGTGTACTAACCTAACATCCTGCAACCCTGCTATAATTGCTTATTAATTCTAGGAGGTTTTTTTTAATTATTTCAGATTTTCTATACAGATGATCATGTCACTGTATAGAAATAAAGATAGCTTTATTTACTCCTTCCCAATCTATACGCCTTTCAATCTATTTTCTTATCTTATTGCATTAGCTAGGACTTCCAGCAGGCCCTCTAATATTTCATTTTGTTGTAATGTTGATGAGAAAAAAAATCAATTCCTAGCCAGGGTCACTGTTATGTGTGGAGTTTGCACATTCTTCCCATGTCTGCATAGGTTTTCTCTGGGTACTCCAGCTTCCTCCTACATCCCAAAGATGTGCACATTAGGTGAACTGGCATGACCACATTGTCCCAGTCTGAGTGAGGGTGGGGGTGTCTGTGAGTGTGCCCTGCGATGAAATGACATCCTGTCCAGGGTTGGTTCCTGCCTTGTGTTTTGAGCTGCTGGAATATGTTCCAGCCATGTACAACCCTGAATTGGAATAAAGAAGACTGGAAAATGAATGAATGAATACAAATTATCATAAAATAACAATTCATAAAATATAGGACAATTATATAAATGCACAAGAAACAATGCAGTACAAATGTGCTCATCAAACCCACCATATTTGTTATTGTTTGTTTTTGAACTGAATGATGGTAGGAGGTGTTCCTTACAATTTTTACCTTGCAAACATTCCTTGATTTAACCCACTACTATGACTGTTGTCACTCACTGATTCACCAAAAATTGGGTAAATACTTATCTTACTGGTTTTAATTAATCATTCTAAAATGCATATATAGCTCTTATTTATTTTAATCTTTAATATTAGAAATGTTTAGGGTTTCATTTAGAAGTTCGGTGATGTTTTTGTGACCAGGAATATACCTTAGGAACTTAACTCTTGTTTATGTCAATTAGCCTATGGTAAAATTGGTTTCATTACACATTGTTTTGCTTAAAGTCACAGTTTCTAAGAAACTATCAACAACTGTTAAGTCGGGACTTACTATACAATGTGAATATGCTGAACAAAAGGATGATTGGCATCCCAATGGGACAGAGGAAGGTGGCATGAGATTTCATCACACTACTCAGAATGGTGCACAACTTAAAGCTTATGAACTATTCATTTCTGGAATTTTCCATTTAATAATTTCTGACTATAGTTGACTGCAAGTAACTAAAACCAAACAAAGGAAAACCATGGATAAGGGAGGACTACCCAAAATGACATAAAAGCATGAAGAAAGGATAATAAGACAGAGAAATCTAACAAATCTAATCTATCCTAATTTCCATCATTTCTTTTCTTCTACTTACTTTAATTTGATCTTTTTCTTCCAGTTTCCTAAGGTGGAAGCTTAGTTGATTGGTTTTAGATTTTTCTTCTTTTCAAACATATGCATTCAATACTACAAATTTCCCTCTATGCACTGCTTTTACTGCATCCCACAAATTTTGATAAGTTGTGTTTTCATTTTAGCTCAATTCTAAGTTACTTTTAAATTTCTCTTGAGATTTCTTCCTTGACCCATATGTTATTTAGAAGTGTTTTTTCATCTCCAAGTATTTTGGAGTTTTCCATTTATCTTTCTATTATGGATTTCTTGTTTAATTCCATTGTGGTTTGACAGCAGGCATTGTATGATTCATATTCTTGTAAATTTGCTGTGGTGTGTTTTATGGCCCAGAATGCGGTCTATCTTGGGGAATGTTTTGTGTTAGCTTGAGAAGGATGGATATTCTGCTGTTGTTGGATGAAACAGTCTGTAGATATCTATTATATTCAATTGCCTGATGGTGTTGTTGAGTTCAGCTTTGTCCTTACAAATTTTGCGCCTGCTGGATCTGTCCATTGCTGACAGAGGGGTGTTGAAGCCTCCAAATATAATAGTGAATTCATCTATTTCTCCCTGCAGTCCTACCCGTTTTTGCCTATGTATTTTGATGCTCTGTTGTTAGGTGCACACACATTAAGAATTTTTATGTCTTCTTGAAGAAGTAATCCCTTTATCATTATGTAATGGTCCTCTTCACCCCTGATAACTTTTTCTGGTCTGAAGTCTTCTCTGGTTGCAATTAATATAGCTACTTTTGCTTTCTTTTGATTAGTTTTAGCACAGCTCTCACCAGTTGTTTACTTCTAATCTATACGTACCTTTATATTTACATGGACTTTTTGTGGACAACACATGGTTGAAACTTGTTTCTTATTCCACTCTGACAATATCTTTTAATTAGTGTATTTAGGTCACTGAAATTTAAACCAGTTATTGATACAGTTGGATTCCTATCTACCATATGTGTTATCGTTTTCTATTTGTTGCCTTTGTTATTTTTGTCTTCTACTCTTTTTCTGACTTTTGTGGTTTTAATTGAGTATTTTATATCATTCTATCTTCTCTCCCTTAGTAGCATATCAGTTATCCTTTTTTTAACTTTTTAAAGTGTTTACCCTAGATTTTACAGTATACATTTACAAGGAATCCAAGTCCAATTTCAAATAATGTAATAACACTTCACAGGTAATGTGAGTACCTAACAATGACAAAATAATTACAATTCCTTCCTCTTGTTTCTTGTATCATTGCTCCCATTTATTTCACTTACATATAAGCATACCTAAACGTATATCTGCACATAAGCATACATAATCAAATACATTGTTGCTTTTATTATTTTAAACAAAGTGTTATCTATTAGATCAATCAAGAATAACAAAATACAAGTTTTTATTTTACCTTCACTTATTCTTTCTCTGATACTCTTCCATTTTTAATGTAGATCCAAGTTTTTGACCTTTATTATTTTCCTTCTCTCTAAAGAATTTAACATTTCTTGCAAGGCAGGTTTACTGGCAATCAATTCTCTCAATTTTTGTTTGTCTAAGAAATTATTTCTCTTTCACTTTTGAAGGACAATTTCACAAAATAAAGAATTCTAGCTTGATGGGGTTTTTTTTCTCTTAATACTTTCAATATTTTACTCCTGTCTCTTCTTGCTTGCATGATTTCTGAGAAATCAGATGTAGTTATTATCTTTTTTTTTTTTTTTTTGAGATGGAGTCTTGCTCTGTCACCAGGCTTGAGTGCAGTGCCACGATCTCAGCTCACTGCAACCTCCGCCTCCCAGGTTGAAGCGATTCTCCTGCCTCAGCCTCCTGAGTAGCTGGGACTACAGGCGCCTGCCACCACGCCTGGCTAATTTTTTTGTATTTTTTAAGTACAGACGGGGTTTCAGCGTGTTAGCCAGAATGGTCTTGATCTCCTGACCTTGTGATCCACCCGCCTCTGCCTCCCAAAGTGCTGGGATTACAGGTGTGAGCCACCGCACCCGGCCGTAGTTCTTATCTTTACTCCTCTATGGGTAAGGTGTTCTTCCCCTCTCTGGCTTCCTTCAGGATGCTTTCCTTATGTTTGATTTTCTGTAGTTTGAAAATGGTATGCACAGGTATAGGGTTTTTGGCATTTATCCTGCTCAGTGTTGTCTGGGCTTCCTGACAACATATCCTGATATATAGGGGTTAGCATCTGACAAAATTTGGGGCAATTCTCAGTTACTATTGTTTCAAACATTTCTTCTGTTTCTCTCTTCTCCTTTTGGAATTCTCATTACATTTGTGTTACTGCTTTTATAATGGTCCTGCAGTTCTTGGATATTCTGTTTTTTGTTTTTTGTTTTTTCAGTCTTTTTTATCTTTGCTTTTCAGTTTTGGCAGTTTCTATTGACATATCCCCAAGTCCAGAGATTCTTTCCTCAGCCATATCCAGTCTAACAATAAACCCATCAAAGGCATTTTTCATTTCTGTGACAGTGTTTTTGATCTCTAGCATTTCTTCTAGGATCTTTCTTAGAATTTCTGTTTCTTTGCTTACATTGTCCATCTGTTCTTGCATGCTGTCTACCTCATCCTTTAGTGTTTTAATCATAGTTGTTTTAAGTTCCCCATCTGGTAATTCTAACATCTCTGACATATCTGAGCCTGGTTCTGATGCTTGCTCTCTCTCTTCAAACTGTGGGGATTTTTTTTTTTTTTGGTTTTTAGTATGTCTTGTAATTTTTTCTTGACAGCCAGACTTGATGTACTGGGTAAACGGAAATGTTATAAATATGCCTTTAGTAATGTGTTGATAAAGCAGGAAGGGAGTGTTCTGCAGTCCTCTGAGTAGGTCTCAGTCTTTAGTGAGCCTGTACCACTGGGCTGTGAACTTTACATATGTTCTTAGTCCCCAGCCTCCCCTTCAGTAGAACACAATGGCTGGAGGGGGCTGGAGTTGGGTATTTCCAGTCCCTCAGGTCAGCTATTTTCTGATAAAACTTCAGGAGATTGGACTCTGGTTAACTAGGTTCTCCTGTGGGCAAACCTTGTTAGGAACACAATGTTCCGGTGTATTTCAAAATGGCTCTTTTTTCCCTCCCACTGCTTAAAGCACAAGGGAAATTTTTTCCATTATTCATTGTGAGAACCTGGTTGAACACCTGTAAGTAAAACTCATGAAAGTGTGGAGGCCTCCGTGGACTGGGTTCTCCTGGAATTTTTATCTCAGATTTGTTCACACAGTTTCCCGGAATTTGTCAGCTGTAGTTCAGGTTTTTCTACCTCCCAACTGATTCTCTGGGAGGTTTCTGCACCAGCAAGCCAGGACCCTCTGTGTTTGCCTGTTGGTCTCTCCAATTTGGGGGGACAGTGGTTTCCCCTGTGACCCAACCTCTATGATAGATCTAAGAAGAGTCGTGGTTTTTCAGTTTGCTCAGTTTTTATTTGATAGCTTTGAAAGATTTGAGTGCTTTCCCTATATAATTTTATTAAAACATTTTGACCTCTTGGGTCTATCCCACCATTCACCATCACTTGGGAGCTATGGAAGATGTAACTATAAGCAAAAACACATGTTTTAAAAGCAACTTCACTGAGTCTCTACTATGTGCAAACATCTGTGCTGTGGATCATATGCAAAGGGATTCCCTTAAGAACTTGGTATCCTGCAGCCATTGCATTCATTCCGATAACTTACTATTGATCAAAGTCTATTTAGAACTTCTCTTCTAGCATTCCTTCAACTGTGGAAATTGTCTCTGGTGGATGAATATTTTTGAATGCCTTCTATACAGGTCCCATAAGTGGGATCTAATATTTGATTTCAGAAACAACCAAAACACCAAATCAAAGTCAAGTTGTTGAATAAGGTTTGAATCCAATGAGGTGACACAATTTTTTTTGTGATGGAGTCTTGCTCTGTCCCCCAAGCTGGAGTGCAGTGACGCGATCTCGACTCACTGCAAGCTCCACCTCCCAGGTTCCTGCCATTCTCCTGCCTCAGCCTCCTGAGTAGCTAGGACTACAGGCACCCGCCACCATACCCAGCTCATTTTTTTTTGTATTTTTATTAGAGACGGGGTTTCACTGAGGCAACACAATTTTTTAACATTGACTGGTTCTCTCGTGTGGCTATTAAATTTCTCAAGGCAATTTCAAAAGTCATTATTAAAAGTCAAGCTGCTCAAGACACACTCTATTGGTTGGACTCACAGCTATATGTTATTTTAATCTAATTTTTCGTAATAGGACTTGCTTTATTCATTGTCTAATTACCTATACTTAATAGTAAGATTGATCTTTTCCCTCCTGGAGAGCAAAAGGCCAAAGTTAGGAAGTGTGTTTCAATCCTCCTTAAGTTTACAGTACATAAACAATATGTTTGATATTCTTGGTTTAATTTACCTTCCCTTTCTCCCCACCTCCTCTGACACATTGACATGTTTTCTATTATTTAAACTCATTCTATTATTTAATTTATATTATTTAAACTCTTTCTATTATTTAATCTGGCAACTTCGTACCAGATTACCCTTTCTTCCTAGAGTTTTATTCTATTTCCTGGTACATTTTCCAGAATGTTCCAAGACTGACTTTCCTTAAAATGGGGTTTGTGACACCATAAAACATCTCGTTCAAGCCAACCCCACTTCCAGCTGCTCTGTTATGGTGTTCTGAGCCAGTCTGAAAAAGAATCCCTTAACAGTGCTACTTCACAGTTATATGCCCAACTCACAGAATCACATTTTGCAAACTGTGCACTTTAGATTATAACTGAAAACGGGGATGTCTCCCCTGACTCTGGCATGACTCCAAACATCTGAAATGTTAGAACATGTTGCTTTTATGCCGAACCATCACACAATTGCCTGAGTGCTGAAGGGGCTTGTTTCCACTACTGCTACTTTAGAGAGAGGGGGACAGACAGAAATGGCTTTCTGTAATAAAATATGTGTGCTTGGGTGACAGGAAGGGGAGGGGAGCAGAGGAGTGAGTACCAGAAAGACATCATTCAATTTAGGCATCTTCCATCTGAAAATAATGGAAGAGGACACTAAAAGAAGATTGTAAAATCCCACCTTTTTAGACTCTGAGAACACCTAAGAACTGAGTAAAATGCCATTCATCATCAGGGTTAAAAAGTCAGATTTCTTAGTCTCTAGGATGAATCCCTTTGGGCAAATGCTTGGGACCCTAGGATCAGAAGATGAGTTATTGATCCTAACCTGAAAATAAAAAATGTCTGGATTGAATGCTTTAAGACAGAGCCCCTTCCCTTTTTTAGTCTGATTTCTAGAGCAGCTTTCTCCCAGATCATAACTGCAAAGTCTGTTCACTCTTGATAAATATTTAAAAGATGATGAAAAAATGAATTTCTTACAACTCATTGCCACCAGAATGACTTTTAGTTTCTCAGGTCGATGGGGGAGGATGATGGGAAGAGATGTCACTGATTTGGGGTAGGCAAACAAGGTCGACCTCCTATCACTTCATTCATTCATTCAGTCAGCCGGTCGACACACATTTACCAAGCAACCACTGTGCCCCAAGCATCTAGGAAGGTCTCGTGGGGGACTGCACACTCTTGCACTGCCCCTAGGAGGCGCCCTCTCTTTCCCTTTCTGTTTCTCTCTCCCCTGACATTTCAGGAGTCTCAGGGGGAAATGCAAATGTGCCAAGAGACCCTAACTCAGAGCAAACATGACTAGTTCCAACAGAAACAAACTAGGCCTGAGGTAGGTTTCAGGGAAGGAACTCAGAGGCTGGAAAACCTGGTCTGCCACTGCCTTGGCTGGTCACTCAGACGTTCTGAGCCTTGGTTTTTACCATCTGTAGAACGGGCGGTGGAATAAATTATCCCTAAAACCCCTTCCAAACTTAAGCTTCTACTTTTCCAAGATCCTAACGAGACTTTGTGTCGCCAGAGTGCAGAAATGCACTGTTTCCACTACTGCGCGCTGTGCACCCTTAAAAAGCATCGCGTGATGTGGTCATTCCAAACACACACACACACACGCACACACACACACACACACACACACCTACCTCAGCCTCCCGCTCCTGATTATGTGTTTAAAGTTCTTAGGTGATCCCAGGTTCGCAAGTGCTCAGCTATAGCAAGTTTCCTTTAATTTTAGGTAGAATTTGTTCATGCAATACTTTCGCACTGAGTACTGCAGTGGAGTCAGCTTCCTTTCCAAAGCCCAGGCAACAGGGAAAAATCTGAAGTAAAGACAGAAGCTCTCCTTTGCCTTGAGGAGAGAGTAAGGAGCTAGTAAGGGGCCCCATGATGAAAAGAACCTAAAGCGGGAAACACTGTGTTTTCCTGCTCAGAGGGTAATGCTGGCTCCCTAGGGCTATGTCCGGCGTTCTCCAGCCCCACTCCAGGGCTCTGCTTTCCCGACCTTGCTACCGTGATGCCCCGGCCGGGAGGCAGGCGGTGCTCGGGTGCAGCTTCGGGGCTAATCCGAGGGCTGCGTGTCAAGCCCGCACATTGAGGCCTGCGGAGAACTGAGACCCCAGTCCCCGCAAGCCCAGCCTACGCAGGAGAGCGCTGCCCTCTAGCGACTATAATGGGACATGCAGCGCGGCCCGAGCCCCGCGGGAGCAGCGCCGCTGCAGGTCCTAGCGACTGTAGAAATCAGCCCTTTGCAGAGGGCGCAGAGGGCCTGGAAACCTCTGGGACCTTTTCCCAGGAACTGTTTCTGGTTTCCCCCTAGGTCTAGGAGAGATAGATGCATAGGTGGATTGGATACATCGATGGTAGATGTAAGGTAAGCAGACAATGGTCATAGATGGAAAGGTGGACGGACGGATGACGGATGGTTAGGAAGATGTTTTGAGGGCTTGCTATAGTGCCAGGCACAAGGCTAAGAGATTTCGTCCAGTATTTCATTTGATTCTCTCCAGAACCTTATGAATGGCATATTACCTCTGTTCCTATTTTTCAAATAGGGAAACTGAGGCCTCAGGAAATGTAAGCAGCTTGCCGCTTAGCAATCTTTTGCAGAGCCAGGAAGCGGGAAAGCGTGTCTTAATGGACAGTACCAGCCTCCACAGTGTGCCCTCGGCCCCCTCCCGGTGGAGAAGAGGTTCCAAGCCCCGGCGTCCCGGGTAGGGTGTCCCTCATCCCTCCCTCCCCACCACACTCCTGGCGCGCTGACATTACACCCGCCCCGGCACCCCCCTCTCACTGATCCAACACCCCCGGACACCCTGGACAGCGCTCTCAAGGCAGTAGGTCTTCGACTTGGGAGCCCCGGGGAGCTGGTTAAACACAGATCCTCTCCCACAGTGGCTGAAAAGCGCGCAGTCCCGGAACCTGAGGGTTTACCTGCTTCTACGCTTGGCCAAGGGTCTCTAACTGGAAAGGTGAAAATTCTGTCCCGAGATTTTAAGATTCCCAGAAAGTTTCAATCGTTCAGTTCCTGTAACCATTAATTGAGCGCCTAAACTGCGCACCTTGACGCTGTTAGATGCTGCGGTAAGGAACTCGGAGTCAAGTGTGGGGAACAGGTTGGTCAATAAATGACGACATTCCGGACGGCTGTGCTTGGTGCCCACGGGGACCCGCGAGGGGGCCCAGGGAGGAGGCGGAAAAGGGGCAGGTTCACCGGCCCGCTGGGTCTCCAGCACATTCCAGAAGTCTAAGCCAGTCCATCTATCCTTCCAAACGCCCCCACCTCGCTTCCCTCCCTGGAGCCCGCATCCCACGGTGCAATTTCAGTGACTTTATGCGGAGAAACTTGATTCTATCTCACTCTCCCCAAACTTCCTAACTGCCTTGGGTTTGTCACCTGGCCGTGTGGGGGGCCACCGAGCGCCCCCTGTGGCCCCCACCCGAGCTCGGCGGGGGGAGCGGCGCGCGGGTGCTGGGGGACCGACCCCTCCCGCGAAGGCGTCGGCGCGGGGCTGGCGTAGGGCCTGCGTCAGCTGCAGCCCGCCGGCGATTGGGGCGCGCGCGCCTCCTTCGGTTTGGGGCTAATTATAAAGTGGCTCCAGCAGCCGTTAAGCCCCGGGACGGCGAGGCAGGCGCTCAGAGCCCCGCAGCCTGGCCCGTGACCCCGCAGAGACGCTGAGGACCGCGACGGTGAGGCCCTACGTCCGCCAGCACACCCGGGCCCGCTCCTCCCCGACGCCCGCCCTCCTCACACTTGCCTTCTTCTCTTCCCTCTAGAGTCGTGTCTGGAACCCGGCTTTTCCAATTGGCCTGCTCCATCCGAACAGCGTCAACGTGAGTGAATTTGCCCGAAGCTTGTCTTTGCTGCGCGGGTTTGGGGACGTCTGCCCGCCCTCTTTCCCTTCACATTTCATTGCATGGGTTCCCCAACAGCGTTCCCTGGTTCTTCTTTGTGACCCCAGTCAATGTCCTGCCTCCCCCGGCTCCCGCTCTCTCGCCCCTGGTCTGCGGCGTTCTCTCCGGAATCTTGCCCTGGGCCGCGGACGCCCAGGATAAGAGCCGGGTGCCCCAGGCAGCCTCGCGCTGGGGGCGACCGCGCCATCCCGGGAACCGCGAGGCGATCTGAGTCGCCTCCAGGTCTACCTAAAAGCTGTCGGCCGGGAGGGCGGGGCCCCAGAAAGGAGCATTCCTGCGGGCTTTTGCTCGACGATCCCCTGCTGAGGCTGTCGCGGCGAGGGTCCTGCCGAGGGACCCGTTCTGCGCCCAGGCAGGCTCGAAGCACGCGTCCCTCTCTCTTCGCAGTCCATGGCGCGGTTCCTGACACTTTGCACTTGGCTGCTGTTGCTCGGCCCCGGGATCCTGGCGACCGTGCGGGCCGAATGCAGCCAGGATTGCGCGACGTGCAGCTACCGCCTAGTGCGCCCGGCCGACATCAACTTCCTGGTGAGTGTTGCGCGCGGCGAGTGTTGCGCACCTTGTGAGACAGAGTTTCCGCAACAGTACGCGGACTGCCCCCGGCCCACCGCGCGGCGCGTATGGCGGTTCGCACCGGGTCGGAGCCGCAGCGGCGCGAGCCCGTGGTGACCTGGGTGTCTCAGCTGTTCCTGGAACACTGACTGAAGTCCTGCCCTGGCTCTTAGCTTCGGGGATCCGCGACTATCTGGGGACCGGTAAGGGTAGCGGTGTCGCCGCACAAACCAAGTTTGTTTTAACCCTGGGAATTCGGGAACCCCGAGAAGTCCTCTGTTCAGCACCTCGGATAGCACTGGGTTCTCTCCTGGGCTGTCAGAAGGAAGATGGCTGTCACCAGGACTCCTAACATATCCCAGCTAAGGGCCCCTCCACACGCAGCCATCTTCCCATCTTTCCCACAAATAATGTAATTTTTTGTTAGTGACATTTCGGTGCCTTTCTTTAGATTTATGTTCCCCAGCTCTCTTAATCTCAGGTCCCTCATTCCCTACCCTCACCTGTAAATAGGAGAGAGCAAAGGGATGGAAAAGGGGTACGGGGAGAGGAAGGCGAAATAACCGTAGAAAGGAAAGAGTTCAAACTGTCTCACTAGCCAGTGATGCTGGAATTCAACTTCTGTTTCGACTTCCCTTTGTAATAGTAACTAAAACAACAGTTTAATTTGGCTATGAGAAAGGAACAAGAGAAGTGGCCAGTGTCCAATGGGTGACAACAGTCCAAAGATACACTGCACTACAGGGGGTTGGGGAAAGAAAAAGCTGAGGACAAAATAACTTTCATTCTGATCATGGTTCCCCATGGGCTGTCGAATCACCTCTGGTGCTCTACTGAGTCTGAATCTCCAACCTCGAGACTCAGGTAGCTTCACTTTTACCAGCTCCCCTGACAATTCCTTTGCATTGCTTTTGAAATTTGTTGAAATTTTATGGTGACTTAAAAAGCTCATAGAGAATAGTGTATTCATCCAAGCTGCTTTGGGTTCCACGTGGAATTGAGGACATTTTACCTTATATAGATGTTTGAAATGGGGAGAAAACCAAGGAACAGTTTCCAAATATCTGTGGTATATATTTCAGGTTAAATGTTTGTTTGTTTGACCTGTGCTAACTTGGCATTAAAGAGAAGACACATAGGAAGGTTGTATATTTAAACTATGAGAAAAATGTTTCATCTTCAATAGGAGAAACAATCCCCTTCACCCATCTTTCTTCTTTCTCCTGTAGTCATGAGCTTTTAACCTATGCCTAAAAATTGAGCCAGTGCTGCAAATATAAGCATAGATCTTGTGGATAAAGAATTTTAGACACAGAAGGAGGAAGAGAAATCCAAAACATGCCATATAGAAGACTCCACTTTCTGACCCCATAATTCCCTGTGCCCAGTCACACATATTTTGAGCTTTGCCTGCTCAACATGTCGGGGGCTCAGCCCCCTCCCCTAGCTTTCTCTGCCATCTGAATAAAGGTTATATGGATTCTAGTCTAATTTTTCTAATCACACAGACTGACCCCAAAGTAGTATCATATTTACTTAAATTATGTGAGTTAGCGAATTAATATGACTGACTTTTAATCATGCCTATTCAAACGGGTTTTTTTCATACTTAATCTGTTTGATTCACCAAGCTCCCAAAATGCTACTAATCTTCCTTTTGCATTGTTGAGGAACTTGAGCAGAGCTCACTGGGTAGCAGCTAGCCCTTCCCTGGGTATCACCTCAAATCTTGACTTCTCTCCCTCTCTCACCCTCTTCTCATCATGTAACAGGATTGTGGGGGAGGAGAAGAGGAAGGCTGCTCTTTCCAGAATTTTCCTTACTGCTTTTTATGCTCTTGTTGTTATCACTTATTACTATTTTCATTACTTTAATCCAGGTGATGGAATGGCACATGTAGTGTTAGCAACTTGAAAAAAATAGATAATAAGCAACCATCAATAAAAATAGTCTTATAGAAAGGCATTTTGCATAATAACTGATTTGCATTGGACCCTACATTTAGGGTTGTTATTGTCTCAATGACAAAAGGTTTACTTAGTGACTGTCTCGCTAGAATTACAATATTCTGGGATTTTGGCTCGGATGCAAAAGACATGTGAGAAATGAGGTTGCCTAGCCAAAATTATGTAGTGAAATCAATGTAACAAATATTTATTGAGCTTCTACCATGAGAAAGACACTTATGATTGGTACTGTGGTGGATGCAGAGATGAGCAGGCGTGCTATGGCTGATGTCCAAATAGAATTTCCCATCTAATGTGATCTTGACCATACCACACAAAGTGTGGTAAATACCACAAAACATGCATACATGGCTATAGGAGCCATCAGTTAACATCGCTACCTTAGTACGAGTGCATTATTCTGATATTTGTTACTATTTGGTTTTGAAGGAATCTCATATCACATACATTTAAAAATCTTCTGGTATTAGTATGCAAAACATTCAACATTAATTTTTAACAACAAGATCACTTAGATACAACTTTAGAATGGAAATATTATTGCCCCTTAAATATCTTAAGCTTCTAATGGTGTTTTTATTTGTTCATCATATGTCAGGAATAAAATAAGACATTTTAATTATTAATGGATCATCTTTAGATTCTTATGTAGTTATATATTTAATCTTCTCAGACACGAAGCTTAAATACTCATTAAGAGCTTACTAAATACGTGCCTTCAAGATTTTGTTGCACTAATAAAATGCTTTCTTTCATTGTGAAAATAATATATGTGTATTTAACATCACTTAATATACCAGTATATTTTTAATACCAAGAAAGACTTCAGAGGGCTATAAAAAACTCCTGAAATGCTAAGAAATATCATGCATGTTTTGTAAATGTTCACATATTAGTACTTTCTTTATCATACCCAAGTGATGTGTTAAATAGAAAAAAACTTAAGATCATTCGAATGTATAGACTTACAATGATTTTGTATTTAATATTTATATAAGAAAAAGGAAAGAATGTATGCTGATGATTCCTATTTTACCAAACACCATGATTTCCATTGAAAAATACTTTTTCTGTACAACAGTGACTAAATGTGAAGAAAATAAAAATGAATAATTTGTGCACTTGCATTTGTATAATTTTATATCTGATCTCATCATTATAGACATTTTGTTCAAAATAATAAAGTCTGTTGTATCCAGCAAAGAAAAAAGGAAAAAAACAAAAGATCTGTACTTACAACAAATTAACAAATTAATAAGAATGCAAATAATTCATAAGATTTAAACTGAGTTTTTAGGATGTGTTTATAAACTTTTTTAAAATTGTTGTTTTTCTTTGAAGATTGAAAGTATTTGCAGGAATACTGGATACCATTTTAGGTAAAATATTAACACAAAAAAGCAAATGACCCTTAGGTTATTAATATTGATTTTATCTCTAAGACAAGAAGATAAAAGGAATTTTGAGGAAATATCCCTGATTAGGTAAATAAAAATTTCTCCTTTTTGGTTAGAAAAATCTCGAACAAAATTATATCAGAAGTGGAAAAGTTATCCAGTGAAATTAGATTGTGAAAGCAGTCAATCTAAGTTAAAACTGCATGGAAAATTTTTTTTTTTAATTCTTTAAAATTTCTATGGGTTTAAAATCCAAAGGCAGATTCCTAACTGGATTCAGTGAACCCCTCCACTTTCCCCTTTCCAAATTTTATTTGTTTCATTTGCATGCTCAGCCTTATGAAAAGTCATGATAAGAAATTGGAGATGACCTTATTATAATAAGGAAGTTATTATGTCAAAGTAAGCATATTTTGGTCCACAAAAGTTCATTTGCTTAATGAAATCACAGAAGCTTCTTTTTATCATTACATCAAATTGTTTTCCCAGGCTTGCGTAATGGAATGTGAAGGTAAACTGCCTTCTCTGAAAATTTGGGAAACCTGCAAGGAGCTCCTGCAGCTGTCCAAACCAGAGCTTCCTCAAGATGGCACCAGCACCCTCAGAGAAAGCAGCAAACCGGAAGAAAGCCATTTGCTAGCCAAAAGGTATGGGGGCTTCATGAAAAGGTATGGAGGCTTCATGAAGAAAATGGATGAGCTTTATCCCATGGAGCCAGAAGAAGAGGCCAATGGAAGTGAGATCCTCGCCAAGCGGTATGGGGGCTTCATGAAGAAGGATGCAGAGGAGGACGACTCGCTGGCCAATTCCTCAGACCTGCTAAAAGAGCTTCTGGAAACAGGGGACAACCGAGAGCGTAGCCACCACCAGGATGGCAGTGATAATGAGGAAGAAGTGAGCAAGAGATATGGGGGCTTCATGAGAGGCTTAAAGAGAAGCCCCCAACTGGAAGATGAAGCCAAAGAGCTGCAGAAGCGATATGGGGGCTTCATGAGAAGAGTAGGTCGCCCAGAGTGGTGGATGGACTACCAGAAACGGTATGGAGGTTTCCTGAAGCGCTTTGCCGAGGCTCTGCCCTCCGACGAAGAAGGCGAAAGTTACTCCAAAGAAGTTCCCGAAATGGAAAAAAGATACGGAGGATTTATGAGATTTTAATATCTTTTCCCACCAGTGTGGCCCCAGGCCCCAGCAAGCCTCCCTCCATCCTCCAGTGGAAAACTGTTGATGGTGTTTTATTGTCATGTGTTGCTTGCCTTGTATAGTTGACTTCATTGTCTGGATAACTATACAACCTGAAAACTGTCATTTCAGGTTCTGTGCTCTTTTTGGAGTCTTTAAGCTCAGTATTGGTCTATTGCAGCTATCTCGTTTTCATGCTAAAATAGTTTTTGTTATCTTGTCTCTTATTTTTGACAAACATCAATAAATGCTTATAGAGATAATAAACCTATTACCCCAATTGCATAATATCCTTGTAAGTCTCTTTTTCTCCAAGGCTCTCATTTACCTTTGGGTTTCCACAGCAATCCTAGACTCAGGGACAGTAGAACCATCTGCTTTTGACATAATTTTGACATCATAATCATTGTCTTTCTTCTCTTTCAGCCAAGGCTCAAAAACATTTTTTATTTAATTCCTCACAGCATGAAATCTTAGATGAGTAAACACGTGGGAGCAAAATAAAATGTATTTTCACTCTCATTTCCGGAAATCAGATACATGAAGAAAAACCAAAGCCTAATAAAGGAGCCAGCTATGCCCCCATTAAACACACACACACACACACACACACATACTTGCATTTACATCAGATGTGTATGTCTCTTTTCTTCAGTAAAGTATTTTAGAAGTTAGTAAGAAATTAAAGATAATTTAGTCCAATTTTACAAATGAAGAAAGGGAAGCCAAGAAAGGTTGTGTAGTTGGCCCAAAGTTGCCCAGCAGTTGAAGGACAAAACTAGGATTAAAACCCCAAACTTTTTGTGCCCAGTCAATATCCTTTTCACTGCAGTTCCTTATCTCCTATCCACGTCACTAGTAAGAATTGTAAGAATGTGGAACTACATCTTAGTCACCATTGTACACCTCTACACTATGACTGTAGCAGATTCTCCAATATCGGATGAATGGATATATGAATGATGAATAAATTAATTTGGTGACCAGATAATGAGGAAAGATATTGTGTTTTGTAAGGTAAATCCCCAAAACACAAGGTGCTTTAATGAGACATATTAATGAGACAATGCTCAGATATAAGAAATGTAACTTTTCATTTTTGTTTATATTATTATTATTATACTTTAAGTTTTAGGGTACATGTGCACAACATGCAGGTTTGTTACATATGTATACATGTGCCATTAACTCGTCATTCTGGTTTCTCTTCAGATCGTGCAAATCTTTCGCCTTTAACTTTTCATTTTTCTAACTGAAACAACATACGGCTTAACCCCTACTCACTAAATCATTTTTCCAGGACCCCCACCAACCCTTTCTCTTGTGTTTCTCAAAACATTGGAATTTAGCAACTCTGGAAAGTGGGGGACGAGTCTCTGGTCTGCAGTCTACCAAGGCTGCTGCCGAGATGCTCACTGTGCAAGCCTGTGTGCCCCATCTGATAAGGCAGCTGCACTGTGCTCGGCAGTTTGTTCTCTATGTACAGCCCCGCCAGGGCTCACAGGACATCCACATGATCATGCTGTTAGGAGACCCATCTCCTGGAATTAGTGCAAGGAATCACAGGGCCCCACACTCACAGAGCCCCAACTCCATCAATCTTCCTGATCCTTGGTAAACTAATTTTTTCTTCCAGGCAAAGCCTGGGAGGAAAAAAGATAATACAATAATTACTGATAAGATAATACCATTATTACCTCACAATAGTCCAATATGTATACTTACATATCTCATACAATGTGTTTGAGAAAATAACAAAGTTCACCATCAGACAAATACATTTTTTAAAGCAAGCGCAGTTTCATGCGTGTCCATGTGAAGAGACCACCAAACAGGCTTTGTGTGAGCAATAAAGCTTTTAATCATCTGGGTGCAGGCGGGCTGAGTCCGAAAAGAGAGTCAGCGAAGGGAGATAAGGGTGGGGCCATTTTATAAGATTTGGGTAGGTAAAGGAAAATTACAGTCAAAGGGGAGTTGTTCTCTGGCGGGCAGGTGTGGGGGTCACAAGGTGCTCAGTAGGGGAGCTTTTGAGCCAGGACGAGCCAGGAGAAGGAATTTCACAAGATAATGTCATCACTTAAGGCAAGAACAGGCCATTTTCACTTCTTTTGTGCTAGAATGTCATCAGTTAAAGCAGGAACTGGCCATCTGGATGTGTACGTGCAGGTCACAGGGGATATGATGGCTTAGCTTGGGCTCTGAGGCCTGACACACAGTTCTTTTTTTTTTTTTTTTTTTTGGAGATGAGGGCTCACTTGGTTACCCAGGCTGGAGTGCAGTCGCTAGCTCACTTCCGCCTCGGCTTCCTGGCCTCAAGCGATCCTCCCGCCTCAGCCTCACAAAATGCTGAGATTACAGGCGTGAGCCACCGCGCCTGGGCAAGCACAGTTTTTTTAATCTAGGAGGCTTTCTTCTCTTTTGGGGAAGCAGTGTAGACTGGGCTAAGGCACTCGTGGTAGTTAACAGACAGTTGTCTGCGGCTCCATTTCACCCCCTACCCCCCAACACTCCCCCCCCCCCACGCCCCGCCGGTCGCCTCCGCCAACGGCCTCACGATGCTCGGGGTGGGACAGCGTCACACATTTGCAGTTCCTCAATTCTCTCATGTCTGGTGTAGAATCGGGAACCTAGAGGATGCTTCAAAATTGCTTAGGGAAGGAAGGAACAGAGGAGAGGGGTCGGGACACGAGGAAAGGGGGAAGGGGCGATCGGGGATGACTCCTCTCCAGGCCGCGGAGCGATGCCAACCAAGGCTGTGCGCCCGCCCCGGGCATTACAGGACGCAGGACCCCCTCCTCCAGAGGTCCTCAGCAGTAAGTACGGGCGGTCGTCCACAAAACATGACTCGAGGGGGTTGCGTAGGCCTCACTCACTCTCCAAATTTCTCCTGAGCTGTCTGGCCTTCAATTTGAAATTCCAGCATTAGAAGTTTGCTTTCCAACTCTTAAGGGCTTTGATGTTTGATGTTTTTAAGAATTTCCTATTTGAATTCTGAGGGGCCCAGGCTCCCTAGGTTGCTATTCTAAGGGCCGCTAGCCGGACTTTGTTGTGGCACTCGGTGCGTACTCAGCGCATATGTCTGAGTTCTGAAAACACGAGACAGGCTAAGGTGGGGACTAACCTAGGACTAGGACTTAAGGTGAGATGAACCCAAAGCCACAGCTGATTTGAGAGGGTCTCAGAGAAAACCACGTGGAACAAGAAGAAGGAAAATCCACAACCTGCAGAGGGCGCTGCTGTTCCATTCCGCGCTCTCCCGGTGCTGGGGCTGGTTCCTATCCACTCGGGCCTTCCACTGCCACCACCAAGCCTGCGTCCCGCTCTGGGCTCCCTCTGAGAGTTCATTTGTGAGGCCAGGCTGCCTGCATCGAAATCCCAGGTAGCTGTGTGAACTGCAGCTCTCCCTGCCTTGGTTTCTCCTCTGTGCCTCATTCAGTTGTTGTGATAAGTAAAATGTGTTAGGGAGTAGAGTCTTTAAGCCAGGGCCAGCGCACAGCAGCACTTACAGGATTAGCAGCCACGATTGCTCTTCCACGTGGATCTTGGGCTCCCCCACCCCACCACACACACCCACTTCACCCTGGCTCTTTCAGAGATTAGATACCATCCATGAGCCTCCGTCCTGGTCACCAGGCAGGGGGCTCCTTTCCTGACAGTTATATCCCACGAGGCAGAAACTGCTTGCAAAGCCACCTCATACTCATCTTCACTTGTTCGGTTTTCTATTACAAACCTGGAAAACCTGTGTAATCAAAGAATTATCCACATGTCATTCTGCATTTGTCCAAACCACAGAAGGTCCAACACCAAGAGCGAACCCTAATGTAAACTATGGCCTCTCGGTGATAATGATGTGTCAGTGCAAGTTCATCAACCTTAACAACTGGACCTCTCTGGCGGGGCCTGTTGATCATGTGGGAGGCTGTGCATGCGCCCGGACAAGGTGCATACAGGAAATCTCTGTACCTGCCACTCAATTCTGCTGTGAACCTAAAACTGGTCTTAAAAAGAGAGAGGAGAGAGAGAGAGAGAAATTATCCAAAAATAAAACGCATGAAGACTCTGAGCCTTGAGCTAAAACGATTCTTAGGAGAAGATAGGGGAGGGGTGTAAAGCTTTGACCATTTTTATTTATGTGTTTGTTTTTCTTCTTTTCCTGAAATGTACAGAAGCACCCCCGCATATATCAATTCATTCATTCAACAAATGAATATTTGATGGAAGAGGCTCCAGATGGAGGGAAGAGCCAGTGCAATGCCTCAAAATGGAGACATGGTGTATTAATGGAGAAGCAGCAGGACTTGTGAAAGCCTGGGACGAGGGCTTGGGGTTTTATTCTCAATATGATAGAAAATGATTCAAGGCTGAGAGCAGGAGAGTGGCAGGATATACTGACATATTTAAATCTCACTGTCTCCCACAAAGAACAAGTTTTATCTCTCCTCATGCTCCTGAGAGAAGAATGTACTGCTTATCTACCATCATTTCTGCATCCATCGAAACATCTGGGTTTACCTGAAAAAAAATTATATAAAACTTTCAGTGTTTTCTAATAAAAATGCAATGAATACATTCTTTATCAATTCCTATTCCAAAAATCAGAACTCACAGCACTCGCCAATAGCTTTGAGAATGACAAATTACAAACAAAACAAAACATACAATTATATTATTGGCCAGGCACGTGTGTCTCTGCAGGGAGTGCAAAATTCACATCTGCAGAGGAGCTTGGCAATAGCCTAAACACAACCATCCATGTTTCATGCTTATCCTTCTTCTCTTACCTTTTTTTTTTTATCAGGTATAACATAAACACAAAGAGTTCCACATATCACGAGGGCACTTCTCACTGGATTGCTATGAAGGAAACATTCCCATGAACCACCCTCCAGGGCAAGAAAGAGAATATCACCTGCATGTCAAAAACCCCACTCATGGCCCCCCCAGTTAACCATTCTTCCCTTCTGCCCAAGGTGACCACCCTCAGGACTTTGAAAAACCATGGATTAGTTCGCCTGTTTTCAAATTTTATAGACATGGAAACACACTTTTCCCCCCATCTATTTGGCTCCATATTTGATTTGTGAGATTCATCCATGGTGTTGCATATCGACATGGTTCATTATTTTTATTGCCACAGAGTATTCAATTGTATGAAAATACGACAGTTCCATTTCATTACTCGTGGATGCCTGGATGGTTTCCAGGTTTTGGCTATTGCAAATAATGCTGCTATGATTGTGTACACTTTATTCTGCCACGTTTCTTTCACTTTGTGTATCTTGGCAATATTTCTACATCAACATGTGAGTCTACCTGATGCACTTTAACTACTGCATGGAATTGTGTCATATATATGCTTTGGGTTTTTTCTTAATAACTCCACTAGCAATTAGTTTTTTTCACATTACAAACAGTGCTTCAGTAAACATCCTCCACTGTGTCTCTTAGCACACATGACACATTTCTCCTGGGTACTTAACTGAGAGCAGACTTGCCAGATCATAGCGTATACGTGTATTCAACTGTCATTTATAGCGCCTGACAGCTTTAAAGAGTTTGTACTAGGCTGGGCTCGGTGGCTCTCACCTGTAATCCCAGCACTTTGGGAGGCCAAGGCAGGTGGATCACCTGAGGTTGGGAGTTTGAGACCAGCCTGGCCAACATGGTGAAACCCCGTCTCTACTAAAAATACAAAATATTAGCTGGGCGTAGTGGTGTGCACCTATAATCCCAGCTACTCAGGAGGCTGAGGCAGGAGAATCACTTGAACCCAGGAGGTGGAGGTTGCAGTGAGCTGAGATCGCGCCATTGCACTCCAGCCTGGGCAACAAGAGCGAAACTCGGTCTCAAAAAAAAAAGTTTGTACTGTTTTGGACTTCTACTTGCAGTATAGCCCACCAATACTTCATATTGTCAGTCTTTTCAAAGTAGGCCATTCTGTTTTAATTTACATTTCCCTAATTACTAATGAGATCAAGCATCATTTCATATGTTAATTGATCATTTGGATATCCTTACTGTTTTGCTTTTCAAGTGTGTTTTTCAGGGTACATATCTGAATGATTTTCTGCTCTGCGGTGAATTGCCTTAGACCCATCAAATGCATGAGTTCTTTAAGCTATAAATTACCTTCAAGAATCATTTTTTATCACCTTGTTACAATCCACACAAGCCTATCCATCACCCTGACTATAGACTTACTCCATGACAATGCTAATTTATCTTTTGCTGCCTAGCAAAATACTGATAGGCTTTCTGTTTTTCCTTCCAGCTTTTGTGTTTAGAAGTCCTGAATGGAGTGTTGGGGTTAGAACAGCCCTCTCCCATAGTCAGCCTTACCATTCTGCTGGTCTCCTTGCAGGCTCCTTGGGATTAGGAGAACTGGGCAGGTCCTCCTAGGACCTTCCACAGCAAGGTGAGGAGCACACCCCACTTCTGAGGGATTCACAGGTTTTGATGACTGAGTCATTTCAAGGAGCCACTCCATCCCAGGCCCTCAGCGAGGCGCCCCCTTCCCTTAGCCACTAGGCTTTAGTCTGTCACCTCGCCCCTGGGGTTTCTTGTTGCTCTCTTCCCTGGAGAACTCTGGAGGACCTCAGGCACACCCTTTGCTGGCCGCCTTGCTTACTCTCATTTTGATATTGATCTAGAAAGAAATTGGAAGGGAGAGGGAGTTGTAGACACGAAATGAAAGAGCCAAATTTCTAAAATTCCTCTCTCAATTTATCAATCAAGTAGAATACTAGATCTTCAAAGAATCCAGAAAGGACTGAGTAGAGGATGGGCCATGAGGAAGGCACACAATTTGAAATCAGCAGTGAAGTGATAGGAGAGGCTACTCTTGTTAAAGAATTGTCTGGCGGGATGGAGACTTAGGTAAATTTGGAACTGGCAATAGAGAATTTGCCCAGAAAGTCATTATTTCCTTTTCATTACCCAAATTACTAACTGAATAAATACTTATGGAGCATATACTATAGGCCAGGGGTTCCCAATCCCCAGGCCACGGACCAGTACTGGTCCATGGCCTGGTAGGAATCCAGCAGCACAGCAGGAGGTGAACGACAGGCTAGTGAGCATTATAGCCTGAGCTCCGCCTCCTGTCAGGTCAGCAGCAGCATCTGATTCTCACAGGAGCGCGAACCAACCCTACTGTGAACTGTGCATGTGAGAGATCTGGGTTGCACGCTCCTTATGAGAATGTAACTAATGCCTGATGATCGGAGGTGGAACAGTATCACCCGGAAACCACCCCACCCTGGTCCATGGAAAAATTGTCTTCCACAAAACTGGCCCTTGATGCCAAAAAGGTTGGGGACCACTGCTATAGGCCATGCACTACCCTCAGCTCAGAAGCTACTGAAAATGAAAGTCCACCGGCTTTCTCAAAATTTACATTCTATGGGTAGAGTGAGGCAATAAACAACAAGTGACAGGGAGATTTTAGGGAGTTCTAAGTGCCATAATTGTTCTTCATAAGAATTCTTAAAGGCAGATTTATACAATGTTATTGGTGAAATTCGTCTTTCACCTTCTGTAACTCCCACAGAAGTAACCACTGTTAACAGTTTGGTGCTTAATCTAAATATATTGTCTTTATTAATGAATACACACACACCTGCATTCATGAACACACGCACACAGAGTTTTATTTTTGTTTTTAACACAAATGAAATAATTCTGTACACTTTATTCTGCCACCTTTTTAATAACTGTAATAAGCTAATGTTTATTAAATAGTGTGGGTTTACATTACAATGAAGAACATTTCTACAGGTAGCATCCTTAGTAGCTGGGCATAACATTGAACAAAATAACATTGAAAAGTCGCTGTCGTGTCTTCCCAGAGCTTTTCTTTCAAGCTGAATAATACAATTATTGCTAGTATTCCTTATAGGTTTTGTTTTTTAATCCCATACTTAATTTTTTTATCTTCTCTGATAGCACTCTCTATCTCCACATTTCTCTTCAGTTCTAGGCTGGGCATAGTTCTCTCTAATTCTGTGCTTCTTTAATACAATTTATGTTATATGTTGCCTGACCTCTCCCCCTTCAAGCCCAGCACTCCTGGATCCCTTTAATCCACTCTACTAGTTTTCCACAGCATTTACTACATTCTATCATGCTACATAATTTCTTTATTGTGTTTATGGTTTATTTTCTGTTTCCACCATTGGACCCTAACTAGAATATAAGTGTCACAAGAAGAGACATCTTTGTTTTGCTCATTGCTGTATCCTGAGAACCTAGAACAGAACTTGGCACACACTATATACTCAATAAATATTAATTGAATAAATGAATGTAGATCTGATCAGTGTAGATTACCAATTTCTAATTAAGCTTAAATTAATGTATAAGTATTCATCTAGACCCATGTTTCTAGCTGATTGGTAAGTACATTGGGCAAGACAAACTTACACGTCTAAATTAAAAATAAACATTTATTGTGTTACAATATAAACGAAAGCAAATGGGTTGTGTAGTAATACTATTCTTTAAAAAGTGTTATTCTTCAGTATCAAAGATTGGGGATACTGATTACTTCTGACTTATTCCCATATTTTTCTAGTTATAAATGCTGAATACACAAGTCTAGAATGTTCAGTTATGCTCACTCACTTCTCAATTTAAATATGTGTTAAATATCAAATCTATTTTAGGTTCCTAATTGGCATCATTTTTGTATTATAAGTTAGATTTTGTGGTCTTAGATTTTTTTTAATACTTTAATTTCTAGGGTACACATGCACAACGTGCAGGTTGTTACATATGTATACATGTGCCATGTTGGTGTGCTGCACCCATTAACTCGTCATTTACATTAGGCATATCTCCTAATGCTTTCCCTCCCCCCTTCCCCCACCCCAAGACAGGCCCCATTGTGTGATGTTCCCCTTCCTGTGTCCAAATGTTCTCATAGTTCAATTCCCACCTATGAGTGAGAACATGCGGTGTTTGGCTTTTTGTCCTTGCAATAGTTTGCTGAGAATGATGGTTTACAGCTTTGTCCATGTCCCTACAAAGGACATGAACTCATCATTTTTTATCGCTGCATAGTATTCCATGGTGTATATGTGCCACATTTTCTTAATCCAGTCTATCATTGATGGACATTTGGGTTGGTTCCAAGTCTTTGCTATTGTGAACAGTGCCACAATAAACATACGTGTGCATGTGTCTTTATAGTAGCATGATTTATAATCCTTTGGGTATATACCCAGTAATGGGATGGCTGAGTCAAATGGTATTTCTAGTTCTAGATCCTTGAGGAATCGCCACACTGTCTTCCACAATGATTAAACCAGTTTATAGTCCCACCAACAGTGTAAAAGTGTTCCTATTTCTCCACATCCTCTCCAGCACCTATTGTTTCCTGACTTTTTAATGATCGCCATTCTAACTGGTGTGAGATGGTATCTCATTGTGGTTTTGATTTGTATTTCTCTGATGGCCAGTGATGATAAGCATTTTCTCATATGTCTGTTGGCTGCATAAATGTGTTCTTTTGAGAAGTGTCTGTTCATGTCCTTCACCCACTTTTTGATGGGGTGGTTTGTTTTTCTCTTGTAAATTTATTTAAGCTCTTTGACGATTCTGGATATTAGTTCTTTGCCAGATGAGTAGATTGCAAAAATTTTCTCCCATTCTGTAGGTTGCCTGTTCTCTCTGATGGTGGTTTCTTTTGCTGTGCAGAAGCTCTTTAGTTTAATTAGATCCCATTTGTCAATTTTGGCTTTTGTTGCCATTGCTTTTGGTGTTTTAGACATGAAGTCCTTGCCAATGCCTATGTCCTGAATGGTATTGCCTAGGTTTTCTTCTAGGGTTTTTATGGTTTTAGGTCTAACATTTAAGTCTTTAATCCATCTTGAATTGATTTTTGTATAAGGTGTAAGGAAGGGATCCAGTTTCAGCTTTCTAAATATGGCTAGCCAGTTTTTCCAGCACCATTTATTAAATAGGGAATCCTTTCCCCATTGCTTGTTTTTGTCAGGTTTGTCAAAGATCAGATGGTTGTAGCCGTGTGATATCATTTCTGAGGGCTCTGTTCTGTTCCATTGGTCTATATCTCTGTTTTGGTACCAGTACCATGCTGTTTTGGTTACTGTAGCTTTGAGGTATAGTTTGAAGTCAGGTAGCATGATGCCTCCAGCTTTGTTCTTTTGGCTTAGGATTGTCTTGGCAATGCGGGCTCTTTTTTGGTTCCATATGAACTTTAAAGTAGTTTTTTCCAATTCTGTGAAGAAAGTCATTGGTAGCTTGATGGGGATGGCATTGAATCTATAAATTACCTTGGGCAGTATGGCCATTTTCACAATGTTGATTCTTCCTATCCATGAGCATGGAAGGTTCTTCCATTTGTTTGTGTCCTCTTTTATTTCATTGAGCAGTGGTCTGTAGTTCTCCTTGAAGAGGTCCTTCACATCCCTTGTAAGTTGGATTCCTAGAGATTTTATTCTCTTTGAAGCAATTGTGAATGGGAGTTCACTCATGATTTGGCTCTCTGTCTGTTATTGGCGTATAAGAATGCTTGTGATTTTTGCACATTGATTTTTGTATCCTGAGACTTTGCTGAAGTTGCTTATCAGCTTCAGGAGATTTTGGGCTGAGACAATGGGGTTTTCTAGATATACAATCATGTCATCTGCAAACAGGGACAATTTGACTTCCTCTTTTCCTAATTGAATACCCTTTATCTTTCTCCTGCCTGATTGCCCTGGCCAGAACTTCCAACACTATGTTGAATAGGAGTGGTGAGAGAGGGCATCCCTGTCTTGTGCCAGTTTTCAAAGGGAATGCTTCCAGTTTTTGCCCGTTCAGTATGATATTGGCTGTGGGTTTGTCATAAATAGCTCTTATTATTTTGAGTTACATCCCATTAATACTTAATTTATTGAGAGTTTTTAGCATGAAGGGCTGTTGAATTTTGTCAAAGGCCTTTTCTGCATCTATTGAGATAATCATGTGGTTTTGTCTTTGGTTCTGTTCATGTGCTGGATTACATTTATTGATTTGCATATGTTGAACCAGCCTTGCATCCCAGGGATGAAGCCCACTTGATCATGGTGGGTAAGCTTTTGGATGTGCTGCTGGATTCAGTTTGCCAGTATTTTATTGAGGATTTTTGCATCAATGTTCATCAGGGATATCGGTCTAACATTCTCTTTTTTTGTTGTGTCTCTGCCAGGCTTTGGTATCAGGATGATGCTGGCCTCATAAAATGAGTTAGGGAGGATTCCCTCTTTTTCTATTGATTGAAATAGTTTCAGAAGGAATGGTACCAGCTCCTCCTTGTACCTCTGGTAGAATTTGGCTGTGAATCCATCTGGTCCTGGACTTTTTTTGATTGGTAGGCTATTAATTATTGCCTCAATTTCAGAGCCTGTTATTGGTCTATTCAGGGATTCAATTTCTTCTTGGTTTAGTCTTGGGAGGGTGTCTGTGTCCAGGAATTCATCCATTCTTCTAGATTTTCTAGTTTATTTGCGTAGAGGTGTTTATAGTATTCTCTGATGCTAGTTTGAATTTCTGTGTGATCGGTGGTGATATCTCCTTTATCATTTTTTATTGCATCTATTTGAGTCTTCTCTCTTTTCTTCTTTATTAGTCTTGCTAGTGGTCTATCAATTTTGTTGATTTTTTCAAAAAACCACCTCCTGGATTCATTGATTTTTTGAAGGATTTTTTTTTGTGTCTCTATCTCCTTTAGTTCCACTCTGATCTTAGTTATTTCTTGCCTTCTGCTAGCTTTTGAATGTATTTGCTCTTGCTTCTCTAGTTCTTTTAATTGTGATGTTAGGGCATCAATTTTAGATCTTTCCTGCTTTCTCCTGTGGGCTTTTAGTGCTATAAATTTCCCTCTACACACTGCTTTAAATGTGTCCGAGATTCTGGTATGTTGTGTCTTTGTTCTCATTGGTTTCAAAGAACATCTTTATTTCTGCCTTCATTTCATTATGTACCTAGTAGTCATTCAGGAGCAGGTTGTACAGTTTCCATGCAGTTGAGCAGTTTTGAGTGAGTTTCTTGATCCTGAGTTCTAGTTTGATTGCACTGTGATCTGAGAGACAGTTTGTTATAATTTCTGTTCTTTTACATTTGCTGAGGAGCGCTTTACTTCCAACTATGTGGTCAATTTTGGAATAAGTGCGATGTGGTGCTGAGAAGAATGTATATTCTGTTGATTTGGGGTGGAGAGTTCTGTAGATGTCTATTAGGTCCGCTTGGTGCAGAGCTGAGTTCAATTCCTGGATATCCTTGTTAATTTTCTGTCTTGTTGATCTGTCTAATGTTGACAGTGGGGTGTTAAAATCTCCCATTATTATTGTGTGGGAGTCTAAGTCTCTTTGTAGATCTCTAAGGACTTGTTTTATGAATCTGAGTGCTTCTGTATTGGGTGCATATATATTTAGGATAGTTAGCTCTTCTTGTTGAATTGATCCCTTTACCATTATGTAATGGCCTTCTTTGTCTCTTTTGACCTTGTTGGTTTAAAGTCTGTTTCATCAGAGACTAGGATTACAACCTCTGCTTTTTTTGTTTTCCATTTGCTTGGTAGATCTTCCTCCATCCTTTTATTTTGAGCCTATGTGTGTCTCTGCACGTGAGGTGGGTCTCCTGAATATACAGCACACTGATGGTTCTTGACTCTTTATCCAATTTGCCAGCCTGTGTCTTTTAATTGGAGCATGTAGCCCATTTACATTTAAGGCTAATATTGTTATGTGTGAATTTGATCCTGTCATTATGATGTTAGCTGGTTATTTTGCTCGTTAGTTGACGCAGTTTCTTCCTAGCATTGATGGTCTTTACAATTTGGCATGGTTTTGCAGTGGCTGGTACTGGTTGTTCCTTTCCATGTTTAGTGTTTCCTTCAGGAGCTCTTGTAAGGCAGGCCTGGTGGTGACAAAAATCTCTCAGCATTTGCTTGTCTGTAAAGTATTTTATTTCTCCTTCACTTATGAAGCTTAGTTTGGCTGGATATGAAATTCTGGGTTGAAAATTCTTTTCTTTAAGAATGTTGAATATCTCTCTGGCTGCCCTTAACATTTTTTCCTTCATTTCAACTTTGGTGAATCTGATAAGTATGTGTCTTGGAGTTGCTCTTCTCGAGGAGTATCTTTGTGGCATTCTCTGTATTTCCTGAATTTGAATGTTGGCCTGCCTTCCTAGGTTGGGGAAGTATTCCTGGATAATACCCTGCAGAGTGTTTTCCAACTTGGTTCCATTCTCCCCGTCACTTTCAGGTACACCAGTTACACGTAGATTTGGTCTTTTCACATACTCCCATATTTCTTGGAGGTTTTGTTTGTTTCTTTTTACTCTTTTTTCTCTAAACTTCTCTTCTCGCTTCATTTCATTCATTTGATCTTCAGTCACTGATACCCTTTCTTCCAGTTGATTGAATTGGCTACTGAAGCTTGTGCATTCATCACGTAGTTCTCATGCCATGGTTTTCAGCTCCATCAGGTCATTTAATGACTTCTCTACACTGGTTATTCTAGTTCGCCATTCGTCTAATCTTTTTTCAAGGTTTTTAGCTTCTTTGCGATGGGTTCGAACTTCCTCCTTTAGCTCAGAGAAGTTTGGTTGTCTGAAGCCTTCTTCTCTCAACTCGTCAAAGTCATTCTCCGTCCAGCTTTGTTCCATTGTTGGCAAGGAGCTGCATTCCTTTGGAAGGGGAGAGGTGCTCTGAGTTTTAGAATTTTCAGCTTTTCTACTCTGTTTTTTCCCCATCTTTGTGGTTTTATCTACCTTTGGTCTTTGATGATGGTGACATACAGATGGGGTTTTGGTGTGGATGTCCTTTCTGCTTGTTAGTTTTCCTTCTAACAGTCAAGACTCTCAGCTGCAGGTCTGTTGGAGTTTGCTGGAGGTCCACTCCAGACCCTGTTTGCCTGGGTATCAGCAGCGGAGGCTGCAGAACAGCAAATATTGCTGAACAGCAAATGTTTCTGCCTGATCCTTCCTCTGGAAGCTTTGTCTCAGTGGGGTACCCAGCTGTGTGAGGTGTCAGTCTGCCCCTACTGGGGGGTGCCTCCCAGTTAGGCTACTCGGGGGTCAGGGACCCACTTGAGGAGGCAGTCTGCCTGTTCTCAGATCTCAAGTTGCGTGCTGGGAGAACCACTACTCTCTTCCAAGCTGTCAGACAGGGACATTTAAGTCTGCAGAGGTTTCTGCTGCCTTTTGTTTGGCTATGCCCCACCCCCAGAGGTGGAGTCTACAGAGGCAGGCAGGCCTCCTTGAGCTGCGGTGGGCTCCACCCAGTTCAAGCTTCCTGGCCGCTTTGTTTACCTACTTAAGCCTTAGTAATGGTGGGCGCCCCTCCCCCAGGTTCGTTGCTGCCTTGCAGTTCGATCTCAGACTGCTCTGCTAGCAATGAGCGAGGCTCCGTGGCTGTGGGACCCTCCGAGCCATGCAGGGGATATAATCTCCTGGTGTGCCATTTGCTAAGACCATTGGAAAAGCACAGTATTAGGATGGCAGTGACCTGATTTTCCAGGTGCCATCTGTCACCCCTTCCCTTGGCTAGGAAAGGGAATTCCCTGACCCCTTGTGCTTCCTGGGCAAGGCGATGCCTCACCCTGCTTTGGCTCATGCTCGGTGGGCTGTGCCCACTGTCCTGCCCCCACTGTCCAACAAGCCCCAGTGAGATGAACCCAGGACCTCAGTTGGAAATGCAGAAATCACCTGTCTTCTGCGTCGCTCATGCTGGGAGCTGTAGACTGGAGGTGTTCCTATTTGGCCATCTTCCTGCCACCTTTTTTTTTTCCACTTTGTATATCTTGGCAATATTTCCACATCAACATGTGAGTCTACCTGATGCTCTTTAACTACTGCATGGAATTGTGCCATATATATGCTTTGGGTTTTTTTTAACAACTCCACTAGTAATTAATTTTTTCACGTTACAAACAGTGCTTCAGTAAACATCCTTTTAAATACATATGCACTATATATCCCATTCTATGTAAAAGGCACGTGTCTGTGTGTGTGTGTGTGTGCATGTAGTAATGGTAGTAGTAGTAATGCATATTGCAAATATTCCATAGGATTAACTTTTAAAAGTAGAATTGCTGAATTACCTTTATGTTAAAAACCCTCAACAAAGTAGGCATTGAAGAAACATACTTCAAAATAATAAGAGCCATCTATGACAAATCCACAGCCAACATCATACTGAATAAGCAAAAGTTGGAAATGTTCCCCGCCTGAAAACCAGAACAAGACAAGGATGTCTTCCCTCACCACTCCTGTTCAACATAGTACTGGAAGTCCTAGCCAGAGCAATCAGGCAAGAGAAATAAATAAAAGGCACTGAAATTAAAATAGAGGAAGTCAAACTATCCCTGTTTGCAGGCAATATGACTCTATACCTAGAAAACCCCTTGGTCTTTGCCCAAAAGCTCCTTGATCTGATAAACAACTTCAGCAAGTTTCAGGATGCAAAATCAACATACAAAAATCAATGGCGCTGGGCATGGTGGCTCACATCTGTAATCCTAGCACTTTGGGAGGCTGAGGGGGTTAGATCATGAGGTCAGGAGTTTGAGACCACCCTGACCAACATGGTGAAACCCTGTCTCTACTAAAAATATAAAAATTAGCTGGGTGTGGTGGCATGTGCCTATAATCCCAGCTACTCAGGCGGCTGAGGCAGGAGAATCACTTGAATCCGGGAAGCAGAGGTTGCAGTGAGCTGAGATCGTGCCACTGCACTCCAGCCTGGGTGACACAGCAAGGCTCTGTCTCAAACAAACAAAAAATCAGTGGCATTCCTATACATCAACAACATCCAAACTGAGAGCCAAATCAAGAATGCAATCCCATACACAATATCCACAAAAACAATAAAATACCAAATGATACAGCTAACCAGGTAGGTAAAAGGTGTCTACAATGAGAATTACAAAACACTGCTGAAAGATATCAAAGAGGACATAAACAAATGAAAAAAACATTCCATGCTTATGGATAGGAAGAATCAATATTGTTAAAATGGCCACAGTGCCCAAAGCAATTTACAGATTTAGTGCTATTCCTATCAAACTACCAACAACAGTCTTAGTAAAATTAGAAAAAACTCTTTTAAAATTCATATGGAACCAAAAAAGAGCCTTACTAGCCAAGGCAATACTAAGCAAAAAGAACAAAGCTGTAGGCATTACATTACTGAACTTCAATTTATACTACAAGGCACAGTAACCAAAACAGTATGATCCTGGTACAAGAACAGACACATAGACCAATGGAACAGAACAGAAATCCCAGAAATAATTCTGCGAATCTACAACCATCCGATCTTCCACAAAGTCGACAAAAACAAGCAGTGAGGAAAGGACTCCCTATTCAATAAGTGGTGCTGGGATGACTGGCTAGTCACATGCAGAAGATTGAAACTGGACATCTTCATTAACCGTATACAAAAATCAACTCCAGATGGATTAAAGCCTTAAATATAAAACCTAAAATTATGAAAACTTTGGAAAATAATCTAGGAAACACCATTGTGGACATAGGATCTGGCAAAGATTTTATGAGGAGGACACTAAAAGCAATTGCAACAACAACAAATTGACAAATGGGACCTAATTAAAGAGCTTTTGCACAGCCATAAACAGACAACCTACAGAATGGGAAAACATATTTGCAAACTATGCATCTGACAAAAGTAACTATCAAGAGAGTAAACAAGCAGAATGGGAGAAAATATTTGCAAACTTTGCATCCAACAAAGGCTTAATGTCCAGAATCTGTAAGGAACTTAAACAAATCAGCAAGCAAAAAACAGCCCCATTAAAAAGTGGACAAAGAGCATGAACAGACACTTCTCAAAAGAAGACATACGTGAGTCCAACAAGCATATGAAAACATGTTCAACATCACTAGTCATTAGAGAAATGCAAATCAAAACCACAATGAGATACCATCTCACACCAGTCAGAATGGTTATTACTAAAAAGTCAAAAAATAACAGATGGCAACAAGGTTGCAGAGAAAAGGGAATGCCTATACACTACTGGAAGGAAAATAAATTAGTTCAGCCATCCTGAAAAGCAGTTTTGCGATTTTTCAAAGAACTCAAAGCAGAATTACCATTCAACCCAGCAATCCCATTATTCGATATATACCCAAATATAAATTGTTCTACCATAGAGACGCATGCATGCGTATGTTTATCACAGCACTGTTCACAATAGCAATGACATGGAATCAACCTAAATGACTGTCAATTGTAGACTAGATAAACAAAATGTGGTGTATATACACCATGAAATACTATGCAGCCATAAAAAAGAACAAGATAATGTCCTTTGCTGCAACATGGATGGAGCTGGGGCCATTGTCCTAAGCAAACTAATACAGTAACAAAAACCCAAATACTGCATATTCTCATGTATAAGTGGGAGCTAAACATTGAGTACATATGGACACCAAAAAGGGAACAACAGATGCCAGGGCCTACTTGAGTGTGAAGGGAGAGAGGAGGGTGAGGACTGAAAAACTACGTATCTAGTACTATGCTTATTACCAGGGTGGCAAAATAATCTGTACACAAAACCCTTGTGACATGCAATTTACCTACATTACAAACCCTCACATGTATTTCTGAACCTAAAATAAACGTTAAAAATAAATAAATAAATAAATATTTTTTAAAAATTGCTGGATCAAAGGACATGTATGTTTAATATTTTGTAGTTATTGCCACATACTTCTAAAGTACTGTACCAATTTATATTCCCAGCTACAATATATGTGTGTCCTTTCCTCATACTCTTGACAGTGTTAAATAATTTCAGTTACTTAATTTTGCCACAATGATGGGTAAAATAGTATCTTGCATTAATTTGTGTTAAGTCTCTCTGTACTAGTGAGTCTGAGCTTCATTTTTTGTTTCCTGAACATTCTATAAATTTTTATGTATTTTACCATTTATCTGATTGCATTTTTCTTATTGAGATATAGATAACTTTTAATGGAATGTACCAAATAATCCTTTTTCTGTATATTGTACTATGTAACTAAGAAAAAGTTTTCCATCACAGTGTATCTTAAGCTATATATGTAATGCCTCAAATTGCAAGTCTCTTGAAAAATCTTGTGAATTTAACTTTCTGAAAACTCCAGGAATCACATAATTTTGTTATATGTGGGAAGCTACTCCAAATAGAAAACAAGCCTGTCTCCTGATAGTAAACTGACAACTTTAACATTAAATCATCCTTTGGACAATAAAGCATAAAAAGGGGAAGCATTTGAGAGTTGGAATACATCATGTGGAAATTCCTTTGTGCATAAGGAATCTCATTTTCAAAATGTGGCAACCACTAACTTATGCATTAAATTATTGGCCCAATCAGCCTCCCCAAATTGTAGCATGGTCTAGTAATGACTGCTGTAGCAAATGGAAGGCGTAGAGCCTTTGGACAGAAGAATACTGAGCTGTTAGAAGAGTACCAAGCAGAAATGGTTTTATGTGATTAGAGATCTCTAAATTGAATCCTGCCCTCCTCCTTGAAGCATCACGGGAATATTTGCCAAGTTGAGCATCTACTATACCTGGAAGTCTTCAAATGAAACAAAAACTGGATTTTATATGACTGATTTATTGCTGTTCAAGGTCTTAATATCAAGGTATTCTAGCAAGGGAAAAACTCTATAGACTTTTGATCAGAATTTTAAAACCACTAAAATAAAACATTTCACTCTATATCAGCCAAGCACTACCAATCAGCTGCTCTAAAAAAGCTACTTACTGGTTTACTCTATTATTAATGACTTCCAGAGGTCCACCTCCGCACTCCTCCCTGCTTGGATTCCCTTTCTTCATCATAGCTCTCATACAACACTCTTTTTTGTTTGGCGGTTTGTTGGATTTTGGGCTGTCACAGCACTTGGTTCACTTTATAACTATTTCTTAATTCATTTCTCAACAAGTAGAAAGCCCCAGGAAAGTAGGAACTGTGTCTATTTTGCTTGTCATAGGCATTCAAGAAGTATCATTATGAGTCCTTGTTCCTGTCCAAACTCATAGCAAAGATATGTAAATTGTTTTAATTTAAAAGACATAATTATGCCTAGAGATAATGAACCCATGCGCAGCCAAGAAACAGAACAGGTAAGCACCACACTAAGTTAGAGCTGAATGGTGGGCTTGTGGGCTCCCAGGCTCTGAGGCTGGTGCCTGTCTGATGCAGGCAGCCTTCTTTCCTTCTTCATGATAGCTGAGAACAAGTGGCAAGGTGTAAGAGACAGCTCCACTGCCAATGACCTCAGATAGAGACAGGCCTCTTGCATGTATTGAAAGCAACAGGAAGAGTAAGAAGACACAGTTGAGGAATAAGATCTGGCCAAAGCCACTTGCCAGCTTTACCATTAGATTTGCAATATTATTTACATCATTATGGGGAAGTAACCCCAAACCTCCAATGTAAAATGTATTTCTGAACCAAAAGTGCAAAACTACTAAACAGGTAAAAGTGAGGAAAGAGAGAAGAACAAATATATCTATTTGATATGAGCAACACTATAAAATTCTAAATTACATAAGGAAAATAATATTAAAAACAAGAGTCAAAAATGCAACATTGACTTCACTCCTGATTAAATGCAAATATTAAAGGAATCTGAACAGAAAGTTTAAAACAAGTGTTTCAGTATTTTCAAAGCGATAAAGACAAGAAGGCCATTCATTAAGAAGAAGCAAGAAATCATAAAATTAAAATGTGTTAGCAATAAATTATGTCTATAGTCATTGGGAAAAAGTGTGTTTAAACAGGATTTATTCTACTCTAGACAGAATTAAAGACTGCATTCATTAATAAAAAGATAGTGATGAGAAATTAACCCACAACAAAATGAAGATTTTTTAAGTGACAAAAATTGATTGAGTGGCTTGTTCCCTAAGATGAGACTACAAAGAATGGCAGAGAAGAAATAGTGAAAAAAAAAAAAATAGTAGCCCTTGAAGAACCTGAGGATGGCTATAATAAAAAAGATGAATAATTACCACTATTCACAATGATGTGGAGAAGTTGAAACCCTTACACACTGCTAGAAAACAGTTTGGCAATTCCTCAAAAAGTTAATTATAAAGTTACCATAAAACCCAGAAATTTCATTTTTAAATATATACCCAAGAGAATAGAAAAGATACAGGCCAGGCACGGTGGCTCACGCCTGTAATCCCAGCACTTTGGGAGGCTGAGGTGGGCGGATCACAAGGTCAGGAGTTCAAGATCAGCCTGGCCAACATGGTGAAACCCTGTCTCTACTAAAAATACAAAAGAAAAGTAGCCGGGCAAGGTGGCACACGCCTGTAATCCCAGCTACTCAGGAGACTAAGGCAGGAGAATTGCTTGAACCTGGGAGGCGGAGGTTGCGGTGAGCCAAGATCGCACCACTGCACTCCAGCCTGGGCGACAGTGGGAGACTTTGTCTCAAAAAGAAAAAAAACAGAAAGAAAAGAAAAGAAAAGATATGTCCACACAAAAACGGTTTCATGACTTTTCACGGTAACATTATTCATAATGGCCACAAAATGAAAACAACCCAAATATCTATCAACTGATAAATGGATAAACTGTAGTATATCCATACAATAAAATATTACTTGACAATAAAAGGAAATTAAATATTGATACATGCTACAGCATGGGTGAAACTTGAAAACATCATACTAAGTAAAATAAGACACAAAAGTCACATATTGTATAATTTAATTCCATTAATAGCAAATATCCAGAATAGATAAATCCATAGAAACAGCAAGCAGATTAGTGATGGTCAGTGGCTCAGAGACAGAGGGAATGGAATGTCACTACTAATGGTTATTATGTTTCTTTTGGGGTGATCAAAATGTTCTGAAGCCAGGTACAGTAACTGATTCCTGGAATCCCAGCACTTTGGCAAGTGAAAACAAGAGGATCACTTGAGGCCAGGAGTTCAAGACAAGCCATTGCAACATAGTGAGACCCCATCCCTACAAAAAATTTAAAAATTAGCCAGGCGTGATGGTGTGCACCTCTAGTCCTAGCTGCTCAGGAGCCTGAGGCAGGAGGATTGCTTGAGCCCAGGAAGTCAAGGCTGTAGTGAGCTATGATTGTCCCCCTGTACTCCAGCGTGGGCAACAGAGACAGATGCTATGTGTAATAAATAAATAAATAATTTTTAAAAATGTTTTAATGTTACGGAATTAATAGTTGTGACAGTTACAAAACTTGGTCAATATACTAGAAAACCACTTAATTACACAATTTAAAAGACTGAATTTTATAGTATGTCAATTATATCTCAATATAGCTGTTGTTTTTTAAAATAGTGGCTACAAATTTTATGGGATTGAAGACAAACTTTAATCCAAAGATGGCAAGCATGAAGACGGTGCCAAGCAGTTTACATAAAAGCAAATCCATACCTGGTACACTATAGTAAAACTTGTAACATCATCAAGAAAGAGAAAAATCTTAAAAACTACCAGAGATAAAAGAAAAATTAAATACAAAGAAATAACAGGCAGACTGGAGATTTTATAATAGAAACAATACATCCTAGGAGCTGTAGGAAATTATCTTTTAAAGGCAGTAGAGGAAAAGTGGGATATGAAGTGAGGGAATAGATTCAAGCCCAAATCTTACATCCTTTTAAACCAGCATTTAACAGTGTAAAAAAAGGAAGATGTTTTGAATAATATAAACATTAAGAACTTTTGTAACTCTTTCTAGAAGATATGCTAAAGGATATACTTCAGCAAAAAGAATAGCAAATGGAGAAGAAAAGAAGAGGGAAAAGAAATAAGATAAATCCAGAAACAGGTAAACAAGAAAGTAAGTATAATCAACACAGAGACTCTTTTAGACTTAGCTCTTTTCTGTTCTGGAAACATTAATTTAATTTAGTACTGACGGTTTCAAAAAGCAAATTTTATGTATTTTTAAAGCAAAATAAAATTTCCAGACAAAAATAATGAGGAAGAGAAGAGGCAGAAAATTCAGTGGGTAAAAATAGTGGCAGGGTCAAAACTGTTTTCAGGCCGGGCACAGTAGCTCATGCCTGTAATCCCAGCATACTGGGAGGCTGAGGCAGGTGGATCACCTGAGGTCAGGAGTTTGAGACCAGCCTGGCCAACATGATGAAACCCCATCTCTAGCAAAAATACAAAAAATTAGCCAGGTGTGGTGGCAGGCACCTGTAATCCCAGCTACTCAGAAGGCTGAGGCAGGAGAATTGCTTGAACCCAGGAGGTGGAGGTTGCAGTGAGCAGAGAAGAATGGTAGCTAGTTTCCAGAGCACTCCTTAGATGCTATCTTTCCTCTCTTTTGCAATAGATAAGAGTGACTACAGGTTCTGGAACTGGACTGCCTAGGTTACAATGTTGGCATCCCAACATTGTAATCTTAGGCAAGTTACCTAAACTTTAGTGTGTTAATGGGATGATAATATTACCTAAATTACATTTGTTGTGAGAGAAATTTGGCTACACTGAAACTATGCTTCCAAAAGTAGAAATCTTGGAGAGAAGGTAAAAATTCTTTTTTTTTCTTTTATTATTATACTTTAAGTTTTAGGGTACATGTGCACAATGTGCAGGTTAGTTACATATGTATACATGTGTCATGCTGGTGCGCTGCACCCACTAACTCGTCATCTAGCATTAGGTATAACTCCCAATGCAATCCCTCCCCCCACCCTCCACCCCACAACAGTCCCCAGAGTGTGATGTTCCCCTTCCTGTGTCCATGTGATCTCATTGTTCAATTCCCACCTATGAGTGAGAATATGTGGTGTTTGGTTTTTTGTTCTTGTGATAGTTTACTGAGAATGATGATTTCCAATTTCATCCATGTCCCTACAAAGGACATGAACTCATAATTTTTTATGGCTGCATACTATTCCATGGCGTATATGTGTCACATTTTCTTAATCCAGTCTATCATTGTTGGACATTTGGGTTGGTTCCAAGTCTTTGCTATTGTGAATAGTGCCACAATAAACATACGTGTGCATGTGTCTTTATAGCAGCATGATTTATAGTCCTTTGGGTATATACCCAGTAATGGGATGGCTGGGTCAAATGGTATTTCTAGTTCTAGATCCCTGAGGAATCTCCACACTGACTTCCCAATGGTTGAACTAGTTTACAGTCCCACCAACAGTGTAAAAGTGTTCCTATTTCTCCACATCCTCTCCAGCACCTGTTGTTTCCTGACTTTTTAATGATTGCCATCCTAACTGGTGTGAGATGGTATCTCATTGTGGTTTTGATTGGCATTTCTCTGATGGCCAGTGATGATGAGCATTTTTTCATGTGTTTTTTGGCTGCATAAATGTCTTCTTTTGAGAAGTGTCTGTTCATATCCTTTGCCCACTTTTTGATGGGGTTGTTTGTTTTTTTCTTGTAAATTTGTTTGAGTTCATTGTAGATTCTGGATATTAGCCCTTTGTCAGATGAGTAGGTTGTGAAAATTTTCTCCCATTCTGTAGGTTGCCTGTTCACTCTGATGGTAGTTTCTTTTGCTGTGCAGAAGCTCTTTAGTTTAATTAGATCCCATTTGTCAATTTTGGCTTTTGTTGCCATTGCTTTTGGCATTTTAGACAGGAAGTCCTTGCCCATGCCTATGTCCTGAAAGGTAATGCCTAGGTTTTCTTCTAGGGTTTTTATGGTTTTAGGTCTAACATTTAAGTCTTTAATCCATCTTGAATTGATTTTTGTATAAGGTGTAAGGAAGGGATCCAGTTTCAGCTTTCTACATATGGTTAGCCAATTTTCCCAGCACCATTTATTAAATAGGGAATCCTTTCCCCATTGCTTGTTTTTCTCAGGTTTGTCAAAGATCAGATAGTTGTAGATATGCAGTGTTATTTCTGAGGGCTCTGTTCTGTTCCATTGATCTATATCTCTGTTTTGGTACCAGTACCATGCTGTTTTGGTTACTGTAGCTTTGTAGTATAGTTTGAAGTCAGGTAGTGTGATGCCTCCAGCTTTGCTCTTTTGGCTTGGGATTGACTGGCAATGCGGGCTCTTTTTTGGTTCCATATGAACTTTAAAGTAGTTTTTTCCAATTCTGTGAAGAAAGTCATTGGTAGCTTGATGGGGATGGCATTGAATCTATAAATTACCTTGGGCAGTATGGCCATTTTCATGATATTGATTCTTCCTACCCATGAGCATGGAATGTTCTTCCATTTCTTTGTACCCTCTTTTATTTCCTTGAGCAGTGGTTTGTAGTTCTCCTTGAAGAGGTCCTTCACATGCCTTGTAAGTTGGATTCCTAGGTATTTTATTCCCTTTGAAGCAATTGTGAATGGGAGTTCACTCATGATTTGGCTCTCTGTTTGTCTGTTATTGGTGTATAAGAATGCTTGTGATTTTTGCACATTGATTTTGTATCCTGAGACTTTGCTGAAGTTGCTTATCAGCTTCAGGAGATTTTGGGCTGAGACAATGGGGTTTTCTAGATATACAATCATGTCATCTGCAAACAGGGACAATTTGACTTCCTCTTTTCCTAATTGAATACCCTTTATTTCCTTCTCCTGCCTAATTGCCCTGGCCAGAACTTCCAACACTATGTTGAATAGGAGTGGTGAGAGAGGGCATCCCTGTCTTGTGCCAGTTTTCAAAGGGAATGCTTCCAGTTTTTGCCCATTCAGTATGATATTGGCTGTGGGTTTGTCATAGAGAGCTCTTATTATTTTGAAATACGTCCCATCAATACCTAATTTATTGAGAGTTTTTAGCATGAAGGGTTGTTGAATTTTGTCAAAGGCCTTTTCTGCATCTATTGAGATAATCATGTGGTTTTTGTCTTTGGCTCTGTTTATATGCTGGATTACATTTATTGATTTGTGTATATTGAACCAGCCTTGCATCCCAGGGATGAAGCCCACTTGATCATGGTGGATAAGCTTTTTGATGTGCTGCTGGAATCGTTTTGCCAGTATTTTATTGAGGATTTTTGCATCAATGTTCATCAAGGATATTGGTCTAAAATTCTCTTTTTTGGTTGTGTCTCTGCCTGGCTTTGGTATCAGAATGATGCTGGCCTCATAAAATGAGTTAGGGAGGATTCCTTCTTTTTCTATTGATTGGAATAGTTTCAGAAGGAATGGTACCAGTTCCTCCTTGTAACTCTGGTAGAATTCAGCTGTGAATCCATCTGGTCCTGGACTCTTTTTGGTTGGTAAGCTATTGATTATTGCCACAATTTCAGCTCCTGTTATTGGTCTATTCAGAGATTCAAATTCTTCCTGGTTTAGTCTTGGGAGGGTGTATGTGTCGAGGAATTTATCCATTTCTTCTAGATTTTCTAGTTTATTTGCGTAGAGCTGTTTGTAGTATTCTCTGATGGTAGTTTGTATTTCTGTGCGATCAGTGGTGATATCCCCTTTATCATTTTTTATTGTGTCTATTTGATTCTTCTCTCTTTTTTTCTTTATTGGTCTTGCTAGCGATCTATCAATTTTGTTGATCCTTTCAAAAAACCAGCTCCTGGATTCATTAATTTTTTGAAGGGCTTTTTGTGTCTCAATTTCCTTCAGTTCTGCTCTGATTTTAGTTATTTCTTGCCTTCTGCTAGCTTTTGAATGTGTTTGCTCTTGCTTTTCTAGTTCTTTTAATTGTGATGTTAGGGTGTCAATTTTGGATCTTTCCTGCTTTCTCTTGTGGGCATTTAGTGCTATAAATTTCCCTCTACACACTGCTTTGAATGTGTCCCAGAGATTCTGGTATGTTGTGTCTTTGTTCTCATTGGTTTCAAAGAACATCTTTATTTCTGCCTTCATTGTGTTATGTACCCGGTAGTCATTCAGGAGCAGGTTGTTCAGTTTCCATGTAGTTGAGCGGTTTTGAGTGAGATTCTTAATCCTAAGTTCTAGTTTGATTGCACTGTGGTCTGAGAGACAGTTTGTTATAATTTCTTTTCTTTTACATTTGCTGAGGAGAGCTTTACTTCCAAGTATGTGATCAGTTTTGGAATACGTGTGGTGTGGTGCTGAAAAAAAATGTATATTCTGTTGATTTGGGGTGGAGAGTTCTGTAGATGTCTATTAGGTCCACTTGGTGCAGAGCTGAGTTCAATTCCTGGGTATCCTTGTTGACTTTCTGTCTCGTTGATCTGTCTAATGTTGACAGTGGGGTGTTAAAGTCTCCCATTATTAATGTGTGGGAGTCTAAGTCTCTTTGTAGGTCACTCAGGACTTGCTTTATGAATCTGGGTGCTCCTGTGTTGGGTGCATATATATTTAGGAGAGTTAGCTCTTCTTGTTGAATTGATCCCTTTACCATTATGTAATGGCCTTCTTTGTCTCTTTTGATCTTTGTTGGTTTAAAGTCTGTTTTATCAGAGACTAGGATTGCAACCCTTGCCTTTTTTTGTTTTCCATTTGCTTGGTAGATCTTCCTCCATCCTTTTATTTTGAGCTTATGTGTGTCTCTGCACATGAGATGGGTTTCCTGAATACAGCACACTTATGGGTCTTGAGTCTTTATCCAAATTGCCAGTCTGTGTCTTTTAATTGGAGCATTTAGTCCATTTACATTTAAAGTTAATATTGTTATGTGTGAATTTGATCCTGTCATTATGATGTTAGCTGGTTATTTTGCTCATTAGTTGATGCAGTTTCTTCCTAGTCTTGATGGTCTTTACATTTTGGCATGATTTTGCAGCGGCTGGTACCAGTTGTTCCTTTCCATGTTTAGCGCTTCCTTCAGGAGCTCTTTTAGGGCAGGCCTGGTGGTGATAAAATCTCTCAGCATTTGCTTGTCTGTAAAGTATTTTATTTCTCCTTCACTTGTGAAGCTGAGTTTGGCTGGATATGAAATTCTGGGTTGAAAATTCTTTTCTTTAAGAATGTTGAATATTGGCCCCCACTCTCTTCTGGCTTGTAGGGTTTCTGCCGAGAGATCCGCTGTTAGTCTGATGGGCTTCCCTTTGAGGGTAACCCGACCTTTCTCTCTGGCTGCCCTTAACATTTTTTCCTTCATTTCAACTTTGGTGAATCTGACAATTATGTGTCTTGGAGTTGCTCTTCTCGAGGAGTATCTTTGTGGCGTTCTCTGTATTTCCTGAATCTGAATGTTGGCCTGCCTTGCTAGATTGGGGAAGTTCTCCTGGGTAATATCCTGCAGAGTGTTTTCCAACTTGGTTCCATTCTCCCCATCACTTTCAGGTACACCAATCAGAAGTAGATTTGGTCTTTTCACATAGTCCCATATTTCTTGGAGGCTTTGCTCATTTCTTTTTATTCTTTTTTCTCTAAACTTCCCTTCTCGCTTCATTTCATTCATTTCATCTTCCATCACTGATACCCTTTCTTCCAGTTGATCACTTCGGCTCCTGAGGCTTCTGCATTCTTCACGTAGTTCTCGAGCCTTGGTTTTCAGCTCCATCAGCTCCTTTAAGCACTTCTCTGTATTGGTTATTCTAGTTATACATTCTTCTAAATTTTTTTCAAAGTTTTCAACTTCTTTACCTTTGGTTTGAATGTCCTCCCGTAGCTCAGAGTAATTTGATCGTCTGAAGCCTTCTTCTCTCAGCTCGTCAAAGTCATTCTCCGTCCAGCTTTGTTCCATTGCTGGTGAGGAACTGCGTTCCTTTGGAGGAGGAGAGGCGCTCTGCTTTTTAGAATTTCCAGTTTTTCTGTTCTGTTTTTTCCCCATCTTTGTGGTTTTATCTACTTTTGGTCTTTGATGATGGTGATGTACAGATGGGTTTTTGGTGTGGATGTCCTTTCTGTTTGTTAGTTTTCCTTCTAACAGACAGGACCCTCAGCTGCAGGTCTGTTGGAGTACCCTGCCGTGTGAGGTGTCAGTGTGCCCCTGTTGGCTGGTGCCTCCCAGTTAGGCTGCTCGGGGGTCAGGGGTCAGGCACCCACTTGAGGAGGCACTCTGTCCCTTCTCAGATCTCCAGCTGTGTACTGGAAGAACCACTGCTCTCTTCCAAGCTGTCAGACAGGGACATTTAAGTCTGCAGAGGTTACTGCTGTCTTTTTGTTTGTCTGTGCCCTGCCCCCAGAGGTGGAGCCTACAGAGGCAGGCAGGCCTCCTTGAGCTGTGGTGGGCTCCTCCCAGTTCAAGCTTCCCAGCTGCTTTGTTTACCTAAGCAAGCCTGGGCAATGGCGGGCGCCCCTCCCCCAGCCCGGCTGCCGCCTTGCAGTTTGATCTCAGACTGCTGTGCCAGCAATCAGCGAGACTCCGTGGTCGTAGGACCCTCCGAGCCAGGTGCGGGATATAATCTCGTGGTGCGCCGTTTTTTAAGCCCGTCGGAAAAGCGCAGTATTAGGGTGGGAGTGGCCTGATTTTCCAGGTGCCGTCCATCACCCCTTTCTTTGACTAGAAAAGGGAACTCCCTGACCCCTTGCACTTCCCCAGTGAGGAAATGCCTTGCCCTGCTTCGGCTTGTGCATGGTGCCCGCACCCACTGACCTGCGCCCACTGTCTGGCACTCCCTAGTGAGATGAACCCAGTACCTCAGATGGAAATGCAGAAATCACCCGTCTTCTGCGTTGCTCACGCTGGGAGCTGTAGACCAGAGCTGTTCCTATTCGGCCATCTTGGCTCCTCCCCCAAAAATTCTTAAAAGAATAGGAAAGAAGATGGAAAAGTCAACGCTTCCAAACTTTGGTATTCTCAAGTGCACTTTGCCAAGAAGTTCCCTCTTGTCCCATCCCAACAGGATAGGAACAGGTTCTAGCCTTGGAAGGCAGTGAGGGCTGTCAATCAAATAGAGCACTTGGGTTGTGAGAAAACAAACATGCTGACCAAACCAGAGACAAGTTCAACAGAGGATTAGTTGAGACAAGGTCCAGCGAGTTATGCCTATTCATTTCTCTAACAAATAGTTATTAGACATTCTTCTAGGTTTTGTCCACCTGAAAAGATATTCAAAGTGTAAGTTCTAGGTTACAAAACCAACATCAAGCTCACTCAGCAGATATTGAGGGAGGGAGGGCTGAGGGACTGCTGAAGTTGGAGACTGAAATAAAGCAAATTCTACTAAGAGCTCAAAACCCATTGTCTTAAAGCAAAGTCAAGCTTTGCCTGAACTGATGGCCACGCTTTGACTTTCTTAAAGTGGCAAGGTTGTGTTACAGGCTTGTGAGCAACTGATAAACAGCATCTACTTGGCTCCACACCTGCCAGAAGCTACCTAAATAGATTACATGGATGGGCTGCATTGCTCTCTGGCTTCCTGTTGGGTTTGACTGAGTGGACATACCAGCAGATTAAAGAGTAAGTTATGAATTATTTATACCTCCAGCTTCTTCCCTGCAGGGTTGTCACTGGCTAACTGGGCCCCCGAACTAAAGGTCTCAGATTCCTCTCCGTCTTTCCTCTCTGCCTTTGGTTCTGGTAATGCTCCCTGCCTCTGCTCCTTCAGACCCGGGCAGCCTTCTGTCACCAGCCACTGGTCACCTCATTCTCCCATGCAGTTTCCTCATGCCCTGTCCACATCTCCGTAAATAGTCTCTTGATTAAACTCGACTTGAAGAACCTGTGTGGTTGCTGAGACCCAGCATGTAGTAATGAGCAGATAAAAATCCCCGAGATTGCAGAAGAAAAAAAGATCTCAGAAGCAGCTCCATGGGGAGACTGGCACCTGCAGTCAGACCAGGCTGTTCAGTATGGTTGGCCATTTGCAGAACTACAAGCAGAAAAATGGGACTGGTGAAATCACTGCAGGGTCAGAGGGATTTCACATTCCTCAGACGACCAGAATTGTGACCATTTCCACTCTGTGTCCTTTCCTCCCTTCTTAGAGTGCCTCAAAATATATTATAACAACATTCAAATCTGCTTACAGGAAGGAAGACTCAACTCCAGGAAAGAGACAATATTTTATTAATGAAAACACACACACAGTAATTTTCGTGGATTATTTTAATAAAGTATAACTCTCTAGTGCCCCTAAGTCCTTGGAGTTTGACAGAATCGATAAAGGAAGCTGTGTTCTGCAACTCCTACTTCTCTTAAATGGATTTTGTTCTGTTAGAGTTGGTTTTATTTATGTGTATGTTTTTAATCATATATATATATTTAATTGTATAAATTTTTCAGATGTGATGTTGTGGAAAGAGTAGCAGGACAGGGTCTAGCTTTGGGTCACTTGTGTGACTTACGCATGACCTCCCCAAGCTCCGATTCCTTTTGATCAGTTAGGGAGCGATGATAGCCATCAATCTCATTTGGGGCATTATTGAAATGGACATCTTTATTTTAGTTTCACGAGCTCTGCAGGCCTAGACTGGCTGCATGTTGTGCTCTTCATAAAATAGGATGTTATGTAAAAACAAAACCTAATATCTAATAAGGGAGAAACACCTTTGTAAATTTTATGACAGTGGATCTGATTTGCATTTCTATATGCAACCAAAAATATTTCTTCAAAATCACTTTTATTAATTTTTTGCTATCACTTTTAATCTAGTCTAAATAGTCTGGGCAAACTACATTTGTTACAATTAACCTTGTACCTATTATGTTGTAAAAATTTCAAAGATGGCTTGTACAATTAAGAAAATTTCACAACAGCCCCAAATGGTAAGTGTTCTATCAAGTCTTCCAGGCCATTTTATTAGCCAATGTAGTTTCTTAGTGTTAGGCTCACTGTTGAACTTTACTTTGATGTCAAAATTCTGGCAATAGGCCAAATAACTTCAAAAGATCCATTACTGTCCTACAACTCTATTTCAGAACCATGGATATATTTCAGTAAGTTCCAAAAGGCAAAAGGAAACCAGGTATCTATCCACAATAAACTTGAAATATAAAAAACTATCAAAGTGTTTATCTTTAAATCTACTGTGATTTTTTTCATCTATTTCATGTAAAGAGTAAGGTTTTATGTACTTTATGAATGGCAGAAATCCTGGTTTGCTCATTAAGCAATTAATTAATAGCTACTGTATCCCTATAACGTGAAACACTATGGGGTAATAAAGCACATCAATCTCTCTAGGTTAGATCTATTTTGGATTCTCTGAGAGCAATGCATTTTTCCTCCATGACATATAACTGGAATTAAATATTTTTACTCAATTAGTTGTTTTCTATCTGTCTCCCACTAGACTTACTACGAAAAAAATAATCCTCGGTGCTTTGTCATAGCTGTAATCCCTGGAGCCTAGTATACAACTTTCAACAAAACAGGTATTTGAAAAATGTTTGTTAAACACATGAAAAAAAAAAGCTTAACATCACTGATCGTTAGAGAAATGCACATCAAAACCACAATGAGTGAGATAACCACATCTCACACCAGTCAGAATAGCTATTATTAAAAAGTCAAAAAACAACAGATACTGGTGAGGTTGTGGAGAAAAAGGAATGCTTTTACACTATTGGCAGTAGCATAAATTAGCCCAACCACATGGAAGACAGTGTGGCGATTCCTCAAAGACCTAGAACCAGAAATACCATTCCACCCAGCAATCCCATTACTGGGTATACACCATAAGGAATATAAATCATTCTATTATAAAGATACATGCACGTATATGTTCACTGCAGCACTATCCACAATGGCAAAGACGTGGAATCAACCTAAATGCCCATCAATAATAGACTGGATAAAGAAAGTGTGGTACATATACACCACAGAATACTATGCAACCATAAAAAGGAAAGATATGTCCTTTGCAGGGACATGGATGGAGCTGAAAGCCGTCATCCACAGCAAACTAATGCAGGAACAGAAAACCAAGTATTGCATGTTCTTACTTGTAAGTGGGAGCTGAGTAATGAGAGCACATGGATGGACACAAGGAGAAGGAACAACACACACTAGGGCCTGCCATAGGGTCGGGAGTGGGAGGAAGAATGGCTAATGCATGCTGGGCTTAATACCTAGGTGATGGGATGATTTGCGCAGCTGACCACCATGGCACACATTTACCTATGTAGCAAACCTCCACATCCCGCTCATGTACCCTTGAACTTAAAATGAAAGTTGGAAATTTAAAAAAGAAAAATGTTGGTTAAATAAATGAATGGCTTAAAAATCAGCTGAATGGATAGCACACAAATGGCATACGTACTTAAAATTGATTATCAATAGAAGGCAAAAATAAACAGATCAGACAATAACTCAGGAAAAGTGCTGTCACTGTGCACTGCAATGGAGAAAATGGAATCAGAGCTGTGATGGGGTGGAGGACCCACTCGTCTAAGAATGTGGTGTTTAGGCAGGATGGAGCCAAGAGGGCTCTGGGAGGTGGGAATCAGGCCTGGGCCTCACATTACTAAATCTTACATACATTGTCATAGAGTCCACTCAAAGTTCTGGAAGAAGATTACGCTCATTATAGAATACATAGCAAGCATCACGAGTTAATGCTTTTTTAAAAAATAAATCCTGTAGTTGTGTCATTATCAAAATTATACTACAGTGTATTTTCTGGGTTAAAAATGTAACAGTCAATTTTTAAAGCCACAGGTGTGGTGACTCTTATTTGGCATTTCTTCATTTTTCAGTATTTAGTAGAGACAACACATGGAAGGGCCACTGCCTCTCTCTGTCTCTAAACTGTCAATTGGGACTGTCAATTGTCAATTGTGGAAGAAGAGAAGAGAGCTCATTCCAGGCTGGGAAAAGTGCTAGTGAGTGAGAGAGTTGGGAATATAAACAGCTTGCTCCTTGGACTCTGGGTAAGCTAGGTGGCACAGGACTTAAGTGACAGGGAAAAAATCCAGAAAAACTAGTTAGAATCAAATTACAAAGACATTAAATGACAGGCAAAGGCATTTAGACTACGTCCACCATTGGATCCCTCAGTCACAGTGGTCACATAGTCACTTCTTTCTACAGTGCCTCTGATACCTGCCCTTCCTTTCCATTTTCAAAGCTGCCCGTTTGGCCTGCTCAGGCGGGTCCTCAGTTCTGCTGAGGGTGCAACCTCCAGGTCACCAGTCCCTATCAGGAAGGTTTCACCGTGCTGATGGAGGCAAGGACGAGACTAGCAGGATGTGTGATAACCACCAGGCAGTCCTCTTCTCCCTTTAATTTAGGATTCTTGATCTCCTATGTTTGATGTTACACAGTAACACAAACTCAGCTGTTTAAAACAACTTTATTTCACACAGTCTACAGGACAGAAGAAGCCTGAGCACAGCATTGCTGGGTCCTCTGCTCCAGGTGCTGACAAGGACATCTGAAGCTTACGTTTCTCATTCGAGCTCATGTGGAGTAGCAGGGATCCGTTCCTGTGGTTGCAGGTCTGAAGTCCTATTTCTTTGCTGGCTGTCAGAAGCCACTCACAGTCATTCCTTGTCACATGGTTCCCTCCACCTTCAAATCAGCATGGAGAATCTCCCTCATGCTGAATTCCTCTTACCCTTCTAGTCTCTTCTGTCAGCAAGAGCCCGGTCAGCCCAGTCTCCTCTAATGGGCTTACCTGGTTAGATGTGATCCGCAGAGGATAATCTCCCTTTTCTTAAGTCAACTAACTTGGGACCTTAAGAACATCTGCAAAATCCCCTCACAGCAATGCCTCAATTCTTGTTTGATTGAATGACTTGGAAAAGATGTGTGCACACCACAGGCAGGAACCTTGCAGCCCTCTTAGACTTCTGCCTACCACACATTCATGGGTAAACTAACGAACCCATGACAAGTGGTTCAGGTAAAATAAAAATAAGCCAAACTCTTAGCTAATCCATTGTGAAGTTACACTTCCAAAAGTTGGGTCACGACTTTTTTTGTTGTTGTTGTTGTTGTTTGTATTTGTAAACAAGATTCTGTAACATAATCCAGGATCTTGTTTATTTCCTACCCTTCCACCTGAACCCCTGTTGCTACACAGTATGCCAAGCTCAGGCAGAGGTTCAAGACATGTTTTGTTCTCTCCCGCCTTCTACAGGCTTGGAATCCCTCCTTGACACCTCAGTCTGAGGACCTGAGCCCTCTCACCTGCATTCTTATGCTCTGATGCTGGCCAAACACCTTTCTCTCTCTGCACCTGGCACAGATCCTCAGTCCTTTGTAGGTTATGGCCCAGTGGGTCTCAAACGTGAGTGTGCACCAGTATCACCTGCAGGCCTTGTTCAAATTGAAATTGCTGAGCTGCTCCCCAGAGTTTCTGATTCCATAGGTCTGGGGTGAGGCCCAATAATTTGTATTTCCAGCAAGTTCCAAGGGGATGCTGTTGCTGCTGAGACCACACTGCTGAGACTGCAATTTGAGAGCCACTATCTTTTCCCTCCCTTCACCTGAGTAGAAAATATGCAGCCCAATGAACTTACTGCCAGAGAAGTCAGTTGACTTTTAACTTGGAACACCTCAGCACCACTGACCATCAAGGACCCACACTAGTCTTTGTAGAGAGCTTCTTGGTGTCCACATCTGATGGGGCATGCTGAGCAGAACCCAAACACATTAGAAGCTAAGTTTTCAGGTCAGCAGACTTCTCTTCATGGTGACTGTTATTTCACATATTCAGAAAATATTTATTAAGCACATAATATGTGCCAGGAATGCAATTGTAAACAAGGCAGATACTTCATTTCCTGGCACCTGGAACTTGCAATAGACCACTGAGTAGTTTCTGCCCTGTCTTGTGCCGAATGCAGCTGGATCAACAAGGATTTGAATAGCTCATGTAATTGGGAAAGCCAACATCGAGCAGAGCTTTGCTCGATGTTGTGAGATGGCAACTAGATTTCACCCCAGTTGCCAAGTGTGATTAATCTCTAGGAGGGGTTGACAAGGATTCCAGGCCATGTCAGAGTTCGGTAGGGTTAAAAGATAAACTTAGGTACATCAAAATCATGTGTTTGTGTGTATGTGTGTGTGTGTGTGTATAAATTCATATGGACGTGTATATATATGTATATATATATGTATATATTCGTAGAGAAAGAGAGAGAAAGCACAAAAAATGGGATGGGGTAGTTATGGCTGAAATAGAAGGATATCCACCATGAGTACCTGGCTATATAACTTTGTTCTTTGAATAATTAATATGAATTACCTATTCCAAACAATAACTAAAACTAAATCTTAAAAGAATATTTTTAATTTTAAACAAACTGAAACAAATGTACTTGTGTGTATATCAAGTTAATAACACAGGAACATGTATCTCAATTTCCTTTAGAACGTAGTACTTTAACCATGTGCTTATAGTGGAAGGCATTCTAGAAATAAAAAGAAACTCAGGGGAATTTTGAACTTCCTCAGCAGTTTTGCTGTTTGTAGTAATATTTATGTGTTTTGTAACTATTCTCCTTATATTGAAAGAAAATGAAGAAGAGCTATGGGAAGAAAGATTTTCAATGTAAGAGGAAAAAGATGTATATAGAATAAAAAACAAGTTAAAATGATTCGATGCTAAAGTTGATTTGAAAATGTCAATGTCAAGATATTTTAAAATATATACTATCTGGCTCTGCCACTTTAAAAAAAAAAACAAACCTTAGAATTTATTGCTGCTTCAGTAGTAATGAGCAACCTAAGATCCTAGATTTTGGTGTCTGATATTCTGCTGGAATGAACAATAATTCTTTTTTTTTTTTTTTTTTTTGTGAGACAGAGTTTCACTCTTCTTGCCCAGGCTGGAGTGCAATGGCGCAATCTCGGCTCACCTCTACCGGGAGGTGGAGACCTCCCGGGTTCAAGTGATTCTCCTTCCTAAGCCTCCCATGTAGCTGGTATTACAGGTGCCTGCCACCACTCCCGGCTATTTTATATATATATATATATATTTGTAGTAGAGATGGGGTTTTGTCATGTTGGCCAGGCTGGTTTTGAACTCCTGGCCTCAGGTGATCCACCTGCCTTGGCCTCCCAAAGTACAGGTGTGAGCCACCACGCCCGACCCAGGAATGAAAATTCTTACAGAAACAGCTAATTCGAGTTCTGATATAGAAGTTTAAGGTGGGCCTGAGGTACCTTATTGTGCCAGAAAGCAAAGTCATTTCCAAAGCTTACAAGACTTTCCTCCTCCTCCTCCTCCTCCTCCCCCTCCACCCCTTCCCCCTCTGCCTCCTCCTCCTCTTCCTCCTCCTCCTTTCTCTCCTCCTCCTCCTTCTTTTTCTTCTTCTTCTTCTTCTCCCTCCCTTCAGAGGCGCCAGGAGTGAGGTGAGATGAGAAGTTGATGGCAGGGTCAGGGTTGAGGAGGAGGAAGGATTGTCATTTCTGGGTATTCCTTTCAAAAATGCTTGAATGACCTGTATCTGGACATGAGGACACATTGGATGGACCCATGCTGAGGGTCTTCCTACAGAGTAAAAGGACTGCACTTTGTAAAATTGCCAAGGTCATGGAATTTTGGAAAGCCAAAATTTTCCTGGGTTTCCGTGGAAACCCAGAAAAGACTGAGGAATGGTTTCAGAGTAAGGGAGATTAAAAAGAATGTCAACTACAAGCAAAAAAACAATCCAATTTGTTAATACTGGGGCAGTAATAAATTCTAGGCTTTTAGGTGGCAGAGCCAGGTAATATATATTTTTTAAATATCTTGACATTTATATTTTCAAATAATATCAATATGAATATATATTATTGATATTTTCTTTCTTTCTTTTTTTTTTCTTTTTGAGCAGGGTTTCACTCTTGTTGCCCAGGCTGGAGTGCAATGGTGTGGTCTCAGCTCACCACAACCTCTGCCTCCTGGGTTCAAGCGATTCTCCTGCCTTAGCCTCTCAAGTAGCTGGGATTACAGGCATCCACCACCATGCCTGGCTAATTTTTGTATTTTTAGTAGAGACAGTGTTTCACCATATTGGCCAGGCTGGTCTCAAACTCCTGACCTCAGGTGATCTGCCCATCTCGGCCTCCCAAAGTGCTGGGATTACAGACGTGAGCCACTGTGCCCAGTCGATGTTTTCAAACAATAGTAGACAACATTGGAGTGTTTGGAGAAATTTGAATGGAGACTGTGAGTTACATATTCACCTTCTGATGTAAATGGTTGTATTGTGGTTTTGCAGGAGTGTCCTTGTTTTGCGGAAACACACAGTGGAGGATTAGGTGGCAATAATGCAATGAGACATCATGCAGAAAAAGAAAAATAATAATGGATGAAAATATATATGTGTTATTATATATGTACATATACATAGAAAGAAAGAGGAGAGTTCTCTGTAACAATTTCACAAATTTTCTATAAATTTTAAATTATTTCAAAATTTAAAAAACACACTGGGCACAGTGGTGTGCACTTGTAGTCCCAACTACTTGGGAGGCTGAGGTGGGAGGATTGTTTGAATCCAGGAGTTCGTGCCCAGCCTGGACACTACAGTGAGACTCCATCTCTTAAAAAAAAAATAGAAACATACAGTGAAATATTATTACATAATGACATTCCTCATTTTGCCCATTTGCCTTAGTTCATTTTGTGCTGCTGTAACAGAATACCATAGAGTGGGTAATTTACAATAAACAGAAATGTATTGGCTCACAGTTCTGGAGGCTGGGAAGTCCAGGATTGAGCCATCATCATCTGGCAAAGGCCCTCTTACTTCATCCTGACATGGCATAAGGGCAAAGAGAGAGTGAAAGAGAGAGGCAAGAGGGGGGCAGATTCATCTTTTTATAAGAATTCCACTCCTGTGATAATGGCATTAATGCACTCATGAGGGCAAAGCCCCTCGCAGGTGAATTGCCTCTTAAAGGTCCCACCTCTCAATACTATTACAATGGCAATTGAATTTTAATATGATTTTGGGAGGCAACAAACATTGAAAGCATAGCAAAAGTAGTGCAAGACCATAAAAATGACCCAAAAAATTTCAGTGCAAGTTGTAAGCATATAAAACAATGTCAACCGTAAATGGGAAATATTACAATTATGCCATAACCATTAAAAATTTTTGCCAAAACATTAAAAGCTCTATTACCATTGGTTATAAATGTATGAGGACACTTAAAAATAGTAGAACTAGTATTTACTTTGTACAATGTAATTTAAAACACTTGAAACATTGAGAATTAAAGTGTTTTATTTCTTTGTAAAGCATGTATTAAGTTCAACCCATGCTTGTCTTCTCATCATGTAACTTACCATATGGGAAAAGCATCTTTCCTGTGCTTTCTTGAATTTTCCCACACCTTTCTAAGTTCAGATCAGCTTTTAATATTTTATGCATTGTGCTTTTGACATCATAAAATTACCTCTGAGAATTCTGTATGTGAGGTTTTTTGATGGCATCATTTCCTCTGGGACATATTTATCTTTTTGGTCACAACCCCCTTCCTCACTTATGTTGGTAAGTACCCTTCACTGAGTTCCCCTGAACACATAGCTGGAGTCTCTCCAATAATAGCAGTGTTCCCATTCCCAGCCAGCTATTCTTCTATTGCTCTATTTACATTCACTTCAAATCCTGCGGCTATTTGCACAGCACAGTAAGAGTTTTCATCATCTTGAACTCGTATCATGCACTGTTGCTTCCTGCCTTGATGCTTGAATGTTTCCAATTGTGTGTCAAGTTTCTTCTAAAACTCAGCAAAAGAAATTGCTTCATCTTCATGTCTTAGTCCATCATAACAAATTATCTGAGACTGGGTAATTTACAAGCAACAGAGATTTATTTCAAGGTGGAGGTAGCCATGCCTCCACAGCTCATATACTCTGCCCACCTAAAGATTTGGCACTACACAGATGCTGCCAAGGTTTACTGCTTGAGCTATCTGTAGTGGCAACCCCAGCAACATTTGGGCCTGCTTGAGACACAGCTGGGGCGGCCTGGGAGTGCTGCACCAGAATATATGAAGCAGAGACTTGAGGCAGGCCTGGACAGAGAGCTGTAAGGTCCCACTGGTGCCCTGGGCCCCTCCCTTGAAACCACTGTGCCCTCAAAATCTTGGTATTCTGGGCCTGTGATGGGAGTGGCAGCCTCAAATATCTCTGAAATGCCTTTTGGGTCATTCTCCCACTGTCTTGATGAATAATATTGTAGTTTGCCAGCCGCCATTAGTATTTTCCCCCAAACAAGCCTTTTTTTTTCTTTTTTTACTACATGGCTGGGCTGAGATATTTCCAACTCTTTAATATCTGTGTATTTTAGGATTATAAATTCCATATTTAATTCATCTTCTCTTCTTGCATTTTATCATAAGCCATCAAGAGAAGCCATGCAGCACCCTGAACACTTAACTTGGAGATTTCCTCCGCCAAATATCCCAGTTCATTGCTTGCAAGTTCTGCTTTCCCCAAAGCACAGACACAATTCAGTCAAGTTACTTGCCATTGTGTAAAAAGAATGACCTTTTGTCTAATTTCCAATAACATATTCCTAATTTTCATCTAAGACCTTATCAGAATGGCCTTTCCTGTCTATATTTCTACCAACATTCTGATCACAACCACTTAGACAATCTCTAAGAAGACCTCTTCCTCTTCTGAGCTCTCACCAAAATCACCCTTAACACTCTGCTCACAGCAATTTAGCCTTGTTCTAGCATGCATTTTTTTTTTTTTTTGAGACAGAGTCTCACTCTGTCACCCAGGCTGGAGTGCAGTGGCGCGATCTCAGCTCACTGCAACCTCCGCCTCCCAGGTTCAAGCAATTCTCTGCCTCAGCCTCCTGAGTAGCTGGGGTTACAGGCGCCCACCACCATGCCCAGCTAATTTTTGTATTTTTAGTAGAGACGGGGCTTCACCATCTTGACCAGGCTTGTCTTCAACTCCTGACCTCGTGATCCACCTGCCTCGGCCTCCCAAAGTACTGGGATTACAGGCGTGAGCCACCGTGCCCGGCCTAGCATGCACTTTCAAACAGTTCCAGCCTCTATCCATTACCAAGTTCCAAAGCCACTTTCACATTTTCAAGTATTTGTTATTAACAATATCCCAATTTTTGGTACCAATTTCTCTCTTAGTCCACTTATGCTTCTATAACAAATCCTAGGCTGAGTAATTGATAAATAATAGAAATGTTTTTCTCACAGGCGTGGATGCTGGGAAGCCCAAGAACAAGGCACCAGCAGATTCAGTGTCTAGTGAGGGCTGCCACTCACAGCTTTCAAGATAGTGCCTTGTTCTGTATCTTCTGGAGGAAATAAATGCTGTGTCCTCACATGGCAGAAAAGACAGAAAGGGCAAAAACGAAAAACAACTTAGCTAGTTTTCTAGAGCCCTTTTATAAGGGCTCTAATCCATTCATGAGGGTGGAGCCCTCATGATCTGATCACCTCTTAATGCCTCCACCTCAATACTATCACTTTGGCGATTAAGTACCAGTATAAAAATATTGGGGAATATTCAGACCATAGCAGATGGCTACTGGCTGTTTTATTAAGCAGCAAGCACAGCCCTAGCTGCTTAGAGCAAACCCCAAACCCTTATTAAGTTTGCTAGACCCCTAACCCAGCCACTGAAATGCATCTGGGTCCGGGTCAAAAGCTCTATGTTCTCTGGAACTAAAAGCTGTGCTGAGGATGCTGGCTCCTCTTTGGACAGGAGGCAACCTCATCTGGGTTTGGATTCCTCCTTTCATTGAATGTTTCTGCCTCTGATGTTTAATCTTCTGCATTCCTACTCCAGGGCTAGGGCAGAGGTCAGCATAATGAGGCTTTAATAGTGTCGCTCCTAAGTTTTTCTTCATGTGAAATGTTACCTCACAGTTAACAATTGAAAGATTATAGTAAAATCTGAGAGGCATAGTCAAGTCAGCCGTCAGTCTGTGCATGCCTGCTCAGGTGACCAGCAATGACCCACTGACTCTCAAGGGATTACACAGAAAGGTCCTATGAAACATTACCCAGTGTAGTGCTCCTAGTGGGATGTCCTGTGTCTGAGATGTATTGACCAAGCAGAAATATGATTTAAAAAATTAACCAGAGTAAAGGGTCAAAAACAGGGATTTGAGTTGCAAAGCAAGACTTTGGAAGACACAAATTTGAAACACAAACATTTTATGAGCTTCTTAATGTATACCCTAGAAGACTCAGCCAAGGAAAGGAAGGAACACAGAATCTGCAAGTGCAATGGGCCACTACATGGACAGGGCATCATTAGCCTACCACCACATTTTTTAGGGAAAGGCCTAGCAGGAACTCAGAGAGGATAGCAAAGAAATTGCTGATGGGCAGAGCAGGCAGAATGACATGCATGACCTGGCCCCTGGAAAGCAGAACAGGGTGGAAATCCCAGCAGCAGACACTGTGATGTAGAAGTCCACAAAGAGTGAAAAGGAGGGTGACATCAACATCAAAAGCCACAGAGAAAGTCAACCAAGAAGACCTGTGCCTTCCTGCAATGCCTTAATGCCACCCAATGGAATGAGGCAGAGTGTAGAATTTTGACTTATCTATCCAAAAAAGATTAGGCTTTAACCTGGAAGACATAAGGAATAACTTGGAAATGGTAAGATTAATCATCTGCCGTAAGTAGAAATGGAGCCTTGAGAGCTAAGACAATTCAACTCTAGAGAAATAAAGTGCTGTTTCTTCACCTGGGTCTTGTGTTCCTCATGGCTGTGTGTGATGTAGGTGTGCTATGATGAATTGATGATTAAACTGTCAGTAGCAAATACAAAAGTTTTTGGCAGGAACGGGGTTTTGAGAACAAACCTCCCATGGCCAAAGGTATGAAGACAGACAAAGGTGCATAGATAGCGCATCCACCTGTGCTCTCGCTCTTCTGATCAGCAGTGTCCAGAGGCCTAGCTAAGCTCAGGCCTCCTTTGCAGCTGGACAGTGGGCTCCCCAAATGTCATGCCCACTATTGCAGGGCAGACACTTGGACCTGACATCAGTGATTACAAGAGAAAACAAAATGATTATTTGGAATACATGCTTATAGTGTAAGTTCAGTGATTACTGAATAAACAAGCAAAAACCTGAGTAAGAATATCTAGTACTGTACTAATCAAAACTGCCCCTGGACATTGTAGAAGAGAGTCCTGTCTAATTCTATTCTCCTGCACTTATTGGTTCTGATCTTTCACACCTTTTCCTCAACATCAATCCCAGTCAATCCCAGAGAACTCCCAGAGAGCTATGACAAAAAGGTGTGTGTGTATGTGTGTGTATATGTGTGTATGTATATGTGAGTGTATACAGGGATGGTGGATATAAATACATACGTATATGCTTTTATGTGCATATGTATAGAAACATATATTTCTATGTGCATATATAACATAAATATATACATATATGCATTTGTGTACATGTCTATGTATGTGTATATATGTACATATATGTGTATATAGATGTGTGTATCAAAGTATTATTTTCTCAGAAGAGAAATTGGAAGGATGAATTCAACTAGAGGGAAGACAACTCTACTAAGGATTTCAAAATAGAAAAATAGGAAATTTTGCCCCAAACTGATCTTGCCATAATACTACCCCTGCTTACCTAGTAACAGAATGCTAATGTTATTGGAGGAGCAATATGCCCAGCTAAGAGATGACATTTCTCAACTTCCTCTGCAGATGACAGTGGTCGTGAAGCTAAAGGCAGAAGTAGCAGAAGCAGGCTTTGGGGAAAATGCTCTTTTTGCTTTCTGCCTTTCCCTTCTTCCTGGTTGGAACTTAAATGTGATTGTTGAACACTAGCAGCCACATGGTGAACCTGAGAAAGGAAGCCACAGGCTTAAAAAGACATACTAGAATGACAGAAGAAAAAAAAAATAGTCCAACAATGAACCAATCTTACAACTTTATTTCATGGATTCAGCAAATATTTATGAAGAATTGATTGTGAGTTACACCCCTCATTGGGTACCAGGAATACAAAGTTAATTTGTCCAGTCCTTCCCCTTGAGAAATTCATAGTCTAGTGGAGGAGAGAGATATGTAAAACAGTAATTATGGGATGTTAATCTTAAAAGTATTTCAAAATATTTCTCTTCTGCCATAATATATTTGATTCATATCATTTTTGTTTTCCAGGAACTTGTAAGTACACTGAGAGTTCATTGACCACATCCATAATAGCATTTGAGACTCATTCTTAAATTAAACTAAATTCAATAAATAATTACTGAATGCTTGTCATATGCAAGACATTGGCTAGGTTTTATGAGGCATACAAAATGATGGAGTAACAGTCAGTTACATGTAGCTTTCTGTGAGTCCCTGAGAGGCACAAAGCATGACAAATCCACATGGTGAGAGTCATTCTTTTCTTTAGAATCCTCCATTGCAAGAAAGACTATTAAAAAAATACAGCAAAATGATACCTGTTACAGAGGAAGGCCAGTTAATAAATGTAGAAAGAATGCTAAACTAGAAAATCAGCATTTTCATGCCCAAGTGTAATCACTGATTTAGGCAAGGGTCATTAACAGATGTTAAAATCTTGAGGTGCATTGCACATTTAGTAGAATGGCTAAAATTCAAAGCACTGACAATACCACATGCTGATGGAGACGCGGAGCAACAGGAACTCCTATTAATTGCTGAAGGAAAGCAAAATGGTTATAGCCACTTTGGAAGACAGTCTGGAAGCTTCTTGCTAAACTAAACATACTCTTACCACATGATCCAGCAGTTGTGCTCCTTGGTATTTATCCAAAGGACTTGAAAAGTTATGTTGACACAAAAACCTGCACATAGATGTTTATAGAAGCTTTATTTGTAATTGTTAATATTCAGAAGCAACAAAGATGTCTTTAAGTAAGTGAATGGATAAACTGTGGTACATCCAGATAAAATAATATTATTTAGTGCTAAAAAGAAATAAGCTATCAAGCCATGAAAAGACACAGAGGAATCTTAAATGCATATTACTAAGTGAAAGAAACTAATCTAAAAAGGCTATATACTGTATGATTCCAACAATATAACATTCTAGGAAATGCAAAACTATGGAGACAGTAAAAAGTTCTGTGGTTCCCCAGGGTTAGGAGGAAGTGGGGATAAATAGGCAGAGAACAGAGTATTTTTTAGGGCAATAAAACTACTCTGTATGATACTGTAATCATGGATACATGTCATTACACACTTGTCAAAATCCATAGAACATACAACACCAAGAGTGAGCCCTAATGTAAACTACGGACTTTGAGTGATAATAATGTGTCAATGTAGGTTCATCAATTGTAACAAATGGACCACTCTGGTGGGGGATGTTGATGTTGGGAGGACTGGGGCAGGTGGGGATTATGTGGGAACTCTGTGCTTTCAATTTCCTGTGAACCTAAAACTGCTCTAAAAAATAAAGACTATAGTTTAAAGAACCATTAGGTGAAAGATTATGGAGAGCAAGAGTCACATGGTGCCCAAGTACCATTCCGCAGACTTCTAGCAATTATAAAGTGGGAAACGTGCCCGAACAATGGAGAAATCTTGCGGTCACCACTTTCCCTAGTGACTGAATTTGCCATCATTAATAATGGAACAACAGCCTGACACTAGACATTTTAATGTGTTGCAATAAAGTGTTCCACATCATGTATGACATTTTCTTGATAAAAATATTTAATCTGAGTATAATCAACTCTCTAATTCTAACTTGAAGTTTGAAGAAGATACAGGGAACAGAATTCCAGTTAAATGACACCATGAGAAAAGAAAGACAAATCGAGAATATGGGGCACTCTACATGACATTTGGCCTGGACTCCTCAAAAAGTCAGTGAATAGATAAATCAATAATTTTTTTAGAAAGATGAAGCAGAGCTGTTCCAGACAAAAGGATATTGAAGAGATATCACAACCAAATGCAATGCATGAATCTTAATTGGATCTTTGAGACAAATGGGGAACTTTGAATATGGATTAGATGATAGTATGAAATTGTTAATTTTATCAGGTATCATCATTTTATTGGGGTTATATAGAATAACTCCTTCTCAGGAGATGAGGGCTCAGTATTTGCAGTATAATATGATATTCGCTTATTTTCAAATGGTTCAGCCAGAGATAGAGAGGAGGAGATAGAAAGCAAATATGGTGTCCAGACATGGTGGCTCACGCCTGTAATCCCAGCACTTTGGGAGGCCAAGGCGGGCAGATCTCCTGAGGTCAGGAGTTCCAGACCAGCCTGACCAACATGGTGAAACCTCATCTCTACTAAAAATACAAAAATTAGCCAGACGCGGTGGCATGCACCTGTAGTCCCAGCTACTCGGGAGACTGAGGCAGGAGAATCATTTGAACCCAGGAGGTGGAGGTTGCAGTGAGCAGAGATTGGGCCACTACACCCCAGCCTGGGTAACAGACTGAGACTCTGTCTCAAAAAAAAAAAAAGAAAGCAGTCAGGCACAGTGGCTAATGCCTGTAATCCCAGCACTTTGGGAGGCCAAGGTGGGCAGATCACAAGGTCAAGAGATCGAGACCATCCTGGTCAACATGGTGAAACCCCATCTCTACTAAAAACACAAAAAATTAGCTGGGTGTGGTGGCACGCGCCTATAGTCTCAGCTACTCGGGAGGCTGAGGCAGGAGAATTGCTTGAAGCCAGGAGGTGGAGGCTGCAGTGAGCCGAGATCACACCACTGCACTCCAGCCAGGTGATAGATGAGACTCCATCTCAAAAAAAAAAAAAAAAAAAAAAAAAGCAGAAAAGTAGAGAGAATGAGAGGTGAGGGAGAGATAAGGGAGGCCATGACAGGCAACTGTATGTTATTCTGAGTGCATTTGGAAGTCTCAATATTTTTGAGCTGGGGAGTGAGATGATTATTGATGAATCTGTTGAAAAAAAAGGTAAAATGTTTGGCTTGACTGTTTGGTTCAAGTTTGGGTTCTTAGAACATTTATGCGCCATTTCCCAAAGTTTTCTGTATTGATACGTTTTCATAATACAAATTGGGAGAAAATATTGAATCCTGACAATCAAATTGTTTAGATGACGCTGCAACTGTGTTTCACATTTTCCTAACAGAACTAAGGAGGTGTTTGTGTCCTCAGTGTAGAAATAAAGATTTCAAGATACCCACGGGAAGCCTGACATAAAGGCAGAGTTATGCCTATAAATTACTTCACAGGACACACCTTTCCTCCAGGCCACTTTGGGAGTTAAAAGTGCAGGCCATATGCCATATATTGCACTAATACAAGCACAGGTGAAGCCCAGGCAAATTCTCATGGTTGACACTCCTTTATCTTGCACACAGACAGATCTCAGAAGTTGTGGGAGAAATAGTAAACCCAAAGTTATTTAAGAGCGAGCTACCGACACGAGTGGTGTTTGCTTCAGCCCCTGTAAGGACGCCCATGCTACCAGAGTGCAGCATTTCTGCAGGTAAGATTCATTTATTTAGCCATTCGGGAGAACATTCTAAGTGTCTGCAGCTGAGAATGAGTTTCTCTGAGCATGATTTAGTGCAATTTCTAAATAGGGGTGTGAAGTCATTCTAGGATCATCTCTTTATTCCTCTTTTCTAATTGTTGTTCGCTAGTGTGGCTTTTGGCAAGTTGAGAAGAGGTGGTTAAGGACATGAGAGAAAGCCAAGAGATAGTGGAGGGAACGTGCTTGTGTGTGCCACACACATGTGCCTGAATTCCTGTCCTGGCCCCTCACTGGAGCCCTACGCCTGTCAACAAACTCGTCTCCCATGCCCTCCTCAGCAATTTCATAGTTGAGGCACAACGCTAAACAGTAGAGAAAAGCTTCCCATGCCTGCGTGTTTGGCATCTTTATGGCCAGCTGGCTGCAAACTCAGTGTCATCATCAAAGAGGCTCCTGTGCAAGTGATAGAAGCTAATATTTGCATGGCATTTTACAATTTATAAAATGCTTTGTTACATTTGATATTTGAAAATGTATAGCATTCCTGGGAGTTAAATATCATGCCAACTTCGCAGGCAAATACACAGAGGCTCACAAAGGCAAACCTTGCCCAAAGCCCTCAACTGGTCGGTGGCAGGGCCAGCAGTTGAGTCCACGTCTCCAGAGTGAATCCTACTCATTCCACCCTGCATAATGTGGGTGAACATGGTACTAATACTTCCTCCACTCTCATGGCCTATTCTTCAACCTGAAGCACTCAGTACATGCCTGAAAAATGAAAGACGATCCTTGTGATTCAAGGCCCAGTTAACTGAAGTCATTTGGGGAGTTACATGTGTAGTAGTCAAAAGAATAGGAGTTCTGGAATCATAGAATCTGGGCTCAAATCCCACTTCTACCTACAAATGGTGCAACCCTCAGCAAGTTATGTCCCCATCTAAGCCTCATAGTTACCCCACAGGGCTATTCTGAGAATGAAATAAGCACATGGTGCCATTTAGCACTTAAGTGTTTGCTCATGGGAATGCTTCACGATTTTTTTTTTCTAACTGCCTGGTTGCCACAGCTGCCCCAGGACCTGCATAGGAATAATTGTCTTTTCTGGCCAGCACTCTCTCTATCAAGGCTTATTTGTACTTTTTTCTTTTATTCCAAAATTGAACACTTTCAGTGGTCTGAGGGTGTGAGCTATTAGTTCAGGATTGAAGAAATGTCAAAACTCTTGTCCTCAAAGTGGTCCCAAAGCATAACAATATGTTGCTGAAATTTAGTGATTTTCATAGCAAGCTACTTGAATTTCTTTCAAGATAAATCATCTACCTTGAAAACAAACTTTCTTATACAGAAAAGTTATGAGGAAAGTCCCAATTCTCTCTTGTTCTCCACACAAAAATCCTGTGGCCCAGAATGCCTTCTCCATAATACCTGTATTTTTTTATAGGTGATAAGATACAGCTTCGTTTCATCATTGTAATATACTATATGTTTCTAGGGTTGTGCTTGAATCAGAAAAGTCTATATAAGCTTAGAGAAGAGAATGAATTTTTCATGGCTTAATCTTTTTGATGATTGTAAGCTTGAAATCTCTGAGTGAACACTCTAAGTCCCTAAAATTTTCCAAGGAGAATACCTTTTAGAATATAGTTAATATTTTCAATAAGTTAACAAGGAGCAGCTGTAATACCCTTTCTCCTTGTTCTGTCTTGGAGGCAGCCTTCTAGCTAAAACTCAAATGCAATCCTTCCTGCCCACTTTTCTCAGTGTCTTCACTATCCCACTGAAAACCAGACTCCCTGCCACACAACCCTGGGTCCAAGTCCTTTGTGGGATTGTAGTGGCACCACTTAACTGTTCTGCAACCCTGAGAGCACTTGATCTGCTTCCAACATCTTAGTTTACTAGTCAAATAATACTGGGCAACTCAAGGCTCAAAGATTTTATATCTTTACCTGTAAAATTGGCCTAGTAATCTGTGACCTACCTATGGGTTAAATTAGATTAGTGTAAGCAAGTGCCCTGTAGGGAAAGGTACTTGTTAACAAAAAATATTTCCATAATCATTATTTATATAAATTTTAAGTTTGACAGTTGTGTCAATTGTTGTTAATTTGTATGTTTTGGAGAATGAAAGGTAAATCTCAAAGGTAAATTTCTTTGTGCAAAATGCTCTCTGTGTACTGTAATAGTTGCCATAGTATCATGGATTTATCACTTACGTTTTTCCTTATTAGAACATTCCTTTCTGCAGTCAATAAACATGGATGTGATTGCAGACACCTTGGTACTTTTGGGAAAATTTCTATATTACTTTTTGGAATCTTTGGTTTACAAGATAATTCCCAAGAAGAAAAAGAATGTTGCTGGAGAGATTGTACTTGTAACGGGAGCTGGAAGTGGACTTGGGAGGCAATTGGCTATACATTTTGCCAGGTTTGGAGCCATTTTAGTTCTATGGGATGTTAATCAAGAAGGCAATATGGAAACTTGTCGACTGGTCAAAGAAAAGGGTGGTAAGAAAGTGTTTCCCTACACGTGTGACTGTAGAAACAGACAAGAGGTCTACAGAGTTGCTGATCAGGTAAGCTGACTGGTGTTCTCTGCTTCTGTTCCCAAAGAAAATACTGCATCTTGTATGCACTTTTACAGATAGAAGTTTGTCATAAATTTCCCTCGAGCTCTCTATGTGTTTCCTGCTTGATTCTGCATGTCAGAAATCAGACTATGTAACCTTCAAAGGGGAGAAGAGTATAAACAAGGCAAGTGGGGATCTGAGAAGCCTGAGCCCAGCGCTGCCCAGCTGTGTTTCCGGGAGACTCATTCACTGGCAGGAGGTGGTAGAAAAGCGGCCTACTCCTGGCTTTGCAGCTCATTGGTTGTGCAATGTTTAACAAGTTACTGGCCCTCTCTAGGTCCCTGTTTCTTCGTCTGTAAAACAAAAGGATTGAACCAAGTGATCTTTAAGATCATATCCAGCTTTAACTTAACTTTCTATGTTTTGTGAGTCTTTTTTTTTTTTGAGACATAGTCTTGCTCTGTTGCCCAGGCTGGAGTGCAGTGGCTCCCATCTCAGCTCACTGCAACCTCCATCTCCCAGGTTCATGCAATTTTCCTGCCTCAGTAGCTGGGATTACAGGCCCACACCACCATGCCCAGCTAATTTTTATATATTGTTTTTAGTAGAGATGGGTTTTCACCATGTTGGCCAGGCTGGTCTTGAACTCCTGAGCTCAAGTGATCCGCCCACCTTGGCCTCCCAAAGTGCTGGGATAACAGGCGTGCACCAGCACACCGGGCCAGTGGTTTGTGATTCTAATGCATCATATCCATTACCATCATGTACTGAGGCTATATATGAAATATACAGTAAAAACAAAAATAAATATAAATATAAATATGCATTTAGCATATTTTAGATCAAATTTCCTCTTAGACTTAGCCTGCTGATATTTGTTCTAACTCCACATTAAATATTGACAAATACTTTAAATTGTAGCTACCATCTGTTACGTAGCTAGCAGGTACCCTAACAGCAATGGGTCAGCTTTTGAGTAGCGTTTCAACCATGTTACCTCGAGTACGGTGTGGTGAGGCCAGACGCAGATGGAGAGAAAGAAACAGAATCGAGTATTTCCATTTTGTTTTGCTCACAGTCCCCGGGGGCGAACACAGCACAGCCTACAGGACCATGAAGGGGAGCACTGGGGTCACTCATGAAGCAGGGAGGTCGGGCCAGTGGTGGGGGCCTTTATGAGTTTTCCTCAGGAAGGAATGGGCAAGGCAGGGTAAGCATGTTCAGGACTGGTTAATTTGAATAACTTCAGGGGGCTCTAGGGCATGCAGGCTGCCCCTGGTTGTCTGGTACCTGGCCCTGGTGTAACTGTGGTGGGCATAAAGCAGCCCAGAGTGTGAGGACTCGAATAAGTGAAGTGTTTGGATATGTGGACTTAACTGGCTGCTCAGGAAGGGGAACTGATCAGCCTCTAGCCATGGCCTCAAATTGGTCAACACAGCACTAGAAAAAAACCAAAAGCCCACTATATTACAAATAGTTACTATTCTAAGCACATTACACACATCACAACTCATTTAATCAACACAATATCACCTTCTTAGGTATACATCATTATCATCATCCCCACTTACAAATGAGAAAACTGAGGACCGAATGAATATGTAATTTGCCCAAGATCATAAAACTAATGATTAGCCAAGATTCCAACTCAGACATGTTGAAGCCAAAGTCTGTTCTCTTATCCACTATGCTATGGCCCAAAGGGGTGCAAACACTTTGATAACAGAATCTCCAAGGGATTTTCCTTCCCTTTGACAATCAATCTAAGCTCTATATATGGAATTCACTTATTGATCCGTTCAAAAAATATTGATTGAGTCCTACTTTGTGACACTTAACCTTCTGAAGCACCCTCTTCACCCTTGACCTTCATTTTCTATTGCCTTCTTCTTTATTCGGTGGTCCCATAGGATTTGTTCTTTATAATTCATCACGAGCTAATGCAAATATTGTATTGTAGATCCTTAGGCATATTTTAGTACAAAGCAAGTGGGATCAAAGTTAGTCCTCATTTGTAAAAAGGAAAGACACATGGCTGGAAAAGTTAGTAGACGAATATATCCGGGATGAGCTCGGGAAGTAGTCTAACAGAGCTCCAGTCCCAGTACCACCAACTGGCCAGATCAGGACCCTGGAAAAAGTGTTTTCTTCCAAAGTATTATCCCATATAATCTTCACAACGAAGTAGGTACTATCATTTTCTCCATTTTACTAGTGATGGAGCAGAGGCAGAGAGAGTTTAAGGAACTTACCCAGGCCATAGAGCAGACAAGTGAGGGACCACATTGCCTAGGTCAGACCCCATGCTGCATTCCCAAAGGGATATCAACAATATGTGCATAATCAAAAGACCCCTTCATAATCCTCTTTCTTTGATCAAAAGTATTGTAATCTCCTGCCTTCTTCCCCCACTGCCAACCCCTAACAAATCTTTCCTTCTTGGTCAACATTTTCTTGTTACTTAGTAGAAACCAGACTAAAACTTTAACCTAAAATTATCTTTTCATATTAAAATGTTCTTTTTCGCACTCCTATAAATAGAATTTTTCTCAGCCAACTACTTTATGTGTGTTTTTTGTATTATTTCAATTATGTAGCAACTTCCAAGAAACCTAAATACTAGGGTTGTACTTCAAGACGTTCAACAAACCACAGGCTTTACCAGATTCCTTGAAATTCGTGGAAAAGTGAATAGCAATAACAGCATTCTAAAGGTGCATGGTAATTAACTTCCCAAAATTAGAGTGAGGTAACATTCATAGAAAACCAATATATTAATAAATTGCTTTTGTTAAAATAAGTAGGTTCACAATTTATTTTCAAATGTTCAGGTCCAATCAATGATTAATATTTATCTGTATGTGTGTGAGTGTGTGTGCGCGCATGTGCACACACATGAGACTGGCTTGTTACAGCAATAATCATTTTTACTAGAAAGAGTAGTAAATTTGGAGGGAAACAGCTTTTTTGTGTGTATTTAAATTGGGTGTGAATCGCTGTTGCTCTTCTCAAAAGCTATGGGTCTTTTGGCAAGATGTTAATTTGTCAAAGCCTGTTTCCTCATCTGTATACTAGGATAATGATGCCTCCCTAGACTGCCTCTTGGAGATAAAGTAAAAATTAAATCCCATGATCTAAATAAAATTTCTCTTGTCCCTGTTGTCCCTAAGGCTCAAGGCTTCTTAAACTGCATGACAGCAGCCACTGGGCTTTTCTTAAGTGTTCAGGAATGTATTAAGCTGAAGATTCTACCTCTTTCTTGGGTCCCTGTTACCACCTCATTGGTCTTGAGCACTTGCTCGCACTGATTGCTTCACCAAGCCAATGAGATGCCCTTCTTTAAAAGTTAGTCTCCTGTGGATGTTTGCCTCTGCCCTGCCTCTCTCCCTAGTAGAGGAGTCTAATTCCTCAGCCCAGCATCAGCTCAGCAGTATTAACTATTCCTTTCCTAGCTCATTCCAACCTACTACATCAGCAGCAATATTTACCTTATTCTCCAAATCGTGTTATCTGGCAAGCTCAACTAGCAGTGCATGGACCAGGAATTAGAAAACAAAGTCAGGGCAGGTAGTGCTCCTTGTTTAAAAAAAAAGAAACAGATAGTTGTATCAGCTGAGAGATCCATTTCAGGGGAGGAAAGTCTTAATTGCTGTTTAAACATACTTCATGATTTGCCATTGGGTCACCTTTCTCAATGTCACCTACAAAGTCATAATAATGTGAGTCAAAACGGTGAAGAGAGGAAACCAGTCCCTCAGGTGTTTCCTGGAGCATACTCTTCTCTGATCAGCGCTTGTGGTATATTGGGGTTCGTGCAGGCAGATGAGGTGGGCAATTTAGGAGGGAAGGGTGAAGGAAAATGATGAGGACTTAGGAGGCACAATAGCGGCACAGCTGAGGAACTCAAGGCAACATCAGTCACAGAGAGTAATTCGATTCTACGGGGTCCATTGGATAGAAGAGCACAGAAACATGGAAGTCCATCGGCAGCGGATCAAAGGCATCCATGTTTAGGATGTGTTCATGCAAAACTCACCCGGCTTGAAGGGATGAGATATGTCTTGCCTTCCTCCTCAGAGAGAAGTAGGGGAGATGACGCCCACAGAAGCAGGCATCAGACACCTGCTGATGTGCTGCGGGAAAACCTGAAGGCCATCTAAAGGGAGCCGTCCTGAGACATGCAGGCAGGCAGTGTCACTCAGACTCCACTGCCATTAGTGACCCGGGAACGGGCAGTCAGGTAACAGAAATGGGAGGTGAGGAAAATATGCTGCAGGTCGTCTCCACCCAAAAAATCCAGAATCTGGCTAAATCTGTTTTTTTTTTTTAAGCTGAAGAATTTCTACATGCAGGATAAAAATATCTAGCTTCGACCGGACGCGGTTGCTCACGCTTGTAAATCCCACCACTTTGGGAGGCTGAGGCGGGCGGATCACAAGGTCAGGAGATAGAGACCACCCTGGCTAACACGGTGAAACTCCGTCTCTACTAAAAATACAAAAAATTAGCTGGGCGTGGTAGCGGGCGCCTGTAGTTCCAGCTACTCGGGAGGCTGAGGCAGGAGAATGGTGTGAGCCCAGGAGGCTGAGCTTGCAGTGAGCCGAGATTGCGCCACTGCACTCCAGCCTGGGCGACAGAATGAGACTCTGTCTCAAAAAAAAAAAAAAAAAAAAAAAATCTAGCTTCAGAGAAACTACATGAAGAAAATGAGAAAAAAAAATCGCAACTTGAGAAAATAAATGTCAAAATGCAATGCCTCAATTGAACCAATGCTTGCCTCCCTCTGACCAGGTCAGGAAAGAAGTTGGTGACGTGACCATCCTCGTTAACAATGCTGACTTAGTCACGGGAAAGCCCTTCCTCGATATTCCAGATCACATGGTGGAAAAATCCTTTCTTGTAAATGCCATCTCTCTTTTCTGGGTAAACCTCTTTCTTTATCATTTTATTTTGTTGGTGAGTACGTAAATTCCATGCAGTCCTATAAACACTTGTTCATGCATTTCTTTATAAACATACCATTTGGGGATTTTCCATTGAAAGATGTGGGGTCTCAATCCTTGCAGGGTTTATCTGTTGTGCTTTTCCTGATCTTGTTTTCTTCCAAATTATCTGAGAAATTTTTTTCCCTCTACCCTCTGCAGTTTGTTCCCAAGACTTATTAGGCTGTCAGAAATCTTCCCACCTAAATACAAACTGAAAGTGACAGCAATTATACAAGAGAGATTTAATTTGGCCATGAGTGCAAAAGGAGCTTGTGCAGAGACAGGGGCTATTTTTAGAGTGGTGGTTTATGGGCATGCAGGACTGGGCATTCTAATAGAGGAATTAAGGGGGGGATGAATCACAATCACCACTATTTGTTGAGTACTTGCAGCCATTATGCCATTTTCACTCTCATTTTACAAATAAGGAAACTGAGGCCCAAAGTATTTAAATGAATTCCCCAAGGTCAGGCAACTGGTAAATGGTGGCCCATGCTTACAGAAGGAAGAAGTATAGAGTGAAAAATTACAGAAAAAGAATGAGTTAATTCATGACTCAGGAGTGTCTTTCCTGAGGCCTGGAGTGGTTTACACAATGCTGCCCAGTAGAGCTGTCTTTGATGGGGGAAATCGCCTTCATCTGTGCTTCCCAATATGAAAGCCTCTAGTCATCTGTGGCTACTGAGCACTCGAAGTGTGGTTAATGGGATTAAGCACTAAACTTTTAACTTTATATCATATAATCTATTGAAATGCATATTTATTTATTTATTTATTTATTTATTGAGACAGAGTCTCACTCTGTTGCCCAGGCTGGAGTGCAGTGGCACAATCTCAGCTCACTGCAACTTCTATCTCCTGGGTTCAAGCAATTCTCCTGCCTCAGCCTCCTGAGTAGCTGGGACTACAGGCACCTGCCACCATGCCCGGCTAATTTTTGTATTTTTAGGAGAGATGGGGTTTCACCATGTTGACCAGGCTGGTCTCGAACTCCTGACCTCAGGTGATCCACCTGCCTTGGCCTCCTTAAGTGCTGGGATTACAGCTGTGAGCCACTACACCCAAACTTAAATGCATATTTAAACAGCCACACATGCCTAGAGGCTACCTCCTTGGTCAGTGCAACTCTAGAAAGTGGGTAGAGGCTAAAGGACAGAAGAGTTACCAGAGATGTTTCCTCTAAGAGGGTTCATACTTGATGCTGCCAGGGAATGAACAGGGATCAGCGGCAAATGGGGCCTGTGGGAGAAACAGGTGCTGAAACCAGGGCACTGGGAGACATGGGGAAGTGGGGACAGGTATGGCCCTAGTTCTCTGTGTCTCCAAAAATAGGACCTTGGAATGGGCTTCCTTTACATGTCTCCTGATTCTTCCCTCTTTCCACTGTACACTTTTATACCACTCTCCATGGAACTCAGAACTATTTCCTTGGTCTTCTTCCTTGGTCACTGGGAAGATAATGGGAACCCCCACTAACCTGTTTTAACCAATATTCCTTGAGCACTTACCACAGTGCTTGCCATATAATATGTTTTCCAGAAACATTTGTGAAAACCATTGATTTCCTTCCCTGTACCACCCTACCCCAAACATTTCCTTCAGAAAGGGGAAATGTCATCTTGTTAAATGGAGCTAGGGTGCATCCATTACAATCACATCACAAATCTATAAATCATCCTGATTCCTCCCCTTCCCTCTACACCAGCAATCTTGGCTGTCCCTGCACAACATGCCCAAGTGCATGTCTCTCCTTTCTGCTGCCAGCCCCTGGATCAAGCCATCCTCATCTCTCACCAACAGCTCCTCAGGGCCTTCCACCCTCAACACTGGTGACTGGTGACTTCCAACCCATTTTTTTTTTTTTTTTTTTTTTTTTTTTGAGATGGAGTCTCACTCTGTCACCCAGGCTGGAGTGCAGTGGAGGGATCTTGGCTCACTGCAAGTTCCGTCTCCCAGGTTCACACCATTCTCCTGCCTCAGCCTCCCGAGTAGCTGGGACTACAGGCGCCCACCACCAAGCCCGGCTAATATTTTCTGTCTTTTTAGTAGAGACGGGGTTTCACCGTATTAGCCAAGATGGTCTCGACCTCCTGACCTCGTGATCTGCCCGCCTCAGCCTCCCAAAGTGGGATTACAGGTGTGAGCCACCACGCCCAGCCCAACCCATCTTTATATGGGAGCAAGGTGACCTTTTCAACAGATTCATCAATAATCATCTCACTCCACAGCTCAAAAATATTGAGACTTCCAAATGCACTTAGAGTAACATACAGTTGCCTGTCATGGCCTCCCTTATCTGTCCCTCACCTCTCATTCTCTCTACTTTCTGCTAACTTTTTTTTTTTTTTTTTTTTTTTTTTGAGATGGAGTCTCATTCTGTCACCCAGGCTGGAGTGCAGTGGTGCGATCTCGGCTCACTGCAAGCTCCGCCTCCCGGGTTCACGCCATTCTCCTGTCTCAACCTCCTGAGTAGCTGGGACTACAGGCAGGTACCACCATGCCCAGCTAATTTTTTGTATTTTCAGTAGAGACGGGGTTTCACCTTGTTGGCCAGGATGGTCTCTATCTCTTGACCTTGTGATCCGCCCGCCTCGGCCTCCCAAAGTGCTGGGATTACAGGCGTGAGCCAACACAGCCAGCTACTTTCTGCTAATTTTCTACATGCCAAGGATCCTGATTAAACTCCAGAGAACATCAAGCTCTTTCCCACCTGAGGGTTTTGCACAAGCTGTTCTCTCTCCAACAGGAATATTCTTTCTCCTCACTCACATAGTAGCTCCTTCTCATTCTTTAGGCTTCATGTAGCCTCTGAACTTGTATCTTTATGTTGTGTATGTGCTCTGTTGTTTGCCTTGAATCAGCTCCATAGGTAGTGGTAAGAGCTATTAATAAACACACATAAGCCTTCTGGTTGTGTGTCAGCAAACCTAGAGACAGATGATACTGAGCAACCACTGAAACCAGGAAATCTACTTCCATCTGAAGATGATGGAAAGAATCTTGATTCATCTCAAGAATTGGAGAGATTTTTAAAATTTTGTTCTACTGCTCTTACTAGCTCATCTATTCCAAGGCTATGAGACCAAACCCAATAAATATATCTCCACCGGGTGCTGCCTGCAGTACTTCTGGGGAGAAATTGTACTGCAGTTCTTCTAGTGAGAGATTTGCTTTTTTTTTCTTGAGGTCTCCCAAACCTGCCAAGGCTCCTGGTCTACCAGGAAGTGACCTCCCTTAATACCTGTAAGGCTGGAAGGGGACTTGTGACCCATAAAGCAGGTATCAGTTCAAATTCCTGAGGAGGCAGCTGGTTCAATATATGAATAGCAACCATCATCCCTAAAGAATAGGCTTGTCATACATGATTAAATTAAACTTATTCTTAAACGGGTCACACCTGTGCTCTGGTTGCATTATCAAACTATTCATTACATCCTGGAAAAAGAAGGCCTGGCTCTACTTATTGAACATGTACAGATAGGCACATCACCATGAAAGATAAAAGGATCTCAGTAAGTCATTATAATAGAATCTACCGACTGCCATCAGTAGGTTTGTGCACAAGGGCAATTAATAGCTTTCATATTATTTGTAAAATTAGTTTGATTGTATATGAATGTACAATGATTAGAATAAGTTAAATTTCATTCCACACATTTTTCTAAGCTTAACCTATTGTGAAAACATTTATCTGAATTTCAAGTACTAAAATTATTATCATCCTTACATTCCTTCAAATCTTCACTCAGTTTATAATCTAAATCAAGATCCCCATAAGATATTTTTCCTTGAATTAAGATAGCATTCAAAAAGTTTCATGCCACTTTGCATTAGCTTCCTGAAGAGAGAACTGAAAACACATCAAGAAGTAAAAAGGGCTTGCTCACATGCCCATTAGAAAATATAACTTTGACCACATTAAATTTCCCTCACTGATGCTGTGACCCAGACATATACCATTAATTCTGTTCTGCCTGATGCTGGTCAGGGCCTGCTTTCACATAGCCATCTACTCCTGGACTAAACAGGTTCTGTGGACCTGGCTCAGCCCCAGACATGACCTTGCAGGGGCCTCCTCACTGTGGCAACGTCAGCCCACACTGGGAAGCCCATTCCAATGAGTCGATCCTTGGCACGGTCCAGGCCACACTGTGACTCTGAGTGTGTCCTTCTGGGCTGTCTTGACAAGGCACAGTTTCCAGTTTGTACTTCTAGAAGCCTCCAGGCAAGAACAGGAAGACTAGAAATTACCTACTGATGACAAAACTGAATGGCTCTAGTTAATTCATTTCAATAACCAAAGATACCAAATTAAGAAAATAGAAACTGGTATTGGGGTATAAGACAAAATTATTTTATAAGAATTTGGTTACTTATTATAGCAAGAGCACTGACAAATCCTCAGGGTCTTTCTAACTGTCCTGGCAAGTGTGCAATCTCTGGTTAAATATATTTGTGTTAATGAATTCATCCAAGGAAATGTTGACTTTCTCTTTTGGAGTTGACAATTTTTCCCCACATTTTCTCAGGGCAGGTCCTAAATAGGGTTCAGCTAATGAAGAAATGTGGAGCATACCCAGTGTACCTCATTTTCTCTAGCCACCCTGCTGCTGCTAATTGCCGTGTCATGAAATCAGGCCAAGGGAACAGACCATGGGTGATTTGGTCATCTAAGAAGTACCAAAGATGACTTTGAATGCAAAAACACCTCTATAGACTTATTTTTCTAAACAAAAACTATGGAATAGCTGTAATTGGCTGCCTTAAGAGCCAGAGTGACAATAGTTTTGTTTTGATTTTTAAATACACCTAACAGCACATCACAGTATAATTATTAAGGGATTTTAGATCTTTCAGATGTGGCAAGTTTTGGTTATTTGATTTAACAAAAAGTTAATTAGGTCTCAAGTGCTCAGAGTAAGAATATTTTGACAAGATAAGAATCCATGCTCTCTGGGCAGACTACACAAAGGTCAAAAATAACCTTCCAATACCTCTTATTTACAACAGACTGGAATATTCCAAGAGATTTTAAGCTATCAGGTCCATCATCTTTATCATACTGAAGTTTCTTTTGTTCATTAGTTTTAATATGCTCTTATATGTGTATACGAGCTTAAACACACACAAAAAAAGTATCACTATGTAACTATATCACTTTTAGCTTTCAATGATCACTTTAAAATATAAACAACTTTATCATATTAAAAGTTAAGGTGTATATTACATTGAATTTACTATCTCAAATGAAGCTTTACAAAAAGCAGGTCGAAATGGTGCTAAGTGACTCAATACCTTTTCTCTATGAATTTAAATTTTTTTAATTGTATTGGTAACCAAAAATTTCTCGTAAATTTACCCAACTTAATATTATCCTAAAATATTCAAGCCATTTAAGTTACACTACAGAGCAATACAATCACTGGTGATATTAAAAGGTGGTCAAAGGGATGACATTGAAAAATTATAAAAGGCAATGCAAGTGCAGTAACTAAGTGAAAGCAACTTGCAAAACTAAAGTTCAAAAACATCAATCTTTTTTTGATAGTAAAGTCATCATTCATTATAGTTCAATTTAACTGTATGCATATTTGTATTCTTTGTAACCAGAAATATTTTGTGGAAACAAAGATAATCTGTCTGACCCATAAACCAGTATTGAAAAATTTAGAAAGTTTATTAATTTGGCTTTTCCATGAAAAAAAAAACAAGTCTTACATAAATGCAATAAAATGAAATCAAGCAAATCTGATGTTTGTTTTCATTACATCCCACATGTGATAAAATCAGGAAATCCTGATTAACAGAATATAGCTGTTTAGCAAACAAATCTGATTTGTTCACAGATTTACTTTGATTAGGAGTAATGTGCAAACCTAGATCCATATGTAATTTTCTATTAATTTCTCAGGCACTAAAAATATTTTACAAAAGGTAAAATACATTTTTGGCAACTAATTGCTGACTCAACACTTAATTATATTCCTTTTTCTTTCCTTTAGTAATAGATATACATCTAGTGAGCACTAGGTATGGGTCCCTATGAGCAATTCATCTTCTAGAATGTCCTAAAAAAGTGCTCTACTGGTACATAGGCCTGCAAATTCAAACAGACCCTTGTCATTACCTATTCCTTTTCCCTCTAGGAGGGAGAACTTTTTTCTCAACTGAACATACAAGAAGCTAGCCACAAATTCAGCCACAGCCAAAAGTAAATACACATACAGAAACCTTTGCAGAAAAAAAAAAATGTTGATAGAGAAAAGCAAATAAAATTGAATTCCTAGGCTGGGTACTGTGGCTCACGCTTGTAATCCCAGCACTTTGGGAGGCCAAGGCAGGTGGATCACTTGAGCCCAAGAGTTCGAGACCAGCCTCCCCAACATGGTGAAACCCCATCTCTGCAAAAAATACAAAAATAAGCCAGGCGTGGTGGTGCGTGCCTGTAATCCCAGCTACTAGGGAGGCTGAGTCACGAGAATGGCTTGAACCTGGGAGGCAGAGGTTGCAGTGAACTGAGATCACACCACTGCACTCCAGCCTGGGTGACAGAGAAAGACTCTGTCTCAAAAACCAAAACTCCTAAAAGTGGCTACATCCCTGTGAACAGGTAACTTCCCACCGTCATCATTGTTTTTTATAATTTCACCAGTGTTCGGCTGTATGATAAACTATTGTAGGTCACTGCTTTCTCTTCCTTACTCTGGGGAGTTTCACTGTCCCCAGCCATGGGATTTCTTACAAAGGTAGCACTGATACTCACCTTCAACTCCATTTCTCAGCTTCATTTTCTTGAAAGTTTCATAAACTTTTAGATATCAATAGTGGTGCCACTGCTGGGCCTCCATACCTAGGCTTCCTGTCCTTAAACCTAACTGGGTCTACCAGACAGTCACTGAGATGTTCTCTGGGCATCTGGCCGGATCTTTCACACTTTTGTGTTGAAAGACAATAACCAGCTCTTGTCATTTCTAACTAGTCTACAGTCATGACTGATGCAACAAGAATTTAATTTTTGAAAGACAAAGATGTTACAACTATAAGACAGATGTATAAATTGCCACTGCATTTGGACAGGAAATGTCAAAAGAGGCCAATTGTTCACATCTAAGCAGAAACTTGCCAATTAGTTCAGCAGCTCTGGGACAAGGTTACTGAGATGAAGAATATCTCAAAAACAAATATATCATTCTTTGATCCAGTGTCTGCTTTCTATTTTACTGGCCCCTTGTAGGTGAGCACATCTTGGCACTCTCCAAAACTATACATACCAAATTCTGACAATGTTAACTTTGCAAACTCATATAAACAGATCAGAGCATTGTCAAGATTAGGTTGAAATCATTTATAAGAGAACCAGTAGAATAACACAGCCAACAAGATAATGATATTAGAAACTTGGATTTACATAGTGAATGAGAAAAGGAGTGCTGAAATAAGAATAGATCTAAGATATGGTAGTGCTTTACTTACCTGGGTGTGTTTAGCTTGCACTGAAATTCACTTTTCCTTAAACAATTCCTCCCATTCTGCCAAACCATCAGGGCAAGGGCAAATCTTGTTTAGGGTAAAGCCAGGAAGGTAAATGCAATTAAATTTTAATATAAATTGCTAAAAACTACATGGAAAAGTTCAGCATACCAGAAAAACTAGATTTTAAGATTTTTAGCCAACCACAAATATAAAATGTTCATTTGATTCAATTAGTATAGTTTACCTCAAAAGAAAAAGAAATCAAATAATACAGATTAGTAGATAATAACCTCTAATCTCACTGAAAACAATGATTATATGGTACCTACTTTTCTACTGCCACAGAATTTAACACATTATGGTGTTAAATAAATATTTGTTAAATTAGTAAATTCATCAAATACTTATGAAGCAAATATAGTAATAAATGAATGAAATATTGACAAAATGCATTTATACCTTTCAGACTTGTAAGGCCTTCCTTCCTGCCATGATTAAAGCTAACCATGGTCACCTGGTTTGTATTTCAAGTATAGCAGGAGTAGTTGGTATTAATGGACTATCAGATGAGTACTTTGTTTCACCATGTGTCACAGAAGTCAGAAATTAGGACTCTTCCAAGATAGATAGAAGCTGTTCCTGCATCAAGGGGAAATCTCTGGAATATTGAACTCTATTTATAATTCCAGCATTCTCTTCTATTTCCAGAAGGAGATATATTCTCTTCTAAAAAAAAAAAAAAAAAAAAAAACAGCCAGAATATGCCTATTGGCTTTGGTCTTCTTGGGTTAGGAAACACTGATATGATTTCCATCTTTTTGTTGGGTGTAGAGTGTGGATATGTAGGAGTGGAGTGTTTGGCCACATAAATTGACTCTGACAGGAATGCTTTGTCCCCAAGGACAAGCCACAAAAAGGGGAAGGAGATTCAATTTTTAAAATAATTCCAAGAATTAACTTGTCAAGCTCTATTACTAATAGTTCCTCACTTTTTTTCAGATTATTCTGCAAGTAAATTTGCAGGCTTTGGCTTTGCTGAATCTCTCTTTTTTGAATTAACTACGATAAAGAAAACTGAAGTTAAAACCACCATCGTGTGCCCAATTTCATCAACACTGGAATGTTTGAGGGCTGTACAAGCAAGTTAACTCTTAAAGTAATCTTTGCTCTTATAACAAACTTCCACTATATGTCATCATCTGATCATTTTGAAGTTTTGAAATTGGAGAGTAAAACAAAAGAAACAATGTGAATGACTAATTTAGTAAAAGAAAATTTCAATATGTATGACATTTATAAATTTATTCAATTTAAAGACAATAATATAGTTATGAGGCTTATGGTATAGTAAAAATTTAAACCTAAAATACTAATCAGTATATTAAAATATAAAATAAATTAATACTGAGAACTTTGAAAATATTTTGTATTGTAGTATTGAGAAGATAACTTTTTCCTAAAGAGAATATAAAGGTATAAATAACCTCTGAAATAAAATATTTTGTAAAATTGATTAATATATGGGGGTAAATAATGCAGAGTGACATTTTGGTATGAAGGTTAAATTTATCTAGAACAGCCCAAACTAGGATGCAAATGTGATATGAGAGCTTTTACATACGGATCCAGTCAGTGAGTATATTGGAAAGTGTAAACTGGATATGAGGACGAGTGTAGTCATTATGATCATTAAAAAAGAGACTGACACAATCCAAATGACATGAATCAACTTTATTTGTGGGACATGGAGACAGCCAACAGAAAGCCTGGCTTAGAGGCAATGAAACTATTTAGAGTCTAGTGAAGCTTTAAAATTAAATAGAAGTTCCAAAACAAGTGGTCAAGAGCTGACAGAATGTATAGGGGAAAGCTCTCCCCAAAGAGCCATGTATTAAGCTGGTCAAAATTAGCAAAGACAATCATTTAAAATTTAAATGTTAAAAGACACAAACAAAGCTATATCTTGAAACCAGCAAAAGGAAAAAAAAGGTCTCATCATGTACAAAGGAACCCAAATGTGATTAATGGCTGACACCTCAACAGAAATAATGAAAGTCAAAAGGCAGTGGTATAACATATTCAAAGTACTGGGGGGAAAATTACCCACCAAGAATCTTATATCCAGCAAAAGTCTCTTTCAAAAATGAAAGCAAAAGGAAGGCAAACTGAAACAGAGAATTTGTTGCTTAGCATACTACCTCACAAGAAATATTAATGGAAATTCTTCAAGATGAAAACAAGTGACTCCTGAGAGTAATCTGAATCCACATGAAATAAAGTGACAGTAAAGGTGACAAAGTAGGTAATTTTTAAAAGACAGTATAAATGCCTATTTCTTTTCCTTTCTTCTCTTCATTGATTATAAATACAATTGTATAAATAAAAGGTACATAATAGTTTTATTTGGCCTACTACATATAGAAATGTAATATTTTTGAAAATAACAGCACAAAGGACGTGAGTGGGGACAAAATTATATTGAAGTAAGTAAACGATACCAGATAGTAACTCAAATCCACAGGAAGAGCTGAAGAGAACCAGAAATGAAGAAGAGTGGAAAACTAAGAAAAATCAATGAAACCAACAACATTAATGATCAACAAAATTAACAAAACTTTAGTTAGACCGACCAAGAAAGAAAAAACAGAGAAGTCTCAAACTACTAAAATCAGGAATAAAAAAGAGGACCTCACTACTGGTAATGCTGCAGAAAGGAAAAGGACCATAAGGAAATACTACGAAAAATTATGTGCCAAGAAACTAGGTAACTTAGATGAAATGGAATAATTTCTACAGAGACACAAGCTAACAAAACTGACTCATGAAGGAAAAAACATCTGAATAGACTTAAAGATATTAAATTAGTAATCTAAAAAAAATTCCCACAAGAAAAATCCCAGATCCAGAGGGCTTCATGGGAAATTCTATAAAACTTTTTAAGAAGAATAGCTACCAAAATTTCAAAAATTTCCAAAAAGATAGAAAATGACTGACCACTTCCCAACTCACTCTATGAGGGCAGGATGACCTTGATACTAAAACTACGCAGAGACATCACAAGAAAATAAAACCAAAGATCAATACCTGTTATGAACATAAACACAAAAATCCTCAATAAAATACCAGCAAACTGAATCCAGCAACCTATCACATTAAGACATAATGATTAAAGAGGATTTATCCTGGGAATGTAAGATTGGGTTAATATTTAAAGAGAATTTAACACAGTACATCATTCAGTAGAACAACAAAAGCTGCATGATCATGTCAAAACACACAGAAAAAGCATTAGACAAAATCCAGCACACTTTCAAGATAAAAACACCAAGAAAGTAGAAATAAAAGGGAACTTCCACGACCTGATAAGTGGCATCTATGAAAAAGCCAGAGCTAACATCATGTTTAATGCTGAAAGATTGGATGCTTTCCCCACAAGGTCAAGAACAAGACAAGGCTATCCATATTCACCACTCTGATTCAACTACTGTTCAATAGAACATTTAGACAAAATATTAAAAAAAGATATTCAGATTGGAAAAAAGGAGCAAAATTATCTTTATTCTCAGATGACATGATCTTGTATATAGAAAATCCTGAAGAATACGTATGTGCACACACACAGACACACACAATTACATCTACAAAATGAATTCAGCAAAGGATCAATATTCATAATCAATGTACTAAACTCATTTGTATTTCCATACATCTGAAATGAATAACCCAAAAATGAAATTAGTAAAACAAGTCTATTTAACAATAGCTTCAAAAATAATAAAATACTTAGGAACAAATTTAACAAAAAAAGTACAAAACTTATCCTATGAAAATTTACAAAACATCTTCAAAAGAGATTAAAGAAAACTTAAATAAAAATAAATCCCACGATCACGGATTGGAAGACTTAATATTGTTAAGACACTAATACTCCCCAAATTGATCTACAGATTGAATGTAATTCCTTTCAAAATTCTAGCTGCTTTTTTTGCATGCCTCGACAAGTGGATTCTAAAATTTATGTGGAAATGCAAGGTACTCAGAAAGCCAAAGCCATCTTGAAAAAGAAGAAAATTGGATGGAATCACACTTCCCCATTTCAAAACTTACTATAAAACTATACTAATCAAGACAGTGTCAAACTTTCTTAAGGATAGACATATATAGATCAACAGAATAGAACTGAGAGTCCAGAAATAAGCTCTTACATTTTTGCTCAATTGCTTTTCAACAACGGTGTCAAGACAATTCCAATAGTGCTGGGACAACTTGATAGCCATATGCAAAACAACGAAGTTGAACCTCAACCCCTACATCATATACAAAAATTAACTCAAAATAAATCCAAAAGCTAGCTGTAAGAGATAAAATCATAAAACTCTTAAAGAAAAATGATGTAAATTTCCATGACCTTGAATTAAGCAATGGTTTGTTAGCTATGACGTCAAAATACAAGCAACAACAGAAGATAAATAAAGTAGTTTCATCAAAATTAAGTACTCTTATGCTTCAAAGGACAACATCGGTAAAGTAAAAATACAACTCAAAGAATGAGAAAAGATTTTTGCAAATCTTAGAGCTAATAAGGGACTTGTGTCCAGAATATATAAATAATTCCTGATGACTCAACAATTTTTAAAAGCCCAACTTTTAAGAATAGCGAAAGCTCTGAACAGATATTTCTTCAAATAAAGATGGCCAGGCGTGGTGGCTAATGCCTCTAATCCCACTTTGGGAAGCTTAGGTGGGTGGATCACCTGAGATCAAGAGTTTGAGACTAGCCTGGCCAACATAGTGAAACCCCATCCCTACTAAAAATACAAAAATCAGCCAGGTATGGTGGTGCACGCATGTAATCCCAGCTATTGAGGAGGCTGGGGCATGAGAATCACTTGAACCCAGGAGGAGGAGGTTGCAATGAGCCGAGATTGTGCCACTGCACTCCAGCCTGGGCTACAGAGTGAGACTCCATTAAAAAAAAAAAAAAGATATAAGCGGTCAGTGGTCAATGTGTACATAAAATGATATGCACCATCATCAATCACCAGGGAAATGCAAATCAAAAGCACAATGAGAAAGTACTTCAAACACCCTAAGATGGCTAAACTCAAATAGATAGATAATAACAAGTGTTGATGAGAATGTGGAGAAACTGGAATCCTCATACATTGCTGATGGAATTATAAAATGGTCCAGCCGCATTGGAAAACAGCTTGACAGTTCTTCAAAAAGCCAAAGAGTAAGTTAGCATATTTGAACTCCTAGCCATATACCTAAGAGAAATGAAAATGAAATTTTTTATACAAATGTTCATAGCAGCAATATCCAAATTGTGAAAACAACCCAAATGTTCATCAAGTGATGAATGAATGAATAAACAAAATGTGGTATGTTGATACAACTAAATATTATTCAACCATAAAAAGCAATGAAATTTGAAACATGCTCCCACATGGATATCCCTTGAAAACGTTATTTTAAGCAAAAGAAGCCAGACACAAAAAGCCACATATTGTATGATTCCATTTATATGAAATAGCCAGAATAGGCAAATCTACAAAAACAGAAAGTAGACTATCGATTGCCAGGGACTGAAGGAAAGGCCAAGGAGAAAATGACTGCTAATGTGTACGAAGTTTTTTGGGGGAGTGATGAAAATATTCTAGAATTAGATAGCGATGAACAATTTACTGAATATACTAAAAATCACCACATTTTATGTTTTAAGGCAGTGAATTTTATGGTATATGAATTATTTCTCAATAAAGCTGTTATTTAAAAACAATGAATAACTTCACATTAATTTGGAAGGCATAATATAAAAGACAGACAATAACAGTATTGTAAGGATATGGATAAATTGGAACCCTCGAACACTGATGGTGGTACTGTAAATTGGTGCAACTGTTTTGGAAAATACTTTGATAGTTCCTCAAAATGTTAAACATAGAATTACCACATGGCCTAGCAATTCCACTCCTAGGTATATATCCAAGAGAAATGAAAATACATGTCCCCACAAAAAACTTGTACACAAATGTTTATGCAGCATTATTCATAACAGCTGAAAGGTAAAAACAATCTAAATATCCATCAACTGATGAATGGTTAACCAAAGTGTGTCACATCCATGTGAAAGAATATATATGATGCAAGAATTCAACAAAAATTAGCAAAACATTCTGTGAAAAGTAATTGATTATATGGTGTTTATAACAAAAAGTAATGTATATTTTATTAGTAGTAATAAATCATGTACTATACATGTTTTATCTCAGTAACATTTATAATAAACTTATGTATATGTACATATGTAGTTATATCTAATGTAAGTATACTTATATACATTTTTAAGCTATTTACTTTGTTTCTAACATTATTATTAAAATAATATTAGTAAGAATTGTTAATATGTGACTAAGTTTTATTAAAAGCTCGAGTGTTAAGATCACAGAAAGAATATGACCAGCCAGGATAAGGGGGCATGGTAGCCAGAGAAGTCAGTGATGTTAAATGATAACTTGTATAAAATTGGTGTCCTTAGATAAACAAACGTAAAAAAAAACAGTCTCCAGAAAAAGAAAGATTCACAATCCTAAAATGGTAGAGAATTAAACAATGATCTGTAGATTCTATTTTTAAATAATCATTAGAGCCCTTTAGGCTATAGTTCTGGAAAACTTTAGGAGAATAAAATATAAAGACTAACTGTCAACATTCAGTTGTGGAAAATTGATCAGATTCCCAAAATCAGCTGAGATAAACAGAATTTTTGAGGGAAGTGTGGTTCAACTAATTAAGCAGAACAATATAAAAGTATAAAATATCTTATGTGATATTTATTTATATTCTGATCCATTTCAACTATTGATTTCACAAACATCTATTTCTGCTTAATGTTGTAACAATGATCTACCTAAACTGACACATTACACATGTTCAAGAGATTTTTTTTTTTTTTTGGTAAGATAATTTTTGCTATTTTGCTTTTTTTTTTTTTTTTTTTTTTTTTGAGATGGAGTCTCACTCTGTCACCCAGGCTGGAGTCAGTGAGGCAATCTCTGCTCACTGCAACCTCCACTTCCTGGGTTCAAGTGATTCTCCTGCCTCAGCCTCCCAAGTAGTTGGGATTACAGGCATGGGCCACCACACCCGGCTAATTTTTGTATTTTTAGTAGAGATGGGGTTTCACCATGTTGGCCAGGCTGGTCTTGAACTCCTGACCTCAGGTGATCCATCCACCTCAGCCTCCCAAAGTGCTGGCATTAGCAATTGGGCTGTGCCTGGCTGCAATTTTGCTTCTTAATAGTATACAACTATGGGATGTTTGGGAGGGACAGAGAGGGAAGAAAGAAGCAAAAAATCTAAAAGCTAATCCCAGCACTTTGGGAGGCTGAGGTGGGCAGATCACGAGGTCAGGAAATCAAGACCACCCTGGCTAACACGGTGAAACCCCGTCTTTACTAAAAATACAAAAAAATTAGCCGAGCGTGGTGGTGGGCACCTGTAGTCCCAGCTACTCAGGAGGCTGAGGCAGGAGAATGGTGTGAACCCAGGAGGCGGAGCTTGCAATGAGCCAAGATTGTGCCACTGCACTCCAACGTGAGCGACAGAGCGAGACTCTGTATCAAAACAAACAAACAAAAAAATCTAAAAGCAATTACTTCCATATGTTTAGACCATCACACAGCAGAAAATCAACAAAAGCAGGAAGTTTACTCCAGGAAATTAAATATATTAGCACTAGTCCTATTACTGATCATAAGAGAAAACACAAGGCAATTCCTAAGATTTGCATTTTGTTTGACTAGTTTTTGTTTGTTTGTTTGTTTGTTATTATTATTATTATTTTTTAGATGGAGTCTCACCCTGTTGCCCAGGCTGGAGTGCAGGGGTGCGATCTCGGCTCACTGCAAACTCCGCCTCCCGGGTTCAAGCGATTCTCCTGCCTCAGCCTCCTGAATAGCTAGGATTACAGGCGCCCACCACCACACCTGGTTAACTTTTGTATTTTTAGTAGAGATGGCATGTCTCCATGTTGGCCAGGCTGGTCTCAAACTCCTGACCTCAGGTGATCTGCCCACCTCGGCCTCCCAAAGTGCTGGGATTACAGGCGTGAGCCACTGCAGCTGGCCTTTGTTTGACTGTTTAAAGCTGTATGTTATAGTTCCATATCTGAAATTTCATAATCAATGCCCTATGATGACAGCAAAAAGATACCAGTCTGATGATATCACTATTTGTTATTGTTATTCCAGGTATCCGTTTCTGTTACCAATTCTGGAGCAGGAGTATGTGGCCAAAAAAATTTTAAATGCTATTTTAGAGGAACAAGTTTATTTAATGATATCCAAATTTGCATATATCGGATTGATTCTTAAACAGTAAGTTAATAATGACCTCACTATCATTCTGGTTATTGTGAACAAATTGTCCAATCACTGCTACCTCTTTTGCATAGAAAGCAACTTTATATATTTACTTAATGGTAAGAGGAAGAACCTTAATAGAGCAAAAACAACTTATCGGACTATTGCTGTGTCTTGGTTGCTTCAGACACTGACTAAATTTAACAATTATTTAGGTCTTGCAAAACACACATTTTTTGTTTCAACACAAATAAGTAACAAATTATTTGGGGTTTTTTGTTTGTTTTTTATGTTTTTGGTTTCGGTCAACTATTTAGTTTGGTTAGTGTAGAGCTCTACTTTGAAAACAAGGGACAAAAAAACACAAGTATGTTGCCAGAAAAATATTAAGGGTATTTTACAAGTTCTTCATTTTATTTTGTGAAATAGCTCCAGCAACTTCATACAAGGCCCATGCTATGAATTCCAGGTATTTGTTCATGGATTCCACCCAGGTCCAGATTTAGCATTTATGGGGTGACTACTACATGCCAGCTACTGTGCTAATAGCTTTGTGTGAATTTTATCAATTTAGGAAATCTGAGGTTTAAAGACAGTAATTTTTGCAGGGTTAAACAACTAATAATATGTGCTGCAACAAAGTTTCAAACTGAAGTTTCCAATTTGATTACAGAGCTTAAGGTCTTACCGTCAAGAAATACTCCTCCTCTGCTGTAAGTAGTAGCAGAGTAGAAAGCACAAGCAGAGATTCACTATTACAAAATTATGTTACTGATAAATAAAGTACTTTCTTTACTATTTATATCTATTTAACATATTTCCTATTCATCCTTAGCTACCCTGATTGCTCAGCTAGGTCAAAGTCCCACATTGTACATTCCATCACACCTGACCCTGGTTTTTGGCGCACTCATTTCACCCGTGGTTACTTGCTACCTTGCATGATCCCTAAGAACAGAAAATATTGTCTGAATTGTTTCCTGCTCCTTGCCCCAGCCTAGGACAATACCTAACGTGTAATTAGCATGCCATAAATATTTGCCACATCGAGCTGAATTGAGCATAACTGAGCTGGATACAGCCTCTATCCTCAAGGAACTAAAACAATGGTTCTTCATCTTGGATGCACATTGTAATCACCCAGGGAACATTTAAAACTACAGATTCCTGGCTCCTACCCTCCAGAGATTCTGCTTTAACTGGTCCAGTTTTTTTTTCTAGTTTTGCTACCTTTTGTTAGTCTAGTAAATAAGGATATACATAGTCTTTCCACAGAACTCAGGGGGTGTGATACAGGGATAAATTGTGGCTTGAACTTTGGTGCTTTTCAAAGCTCTGGTGATTCCAAGGTGTAGCCAGGGTTGAGAGCCATTGGTGTTGAGGATGGTGATGGCACTTGGGGATGACACAGCACTTTTCTCTTCAGCCCTCCCATTAAGTGACATTTTGAACTTTGTATAATTTGCACTTACTCTTTGCAAAGTAGTTTATTTGACTCCTGTTAAAGGATCATAATTTTTTTCTCTGCTTTTCTTCTAGAATAATATCTCCAAAAATGTTGATTGCCTTTGGTGAGTACCTTGGAGTGGACACTTGCATGGCTTCTTTCAAAGGGAGAAAGAAAGCAAATGAACTTCAGACTGAAACTGAAGGGAAACACCAGAAGCTCAAGACTCAAACATGAGAATCAAAAAGTGTTCTAAGGATAAACTATTCACAATTCCTCCTAATGCTTAAAGGATTGCAGTCTACCAAGGATTACTGAAGCTTTCAAAAGTGTCAATTGTGTTTCCTGGACATAGTTTACACACCAATTATTTTTCTAAGCATTCAAGTAATCTATCAAGTTTTTCTTATCATTTTTTAGCATTATAAATCAGGACATTACAGTCTTTTCAATGGACTTTGAACATAATATGTTTATAAAAACATATTAATGCAAGTTGACCTTAATTTAATTTTAAAATAGATAATATATAATACCTTTGGAAGAGAGATAATTATAAATAATGACCTTATAAGTCAGTTTTTTATTTTGATAATTTTTAAACATCAGCTTTAAAGGTACATATTAGTTTCATAATTAAGAAAAATAATGTTTGCCTCACAAAGTAAAGGCATATTTGTGTTGCCTATTCATTCCTAATAGAATTAGATGTTCATTTCAAGACCCTTAGTGGGATTGAACCTGAATATTTGATAAAACATATCTGTAACTTATCATTTCTTTTGCATCTGAATATGTCAAACTTTTAGCTCTTTTACTCCACTAAAAAAAGTACAAATTAGAATTATATACACTATTGGTTTGAAAATGAAACATTTTCATACTTAATTCAACAGAGTGCCATTTTAACTGATGTATTTGAATACATGACATAACCTTTCTTTTAAAATCCTTTATCCTCATGAGAAATGGGCACAACATATGCCACCTATGTGGCAAACATTCCTAACAATCTCACCTCTGGGCTGGGAATAGTTCTTGAGCTGTAATCACCATACAATAGTCTAGCTTTATCTCCACTGGGCTCCAGACCTACTGAGTAATGGTAACATCAAAAACTGAAATTTCAAGTAAAGTAAAGCACATATTCAGTTAACCAAAAAGTGAGCACTCATTTTATCAGATCTATCCTAGTATTAGAGACATAATATTTCTATGTTCATGCAAATAAAAAGCATAGTTTAACTTGAGATGAAAAAAAGTGAGAAAAAAATTTTAATACAGAAATAAAACATTCTAAACAAGCAATATTTGTAAGAAAATGAAACTTATCTTTTAACGAGCTTGTGAGTAAAACCTTTCTAAAATTTTGATATCTCTCTGCCTTCTTAAATGAAGTATTCAAAGCACAGTTTAACTTTTCTTTCATGCCGCAGGAGCATTAACATATTTTTGCCTAGCTCAGTTGACACCCAGCAGGGGTTTTTGAAGGGCCATTTTCTTCTAAATAAACTGATCCACAACCCCTCACTCAGGTGTCAGACGACCTGACATATCAGCTTTTGCTTCACTCAGCCAAGAATGTATCCTGCTACTTGTAAAGCTGAATCTATAAGATGGACTTCTATTGGCATGCCTAACATGTCTATGCATTTATGTGTTGTGTACACAATGTTTCAGTACTGAAAATATACTTTAAAAAGCTCTAATTAAAAAGTGGGCAAAGGATATGAACAGACACTTCTCAAAAGAAGACATTTATGCAGCCAAAAGGCATACGAAAAAATGCTCATCATCACTGGCCATCAGAGAAATGCAAATCAAAACCACAATGAGATACCATCTCACACCAGTTAGAATAGCGATCATTAAAAAGTCAGGAAACAACAGGTGCTGGAGAAGATGTTGAGAAATAGGAACACTTTTGCACTGTTGGTGGGACTGTAAACTAGTTCAACCATTGTGGAAGTCAGTGTGGTGATTCCTCAGAGATCTAGAACTAGAAATACCATTTGACCCAGCCATCCCATTACTGGGTATATACCCAAAGGATTATAAATCATGCTGCTATAAAGACACATGCACATGTATGTTTATTGCGGCACTATTCACAATAGCAAAGACTTGGAACCAACCCAAATGTCCAACAATGATAGACTGAATTAAGAAAATGTGGCACATATACACCATGGAATACTATGCAGCCACAAAAAAGGATGAGTTCATGTCCTTTGTAGGGACATGGATGAAGCTGGAAACCATCATTCTCAGCAAACTATCGCAAGGACAAAAGACCAAACACCACATGTTCTCGCTCATAAGTGGGAATTGAACAATGAGAACACATGGACACAGGAAGGGGAACATCACACACAGGGGCCTGTTGTGGGGTGGGGGGAGGGATAACATTCAGAGGTATGCCTAATGTTAAATGATGAGTTAATGGGTGCAGCACACCAACATGGCACATGTATACGTATGTAACAAACCTGCACATTGTGCACATGTACCCTAAAACTTAAAGTATAATTTTAAAAAAGGAAAAAATAAAAAAATAAAAATAAAATAACTAAAAAAGTAAAAAAAAAAAAAAAACAAGATGTTGGTGAAGATGTGGAGAAAAGGAAACACACACTGTTGGTGGGAAAGTAAATTGGTACAATATTTGTTGAAAATAATATGAGGATTTCTCATAGAACTGAAAAATAAACTACTGTTTGATCCACCAATCTCATTACTGGGCATATATCCAAAGGAAAGAAGTCATTACACCAAAAAGATATTTGCATTTCTGTTTTTCACAGCACTATTCATTCACAATAGCAAATATATGGAATCAACCTAAGTATCCATCAATAAAGGACTGGATAAAGAAAATGTTTATATATATATATATATATATATTCTTTTCAGCATGGAATACTACTATACCACTATATATAGAATACTACTACTATAAAGAAAATATTTATAAATAACATTTTATATATTTATAAAATATATATACTATATATACCTCTATACTTATATCTATAATGTCATATATACATATATACAGATAGATAGATAGATGATAGATAGATAGATAGATAGATAATAGATAGATTAAAAAAAACACTGAACCAGACACTGGTTCTGGTATCAAGGTAATGCTGCCTTATAGAATGAATTAGGAAGAATTCCCTTTCCTTCAATTTTCTAGCATAGTTTGAGAATTGGTATTTGTCCTTCTTTATAAGTTTGGTAGCATTCAGCAGTAAAACCATGAGGTCCTGAGCTTTTCTTTGTTAGGAGAAATGTTACCACTGATTCATCATCATTACTTATTATTGGTCTCCAAGTTTTCTATTTATTTTTGGTTGACTCTTGGTAGGTTGTGAACCTCAAGGAATTTATGCCTTTCCTCTAAATTTATCAATTTGTTGGCGAATAGTTGTTAACAATATTCTCTCATTATCCTTTGTATATCTGTGGCATCAGCTTCATGCCTCCTTTTTTGCTTCTGATTTATTTGTGCCTTCTTTTTTTTCTTAGTCAGCCTTGCTATTAGACTATTAATGGATTGTTAATTTTATCTTTTCAAAAAACCAATTTTGTTTTGTTGATCTCTTTTATTGTCTTTTTGATCTCTATTTTGTTTACATTCTGATCTTTATTGTTTCTTTCCTTCCACTAATTTGGAGTTTGGTTTATTTTCTCTTTTCTAGTCCCTTGAGGTGATTCATTGGGTCATTTATTTAAAATTTTTCTACCTTTTTGATGTGGGCATTTATTGCTATAAATTAACCTCTTAGTACTGCTTTTGCTGTATCCCATATATTTGGTGTTTTTCTTGTTGTTGTTGTTGCTGCTGCTGGGTTTTTTGTTGTTGTTGTTGTTGTTGTTTAGACATAGTTTCTCTCTTGTTGCCTAGGATGGAGTGCAATGGTGCAATCTTGGCTTACTTCAACCTCCACCTCCCAGTTTCAAGCGATTCTCCTGCTTCAGCCTCCTGAGTAGCTGGGACTGCAGGTGCATGCCACCATGCCCGGCTAATTTTTGTATTTTTATTAGAGATGGGTTTTCACCACGTTCACCAGGCTGGTCTCAAACCCCTGACCTCAGGTGATCTGCACACCTCAGCCTCCCAAAGTGCTAGGATTAGAGGTGTGAGCCACTGCGCCCAGACTCCCATATGTTTTAGTATGTTGTGTTTCCATTTTCATCTTTCATGAAATGTTTTCATTGTAAAGAATATCTTCTCTTACAAGAATTGTACCTAGGGCGAAACATTCTTTTTCTACGAGGAATTTAAGGAACTTCTCAGAAAAGAGAATGAGCCCTCTCTGATCCAAGAAGCAGGAATGAGAACAGCAGGCAATCCTTGGCTCGCTTTTGCCCTTTGATTTACTCAAGTGTACAACCTTAAGGATAAATATGAATTGTTTAGGACATTAGAAGGGTTCTTGAGAGACTGTGTGGATTAAAAAGATAGTGATACACTAGCTAGATAAAAGATAAACTTTCAGGGGAAGGACAAACCCTAACATGGGAATTTCATTGTGTTTCTGTTGTGTGTTATGGGATATGGATTATCTTTCTCATCTATTCTCAAAATTTTTCAGTTAGTGCCCTGTGGAGATAAATCTGTTTTGAGTGATGCTATTGATATAAAGTGCTAAGTATGGCCTTCAAGTGCAGCCAGGATAAAAGTAGTTTGGCCCATAAAAGCCCCCCATACTTGGATCACATAGAGGCAAAAAAAATATGTGTGTGTGTGTGTGTACATATATACACACACACACATATACACATATACATAGATATACATATATACATATATATACACACACACACACACATATATATACACACACACACTGGAGGCAAATCAAAGAAAATGATGAGGAAAGTAAATCATAGACTATACACAATTCTCAAAATGAAGAAAAGATGCCTCTAGCAAGCACCCCAGGGTCTGAAGCAGGAGACGGGGTTTCTCAGGGGGCTCTGGTCACAGTCAGCTTCAAGGCATTCAGTGACAAAGGACCTAAGAGTTGAGAGAATAGCTGTGCAAAGCTGGAACAGGAAGAGCAGGGCCATTGCAAAATTAAAATGTGGAGCCCTTTGTTCAAAAAGCAGGAAAAAAGTGCCATAAAATGTCCTAAAATATAAAGCTTTCTCTTTTAAAAAATATTACATTACTAATATAACATGCTAGTGATAATTTTCATATATGGGTACCAACAGAAACTTAAAAATTACCCAAAAAAATTTTTTGCTTTAATAATTTTGTATAATGCAATAAGTAATAATTTATCAATATGATAACTTGATTAGTCATGAGATTATTCTCACTCTTTTTTTGCAACTTCATTTGTTAGATCATCAAAATCTGTATCTTTTGTCACTTCATTTTCAATCAATATAATTGAAAGAAACATTTGTCACTCTAGGCAAATAAAAGATTGATGAAAATTTTTAATAATTTTTAATTTTGAGAAGAAACTTTCTGCCAACGTGACTGTCAAGAGTATCTTATAGACTCTAATAATATTGAGAGGTATTTCTGACAAATTATTTCAAAACATAAATTTTAGTACATCTACAGCTGATGAATCTCATGGAATAATTTTTCTAAGATATAACTCCTCATACACATCAATTATATGTAACTATGATATTAAACACAAATTCAGACCAGGCGCTGTGGCTCATGCCTGTAATCCCAGCACTTTGGGAGGCTGAGGTGGGTGGATCGTTTGAGGTCAGGAGTTCCAGACCAGCCTGGCTGACATGGTGAAACTGTATCTCTACTACAAATACAAAAATTAGTTGGGGGTGGTGGCAGGTGCCTGTAATCCCAGCTATTCAGGAGGCTGAGGCAGGAGAATCACTTGAACCAAGGAGGCAGAGGTTGCAGTGAGCCGAGGTCGCGCCACTGCACTCCAGCCTGGGCATGAGTGAGACTCATCTCTAAATAAATAAATAAACACACAAATTCATACAATGGCATTTTAATGTTTCCTCTGATTTGTGAATGCCATGCAAGGAACCCAAAATGGCTTGATGATTTTTATATAATTCAAAATACCTGTTTATGAATTCTGTCACTTACCTTCAGTGACAAGGAAAAGACTAATTTTAAAATTGACTTCCTTACTAATTACTGGTTCATGTGAAGCTTCAAATGAAAATAGTGTTTTTTCCATCCAACACAATGATCTTAAGATATAATTTCTATTTCTAAGCCTTTGAATATTTGCTTTGTAATGTGGCAGTTCTCAAAAACAGAAATTCTAAATATTCTAATAAATCTTTGATATGCTTTATTGAAATGTCCACGCTTACAATCTTATTTTGTAATGACTTACCACAAAGCTTACTGCCTAAACACTGGCTGTTCCTATTCTGGTGCTCAGATGGGAGAGTTAATGCTTGTGCAGATACCTCAGGGAGAGACTCTGGAGATGACAGGCAAGCCAGCCTTTCACTGCGGGTCTTGGTGCTGTCCCCATGTGGAACTGTTCTCTCTCCTGTGGGTACAGCCACTGCCATAGCCGATTCTGCTGCTGCTACCACCATAGCAGCACCAATCTGGGCCCACTTACAGGTTTAACCCTCTCCTTGGGGCTCTGCAGCACTCTAGACTCCCCCAAGGCATGCATCTGCATATAGAACCAACTACTATGTGTGCACTGCTTGCTCTGCCTGGAGCCTGAGCCCACTCATGTGTGGTCTGCTCCTGGACCAACCCTGTGTGCACACTGCCACCAGGCACATCCTCTGTGCTCATGCCCAGGCTCCATTATCCCATCGCATTTCTCTTACAAAACACAAGTTCATAGATAAATTATGTGTAATGTTAATACAGTAAAGGCAAAACATTAAACCAAGCATAAGGTCCTGCTGAGCACAAGACCGGGTGTGGCCCTGGAGGTCCCTGAAGCTGGCCCTATCCCTATGTGTCACATACTGTGCTGGAACTTCCATAAGAAAGGCCATATGGTGGAGTCAAACTCCCTTATTCAAATTCAGAATCCCAATTTACCAACTAGATAACTATTACTGAGGTTGCTAAGCCCTAGCTTTCTTATCTGTAAAATGCAAATAATAACATGCCACAACTCAGTTGCTGTAGAAATGACTTTACAACAATCCATGTAAATCTCTTAGCACAGTGCCTCAAGCATAGTAAGTGCTCAATAAATTGTAGGGCTCAATATGTTATTACCCATGAAAACAGGCAGGAGATCCTAGTGATTGAAATTGTGGCCTTGTTTAGAATACAATCCTGGTGCTAATTGCTAATGGTAAGTCTGGGCAGGTTAACTTCTCTGGGCTTCAGGTGCCTCATCTGCAATAAAACTAATTGATTAATACGTGTAAAGAACTTAGAAATTTTCTGATGCCTTACAAGTACTCAGTAAGTGTTAGCTAAGAATATTTTTTTGTCATAATTTATTCCTCACAATGCCAGGTTCCAAGATGGCCAAATAGGAACAGCTCCAGTCTACAGATCCCAGCGTGACTGATGCAGAAGATGGGTGATTTCTGCATTTCCAACTGAGGTACTGGGTTCATCTCACTGCGGCTTGTCACACAGTGGGTGCAGCCCATGGAGCATGAGCCAAAACAAGGTGGGGCATCGCCTCACCAGGGAAGCACAAGGGGTCGGGAAATTCCCTTTCCTAGCCAAGGGAAGCAGTGACAGATGGTACCTGGAAAATTGGGACACTCCCACCCTAATACTGCACTTTTCCAACAGTCTTAGCAAATGACACTCCAGGAGACTATATCCCACGCCTGGCTTGGAGGGTCCCAAGCCCATGGAGCCTTGCTCACTGCTAGCACAACAGTCTGAGATTCAACTGCAAGGCAGCAGTAAGCCTGGGGAGGGGTGTCTGCCATTGCTGAGGCTTGAGTAGGTAAACAAAGCGGCCAGGAAGTTCGAACTGGGTGGAGCCCACAACAGCTCAAGGAGGCCTGCCTGCCTCTGTAGACTCTACCTCTGGGGGTGGGGCATAGCTGAACAAAAGGCAGTAGAAACGTCTGCAGACTTAAACATCCCTGACACCTTTGAGGAGAGTAGTGGTTCTCCCAGCACACAGCTTGAGATCTGAGAACAGACAGACTGCCTCCTCAAGTGGGTCCCTGACACCCGAATAGCCTAACTGGGAGGCACCTCCCAGTAGGGGCTGACTGACATATGGCCAGCTGCCCCTATGAGACAAAGCTTCCAGAGGAAGGAACAGGCAGCAACATTTGCTGTTCTGCAATATTTGCTGTTCTGCAGCCTCTGCTGGTGATACCCAGGCAAACAGGGTCTGGAATGGACCTCTAGCAAACTCCAAAAGACCTGCAGCTGAGGGTCCTGACTGTTAGAAGGAAAACTAACAAACAGAAAAGACATCCACACCAAAATTCCATCTGTACATCACCATCATCAAAGACCAAAGGTAGATAACCCCACAAAGATGGGGAGAAACCAGAGCAGAAAAGCTGAAAATTCTCAAAATCAGAGCGCCTCTTCTCCTTCAAAGGAACACAGCTCCTCACCAGCAATGGAACAAAGCTGGATGGAGAATGACTTTGACAAGTTGAGAGAAGAAAGCTTCAGATGATTGGTAACAACAAACTTCTCCAAGCTAAAGTAGGATATTCGAACCCATAGCAAAGAGGCTAAAAACCTTGAAAAAAGATTAGATGAATGGCTAAACAGAATAAACAGCCTAGAGAAGATGTTAAATGACCTGATGGAGCTGAAAACCACGGCACAAAAACTATGTGATGCATGCACAAGCTTCAGTAGCTGATTCGATCAAGTGGAAGAAAGTGTATCAGTGACTGAAGATCAAATGAATGAAATAAAGAGAGAAGAGAAGTTTAGAGAAAAAACAGTAAAAAGAAATGAACAAAGCCTCCAAGAAATATGGGACTATGTGAAAAGACCAAATCTACATCTAATTGATGTACCTAAAAGTGACAGAGAGAATGGAACCAAGTTGGAAAACACTCTGCAGGATATTATCCAGGAGAACATCCTCAACCTAGTGAGGCAGGCCAACATTCAAATTCAGGAAATACAGAGAACACCACAAAGATACTCCTTGACAAGAGCAACTCCAAGACACATAATTGTCAGATTCACCAAAGTTGAAATGAAGGAAAAAGTGTTAAGGGCAGCCAGAGAGAAAGGTTGGGTTACCCACAAAGGGAAGCCCATCAGACTAACAGCAGATCTCTCAGCAGAAACTCTACAAGCCAGAAGAGAGTGGGGGCCAATATTCAACATTCTTAAAGAAAAGAATTTTCAAACCAGAATTTCATATCCAGCCAAACTAAGCTTCATAAGTGAAGGAGAAATAAAATCCTTTACAGAGAAGCATATGCTGAGAGATTTTGTCACCACCAGGCCTGCCTTACAAGAGCTCCTGAAGGAAGCACTAAACATGGAAAGGAAAAACAGGTACCACCCACTGCAAAAACATGCCAAATTGTAAAGACCATCACTGATAGGAAGAAACTGCATCAACTAATGAGCAAAATAACCAGCTAACATCATAATGACAAGAACAAATTCACACACAACAATATTAACCTTAAATGCAAATGGGCTAAATGCTCCAATTAAAAGATGCAGACAGGCAAATTGGATAAAGGGTCAAGACCCATCAGTGTGCTGTATTCAGGAGACCCATCTCACATGCAGAGACACACATAGGCTCAAAATAAAGGGATGGAGGAAGATTTACCAAGCAAATGGAAAACAAAAAAAGCAGGGGTTGCAATCCTCATCTCTGATAAAACAGACTAAACCAACAAAGATCAAAAGAGACAAAGAAGGCCATTATATAATGGTAAAGGGATCAATTCAACAAGAAGAGCTAACTATCCTAAATATATATGCACTCAATACAGGAGCACCAAGATTCATAAAGCAAGTCCTTAGAGACATACAAAGAGACTTAGTCTTCCACACAATAATAATGGGAGATGTTAACACCCCACTGTCAACATTAGGCAGCTCAACGAGACAGAAAGTTAACAAGGATATCCAGGAATTGAACTCAGCTCTGCACCACGCAGACCTAATAGACATCTACAGAACTCTCCACCCCAAATCAACAGAATATACATTCTTCTCAGCACCACATCACACTTATTCCAAAATTGACCACATAGGTGGAAGTAAAGCACTCCTCAGCAAATGAAAAAGAACAGAAATTATAACAAACTGTCTCTCAGACCACAGTGCAATCAAACTAGAACTCAGGATTAAGAAACTCACTCAAAACTGCTCAACTATATGGAAACTGAACAACCTTCTCCTGAATGAGTACTGGGTACATAACGAAATGAAGGCAGAAATAAAGATGTTCTTTGAAACCAATGAGAACAAAGACACAACATACCAGAATCTCTGGGACACATTCAAAGCAGTGTGTAGAGGGAAATTTATAGCACTAAATGCCCACAAGAGAAAGCAGGAAAGATCTAAAATTGACACCCTAACATCACAATTAAAAGAACTAGAGAAGCAAGAGCAAACACATTCAAAAGCCAGCAGAAGGCAAGAAATAACAAAGATCAGAGCAGAAATGAAGGAAATAGAGACAGAAAAAACACTTCAAAAAATCAGTGAATCCAGGAGCTGGTTTTTTGAAAAGATCAACAAAATTGATAGACCACTAGCAAGACTAATAAAGAAGAAAAGAGAGAAGAATCAAATAGATGCAATAAAAAATGATAAAGGGGATACCACCACTGATCCCACAGAAATAAAAACTACCATCAGAAAATACTATAAACACCTCTACACAAATAAACTAGAAAATCTGGAAGAAATGGATAAATTTCTGGACACATACGCCCTTCCAAGACTAAACTAGGAAGAGGTCGAATCTCTGAATAAACCAATAACAGGCTTTGAAATTGAGGCAATAATTAATAGCCTACCAACCAAAAAAAAGCCCAGGACCAGAAGGATTCACAACCGAATTCCACCAGAGGTACAAACAGGAGCTGGTACCATTCCTTCTGAAACTATTCCAGTCAATAGAAAAAGAGGGAATCCTCCCTAACTCATTTTATGAGGCCACCATCATCTTGATACCAAAGCCTGGCAGAGACACAACAAAAAAAGAGAATTTTAGACCAATATCCTTGATGAACATTGATGCAAAAATCCTCAATAAAATACTGGCAAACCGAATCCAGCAGCACATCAAAAAGCTTATGCACCATGATCAAGTGAGCTTCATCCTTGGGATACAAGGCTGGTTCAACATAAGCAAATCAATAAATGTAACCCAGCATATAAACAGAACCAAAGACAAAAACCACATGATTATCTCAATAGATGCAGAAAAGGCCTTCAGCAAAATTCAACAACCTTCATGCTAAAAACTCTCAATAAACTAGGTATTGATGGGACTTATCTCAAAATAATAAGAGCTATTTATGACAAACCAACAGCCAATATCATACTGAATGGGCAAAAACTGGAAGCATTCCCTTTGAAAACTGGCACAAGACAGGGATGCCCTCTCTCATCACTTCTATTCAACATAGTGTTGGAAGATCTGGTCAGAGCAATCAGGCAGGAGAAAGAAATAAAGGGTATTCAATTAGGAAAAGAGGAAGTCAAATTGTCCCTGTTTGCAGATGACATAATTATATATTTAGAAAACCCCCTTATCTCAGCCCAAAATCTCCTCAAGCTGATAAGCAACTTCAGCAAAGTCTCAGGATACAAAATCAATGTGCAAAAATCACAAGCATTCTTATACCCCAATAACAGACAAACAGAGAGCCAAATCATGAGTGAACTCCCATTCACAATTGCTTCAAAGAGAATAAAATACCTCAGAATCCAACTTACAAGGGATGTGAAGGATCTCTTCAAGGAGAACTACAGACCACTGCTCAATGAAATAAAAGAGGACACAAACAAATGGAAGAATATTCCATGCTCCTGGATAGGAAGAATCAGTATCGTGAAAATGGCCATACTGCCCAAGGTAATTTATAGATTCAATGCCATCCCCATCAAGCTACCAATGACTTTCTTCACAGAATTGGAAAAAACTACTTTAAAGTTCATATGGAACCAAAAAAGAGACTGCATTGCCAAGACAATCCTAAGCCAAAAGAACAAAGCTGGAGGCATCATGCTACCTTACTTCAAACTATACTACAAGGCTACAGTAACCAAAACAGCATGGTACTGGTACCAAAACAGAGATATAGACCAATGGAACAGATCAGAGCCCTCAGAAATAATACCACACATCTACAACCATCAGATCTTTGACAAACCTGACAAAAACAAGCAATGGGGAAAGGATTCCCTATTTAATAAATGGTGCTGGGAAAACTGGCTAGCCATATGTAGAAAGTTGAAATTGAATCCCTTCCTTCCACCTTATACAGAAATTAATTCAGGATGGATTAAAGAGTTAAATGTTAGACCTAAAACCATAAAAACCCTAGAAGAAAACCTAGGCAATACCTTTCAGGACATAGGCATAGGCAAGGACTTCATGACTAAAACACCAAAAGTAATGGCAACAAAAATGGGGTGGGAAGCCTCCTAGCCAGAACTCCAGAGTGCAGACTTCACAGGAGGGGGGAAGAACTAAAGCTCTTCTTTCACAGCTGGGAGGCAGATAGCCTCCAGCAAGTTTTCAAAGTGGTCTCCCCCTCTGCCTGGAAACAGACTTGGGGATGTTGGTGGGGGCACTGTGGGAGTGAGTCGGGTCCTTTGGTTTGCATGGGAACTGGGTGAGGCCTGTGACTGCCGGCTTTCTCCCACTTCCCTGACAACCTGCATGACTCCAGGGGCAGCCATAATCCTCCTAGGTACACAACTCCCCCCATCTCCCACAGCAGCCACAGCAAGACCCACCCAAGGAGATCCTGAGTTCAGACATGCCTAGCCCCACCCCCACCTGATGGTCCTTCCCTATCCACCCTGGTATCAGAAGACAAAGGGCATATAATCTCAGTCCCTTTCCATACTACTGCAGAGGATGCTTTCTGGAAAATGCTACCTTCTGGCCGTAGGCCAACCAGCACAAAAATAGAGCATTAGGGCTGGGCACGGTGGCTCACGCTTGTAATCCCAGCACTTGGGAGGCCAAGGCGGGTGGATCACCAGGTCAAGAGATCGAGACCATCTTGGCTAACACGGTGAAACCCCACCTGTACTAAAAATACAAAAAATTAGCTGTGTGTGGTGGCAGGCGCCTGTAGTCCCAGCTACTCAGGAGGCTGAGGCAGGAGAATGGTGTGAACCCGGGAGGCGGAGGTTGCAGTGAGCCAAGATCACACCACTGCACTCAAACCTGGGTGACAGAGTGAGGCTCAGTCTCAAAAACAAACAAACAAATAAATAAATAAATAAAGCATTAAACACCAAAGCTAAGGACCCTCACAGAGTCCATTGCACCTTCCCCCACCACCACCAGAACAGGTGCTGGTATCCACAGCTGAAAGATCCATAGACGGTTCACACCACAGGACTCTGGCAGACAACCTCCAGTACCAGCCTGGAGAAGGGTAGATTCGCTGAGTGGCTAGACCCAGAAGAGAGACAACAAGCACTGCAGTTCAGCTCAAAGGAAGCCACTTCCATAGGAAAAGGGGGAGAGTACTACATCAAGGGAACACCCCGTGGGACAAAAGAATCTGAGCAACAGCCTTCAGCCCTAGATCTTCCCTCTGACAAACCCCGCCCATATGAGAAGGAACCAGAAAACCAACCCTGGTAATATGACAAAACAAGACTCTTAAACACTCCCCCAAAAAAATCACACTAGTTCACCAGCAATGGATCCAAACCAAGATGAAATCCTTGATTTACCTGAAAAAGAATTCAGGAGGTTAGTTATTAAGCTAACCAGGGAGGGACTAGAGAAAGGCGAAGCCAAGTGCAAGGAAATTCAAAAAATGATACAGGAAGTGAAGAGAAAAATATACAAGGAAATAGATAGCTTAAAGAAAAAACAGCTGACCAGATGCAGTGGCTCACTCCTGTAATCCCAGCACTTTGGGAGACTGAGGCGGGTGGATCGCCTGAGGTCAGGAGTTCAAGACCAGCCTGGCCAACGTGGTGAAACCCCGTCTCTACTAAATATACAAAAAAATTAGCCAGGCGTGGTGGCGGGCACCTGTAGTCCCAGCTATTCGGGAGACTGAGGCAGGAGAATCCCTTGAATTCAGGAGGCACAGGTTGCAGTGAGCCAAGATTGTGCCACTGCACTCCAGCCTGGGTGACAGAGCAAGACTGTGTCTAAAAAACAAAAAAAGAAAAAACAGTCAAAAATTCAGGAAACTTTGGACACATTTTTAGAAATGCGAAATGCTCTGGAAAGTCTCAGCAACAGAATTGAACAAGTAGAAGAAAGAAATTCAGAGCTCAAAGACAAAGTCTTTGAATTAACCCAATCCAACAAAGACAAAGGAAACAGAATAAGAAAATGTGAACAAAGCTTCCAAGAAGTCTGGGATTATGTTAAATGACCAAACCTAAGAATAATTGGTGTTCCTGAGGAAGAAGAGAATTCTGAAAGCTTGGAAAACATATTTGGGGGAATAATTGAGGAAAACTTCCCCAGCCTTGCCAGAGAGACCTAGACATGCAAATACAAGAAGCACAAAGAACACATGGGAAATTCACTGCAAAAAGATCTTCACCTAGGCACATTATAATCAGATTATCCAAAGTTAAGACAAAGGAAAGAATCTTAAAAGCTATGAGACAGAAGCACCAGGTAACCTATAAAGGAAAATCTATCAGATTAACAGCAGACTTCTCAGCAGAAACCCTACAAGCTAGAAGGGATTGGGGACCTAACTTCAGTCTCCTCAAACAAAACAATTATCACCCAAGGATTTTGTATCCAGTGAAACTAAGCATCAAATATGAAGGAAAGACATTGTTGTTTTCAGACAAGCCACCACTACAAGAACTGCTAAAAGGAGCTCTAAATCTTGAAACAAATCCTGGAAACACATCAAAACAGAACCTCTTTAAAGCATAAATCACACAGGACCTATAAAACAAAATACAAGTTAAAAAGCAAAAAAACAAAAAAACAAAAAAAAGTAGTCTAAGTACACAGGCAACAAGTAGCACAATGAATGCAACAGTACCTCACATTTCAACACTAACATTGAATGTAAATGACCTAAATGCTCCACTTAAAAGATACAGAACCATAGAATGAATAAGAAGTCATCAAACAACTATCTGCTGCCTTCAGGAAACTCACCTAACACATAAGGACTCATATAAACTTAAAGTAAAGAGGTAGAAAAAGGCATTTCATGTAAATGGACACCAAAATCGAGAAGGGGTAGCTATTCTTATATCAGACAAAACAAACTTTAATGCAACAGCAGTTAAAAGAGACAAAGAGGCACATTATATAATGGTAAAGGGTAAAATATCACAATCCTAAACATATATGCACGTAACACTGCAGCTCCCAAATGTGTAAAATAATTACTAATAGACCTAAGAAATGAGATACACAGCAACACGGGAACAGTGGTGGACTTCAATACTCCATTGACAGCACTAGACAGGACATCAAGACAGAAAGTCAGCAAAGAAACAATGAATTTAAACCAACCTTGGAACAAATTGACTTAATAGATACATACAGAACATTTCACCCAACAACCACAGAATACACATTCTATTCAACAGTGCGTGGAACTTTCTCTCCAAAATAGACCATATGATAGGCCATTAAATTAGCCTCAATAAATTTAAGAAAATTTAAATTATATCAAGCACTCTTTCAGACCACAGTGGAATAAAACTGGAAATCAACTCTAAAAGGAACCTTCAAAACCATGTAAAAACATGGAAATTAAATAACCTGCTCATGAATGAGCATTGGGTCATTGTCAAAAACAAAATCAAGATGGAAACTGAAAAATTCTTTGAACTGAATGACAATAATGACACAATCTATCAAAACCTCTGGAATACAGCAAAGGCAGTTCTAAGAGGAAAGCTCATAGCCCTAAACACCTACATCAAACAGTCTGAAAGAGCATGAACAGACAATCTAAGGTCACACCTCAAGGAACTAGAGAAACAAGAACAAGCCAAACCCAAGCCCAGCAGAAGAAAGGAAATAACCAAGATCAAAGAAGAACTAACGTAAATTGAAACAGAAGAAAAATACAAAAGATATATGAATCAAAAAGCTGGTTCTTTGAAAAGATAAATAAAATTGATAGACCATTACCAAGATTAACCAAGAAAAGAAGAGAGAAAATCCAAATAACCTCACTAACAAATGAAACAGGAGATATTACAACTGACACTACTGAAATACAAAAGATCAGTCAAGATTATTATGAACATCTTTATGCACATAGACTAGAAAACCTAGAAGAGATGGATAAATTCTTGGAAAATTACAACCATGCTAGCTTAAATCAGGAAGAATTAGATACCCTGAACAGACCAATAACAAGAAGCAAAATTGAAATGGTAATTAAGAAATTACCAACAAAAAATAGTTCTGGACCAGACGGATTCACAGCACAACTCTACTAGACATTCAAAGAAGAATTGGGACCAATCCTTTTGACACTATTCCACAGGACAGAGAAGGAAGGAACCTCCCTAATTCATTCTATGAAGCCAGCATCACCCTAATACCAAAACCAGGAAAGGACACAACCAAAAAATAAAACTACAGACCGATATCCCTGATAAACATGGATACTAAAGTCCTTAACAAAATACTAGCTAACTTAATCCAATGACATATCAAAAAGATAATCCACCATGATCAACTGGTCTCATACCAGGGATGCAGCAATGGTTTAACATAAGCAAGTCAATGAATGTGATACACCACATAAAAAGAATCGCTGACGACATGATCATTTACCTTGAAAAACCCTAAGGATTCCTCCAGAAAGCTCCTAGAACTGATAAAAGAATTCAGCAAAGTTTCTGGATACAAGATTAATACACACAAATCAGTAGCTCTTCTATACACCAACAGCAACCAAGTGGAGAATCAGATCAAGAACTCAACCCATTTTACAATAGCTGCAAAATAAATAAATAAATAAATAAATAAATAAATAATACTTAGGAATATACCTAACCAAGGAGGCAAAAGACCTCTACAAGGAAAACTACAAAACACTGCTGAAAGAAATCATAGATGACACAAAGAAATGGAAAAATATCCCATGCTCATGGATGAGTAGAATCAATATTGTGAAAATGACCATACTGCCAAAAGCCATCTACAAATTCAATGCAATCCCCATCAAAATACTACCATCATTTTTCACAGAATTGGAAAAAACAAATCTAAAATTCATATGGAACCAAAAAAGAGCCTGAATAAGCAAAGCAACACTAAGTGAAAAGAACAAATCTGGAGGCATCACTCTACCTGATTTCAAACTATACTATAAGGCTATAGTCACCAAAACAGCATGGTACTGATATAAAAATAGGCACATAGACCAATGGAACAGAATAGAGAGCCCAGAAATAAACCCACATACTTTACAGCCAACTGGTCTTCGACAAAGCAAACAAAAACATAAAGTGGGGAAAGGACACCCTTTTCAACAAATGATGCTGGGATAATTGGCTAGCCACATGTAGAAGAGTGAAACTGGATCCTCATCTCTCAGCTTACATAAAAATCAACTCAAGATGGATTAAGAACTTAAACCTAAGACCTGAAACTATAAAAATTCTAGAAGATAACATTGGAAAACCCTTTCTAGACATTGGCTTAGGCAAGGATTTCATGACCAAGAACCCAAAAGCAAATGCAGTAAAAACAAAGGTAAATAACTGGGACCTAATAAAACTAAAGAGCTTTTGCACTGCAAAAGGAACAGTCAGCACATTAAACAGACAACCCACAGAATGGGAGAAAACCTTCACAACCTATACACTTGACAAAGGACTAATATCCAGAATCTACAATGAACTCAAACAAATGAGTAAGAAAAAAATAAACAATTCCATCAAAAAGTAGGCTAAGGACATGAATAGACAATTTTCAAAAGAAGACATACAAATGGCCAACAAACATATAAAAAAATGGCCAACATCACTAATGATCAGAGAAATGCAAATCAAAACCACAATGTGATACCACCTCATTCCTGCAAGAATGGCCATAAACAAAAAATCAAAAAACAGTAGATGTTGGTGTGGATGCAGTGAACGTGGAACACTTCTGCACTGCTGATGGGAATGTAAACTAGTACAATGTGAACTAGTACAATCACTATGGAAAAGAGTGTCGAGATTCCTTAAAGAGCTAAAAGTAGAACTACCATTTGATCCAGAAATCCCACTACTGGGTATCTGCCCAGAGAAGAAGAACTCATTATTCGAAAAAGATACTTTTACATGCATGTTTATAGCAGCACAATTCACAATTGCAAAATTGTGGAACCAACCCAAATGGCCATCAATCAATGAGTGGATAAAGAAACTGTGATATATATATATTTACATATATATTTATGTATATATATTTACATATATATTTACATATATATTTATATATTTATATATTCATATATATTTATGTATATATTTATATATATATTTATGTATATATTTATATATATTTATGTATATATTTATATATTTATATATATTTATACATATTTATATATAGTTATATATATTTATATATGTAGTTATATATTTATATATAGTTATATATTATATGTAGTTATATATTTATATATAGTTATATATATTATATGTAGTTATATATTTATATATAGTTATATATAGTTATATATATTTATATATGTAGTTATATATTTATATATAGTTATATATTTATATATAGTTATATATATTTATATATAGTTATATATTTATATATATTTATATATAGTTATATATACTTATATATTTATATATATTTATATATAGTTATATATACTTATATATTTATATATATTTTTATATATATTTATAGATATTTATATATATTTATAGATATTTATATATATTTATATATATTCATATATATTTATAGATATTTATAGATATTTATATATATTCATATATATTTATATATTTTTATATATATTTATATTTTTATATATATTTTCATATATTTATATATATTTATATTTTTTATATATTTATATTTTTTTATATATTTTTATATTTTTATATATATTTATATTTATATATATAATGGAATTCTACACAGCCATAAAAAGGAATGAATTAACAGCATTTCCAGTGACCTCAATGAGATTCGAGACTATTATTCTAAGTGAAGTAACTCAGGAATGGAAAACCAAATATTGTATGTTCTCACTGATATGTGGGACCCAAGCTATGAGGACGCAAAGGCATTAGAATGATATAATGGACTTTGAGGACTTGCGAGGAAGAGTGGGACAGGGGTGAGGGATAGAAGACTACAAATATGGTCGAGTGTATAATGCTTGGGTAATGGGTGCACCAAAATCTCACAAATCACCACTAAAAAACTTACTCATGCAACCAAATACCACCTGTACCCCGATAACTTATGGGGAAAAAAAGAAAGAAAATGAATATATTAACTCAAGGAAAAAAAAAAAAGATAACTTCAATAGCCCTAGCCTTTGACTCTTTCTGTACATAATATCTGACAGGATTGATGGTTACACCTCTGTAATCTATAACGAGATCTACTCTTGAACCCAAACTTTGATGAAATTTTGCTGTAATATAAGTTAATAGCACACGCAGAATCTCCATCACGTGATATACAAGCTGTGGACTGAAACACTGGTTTGGAGCCACGTAGAAACCCTCTGTAAAACACTCCCAGTTTGCAATCCTCAGTAAGACTGAACAAAATGAACTTTAACTGTTTGAAAGCCTGATTTTTTCTTTAGTTCACAGTCGGGAGGGTGGAAGGACTTGGAATACAGGAACTTTTATTGAAATAGAACATACATTCAAAAAAATGCATAGAAGTGTATACAGCTGGATATGTTTTTAGATAGTGAACATAACTGTGTAACCACTGCCCAGGTCAAGATGTAGAACATGGATGCCACCTCAGAAACTTCCCATTTACCCTCTCTTGGTCATGACTCCTCAAAGGTAACCATTGTTCTGACTTTATCACATGGATTAGTATTGCTGTTTTTGAACTTCATGTAAGTGCAATCACATAGTATGTACTTAGGTGTGTCATTTTTTTTTTTTTTTTGCTCAGCATTATGTTTGTGAGAGTCATCTACAAATTGTATGTAGTAGTAGTCCATCCCTTTTCATTGCTGTATAGTATTCCATTGTGGAAATATACAACAAGGTATTTGGGTATTCAGTCCAGTTTTGGGCCATTACAAATAATGCCAAAATTAGCACTTTGTACAAGTCATTCAAATGAAGTGGACCCTAAACTACTAAAGCCTCTTTCAACTCAGAACTAATTTCTAACCATAGCTTTATTGTATTTGGTAACTGGATAGGCCCTCTGCTAATTTTTTTTCATAGTTTCCAGCTAGGTGAAAAAGTTTTGCAGAATAAGAACTGTCTCTATAAAAAATAAAACAAAAACTCAAAGAAAATGTTTACAAAGATGACTATGATGACAGCCATTTCTGGCTGTAGGAATTACTAGATGTTCAGAGAAAGTGTTTCAGTATAGATCTAAAAATTATGCATAAAAATTTTTGTTTAATCCTCTAAAGTAATCAATGAACTGTTGGGGAAAGAAGTAAGATATGTACCCTAGATAATAAGAAACTAATAATCCTGAAAGTTAAGGCATTATCAGCTAATGCCAGATTGCCATCCATATAGGACACACCTCCTCATTGTCAGGAGGTAGTGACAGGGGGTATATTCGTTATCCCAGATGCTCATGTGTTGGGGAGAACAGACAAAAACATGAAACCAAGAGGATGGACTGGAAAACCACATGACTCCAGAATCCCAGAAAGGTTGCACTGTCAGAGGCTTGACCTGAAAAATGGTGGTGAGTGAGGGCAGGAAGGAGGGTTCTAGAGAAAACAATGGAGAAACTTACTTATCGTCTTTAGATCTAAATAAAAAATAAAAATGAGAGGTGGGAATCCTTGGAGAACACCTAACCACAAGTTTGTTACCACATGGGTTGGGGCCATGGGGCCCATGAGTGGGGCTACTTTCACTCTCCAATAAATCTAAGTCAAATATTTTGTTTAAAATATTCCCAGGTGTGATGGAAGCATTCTGAAACTGGAATGAAGTAATGCACAACTGCACAACCCTGTAAATTTACTACAACACAGACTATACACTTAAAATGGGTACATTATAGCATATAAATTATACTTCAGTAAAACAGAGTAAGGGAGAGAGCATGCCTGTCATACTCCTCATCCTAATCATATATCCATCAAAAGTTTTTTTCTATAACTGTATAAGCAAAAAATGCCCTTCACAAATAGTATTTCCACTGATCACAGAGAGAGTCAGAAAGGAAGAGAAATTCCTGATGAGAAAAGCAGAATGAAAATGAAAATAGGAGAAAATGTATCTGGGCCCGTAAGTCTCTGGCTGTAAGTAACCTTGGCACAACAAGCCAGGTCAAATCTACATAAATGAGCGGTAGCTCATTCTATGATTATTCGGGGAAAAAAAATTTGTTAGAGGTGATAATGACCATGGGATAAATAGAAGAGCTAGAACAAACATAAAACAACACATCCTTTTGTCTTTTCGGCGAGAGATGGAATGAGGAGTGTCGGGCTTCATGCCCAGTTTTTCTGAAAAATGTAGTAAACAGGGAAATTCAGTCATGTGCCCAGTCCTATCACTGTCTTCCTTGAGTCTTGGCTTTCTGAAACTTTTGCATTTCTTTGATATATAGTTACTTTCCCCAACAAAGTGACAGGGCACATGTCCCCTTTCTCCTTCAACTCTTGGATTTATTATCAGTATATATTATTCATCCTACTCTTTCACATGTTCGTTTACTACTTCTGTTCCAGCCTAACACTGCTCTCTTCCTGTCATTGAACAAATAAGTCTACCTTTACACTAATCATGTACTTCTCTGAGGATTTCACAATCTCCTTCTGCCAAATAATGCATTTTGGTTAAACATATATATTTGTGAAAGTATCATCTGCTGACTGTACTTACTCTACTGTTTTACCAAGTAATCCCCAAAGACAACATGTTCTTTAAACGAGTCTTTTAAAAGTAGGCATTTTTTTCATCTTTTTTTGTTTTTAATATAACAAAATATTGCACGCCATTTATAAAAAGTCAAACAATACAGAAATATATATCATAATGGAGGCGACTCTCCTTGCCCCTTACTCAATTCTGTGCCCCTCCCGAGGTAACTACTGCCAACGGTTTGGTGTGTAGCCTTCCAGATCCATTCTTCTGTGCATTTCCATCTGTTTTACACACATGTGAACACACATGTGCATGCACAATGCACAGTAATCATCAATTTAATTTCAGTGGAATAATTCTGTACTTTTTTTTCACTGACCACAGCCTGGAGATTTCTCCCTGCCACTAAACATATTTCTAACTTCATCCTTTTTTTCAGCTTCAGAGAATTCTATTACATGACTATATCGTGATTAATGGAATAGCTGTGCATTCAAGTAGCTTCTCATTTTTTGCTATCACAATCTTCAATAAACATGGGTCAATTTTTTTTTTTTTTTTTTTTTTTTTTTTTGAGACAGAGTCTCACTCTGTCACCCAGGCTGGAGTGCGTGATCTCGGCTCAATGCAACCTCTGCCTACCGGGTTCAAGCGATTCTCCTGCCTCAGCCTCTTGAGTAGCTGAGACTACAGGTGCGTGCCACCACACCCAGCTAATTTTTTGTATTTTTAATAGAGATGGAGTTCCACCATGTTAGCCAGGATGGTCTCGATCTCCTGACCTCATTATCCACCCACTTCGGCCTCCCAGAGTGCTGGAAGTGTCAATATTCTTATGTGATAGATTCCTAGATGTGAAATAGCAGTCAAAAGTTATGATAGCTACTGCCCAATTACTGTCCATAAAAGACTCAAAGACAAATATCCCCACATTGTTTGAGAATGTCTGTGTTCCCACACCCTTGCCAATCCTGAATTCTTTTTTTTTTTTTTCTTTTTTCCCAAGATGGAGTCTTGCTCTGTCACCCAGGCTAGAGTGCAATGGCGCGATCTCTGCTCACCGCAACCTCCACCTCCCGGGTTCAAGCAATTCTCCCTGCCTCAGACTAGTGAGTAGCTGGGATTACAAGCGCCCACCACCACCCCTGGCTAATTTTGGTATTTTTTAGTAGAGACGGGTTTTCGCCATGTTAGCCAGGCTGATCTTGAACTCCTGACTTCAGGTGATCCGCCTGCCTTGGCCTCCCAAAGTGTTGGGATTACAGGCATGAGCCACCATGCCCAGCCCCAATCCTAAATTCTTATCTGACTTTTTAATATGTGGATATTAATGAATGAAAAAAAGGTTATTCCTTTTCCAATTTCCTTTTCCTGAATATGAGTGAAATTTCACATCTTTTTAGGCATTTTCAGTAATTTATATTTATTTGCCTATACATTTCTTTATCAATTTTTCCCACTGTCTTATTTCAATCAGTTTATAGAAATGCTATATATTATGACCAATTATCAATGGTCAAATCTTTATGCAAAACTATTTTCTCCTAGTCTGTTGTTTATCATCTTACTTTGCTTATGATATTTCCTTGCCTAGTCCCAAATTTCAAAACAATTTTTCAATATTGTATTTCAATACCTTCAGAGTGTTGTTTTTTATATTAACACTCTTATTCCATCTGAGTGTCCCGTGTCCTATTTACACTCTGTGTTTGTTTACTGAATTGTGGTTACTCAGGCTTTCTGTTGGGAAGAATGACTCATTTTTGCAGTACCTTCTGTGTGTCATAGCTTAAGGTATCTTTTGCTCTGGTTTCTGGAAATAGGATCCATCTGCTTAATGAAGTCAACCCTCACTGGTAGCTCCTTTCTTTTTTCTAGCACTAATGTGTTTATTTGCATTTTTATATTTTCTCTTTTATTTCAATGGAATTTTGGAAGAAAATAGGATATGAATGCATATGCTCACTGTGCTATCTGGAATGGAAGCATCTGTGTATGTGTGGCCACAGAAACATTTTTATTATGAGATAAAGATATACACATAATGGAAAATTTGGAAAATACAAAAAGATACAAAGAAATAAATTCAACCAACATTCCACTACTATATTACAAAAAATGTTAAGATGTTGGTGAACTCTCTTCCAGTGTTTCTAATGCATGTACATAAAATTTTCATAGAAATTAGGATCATAGCAAATATATTTAGTCTTGTACTGTGTTTTTTAAACTCATATTCTGTGAAGTGTACTTCATACCCTTGAAAAACATGATTTTATAAAGACGGCTGTAGAGTACTCCATCTGCACATACTTCTTAGGAATTAAAGATCAATTTATTTTGATTAATATACTTGTTTCCTAAAAAGGTACTACTTCACATGATTCAGTGGAGTGGAAAGTCTCTTTCCCATCCCTGACTCTCAGTGACCCAGTTTCCCTTCCTGAAAGGCCACAGACAATACCTGGGTATTTGGTAAAGATAAAGGTGGAATTGGGTCAGAGGATATATCCCTTTCTAATTCCTGATACATATTTGTTTTCCAGAAATGCATAATTTATACCCCCATATGAAGGCATTCTTTTAAAAAAAAAAAAAAAACTTTCAATTTGTAAGGTAAGAAATGTTTCAATATGCATCTCTTTGGCCCTAAGATCAAAGAAATTGAGAATAAGATTAAACCACTTTTTCATGTTTATTAGCCCATGACACATGTTCTGTCATAAACTGTCCATTCCTAGCCTTTGCCAAAAGAGACCCTTTAGAAATCCTTTCCCAGCTTTCAGGATTATGGTCAGTCCTCTGAGTTTCCCCCACATCAAGTCAAAGCAGGACCCTTTCCAACCAGCAGGGCCTCTGGCTTCTTTCACTGCGTCACCGGTGCATCCCCCACTACTCACTCTCATCTTTTGTACTAATGAGATTTCTAATAATGCTCCAAATTTCTTTCTTGAGGTCCACCCAGGGCTTCTGACCAGAAAGAAGAGTGACAGCCCAGGATTCTGCTCAGAGAAGCCATGAAGATAATAGGAGGCTGGTGTTTCCCAGTGTCCACTCATCTGAACTCTTGCAGGCAGGCTGCACCATCAAGGGCCCATTACCCGACGTCTCTCTGCCTCAGTCCACTCTCACTCCCAGGTGCTGCTCACCTCCACACCTTAGCCCATTCTGGAAGGCCCTTTGAGTCCAACTGCCTCTCCTCCTGCAGGCTGGTTGTGGACTCTGGAGGCACCTGGGGTGCATGTCTATCACCCGCACTGTTCATGAATGTGTCTCCCTTCTCCCTCAGAAGCCCTGCAACTCCCCAGAGCCCCACACAGCAGTGTCGCTGTGTGGTGACGGCTGACCTGAAACCCATGCACGCACATTTACCCACTCGCCTTCCCACACGCCTCGCATAGCTTGCCACAGCTCGCTGCTGCTGCCTAAAACACACAAGTAACCTCTTAAGTACTGAAAAGACAGTCGAGGGTTTCCCCTGCACCTACTTTTCCAAGCTTATACGACCTGCCTGTTTCTTCTGTCACCCAAATAAAGAACAAATGTGCAGTTCCTCTACTCCAGATCTGTCCCAGATATGGGCTGGCTAAGGCTGCTCTTCGACCCCTCACCACTTTTCCTGTCCTACTCAGCCCCGGGATAAATTTCAAACCCAATCTCATCATGACTCCCCTGTTTTTCTTTCAACATCCCATAATTTATTGTCATTTCTGCCCCTCATTGCCCCCAGAAAAGTTCACCCTCTATTATTAGCATCTCAGTGGTGTCTTGTGCTTATATTAACTCTTTTATTGATTTATTAATGAATGTTTTTCCTTTTTTTTTTTTTCTTGACAGATATATCATCGCTGTATCTTCTGGATCGCTGTACACCCAGATGCTTAATATATCTTGATTGGGTCAGAGTGCCTGGTGACTCTTACGCTAGCCTCATTTCTCGGCTTCATCTTGTTAGAACAAATTTCCTCGCCCTCTTCTCCTAGGCCGCCTGCCAGCGCCGCACCTACTCCCGCCCCTGCCTGCACCCCACCCACTTCCCGGGGACTTCCGAGCCCACGCCCACATCCTTTACCTCCAAGGGGCAAGGAAGCTGTTGACTTAAGATCCCATGTGGAGCAGTCAGATGCTGCTGGAGAACTCCCCGCACTGCAGGCTCCAGACACACGACCTGGCCCCTCCCCCGTGGACGCCTATACTGCTCTGTTCTCTAATTCCAGGGTTCCCAACCTCGGGGTTGTGCCTTGCAAATACCTGGGAAACTTTTCTAGCTAATGCCTAGGCCCCTGCCAACCCAGAAATTCCCATCTAATAATCTGGGGTACAGCCTAGGCATCGAAACGTTAAGCCTAAGAGAAATCCGGCGCACGCATCCAGTTTCCACCACCGAATTTCCAGCTTCTTAAATCTGCAGGTCCAGAAAAAGAAGATGGGAGTGCTGCCCACGTCGCGCGCTGGGGCTACGGCCGGCCCCACCCCTGGCGCTGCCGCGGCCGTCCCGCCCTTGGACTTGGGCGGCGCCTGGATAAACACCTGAACCTCACTGAGCTCCGAGCCAGGGACTCGGGTGCCTGGGGCAGACGAGGCCGGCTTCTCCGCGGACAGCTAGGGAGAGTGTCCTGGGTAAGTTGCCGGGTAAGTTGCCGAGGTCGTCGGTCCTGGGTGCTGGCTCCCGGAGGAGGTCGCGCTGGCGGGGGTCGGGCGAGGCGGCCCTTTGGGCTGGTTTCACGCTGGGTCGCTCGCAAGGGGGCGCGGGTCGCTGAGCCGCGGCAGGACCCACCCGCGAGCTGGTGAGAACGCAGCTCCACCGGGTAGCGCACGGCTGAGCGTCCCAGAAGCCCGGGCTCCCGTGGCTACGGCTAACGCAGACCCCTTGCCCCCGGGGGTGAGCTGCCAGCCTCCCTCCCCACCCGGAGCAGAGGGCAGGATGCCTCCCTGGACCCTCTTCTTCGGTCCGTTCTGCCCAGGTTCCCTGCTCTCTGCTGCTCAGTGCATCCACCTTCCGGGTGGATATCCACCCCCATATCACCCCTTTCAACCCAAGCTGTGATTGTCAGTCTGTCTGCCCTCCCGTTTCGTCCGGGTGCCCTCACCAGAGCCGACTTGCTGCCGCGCACTGGTATGGGAAGCCGAGGGCGCCTGTTTGGATTGGGTAGGCCGCGAGATAGGGACACCTAGAAGACTTCTGCCAGATTAAATTGTATACGCTCCGTAACATTCTAGGAAAGTCTTTGCAGTAAAATGGAACCGTACATTCACTCTTGTTTATAAGTTTACTATAACCATATTTAATTGATATAGCCAGGGATTATTAATTCATATGCTTAACAGGACCAGTGGAAGTTCTAGCCATTAATTATTTTGCTGTCATTCTGTGCCTGGCACTGTTCTAGAAAGGCCTCCATGTTTTATGGCTGTGCCACATTATTATGGGGATTGAGGAGCAGAGGGGGAGACATGTAAGCTGGCAGGTGTTGAAATCCAAACAGCTCCTCTTGCACCCCCTCCCCAACCCCTTGCACCCCGCAGAGGACTTTGTGCAGGGCAATGCCTTTTTTTTTTTTTTTTTTTTCTAATTTGTTCGAAGGTTTCACACAAGCTAGTAGTGACCACATAATGCTCCTTAAAACTTTACCTATATAAACTGGCTTAATTCTCACAGCTCCTCTGTGTGGTAAGTATTCATATGCACTATTAGAAACTCCCTTTTTAGAGGAGGAAACTGAGGCACAAGAGATTAAATCATTTCTACCAAAGTTGCAGGGAAAATCAGTGATATATCTGGAATTCCAACCCAAACTTTAACCTCTAGACCTCATTGCCTGTGTGGGTACCCAGCAGGCACCCTAAACTTCAACTGGGGAAGGGGGGTAACTAAGGCTGACAAGCTCTTAGAAATCTAGTAAGCATCTGCCAAGACAGGGTTAAAAGATGGACATATTTTAGGTCTTGCATCAAGCCAACATTGAGACAGTGGAACACTGAAATCTAGAATGTCCTGACATTAAGAGCGTTCATGTCACCCAGGTCGATGTTGAGACTTCTGGCCACTGCTGAGGTGCTGGAGCCCTGTGATGGGAGAAGTAGACCTCTGTCCCTCTATGTGAATTCACATAGTGATATAAAAGGGAGTGTGGTGGTCTGACCAACTACTCCCGGTGTGGATTTTCCAAAGTTGGCGATGCCCAGGCTGCTGTCTGAGAAGGGTGCCTAGGGTTTCCCATTACTGTGTGCACAGTCTGACCCTCATCCTTGCAGATCCACAGGTACAGGCTCCATGTATTTGATATGAGAGTCCTCTTTCAGGACACCTGCAGTGCCTGAGAGGCCTGATCAATCATCCAAAAGTTACTCTGTGAATGTAAATCAGAGCAAAGATCACAGAGAGTTTGAGGTCTATTTCATCAAAGCATGGATGAAAACGTTCTTCATTTGACCAGAGCATCCATGTTCCTTAGAGCAAGCATTCTTATTCTCTGGACAGCCCTGGACACACAGGTCAAACCTGCCTTAAAACAAACTATTTTGTCCCTCTGCCAGGAAAGCTACTGCTCAATATCCCTACCTCCCACCATCATCATTTGGATATCCACTCAAAGGGTCACTTTCCAGCAGACGTCTGTTGCTTCCTCTCCCAAGCCCAATCTGAATCAGCTCTCCGATCATCCTCTCCATAGCACACTGCACTTTTCTTTATAACACTATGGCTTATAATGATCTATTTATTTGTTGAATACGTCTCTTCAACTAGATTACTTGGCTCACCTGCACAGAGATTATGAGAGGCTGCCCATCCCCTCAGCCCCAGTGCCCAGATAGAACCAGCACAGGGTGGATACTCAATAAACATAACACATGAACCAATCTGGCCCTCACCAGCTAACCAGCACAGGGACCCTGAACAAGTCACATACATCTTCTCTTAGATCTTCAGTCTCATCTGTACAATAAGCCAGGAACAACAGCCTAGGTTGCATCGACTCTTGACATTTCCTAAGGGTGTGACCACATACCAAGTCCTCCTGTAGATGAATCTATCCACCCTTACTCATTAACCGCAACTAGCCTGACTTCAGCCAAACTGTGAAGACCTGCTGTTTTTTCATTACTCCCCTCCTGTCTCCTCACACCTGTGCCTTTGTCTGAGCCTCTCAATTAAACACCCCATTCAGAGAAGCCTCCCACCCCCAGCACAGTATGCTCTCTGCTAAATATGTCTTCTGTTCCCATCCTGAAGGAAATAAGACCTTCCCTTCTTTCTCAGCTAGTGGTTAGTAAAGCACACCTTATATACTCATTCATACTAAAGTGTGAGTAACTGGTAGCAGGATGTAAGCACTAAGCTCTGTATGAGTTTGTCAAGGGGAGGCCTTTTATTCATTCAGCAGACCTAGTGGATGCCTTGTTGGTGGGCAGCACTATGAATCTGAGAAATGTGATAACATCTGTAAAGCACTGACTATAAGCCAGGCATTGTGGTCATACATGGAACATTCTCATTTCATCTGCAAAAACACCCTATGCCACGGGACCAATATAGATGAAGAGACCAAGGCCCAGTGTAAGGCCAAGAGAACCCCCGCCATGGGGTTCACAGGTAGGCAGAGGCAGTGCAGGGCAGGAGTCCAGGTCTGCCTCGCCTGTGACCTTTAATCACACAGAGTGGTAAGTGATATAGAGCCGCTGGCGCGGGGACCTCAGAGCCTAGAGAAGGGCTATCTGGTGCTGATTGCAAATCTGTCGGAAAAGGTCTAGAACATCTGGTTACTTCCTGTCAAATGCTTTCTACAAATAGGACTTTACATTTTCCTCTCAAATCTCAGATTTTAAATAGTAATGCAAAATTAACGAGAATGCAAATGAGAAAGCACAAACATCAAAGGAGAGAAACATAAAGCCAGAGAGGTAGTAATGATGTTATAAACATTGTGATGTGGTCAAGACTTTGAACATAAAATCAGCCAACAGGATTCATGATTATTATGAAGAAAGGCTAACTATGAGCAATAATGAACTTATTCTTTGTGTTAAATTTGGGTGTGGTGGTTACAGTTCCTGGTTAACAAACATTTCTGTTGTGTACTGCACATAGCAGGCATGCAGATAACATGCTGAGCCTGGGGCCAAGTAAGAAAGCTGAATAAGTATAGTCCCTGTGGCTTCCTCCTCCCCCTTTCTGAATTCAGAGTCTGCTACCAGGACAGCTGTTTAAATCACATATCTCAGTTACTTTCACTGTTTCAGAAAATAGGAGCTCCGTGGAGTAAACAACTCAGAGGAAATGGACAAATAAGTCTTCATGTGAATCTGTCTTTCTTCACAGGTGTCAGCCAGAACATGTCTTTCAACCTGCAATCATCAAAGAAACTGTTCATTTTCTTAGGAAAATCACTGTTTAGTCTTCTGGAGGCTATGATTTTTGCCTTACTCCCAAAGCCACGGAAGAACGTTGCTGGTGAAATAGTCCTCATCACAGGTGCTGGAAGTGGACTCGGAAGGCTCTTAGCCTTGCAGTTTGCCCGGCTGGGATCTGTTCTTGTTCTCTGGGATATCAATAAGGAGGGGAATGAGGAAACATGTAAGATGGCTCGGGAAGCTGGAGCCACAAGAGTGCACGCCTATACCTGCGATTGCAGCCAAAAGGAAGGAGTGTATAGAGTAGCTGACCAGGTAACTCTTGTGTGTTTACTATTGTAATTTGATACACATCACGCTCTTTTTCACTTGCCTTTCTCAGTGCCTATTAGCCTGTCTCCAGTGTCCCTTTAATGTAAACAAGATTATGGGAGAATGGGAATTGGGATTTTTGAATTCTTATTGTATGCAAAGACACTGTACTAACTACCATGTATGTATTATAACCTTATAAAGTAAAACCCATTATTATCCCTATTTCATAAGTAAGGAGACTAAGGCTTAGGGCAGGTATGTAGCTGCCCTAAGAAACACAGTTAGTAAACAGCAAGACTATAGCTGCCACTTGCATCTATTGACACCTGAGTACCTGCTTCTAACATTACACTGCACGGACCATACCGGCCCCTATTACAGTGTAAGTTAATGGAGGGATAGAGGCATCCTTCTTTAAGAATAAAGACTCGAGATACAGAGACATTAAATAACCTGTCCAGCGGTCACAGACCTGGTGTGTGATGGAAGCAGGATTTGAATCCATATTCTGTCTGATTTTAAATTTAGGCTGTGTCCACTCCACCACAGTACCCTACGTTCGAATGTGTATTGCTCTTAAGTAGTCATAAGACAATCAGAATCTTTTATTAAACCTAAAGACTCAGCTATATTTTCTTCTTTGGGGTTTATACAGATACACACATAAAGCTTTCAGGAAACCAAAGCTCTGACATGAAGATGGTAGGGATTTTCTTACCATCATAGAGGCACGTGCCCGTCCCTCACAAGGAATTTTTTTTTTTTTTTTTGAGATGGAGTTTCACTCTTGTTGCCCAGACTGGAGTGCAATGGCACCATCTCGGCTCACCACAACCTCTGTCTCCTGGGTTCGAGCGATTCTCTTGCCTCAGCCTCCCGAGTAGCTGGGATTTCAGGCGTGTGCCACCATGCCTGGCTAATGGTTTTGTATTTTTAGTAGAGACGGGGTTTCTCCATGTTGGTCAGGCTGGTCGAACTCCCGACCTCAGGTGATCCACCCACCTTGGCCTCCCAAAGTGCTAGGATTACAGGCATGAGCCACTGTGCCCGGCCTAAGGATTTTTGTGTCCTCATATTGGCTTGAGTACTTCACTCATCATTCTCCTGGGACACTTTGTGCCTCCCAGAATTGCCCAACTTATTGAGAAGGGAAGAACCAACCAAGCCTGCCGTGAGCAGCCTGACTACATTGTAAAGTTGCTCCTTAGCTTCTAGGCTCAATCAGGATTTCCTTGCTAAGGTTTGCAGGTCCCTGGCAGATAAGTTTATGACTTTCAAGTTTGTCTTTACATTTTAGTGCTCTGCCACCACCATCTCCAAACACAGGCTGCCCAGTACAGGCTGGAGATCCACACCTGACAAGTTTGCTCGGGCCTACGCTGGGCCCACTCTTCCAAGCACAGCTGATCTCACAAATTCAGCTACTTAGAAGTTAAGCACTGATCACCTGGCATGTTGACTTACACTGACTACAATTTATCTGGCCAGCCTTAAGCAATAACCGGTTGATGTTCAAACAATGAAGATTGTTAGCTATGGGATAAACTAGTATGCAGCACTCTATAAATAATTACTTCCCTTTCCCCTGTAACTGTGATTTAGTTCTTCCCCAGGTGCTTGACTTCAGAAACAGCCAAACATGTCATATTACTAGCTTATTATTCAGGTTTTATCACTGTGGGGTCTTGAGGGAATTACTTACGTGCTCCTCTGAATTCAGGGGAAGGAAATTACTCCCCATCCTTATAAACCCACCATTTCCACTTTTTATTCTGGATAGAAAGGAAAGTACCAGATAATTTTTTTTTTTTTTTTTGAGACAGAGTCTTGCTCTGTCGCCAGGTTGGAGTGCAGTGGCATGATCTTGGCTCACTGCAAACTCCACCTCCCGGGTTCAAGCGGTACTCCTGCCTCAGCCTCCCAAGTAGCTGGGACTACAGGTGCACGCTACCACGCCCAGCTAATTTTTGTATTTTTAGTAGAGACCGGGTTTCACCATGTTGGCCAGGATGGTCTCCATCTCTTGACATCATTATCCACCCGCCTCGGCCTCCCAAAGTGCTGGGATTACAGGTGTGAGCTACCGCGCCCGGCCAATACCAGAGAGTTTTTAAGAAGTAGCCCTTAGACGAGCAATCAAAGAGAAAGCTTTCAGAGTGATATGACAGCGTTTTGTCTCTGCTGAGTCTCCAATAACTTTGAAAGCTTGTATCCCTAGGCCATAGCTTAGCCTTGAGTTCAGGAAGTCCATCCTTGGAAAGAAGAAAACCAGCCAGTTGATGAAAACAGGACAGACAGATTCTAATCTGTGCTGTGTGTTTAAAATATATACAGTCGTGCACCATATAATGACATTTTGGTCAGTGATGGACCATATACAAAATGGTGGTCCCACATTATGGGACAGATTATTACAGTATTTTTACTGTCCCAATGTTCTATGTTTAGATACACAAATACTTAACCAATGTGTTAACAGTTGCCTACAGTGTTCAGTGTAGTAACACACTGTACAGGTGGGTAGCCTAGGAGCAATAGGCTCTACCATATGGCCTAAGAAGTGTAGTAGGCACACATCTAGGTTTATTAAGTACACTCTGTGATCTTCACACAGCAACCAAGTCACCTAACAATGCACTTCTCAGAATGTATCTCCATTGTTAAGTGATTTATGACTGTATTTTCTCTTTTCCTCCATTTATTCCCTAATCCAGCCCCTTCTCCATGTGTGTGAGGTCTTGATCTATGTCACATTTGGCTATAATGAAGCTATTCTTATGTCCCATCATATTGATTAAAATGAAATGCCGCATACGGAGCACAGAACAAAGTTACTAACCACTGAGTAGAAGAACAGCTCTAACTGTAAACAGAAAGTAGCATTTTGAACATGGACTCATTTTAAGAAGAGAAAAATGGGAAAAGCACATCAAAACTTGATCTCTGGAGATCAGGCGCAGTGGCTCATGCCTGTAATCCCAACACTTTGGGAGGCCAAGGCGGGTGGATCACGAGGTCAGGAGATCAAGACCATCCTGGCTAACACGGTGAAAACCTGTCTCTACTAAAAATACAAAAAAATTAGCTGGGTGTGGTGGTGGGCACCTGTAGTCCTAGCTACTTGGGAGGCTGAGGCGGGAGAATGGTGGGAACCCAGGAGGCGGAGCTTGCAGTGAACCAAGATCGTGCCACTGCACTCCAGCCTGGTCGACAGAGCAAGACTCCATCTCAAAAAAAAAAAAAAAAAAACTTGGTGTGTGGTGCATTGTAGACTCAGCAATGGAAATAAACCAACCTGTATTTATTTATTTATTTATTTATTTATTTAGACGCAGTCTCACTCTGTCACCCAGGCTGGAGTGCAGTGGTGTGATCTTGGCTCACTACAACCTCCACCGCCCTGGTTTAAGCAATTCTCCTGCCTCAGCCTCCCGAGTAGCTGGGGCTAGAGGCACGCATCACCATGCCTGGCTAATTTTTGTAATTTTAATAGAGACAGGATTTTGCCATGTTGGCCAGGCTGGTCTCAAACTCCTGTCCTCAAGTCACCCCCCTGCCTCGGCCTGCCAGAGTGCTGGGATTACAGGTGTGAGCCACTGCGCCTGGCCCCAAGCTGTATTTTTAGAGTGCATAAACTCAGTATGAATTAACCAGGATAAAAAAAAACATAAAACTCTGGGAAAATAAAACCTAGCCCATATAAGGAATTACTACATTGGTGGTGTTGCTCTTATTCAATTCAGGTTAAAAAAGAAGTCGGCGATGTTTCCATCCTAATCAACAATGCCGGAATCGTAACAGGCAAAAAGTTCCTTGACTGTCCAGATGAGCTTATGGAAAAGTCATTTGATGTGAATTTCAAAGCACATTTATGGGTAATAATTGTTTCTTCTCATCATAAATGTAAAATTATTCTGGCATTTAGAACTGTTTTCCTCTTGCTCTTTTACAATATTATTAGCCTCTAAGTAAAGCAGAGACTTCTCAGTTTTGGACTTGTCCCGTTCTACGCAGTTGTCCTTTTCTGATGCCACTTAATCTACAGCCCCCAGGACCTCTGCTTAGGGAATTCTACAAGGACAGAACTGTCCTCATGGTCCTGCTACCATGTATTGATTAGCTGCAAATGTTAGGAAATACTCCAGGTGGCTCACATATTTTCCTTAAAACAGCTCGGTGAGATAAGGGATCATAGAACTTAAAAGATTTGCTCCAGGCTACATAGCGAGCAACTGCACTTAGACAGGACCAGGGTAGCTTTGTCATTTGCCTAAGCTGGGACACTTTTGGAAGTGAAATTCAGCATTACTAATGAGCAAGTGTTAATCAGGTCTGTTATGGGCAAACCAAAACCTATAGTCACCTTAGTTAGTACCCAACCAGAGAAATTAGAGGTTCCACTGGTAACCCGGGTTACCACCTGCTACCAGCGCTAAAAGCACAGTCCTGACTTCTAAAGCCACCCACTCAATTCCAGAAGTTGCATGTTTCTGGCCTTTGCTGAGACCAGCCATCTCAGGCCTCCCCACACTATGCATGCAACCTCTTGCTGCCTCTCCCAGCTTTTATTAAAAGTTGTATTTTTATTTTACTTTATCATTTTATTTTAATTTTTTGAGACAGAGTCTTATTCTGTCTCCCAGGCTGGAGTTCAGTGGTGTGATCTCAGCTCACTGCAACCTCCAACCTCCCGGATTCAAGCGATTCTCGTGCCTCAGCCACCTGAGTAGCTGGGATTACAGGTGCACGCCACCACACCCAACTAATTTTTTGTGTTTTTAGTAGAGACAGGGTTTCACCACATTGGCCAAGCTGGTCTTGAACTCCTGGCCTCAAGTGTTCCGCCTGCCTTGGCCTCCCACAGTGCTGGGATCACAGGACTTTTGACCTGTTTGGTTCCAGCCCTGCTCGTAGCTCGTCATTCCTGGGCAAGGCTCTCTCTTGGGAGTCTTTGCTGGAGATTTCTGAGCTCCTCCTCCATTCTCCTCACATCTTTCCACCCAACTCTTCTTTAGCAGCCTTCAAATGTAATTTGGAATTTGTAGATTTTCTGTCCCCTATTTCCACCAAAAATGTAATGGTGCTGGTGCTATTCTTGGTGTTTTGTAAAGTTTTCAGGAGAAAAATGGAAAGATTCAGAATTTAGTGGCTACCATGTTCCTACAGGAACTACTGCAAATGATTTATCTTGTCCCAAATGTCCCTCTCCTTGGTGCTTGCTTATACTCATATATAGTCGGAATGAAGATAAAGACCATGGTCCCTGGAAGTCTCCACTCCCATGGCTTTGTGTTCTTTTTTTTTTTTTTTTTTTTTTTTTTGAGATAGAGTATCACTTTGCCGCCAGGCTGGAGTGCAGTGGCGCGATCTCAGCTCGCGGCAACCTCCACCTCCCAGGTTCAAGCAATTCTCCTACCTCAGCCTCCCAGGTATCTGGGACTACAGGCGCACCCAGCTAATTTTTGTACTTTTAGTAGAGACAGGGTTTTGCCATGTTGGCCAGGCTGGTCTCCATCTCTTGACCTTGTGATCCGCCCGCCTCAGCCTCCCAAAGTGCTTGGATTACAGGTGTGAGCCACTGCGCTTGGCCTGGCTTTGTGTTCTTTTCCTACCTCTCTGTTTTTCCCCAGGTGCCTTCATGGTGTCTGTCTCTCTCTCTCTCTTTTCTTCTTCTTTTCTTCTTCTTCCTTCTTCTTTCTTCTTCCTCCTCCTCCTTCCTCCTCCTCCTTCCTCCTCCTCCTTCCTCTTCCTCCTCCTTCCTCCTCCTCCTTCCTCCTCCTCCTCCTTCGTCCTCCTCCTTCCTCCTCCTCCTTCCTCCTCCTCCTTCCTCCTCCTCCTCCTTCCTCCTCCTCCTCCTTCCTCCTCCTTCCTCCTCCTCCTTCCTCCTCCTCCTCCTTCCTCCTCCTCCTCCTTCCTCCTCCTCCTCCTTCCTCCTCCTCCTTCCTCCTCCTCCTCTTTCCTCCTCCTTCCTCCTCCTCCTCCTTCCTCCTCCTCCTCCTTCCTCCTCCTCCTCCTTCCTCCTCCTCCTTCCTCCTCCTCCTCTTTCCTCCTCCTTCCTCCTCCTCCTCCTTCCTCCTCCTCCTCCTTCCTCCTCCTCCTCCTTCCTCCTCCTCCTTCCTCCTCCTCCTCCTTCCTCCTCCTCCTCTTTCCTCCTCCTCCTCCTTCCTCCTCTTCCTCCTTCTTCTTCTTCCTCCAACTCCAACTCCTCCTCTACCTCCTCTTCCTCTTCCTCCTCCTCCTTCAATGCTGGTGTTTCCCTGGCTCCTACCACTCCTCATGTCATCTCACTCCCTTTACTTCTTCTGGGCAAGTTCATGTACATTCTTTGAGCATCTGCACATTGCCAGGCACAAAGACAGTGACTTAACTGCTGGAGCGTCCAAGAGCTACCTGAAGGCTGGGCTCTCAAAGGCAGTGTCCCTACTGAGAAGTGTCCCAACTCATGGCAGACCCCAGAGTGTTTGCTGCACTGCTTCCTTTTGCTTTGTTTTGATTTCCCACCTCTCTCTACCTGTTAGTTTCTCTCTGAGACTTATTGCAATGCAGGCAAACAAGTGAGGTTTGGCGTTTGTAAGAGATCCCTTTTCTCACCTCCTTGTCTTTGGTGTGATTAGTTACTCCTTTGCTGCAGAAGGTGTCTTCCTTAAAAGCTCATTTCTGTCTCTTTTACCTTCTTTCTCCAGGCCCCCAATCAAGGGTGAAGGTGTTGGACAGAATACAGATGTGCCCTCTTTCTAATAGATATTCTGTTTTACGAAATGGAACAAAAATAAGAGATGAGTTTAAAACAAAGTGCTCTTTTAAAATTGAAGTCAACAGCCAGATGTCCTGTGAACAATGTTCAGGGAAAATTTGAAACTCAAAATCAAGCTAAGCAGAGAGAAGGCAATCTAAATCTAAAGCATCATGTTTGTGAGGTTTGGGGTTGTGGCTGCCACAACAAAGATTTACTCCTTCAATTCTTGTCTTAATATTGTGTCGTTAAAAGTCAAATATGAGCAAAAACGTAAGTCTGAATAAATTATTTTAATAATACTGGAATTGCCATAAAAAACTGATTTAACAGGTTAAATAAGTTAAAATGATTACTTTCCAGATGTTTAAGTTTTTATATCCCCATACCTTCAGATATTTTACAGGCTGAAAAAAAAAGATTTTTTAATCACAATGAGTATATAAATATCTGAGAAAATTATACAATGTGGCATTAAACATTAAAAGTTTTCCTTTGTATTCTTAGACTTATAAAGCCTTTCTACCTGCTATGATTGCTAATGACCATGGACATTTGGTTTGCATTTCAAGTTCAGCTGGATTAAGTGGAGTAAACGGGCTGGCAGGTAAGAAAAACATAGCAATTTACAATTGCAAAATTCCCTATAGCTTTAACTTACACAATAGCTCTGAATAATTAGCACTGACTTGATGCCCTAAGATAAAGGATAATAAACTAAAAAGTATAGTCAATAAGTGGTTGATAACTTCATCGTGTAGCAAAACTGCCCATCAGATAGACTTACATGAAATTGGACTATGCCCTTTGGAATCATTAGGTCTTATGCAGTCCCCTGTGTTTAAAAGAGAGAGAGGCCTCACTGATAAATTTTTTGCACAAGTGATCAACAAAACAACTGTCCACCAAAGTTCACACTGACATTGTCACAGATGGTAAGGAGGATGACCCTGTCTTCTCCTGAAGTTTCCTTTAAGTGGTCTCCCCACTGCTGTGAGTTTGGATAAAGTTTCTACACCTCAAGATACCTAAAGTTAACTGCTTTGTTTTTCCACTGGTTGAAGACCTGCAGGAAGTGGTGGGCATTTTCATCTCCCTTGCAACAACCAACTGACTTGACAGTAGCAGTGGGGGGGGGGGCAAAGAGATCCTTCAAGACCCTCAACCAAGGAGGCCCAACTTGGGAGCTGGCTCTAGAAGGAATAGAAACCTTGACCTAACCTACCACAGCATCCCCTAGAGGAAATGTCCCAAGTCCTGGCTTACAAACATTGCTAAAACTCATCCAACAGAACTGTAGCAGCAACATTTGGATAACAGATAAGCCAGTTTGCCAGTTGGGTGGTTCCTAATGCTTTTGAAGCAAAGTGGCGTAGTTCAAGATTCACAAAACCAGTCTTAGCTCAGTATATCTATTACATGAATAGGTTTTTCAGGACCACCAGTCACCCCAAATATCACCAGTCTATCCTCCTTATGACCCAGGACTTCCCTTCCTCTCTCCTTCTTAGAACTTATCAGGTATTATTCTTACCTCCCTCTTATATATCTGTTGTCACGGGCCTTTGAAATCATTCAGGTATATTTACAGCTCCTTATCAATCCTTTTCAGACAGAACATTCCTGTCTTGAGATACAGGACTCTCGCACCTGCAGCTCATCTTAGAAACAAGTATAAGCCTTTTGTATTTCCCACCGTGTGAGTCTTTACTCCCCTGCATCAGAACCACCGGGGTGCCAGTTTAGCATGCAGATTCCTTGGGTCATGGGCCATATCTGCTCATCAGAATCTCAGGGGTCAAGGGACTCAGCTGCATTTATATCTGATGACTCCAATGACCCTAGAAGCTGCTCTGGACTCCTCATCCCCCTTCCCAGTCTCTAGCCTCTGACCCACTGTCTGGACAGCACTAGGGCTGGACAACCCCACGCCTGGCGCTTATAAACTGGCTCTTGCCAGTTGCAGTAGCTGCACCGTAACATAGCAAGTTTAAATATGCCTCCTCTGAATGTGTGGGGCAAAGGAAAGTGTTAATGCACCTCAATGCCATTTCTTCTCCAAACTTCTTCACTTAGTCAACTGAATAGTCAGATGTTTTGTTAAAATAGGTATGATTAAAGACAAAAAGCTGAAAATGGACACAAATGCCACTTTCCACTCCTTCCTCTGCCCCCACCCTACATTTTCAAGGTATTTAAGAGGTGGAGGTTGAAGCTACCAAGCCCTTTTTTTTTTCTGGAAGTGAAGGAAAGAGTTATAGTTGGAAGAAAACTTCATCTGAGAATCACAACCCATGCTGGCCTCTCTTGCCTAGATTCCTATATCACTTAGTGTTTTATTTCTTCTTTTGAATGTCTTCATGCCCCAATGGGATTGCAATTTTTTGAGACAAGGCATCATGTAAGAACTAGCACAGGGGCTCACAATGCATTTACTTGTAAGTAAAGTCCAGCAGTGTGACCTGAGACAGGATCTCTGCAGCCCTTCTTGTGCTGGGCTCTACTTGGTCATTGTCAACTGACCCTGATCTTCAGTTAACCATGTCCCTTCCCACTCCCTGCTCACTTCTTCCAGTGGGAGTAGACCAAGATTACACAAAAGGAGAACTCTGAAATTGTCTTATTTTCTGTCGCTGTTAGCGTTATGGGTAAACCTTAATGTAATGCCATTTTAAAACTTTGGAATATACGTTATCATGCTTTGTCTTTTTCAGATTACTGTGCAAGTAAATTTGCAGCCTTTGGGTTTGCTGAATCTGTATTTGTAGAAACATTTGTCCAAAAACAAAAGGGGATCAAAACCACGATTGTGTGCCCCTTTTTTATAAAAACTGGAATGTTTGAAGGTTGTACTACAGGGTAAGTATGTCCTTTAATTTCAAAGAATCTACACTCTTAAAAATGTTTTGCTATTTTATTTTGTTCTTTTTTTTAAGTTGTTTAAAATATATTGTTCTGGGATTCAGTATGATTTACAAATGGTTTTAGAATTCTGTCTTTCTTAGTATGTGTTTGTGTGAAGGATACCAAGTTGAATGGGAATGGTTTATCAAGGCAGTGTCTCTCAGCTCCCCCAGGCCCTGGATCTGCTCCTCCATTTCCCAGGCTCTCAGGGCCACATCCCCTTCCTGCCATCCAATCCCATTCTGCTCCCTCTCTGATTCCAGGAGGACTAGAAATAATTGGAGAGACATTGTCTTGGTCATATAGAAGGAGCTGCTATAATGAAGTATCATACACTAGGTGGCTTAAACAAGAAAAATGCCTTTCTCACAGTTCTGGAGGCTAGAAGTCCAAGACCAAAGTGCTGACAGGCTCTTCTCAGACAGGCACTAATCCCATTCATGAGGGCTCCACACTGGTGACCTAGCTACACCTCAAAAGCCCCACCTCCAAATGCCGTCACATTGGGAGTTTAGGCTTCAACATGTGAATTTTTGGGGGGACACAAATACCCAGTCCGTAGCAGTCACAGATGCCCAATTCTGTATCTCATGGAGACTACAGGCAATGTGTTTTCAACAACTTGCCTTACAAATATTTGGAATATTTGTTTAATATGTTTTCACGTGTATGTATATTGTAATATCAGTGTATTAATAATAATTTTTCATTTCATATTTTAGTTATGTTACTACTTACTGCATTGACACATTGATAATAAAGGAGTAAATATAAAAATAAATGAAATTGAAAAGGAAAGAAATAAATGATAACGTCTTAAAACCTTTTATCCCTAATTTGAAAAATTGTCTTTATTTGTGAATTTGGCCTTCAGGGTTTTTTTTAATTGTTGTCATTTTATATCCTAGCTGTCCTTCTCTGTTGCCAATTCTGGAACCAAAATATGCAGTTGAAAAAATAGTAGAAGCTATTCTACAAGAAAAAATGTACTTGTATATGCCAAAGTTGTTATACTTCATGATGTTTCTTAAAAGGTAATTAAATCAGCTTCTATTACTTCCCTAACATGCCAGTCTACAGTTTACTCCAAATCCCACCAGGAGAAACCACTTTAAAAATATCTGATAAATTAAAATTCATTAATTTAATTCTATTAAGCCCTGTTAGTCCTATCATTGTGCCCATTGCTGACACAATACCAAATTTACACAGTTGCAGTGCCCGCCATGAGTCAAGAAAATGGAGTCTAATCCTTCCTGCCACCTTAGTATCGAATTATTCTGAAAAAGAAGTGGATGTACTGATAGATGGAAAGATCAAAATGATTTTTTTAGGAGAGATTTTCTTGTGCTCATGATAAAATAATCCTGTTGGAATAGATATTGTATCCATGCCTCCTCAAGTACAGGGTACCAAAGTCACGGCCAGACAGTAAGCCAAGTGCTATAGAAATTTGTGGTATGGGTACAATTAGCAATACATAATAAATTTGAGCTCTTAGGATGGTTAAAGAATTTGAGGGAAAAAACTTAAAACCACCTCTTAAAAGCAAAAGAACAGGCTGGGAGCAGCAGCTCACATTTGTAATCCCAGCACTTTGGGAGTCCAAGGTGAGAGGATTGCTTAAGGCCAGGAGTTCAAGACTAGCCTGGGAAACAAAGCAAGACCCCATCTCTCCAAAAATAATAAATAAATAAGCCAGGCATGGTGGTGCACCCCTGTAGTCCCAGCTACTTAGGAGCCTGAGGCAGGAGGATTGGTTGAGCCCAGGAGTTTGAGGCTGGTATACACCTATAGTCCCAGCTAGTCAGGAGGCTGAGGCAGGAGGATTGCTTGAACCCAGGGGTTTGAGGCTGCAGTGAGCCATGATCAGACCACTGCACTCCATCTTGGCAACAGAGTGAGACCCTGTCTCTTAAAAAATAAAAAACGTACATGGTGGTGCACACCTGTAATCCCAGCTACCCAGGAGTCTGAGGCAGGAGAATCGCTTGAAACAGGGAGGCAGAGTTTGCAGTGAGCTGAGATCGCGCGATTGCCCTCCAGCTTGGGCAATAAGAGCAAAAACTCCGTCTCAAAAAAAAAAAAAAAGTGCAAAAAACATTCTTGTGCACCCTTCCCTGCTCTCCATGGAGTTTCAGTGCTGAAATTCATAGGCACTGAATGAACATTTGACCCAGTTACAAGGATAGTGGTGAGCTGCTGATTCCTGTTATCTCAATTCATTTTCTAGACTGTAACAGGTCATCTAATTAAATCTTTCCTCACTGGGCTTTCTGCTGTGTGAGGAAGCACCTTGAGTTGAAATCTGCCTCATTTGAACTTCCCCTCATTGGTTTGTGCTTCTCCCCCAGCTCCATGTGCAATTCCATCAGTCTTGCCAATGACAATTCCTAGTTATTTGAAGATAGATATTATACCTCACATCCACTACATGGCCAGCAGCCATTGTCCATCCTGTGTACAGAAATTTCTTTTCTCATTAGCTAATTTTATCTACTTTGTGCAATGAACCAAATGTCATTCTTGCATACTATCATTTTTCCAGGCTTCATCTGGCACAGGACGGGTCAGAATGCCTAACTGAGGCTATGTGGGACAGAGCAAAGGATCCTTGACAAGCAATTCGAAATTCAGGCTTATGATCCCACTATTCACTAAGTCTGTGACTCTGAGCGTGCCCTTTATTCTCCAGGTCTTGGCTTCTTCATTTACATTGTAGAGACAATGTTTGTCGTAGCTTGTAGATTCGTGTAATGCACTGTTTATTGGGCAGGGTGTGCATTCACAACACACTAAGTTCTTTTTGCTTAATAGATAGCAGATTATAGTATAGTAATGCCAATGGTAAGAACACAGAACTTAATTTTTCTACTTTGAATAACTGTGGAGATTATGTTTAATTTTATGCAATACTAGTTATGGGACATGTTTTGAGAGAGGGCTAGATAGCTGCTGAGTAAGCTAAAGGCAAGGTGAAGAAGATCAGTAAAGGCAATCACATCAAACACTCCACCAAACATTCATTCAGCAAATATTCAGAGAGTGCTTTGTGTGTCATGAATCACCCACCATCCAAGGATCTGCGCTTAGGGTTACAACAAAGAACAAGACAAACAGTGGTCCCTGCCCATGTGGAAATCACTTCCTGTGGGGTGAGGGGGCAGAAAAGAAACAAACAAAAAAGTAAGGTAAAAGAAAAGACCATAAGTGCTCTGAAGAAATATAAAGCAGGAAAGGGAAAAAAGGAAACCCCACAGTGGGAGGTAGATGGGTGCAAGTTGAGTTTTACTTTTTTTTTCTTTTTTTTTTTTTAAGATGGAGTTTCGCTCATCACCCAGGCTGGAGTGCAATGGCGCAATCTTGGCTCACTGCAACCCCCGCCTTCCCAGGTTCAAGTGATTCTCCTGTCTCAGCCTCCTGAGTAGCTGGGATTACAGGTGCCCATCACCATGCCTGGCTAATTTTTGTATTTTTAGTAGAGATGGGGTTTCACCACATTGGCCAGGCTGGTCTTGAACTCTCGACCTCAGGTCATCCACCCACCTCAGCCTCCCAAAGTGCTGGGATTACAAGCGTGGGCCACTGCGCCCGGCCAAGATTTACATTGTTGTTGTTTTTTTTAATTTTACTCTTTAATTTTTTTTGGAGACAAGGTCTTGTTCTGTCACCCAGGCTAGAGTGCAGTGGCTTGATCATAGCCCACAGCAGCCTCAAACTCCCAGGCTCAAGCCATCCTCCCACCTCAGCCTCCCAAATAGCTGGGACTATAGTTGTGCACCATTATGCACAGCTAATTTATTTTTATTTTTTTAGAGATGGGGTCTTGCTATGTTGCCCAGGCTGGTCTCAAATTCCTGGCTTCAAGCAATCCTCCCACCTCAGCCTCCCAAAGCGCTGGGATTACAAGCATGAGCCACCACATCTAAGTGAGATTTAATTTTTTTTTTTTTTTTTGAGACGGACTCTTGCTCTGTTGCCTAGGCTGGAGTGCAGTGGCGCAATCGTGCCTCACTGCAACCCTCACCTCCCGGGTTCAAGCGATTCTCCTGCCTCAGCCTCCTGAGTAGCTAGGATTACAGGCGTGCACCACCACACCTGGCTAATTTTTGTATTTTTAGTAGAGATGGGGTTTCACCATGTTGGCCAGGCTGGTCTCAAACTCCTGACCTTGTGATCTGCCCACCTCAGCCTCCTAAAGTGCTGGGATTACAGGCGTGAGCCACTGCGCCCGGCCGGTGAGATTTAATTTTAAGAATGGTGTTTGGTGGGTGGAGGGAGTCTCATAAAGAAGGTAGTACTTGACCAGAGACTTGAAGCTGTGGAAGGGATGAACCACCTGGAGATCTTGGGGTGCCCAAACAGGGGAACAAGGAGCATGGGGTCCTTTCCTTTACCCCCACCTTAGGATGAGTCTCAGGTTTCCCGTACCTGCTTTGTTTCCTTGCTCTGCAGTATTGAATGCAAAGGCCAGTGGAGCAGAGTGCTCTGTTGGGATGATGATCATGCATGTATATGGCTTTGCAGAGGGGCAGGCGTGGATGGAGAAGATGGACAGTGTTAGTTGGGTCTTGCCCAAGGTTTGAGGAGCTATTGCATCTCATCCTCACAGTAGCGCCAGAAAGGCAGACTGATGACCTCATTTTACAGTTAAGGAAACTGAGGTCTATGAGCTGAGTTGATTGCCTAAGGTGGCACTGCAAATGACAGAGCTAGGATTCCAGCCAGGCTCATCTGCCCCCAAAGTGCATGCCTACACGACAAGACTTCACTGCTTCCTCTGTGTCATTGTACAGTGGAGTGATGCTTTGGAAACCAAAATGAGAAGTGAATTGAATAACTTAAGCCACAAGACCTGTCAAGGCCCTGGGCGAGTGTCCCCCGATAGCGACCCTGAGGTGGGTAGCACTCAGGCTGCATAGTGTGTGCATAAGTGAGTGACTTCATCTGCCACAAGAGGTGACACTGCTTTTCAGTAGAGGTGGTAAAGAGGCTTTCATGAATGATAATAAAGTTTATTCTTGTGTTCTCTTTAGCTTTTTGCCCCTCAAGACAGTACTGCTTATAGCTGACTATTTGGGCATCCTTCATGCAATGGATGGCTTTGTTGACCAAAAGAAGAAGCTCTAAAGACCAACTCTATGGCTAAGGTCATCTGATACACAGTGTTACATAATGCGTACTTCAATGAAGAAAAGTATTTTTGTCTGACAGTGGAATATATCTGGAGACCACAAGTACCACTCCTATTCTGTTATCTGGACTAGAATTTTCAATCAATGTGTTTGAAAATAATGTTGCTATCACCTATTTGGTTGAGTTTTGGTTTTTTCTTTTTCTTTTTTTTTTCCAAAAATAAAGACAGCCCATTTTTGTCATTTCCATTACCACAGATGTAAGAAAGTGATAAGCCATGGCCATGAGCTGCCCTGAGCTTTGGTCGTTGGGGAGGTGGCTCAAATGGAGCCAGCGGCTGTGGTTGACCTACCTTGGGGAGCAGGGCTGAGGGGCAAAGAGGACATGTGGGTATCCAGCCAGAATGCCCTCTCTCCAGAGGACACACAGCTCTGGATTCCTACCCCCTTGCTATCCTCTCTGGCCATTTTGAACCTGTACCACCTAACGTAGAAAAGGCCCGCCTCCAGTGCCCTTCTTTCCAAAACAGCTACACAAATACTTCTGAATGCCCTGGATACGCAGACCGAGTGGCAGTCTGGCTAAAGGCCCATCCAGCACTATTGTGCCCAAGAGCATTACTGGGCATTCCCTGAAGCCCCCTCATAGGCAGTGATCCTAGACCAAACTGTTAAATAGAATCACTTTTGTTTCCTAGAAGAGATCAAAGAGTGGTTGCTTCTTACTTTGAAGATGAAATTATACCAAGTTAGGTTTTTGCTATCTATTGATCCAAAAAATATATTCGTGCAATTAAAGTTAAGTGTTCAACTTAGTATTTCAAGTTGGGATTCAGGTTGAGGCATTTTCCTGCAGAATGGGCAATTTTATGCATTTATATTCATCAGTGCTGCCCTCACTTTGGATCTATTGTATTCTTACAGTTTAATCAACTGGCAAAGTGCTTTCATGCTTTGGAGATTAACTATAAAAGCAAGATTAAGAAAAATATGTTAATTACCATATCCCTGGAACTCCTTCTCAGGCTGGTGGGGGCAGCCTTGCAAGAGAAACAGCAGCCTTTGTCTCTTCCCTCTTGTGGGGAGCAAGGAGGGGATGAGCGGTACCTTGGGAGACCCGGTAAAAGTCTAAAGAATTGAGAATTTGACTATCTTGGGGGTAAAATGCTGTCATAGGGGCAGCAGTCTCAGGGGGTGTAAACTCTGGAATCCACTATGGTCTGATTTACCTTGAGTGGCCTGCACGAACATGACAGCCCTGATCTGTATTTCCTTTCCATTCAGAAAACCTTAAAAAAAAAAAAAAAAAACTTGTTTTATGATAATATTATAACAATCATAACTAACATTTACTGTGCCCGGCAGCAAATTAAGTATTTGACAAACGTTATTTCATTAAACGAGACTGTCAATCATTACTCAAAGAATGATAAAGGTATTTGGTGTATGCCAAAGAATAAAGGCGTTTTATTTCACAGTGACATCTTATTCCACTGTAGACGTATACTGAGAGGATCAAAGGCCCTCTCAGAGTCACCCACTGATGTTCCAAATCCTTGGTTAACAAGGTTAATTAAGAGAGAAGCACAATATTGCTGTAATATTACAATTCCAGAAGCGTATCTTCTAGGGTCCTGTCTATTTAGTTAAAGAATAAAGCTCAGACTCTTCGGGGATTCAGTACAACAAAGGTCCAGGAGCACTGCAGGCATCCCCCACATCATAACAGCATTAATAGCAATTATTTCTAATTGGAGTGCATCTTGGCTGGACTGCGACAAAGACCTGAAATTCAATTGTGGTTTTAAAATACCCATAAAATTGTCTAAACAAATTCAGATTTACTTGAGATGCTTCTATGAGAAGAGACCACATGTAAATTAGTGGATTCTAGAGGGCACTAAATAACAAGGTGATTTAATGCCCTGGGGAGCAAGGAGTGCTCTTGGCATGTGTGTCATGCCCGTTTCCATCCGAAATTTAGTCCTAATGAAGCCATGACCAAGAGCCCAACACCTAAGCCAGCCTGAGGAAACGGAAGGACACAGGGCCAGGGCTGTGCCCCATGCCTGGGCATTCTGCCCTGCAGGGCGCATCTTCCAGCATCTCGTACTCACTGAGCTGCTCGAAAGCAGAGAAGAGTTCTTGGTGTAAGATGGAGTTTTGCTGGGTAAAAATGTGTGTCATGCCGTGTGTGTGTGTGTGTGTGTGTGGTTTTACATTGTGATGCTGTCTTAGTCCATTGGGGCCACCATAACAAAATGCCACAAATTGAGTACTTTAAACAACAGAAATGTAATTCTCAGAATTCTGGAAGCTAGGAGTTCAAGATCAAGGTGCCAGCTGGTTCATTTTCTGGTGAGGGCTCTCTTGCTGGCTTGTGGACAACTTCTTGCTGTGTCTTCACAGAGTCTTTCCTTGGTGTGTGTGTGTGGAGAGAGAGAGAGAAAGACATATTTCTTCTTCTAAGGACACCAGTTCCATCATAAGGGCTCTACTTTCTTGACCTCATCTAACCCTAATTACCTCCCAAAGTCCCACATCATCCCATATGAATTTTGGGGTAACACAGACATGCAGTCCATAACAGATGCCAAGATAGAAAAAGAAACCAGACCACAAATGACATTTACACTCCTTAGAGTCCTCATGCTGAGATGGTCACAGTTCATCAGATGAAATAATTCTGAATCTTGGAGGCAGAGTGAATTGAGAATGCCTGAAAGAAACTAATTCCAACCTCCCAGAGTCAGCACTTGAGAAAAATATGACTGAAAATCTGGGCCACCAGACAAAAACTGTTGTGAAGCCAGATGTCCCATGCAGAGCAGCTCTGGGACGAACATGTCTGGTGCTAGGCACCCTCAACATTCCAGGCTCATGAACCATGTTGGACCAGGAGCAGGGCTCATGCATGTAATTCCAGCTCTTTGGGAGGCCAAGGCAGGAGGATAGCTTGAGGCCAGGAATTCAAGACCAGCTTGGGCAACACAGCAAGACCCTGCTTCTACAAAAAATTTAAAGATTAGCCGGATGTGGTGGTGCACACTTGTAGTCCCAGCTACTCAGGAGGCTAAGGTAGGAGGATTGCTGGAGCCCAGGAGTTCAAGGCAGCAGTGAGCTATGATCACACCACTGTACCCCAACCTGGGTGACAGAGTGAGACTTTGTCTCTAAAATATTAAATAAAAAATAAGTAAAATGCAGCCTCAGGTAATTTGTCCATCTCTTTGATTCACATTGGCTTCTAAGCCCCCCAGCTTTCATGTCTACCATGTCATGGTGATTTTTATGAAAAGATCCCCAGGGATTTCATTCCTCATGAGATTTTATTTCTCACGACTGACATTATTAATCTCTCAACCAGGTGGTCCTGGTGACACTTCTACCTACTGGTCTCTTCTGCTGTTCACTCCTTAAATTGTTTGTGTTCTTCAAGTTTCTATCTTTGGATTTCTTTGACTTTGTAGATTCCTTCTGAGGACTCTTAACCATGCCCATTGCTCCTCCACACCATCCAAGCTAGAAACCCAGGTATAATGCTCTACTTTTACTTTATCTGTCATCTCCTTGTCCAATCAGTAATTAAATCCAGTCTGTGCTACCTCTCGACCTCATTAGCATGTTGTCCTCACCATCCCAACTGCTATTGCCTTAGTTCAGACTCTCATTGTCAGTTCCCTGCCGGGGCAATAGTTTCCTGGCCACTCTTTCTGCATCAAGGCTTGCTTGTTCTGTCAGCGAGGATTTCATTCAGCTGGGGTAACTGAAAACTCCAGTGTAATAAGGGCTTGAAGAAAGTAGAAGTGTGTTTCTCCGTTATGTTTAAAAGCCTTGGGGTAGCCATTAAGGGTTGGTAGGGTGCTCCACAGAGTCAGGGACCCAAGCTCCTTCTGTGCATTTGCTCGGCTATGGAGGCTCACGTCCTGAACATCAGTGATAAGTGTGATCTACAGTGACCACTGAAACCTCAGCCATTATGCTCACATTCCAGCCTGCAAGACCCCAAAGGGCATAAGGCACCCCTGCACTCTTTCAGTACAATCTGTGGGCATTGCACACCCCAAAACACCACATCCTATTGGTCAGATTTCATCACATGACTAAAGCAGCCCTCAAATGATGCTGAGAAATATGGTCTTTATTTTGCACCACCCTGAGCCACCTAAACACCAGGGATCCTATTACTGTGGGAAAAGATAAGATCCAGATGTTGGATGTTAACTTAAGAGTTTCTGCCACAGTCTTCCCCATACATTTATGTATTCTCTTCTAATCAGACAGAACGCACAGACCCTCTCCACTGTAAAGATCTGCCCAGTCACTGCAGGTCACCAGAAGTCCAGAACCTATGGCGCTAGGCAGCACCCTCCATCAGATCCTAATATGACTCTTCATGGCCGAATGACCAAGAAGAGACAAGGTGAGTGATTCACCCCCATCTCACTCTACATACAGTGGTGCAGAGAAGCAGAATAGCCATGATTAGAGTCAGAAATGAGAAGGAAAGGAGACGGGAGGAGAAAGAAAGGGAGGGGAAGGAAGGGGAGGAGAGGGGTAAAAAAAAGAAAAGAGAAGGGGAGGGGAAGGAAAAGACGAGAAGAGAGGAGGGGATTCGAGGGAAGGGGAGAAGAGAAGAGGAAGAGGGAGGGGAGCAGAATGAGGGGAGGCCAGGAGACTTCCCATTCAAAACCAGGAAGGGGACAGAAGAAACACAGTGCTGGTCCACAATGATGGGATTTTGCTGGGCAGGAATCACAAGTGCTTCCTTTCTCAGGCAGCCCTGCCTGCTTCTACTCTGTGATATGCCATCTTGTCCATTGTCCTCCATGAACCTAGAGGGTTCTTTGCTGTTTAACATTTTCCCCGCAGCTGAGGTGAGCTTTGCAGACCATATTCTCTCTCAAGGCTACACAGATTGTATAGTCTCAAACTAGAGGGAAGAAGAATTATAGCCTGTGTCAAGGCTGTCTTCACTTTTGCAATACAATTGGCTCCAATAACTCAACTGGCTTCTTGTGTATTTATTTCATCCTCCTCATTGGCCGTTTAAACCACTGCCACAGATCTTGCTTGGACGAAGCTTTAAGACTGAAAGCTGCTCTGTAACTGGCACCTGTGCTCTGCCCATGCCTGCCTCTGTCTCTGTTTGGTAGATGGGGTGGGAAAGGTTTAGGGGAAAGGCCACACCCATGGTGTGATGTTTATTGCTGACTGGATCCCAGGTCTGGCAGTCAATCTTTAATGGAAAGTGCTGGGGAAAAACTTAGGACCACAACATTTCTTCCCCTAAGGCCATTGTCTGGGATCTACACTTCTGAGTGCCTCCCATCAGGCACAGAGGGTGTTGGCTGTTTCAACCCTCCAAGGCTCCAAATTGCCATGCTCTCAGTCAACTTGGCTTGCAGGTAGAGAGGGCTGGGTTCCCTCCCTCCTCTGCTCGCGTGCTATGCTCTCCACACTGAGCTCCCTTCTGTGAGTTTCTGCTCAAAGCTGCAGAGCACCCAAGCCACAGAAAAATTCTGAATTTGTCTTACCTTTTCCCTTCATGCTACAGTCATACTCAGCAGGTAACACATTTTCCAAGGTAGAGTAGGATCCATTTGAACCAAATGTTTTCACTGCCAAACAAGTATGCCCAGATTTCTGCAGAATCTGGAAGATTCTGAACACTTACCACCTCTCACCTACGACACAACCTTCATTATACCACATATTTCCATTTCCGTTATGGGCAGCACTTCCTGTATGGTACTAAGTTCTATATTCACTATAACTGTGGCCCCAAGTAAACAGCCATGTAAGAGCTATGAAAGTCTGCTCTTGTCAGGTGAAAGTCCAGAGGAAGACAAACCATGTCTTCTATGTTGGTTCTGCTATAACAAGAAGGAACCCAGGCTACTGACAGCTCCTCGCTCTGCCATCCCAAGAATGTGACCATCATCATTAGGGTCAAGAGAGCAGCAGACCTAGGAAGGGATAAAGACGAAAGCAATCAAGGCACCAATTTGCCTTTTAAGAATATTTCTATTCCCTAGAAAGCAGACCCACATTAAAAAAACATAATAAAAAGACTATTTCTAGAAGCTCACACAACACTCCCCTCAAATACTATTAGTTGAGATGCAAGGATGCAAGGGAGACAGGTGATTGTAGTTTCTAGGACAGTAGCCATGATTCTGTCGAATGACTGTGAAGATTTCTGAGTAGGAAAGCAGGCATTAGTAATCTTGGCCATGGGCTCTCTCAAGTCACAGATGTGGATTCAAATCAATCAGTTTAGCTATGCAACTAAACTGATTGAAATCAAGTGATTTGAACTTTCTGAGACCCTTTTCCCATATCTGTAAATGGCTGCAGTTCTTCATATGACTGTCCCAAGGATTAAATGAGTTGACAGTTGTAAAATGCCAAATGCAGGGTTTGACACATGCTAATGCTCAACAGACATCAGTATCTACTGTGTCCCCTATCTAAACTCTGACCTTGAACTTCTGGTATCATTTGAAATCTCTTTATATTAACATTTATATATCTATTCACTTTTTCCCTCTATATGTTAAGAATATTTTGATATTTCACTGTGGGAAGTAGAATTGCTTAAAGCTATGGATTTTAATTCTTTTTAATAGAAAATTTTTTGCCTCACTCTTTTTTTAGTATGTTTATTTAAAAAAGAGAAAATATAATGCCTCACTTTGAACTTCTGCTTATGCTGCTATTCAACATACTCTATGTATGCCATTTATGTTGATATAATTTTTGATAAATTTTGAATCTTGGCCCTCTTTGCCCTTATGCTTCCTATTTTGTCTCCATTTCTTCCTCACCTGCTCCCTTCTCACTGCCCTGTCTCTTTTCCTCTCCTTATTTTTCCATTCAAAAATATGTAGTGAGTGCCTCTTACGTTTCAGTCCCTTTACCATGTGTTACATAATAGGTATATAAATATAGGTTACAGGATGTCAAATGGAACTTTTTTGATGTCTTGAAATTTTGGCTGAAGCCACAAAGCTGAGAAAGAACATGGATGGTAAGTACTTTATGTTCTTAAAAAAAGGTCCTGGCCGGGCACGATGGCTCATGCCTGTAATCCCAGCACTTTGGGAGGCCGAGGCAGATGGATCATGAGGTCAGGAGTTCGAGACCAGCCTGATCAACGTGGTGAAACCCCGTCTCTACTAAAAATACAAAAATTAGCCGGGCGTGGTGGCACGCACCTGTAATCCCAGCTACTCGGGAGGCTGAGGCAGGAGAATCACTTGAACCCAGGAGATGGAGGTTGCAATGATCCAAAATCGCGCCACTGCACTCCAGCCTGGGCGACAGAGCAAAAACTCTGTCTCAAAAAAAAAAAAAAAAAAGGTCCTAGACATATCTGTGAAAGGACAATAAAAATCTGAGGACCCCAAGCTCTGCCAAAAGGAAAGTTAAGCTTGATAACTGAGTCATGCAAAAACCGCCTTCCTTTTGTTCCCAAACAGCTGTGATTTCACATGCTTGCTTTATCTAACCTAAAATACAGATCTACTGAGTGCAAGATGAATGTGTAATTCACACCCCCCTAACTCCGTTCTTTTCACATGTAAACTGTAGGTCCATTGAGTGCTAATCAGAGCCTCACAAGAATGCAATCATCGGCGTCATTGCCTACTCACCTCTTTTTTCCTTTCCTCCTTCCCCTCATGCTCACTCTTCCCCCTTTAAATATTGAAGTCCTCAAAACTCTCTTTGGAAAAAGCCCAGGACACAGACCCTGCTGTGTGTGTTTCTTTTTCCTGGTTGCATTCTCAACCTGGGCAGAATAAATTTCTAAATCAATTGAGGTTTGCTTCAGTCACTTTTTGGGTAACTTATCTGTGTAGAGCTAGTGAAAAACATATCAAAACCAGACTTCAGATTTCATTTCCAACATGTAAAGGACTTGAAAGTCCCATTCCTTTCCTTACAATAATAAAAAGCTGGATAAATGGAAAATAAATCACTTTTCTTGGACCCATCAGAGAATAGAGGCCATAGGACAAACTGCCAACCAAAAAAATCTGGGGAAACAGGCTCATTTAGAGACACACAGCCAAGATTTGCTCATCTGGAGCAGAAGCTGCCTGGAGCTCTTGACTGGTGGGAGTCTTGACATGAAGATTTCAACAAATTGCTGGAGGAGTGTGAATTAGCATAAGAGTGAGAAGCTCTTGGGGATCAAAGTCTTAGTAGGACCTCCACAAAAATGTGGGCTTCACATCCAGGAATCCCAGCAGGTTCTCACAGGGAAGCTCTAAGAAAGATCCCCTCCTGGCTCTGGAGCAGAGTAATCACTGTGAAATAAGGCCAGAACCTTCCCCATGCAAAGGTTTACCCTCCAGGAAAAAGGAGTCTGCCAGCCTTAGCCCAGCTGCAGGAAGGGTATTCCTCCCTACTCGCTCTCTCCAGCCCTGCTGTCTCACCTAAGGGGAAACAAGATTCAAAATGGGCCAGGGCTTCAGGGAATGAAGAGGAGATGGGAAAAGCTATACACCTGGACAAACACTTGTGAATGTCAGCTCTCAGAAGCAGGGCCTCCAAGGCTAAGGTTTAAACAAAAGATAATACAATATTATCCCTCCCCCTGCACCTTGCCTCTGCACCAACAGAGCTCCAGTATAACAGTGGATCGCAGCTGCAAAAGCTACAAGACATAGGCTCTCTCTGAAAAGAAACACTTATGGAAACCCAAAGACAATACAGGAGACACAAACAAGCACCCAAGAGGAATTTGAAGACTCTGGCATTTAAAGCTACAGCAAACATTAAATATCACCCAACTCCTAGCCAGATTAACATAAATCCCCACACCAAGGGCCTATTTACCTCAGTTCCTATAACCCAATGAAACATGTTCAGCTTTCAAGAAAAAGTTACAAAGCATACGAAAACCAAGAAGAAGTACAGCCTCAAGAGATAAATTGTCAGAACCAAACTCAGATATGACACAAATGTTTGATTTGTCAGACAGGGAATTTAAAATAACTATGATTTGTATTTTAAGGACTGTAATGGAAAAAGTAAATAATACGCACAAGCATATGGATAATGAAAACAGGGCAATGGCAATGCTAAGAAAAAAATCTAAAGAAAATGCTAGAAATCGAAAATGCCATAACAAAAATGAAGAATACCTTTGATGGTATTCTCATCAATAGACTAGATACAGCTGAGGAAAAATTTTAAACTCAGTGAGAGTGAAGACAGGTCAATAGAAATTTCCCAGAGTGAAACACAAGAGAAAAACATACATGTCAGATGTGTAATTAGAATATCAAAAGATAAAGTAAGGCAGGAGGAAGCAGAAGAAATACTTAAAGTAATTATAGCTGAGAACTTTCCAAAATTAATGGCATACACCAAATCCTTACTACAGTAGAATTGGACTAGAAACAAATAACAGAAAAATAGCTGGAAAGACCCTAAATATTTGGAAGTTAGCCTCACACTTCAAAATAACCCATGGATCAAAGACCTCTCAAAAGAAACTTAAAAATATTTCAAACTAAATAAAAATGGAAATACAACTTACCAAAATGTATGAAATCCAAGAAAAGCGGTGCTTAAAAGGAAATTTATCTCGTTAAATGTATTGAATAGAAAAGAAAAAAGCTCACAAACCAATAACCTAAGCCTCCACCTTAAGAAACCATACAAAGAGAGCCATTTAAGCCTAAAGCAAACAGAAAAATAAAAATAAAAATTATAACAGAAATCAATAAAATTCAAAACAGGAAAACAATTTTTTAAAATCAATGAAATGCTAAGTGATAAAATTGTATCATATAAAATGCTCAATTAAAACCGGAGAAGGCAGAAAAAGTGATCAACAAAATTGATTGTCCTCTAGCCAGATTAAGGTAAAAAAAGGAAGACACAAATTACCAATGTCAGAAATGAAAAAGGAGTCATCACTACTGAACCTGTGAAAATTAAAAGGATAATCAAAGATAGCAAAGCCAGTTCAGCAACTACTCTTCTCAACAACCACAAAAGAGAACTGGAGTTTTAAAAGGAGCTTGAATGAAGAGGCACTTTGAAGTGTGAGTCCCTCAGATCAGAGAGCACTTTACATTTCTCCTCCCCACCACTCCCTGCACTGTCCTTCCCCACCACCACATCTGACGGCATATTCTCCAAACAGGTTATTGGTGGCAAACTAGGAGATGTCCATGAAGACAGGGAATTTACAATTTCATGGTCCAGCTGGAGGCTTGCTAAGCTGCCAGGATCATAGGCAGCATTTGGGTAGAAATGCTATTGAGAGAACTTGACATATGTCCACAGGGGTTTCAGGCCTACATGAAAAAGGTTCTTGCCTCTTGGTTGAAGAATTCTAACTCCAGGAGACTGACTAGAGCTGCTCAGTATGGCAGGATCCTGGGAAGCGATTCAGCAGTTGGTCAAGCAGAAATGTAATGTGGTGGGTCAAGAAGCACAAATGGATGTTTAAGCCTCCTTGAAGCAAAGAGGGTTGCCAGCCAGGGAAAAGAGATCCCTGCAGAAAGAATTTGTAAACATTTACTACTGGTGTACAGGAGCTGGGATGTGCATGCAGCTCAATGAGAAATCTTACCTCATTGGAGAATGGTGGCATAAAGGGGCAGGGCTTCCCAAGACTGCCAAAATCAAGCCCCTAAGAGAGAGAGCATTTGGACACCTGTTATTGCACACATTGACAACTGCATCACATCAGCAGCCATCCCACCGTTCTTATGACTTTATTCCTGCCCGTTTGTTTCCTCCTCACCACTGACGCGTGCATGGAAAGCATCAACAGAACAAGATATAAGAAGAGAAAAAGTAGATCGTACCTCCCCACCCACCATCTCCAGGACAGATCTTAAAGAGGCTTTGATTTAGAGTGGATTCGACTTTAAAATCTCCAAAAATGAGCTTAAAAATGACTGAAAACCATGAGATCTGCTAATTATGCTATTAAAAGGTGGGAAAGGGAGCTCTGGCAGAACACAGGAGTGAGAAGAAAAGGCAGCTGTCACTTTGGGAGGCCGAGGCGGGCGGATCACGAGGTCAGGAGATCGAGACCATCCTGGCTAACACGGTGAAACCCCGTCTCTACTAAAAATACAAAAAATTAGCCGGGCACGGTGGCGGGCGCCTGTAGTCCCAGCTACTCGGGAGGCTGAGGCAGGAGAATGGCGTGAACCCGGGAGGCGGAGCTTGCAGTGAGCCGAGATCGCGCCACTGCACTCCAGCCCGGGCGACAGAGCGAGACTCCGTCTCAAAAAAAAAAAAAAAAAAAAAAAAAAAAAAAGAAAAGGCAGCTGTCTGCTGACCTGTCCCACTGAGTGGAGCCACTGAATAATCAGGTTACCAATCATTGCTTAAAGAATAGTAGAGGGGAGTTGGACATCTGGAAAACAAGAGCTATAGCTATCACATAGTTGATTCTCATTATTCACAGTAGTTAAGTTCTAGAAAATTGTACAAACCCTGAATTTGTGAATACTGAACCATTGCTCCCAACAGGAAATACAAGTTTAGGTTCCTAAAAGCCTCTGGTGATACTTTTGTCAACCCATCAGTACTCAACCTTGTTTTATGTGTGTTTCTGTTTAAAGATACCTTATTTTATATTATATATGTATATATGTATACACATAAACACACACGTGCACACATATATGTGTATAGTTGATTCATTAACATTGAACCCACTCCAACAACACTGTAACTCATTCCTGAAGGAAGCTTATGTAACACACATATTTTCTCTGCAAGACACATCACAGTCTCTTGGCTTAGCGACACTAGACAGCACTTCACCTGGAGGCCATTTTAAACACCAAAATCACCAAACAAACATTCCAAAAATGCAAAAAATGTGATACTAAATAGATTGTAAAAAGGACAGTTGTTTACAGTATGGGAGCACAAACAAGAAAGCATAGTGTTCAATCTTGTTCAACCTCAGCTAAAAACATGCATGTTGGGAGACTCAAATTTTTCATTGCTTTTAGCATGTCCACAAATGACCATGAAAGCACAATAAGTGTTGATTTGGGAGTTATAGATAAATTTTAGCAAGTAGGCAAATTCACAAATATGAAATTCATGAATAATGAGGATGAACTGTACATGCTGGGTCTGGGGTGTGGGAGGGGACCTGAAACCCCACACTTGCCATTATCCTGGTTTTCAGTATTACTCTGTCTAATAATGGTCAAGTCATATCATTGTTTAAATAAATTAACATTTCTCTAATTTTTTAGCATCTCTGATATGCTTATTAGCCCTTGGTGATTCCTCTTCTGTAAATTGCCAGTTCATATTCTTTCCCTTTTTGTCTGCTGGGATTGTTCATTTGCAGTTTCTTCTCTATGCCAGGCACTAACTGCTTATTGATATTACATACAGCCACCCACGACCATACCACCCTGAATGCACCCTATCTCATCTGATATTACATACAGCAAATATCTTCTCCCAGCTTACCATCTTCTTAATTCTGTCTTTTTGATGGAATCAAGCCACTAGTTTGTTTTTTAAGTGTTGATTAAGAAGTTCCTCCCTCTTTGGGAGGCCGAGGCAGGCAGATCACCTGAAGTCGGGAGTTCGAGACAAGCCTGACCAACATGGAGAAACTCCAACTCTACTAAAATACAAAATTAGCCAGGCATGGTGGTGCATGCCTGTAATCCCAGCTACTCAGGAGGCTGAGGCAGGTGAATCGCTTGAACCCGGGAGGCAGAGGTTGCAGTGAGCCAAGATCATGCCATTGCACTCCAACCTGGGCAACAAGAGTGAAACTCCATCTCAAAAAAAAGAAGTTCCTCCCTGCCCATAGGTTATAATAATATATTTTTCTGCTTTTAATTTATATTTCATGTAGGCTTTTAATCCATCTAGATTTCACCTTCATATGTGGCATTGAGTACTAATCTATTTTTGATATTCTCCGCATGTTGAGCCTATCTCTGTTCCTTATTATTCCTCCTTCATCATATTTTAAGTTGTTATATCTACGTGAGTCTGTCTCTGGACTCACTATTTTGTTCCATTGGTCTTGTCTGTCCATGCACCAGTACTAATGGTTTTTCTAAGTAGAGCTTTGTAGTTTTATTAATGTCTAGTAGAAAAGGCATTGTTTTTAAGATTGAGTTAAATGGACTTTAGACTTTAATTCCATCATATAATTTTTACATGTATAAAAGTTCACTTAAAAATCTGGGTTTTAGGAGTATTGAACACATTTATGGGTTCTTTCAAGAAGATTTGACATCTTTATGATATTAAATCACCCCCTCATCCTATGCAAAAGAATAGAGTGATAATTTATTTGAATGATTTTTAATGTCTTTTAATAGTTTTAAATTTTTTCTCCATAGAGGTCTTGTGCATTCTTGGTTAATTCCTAGATATCATTACAGTTTTTGCTGTTGTTTGTGAGTACAATCTTATTAACAAATGTTTTCAAGTTGATTATTACTTATTAGAGAAATGCTTTTGATTTTTATAGGCTATTCTCATATCTGAGAAAGTTGCTGATTTTTCATTAGTTCTGATAGTTTATTTGTTGAATATGTCAGGTTTTCTAGGTAGGTGATCTTATCCACTGCATCACCTCCAATCTTTACATCTCTCTTTTTGTTTTGTTTTGTTTGTTTTGAGACGGAGTTTCACACTTGTTGCCCAGGCTGGAGTGCAACGGCGTGATCTCGGCTCACGGCAACGTCTGCCTCCTGGGTTCAAGCGATTCTCCTGCCTCAGCCTCCCGAGTAGCTGAGATTACAGGTATGCACCACCATGCCCGGCAAATTTTGTATTTTTAGTAGAGATGGGGTTTCTCCATGTTGGCCAGGCTAGTCTCAAACTCCCGACCTCAGGTGATCCGCCGGCCTTGGCCTCCCAAAGTGCTGGGATTCCAGGCATGAGCCACCGTGCCTGGCCCAATCTTTACATCTCTTATTTCACTTTCCTTTCAATATTGGTTAGGATCTTCACTAGTGGTAATAGTGAGCATATATATCTTGTTCTTGTTTTTAAAAGAAATGTGCATAAAGCTTCTTAATTAAGTTTAAAGTTTATTATAGGTCTTTTGCTACATAAACTTTATCAAATGAAGAAAGTTTCCTTGCAATCCAAATTTTCCAAGGGTTTCTAAACTTATAAATATGATTTTTCAACTTTGTGATATAACTTGTATAAAACTGGAATTGGTACAAATTTACCAAATTTGTACATAAAAAGTTTGGCAAACTTTACTGCATGGGCTTGTAGGCTTTTGAGAGGGAGTTACTTTGACCATTATTTTCACTCATTTAATTCACATTGGTTGGTTCAAGTTCTCTATTTTCTCTTGCATAAATTTTATTTTTTAATTTTAGACTCAGGGGTTACATGTGCATGTTTTTTATGTAGGTATATTGCCTGATACTGAAGTTTGGGCTTCTAAATGATTCTGTTGCAAAATAGCGAACATAGTACCTGATAGTTTTTCAACCCTTACCCCTTCTCTGCCTCCCCCTTTTTGGAATCCCCAGTGTTTATTATTCCCATTTTTGTGTCCATATGTACCTTATGTTTAGCTCCCACTTATAAGTGAGAACATGAAGTATTTGGTTTTCTGTTTCTACATTAATTTGCTTAAAATAATGGCGTCCAGCTGCAAAGTACGTGATTTTGCTCTTTTTTATGGCTGCGTAGTATTGCATGGTGTATAGGTACCACAGTTTCTTTATCCAATCCACTGTTAATGGACACCTGGGTTGATTGTATGTATTTGCTATTGTGAATAGTGCTGCTATAAACATATAAGTGCATGTGTCTTTTTGATAGAATGATTTATTTTCCTTTGAGTATATACTCAGTAATGGGATTACTGGGTCAAATGACAGTTCTATTTTTAGTTCTTGAGAAATCTCAGAACTTCTTTCCACAATGGCTGAATTTGCATTCCCACCAACTGTGTATAGGTGTCCCTTTTCTCTGCAATCTCACCAATATCTGTTTTTTGCTGACTAATAATAGCCATTCTGACTGGTATGAGATAGTATCTCATTGTGATTTTGATTTGCATCTCTCTGATGATTAGTGACGTTGAGTATTTTTTCATATGTTTGTTGGCCACTTGTATGTCTTCTTTTGAGAAGCGTGTTTTCATCTTTTTCTCACTTTTAGTGAGGTTATTTGTTTTTTTCCTTTTGATTTGTTTAAGTTCTTTATAGATTCTGGATATTAGTTCTTTGTTGGACACAGGGTTTTCAAATATTTTCTCTCATTCTGTAGGTTGTCTGTTTACTCTGTTGATAGTTTCTTTTGTTGTCTTGCATTAATTTTTAAACTGTATATTTTTCTAGGAATGTAGTAATTTCATTCCAGTTTTCAGTTATCATATAGCTATTTATAATACTCTTTTATTAATTTTAAATCTCTTTTTTTCTGTAATTGTTTCCCCTTCTTCTGTATTGAAAATGATGGCTAATGCAGCTCTTTCTTCTACACCATATTGCCGTTATTAGAAGTTGACGTTCCTGTATTTATTTTAACATGTACATAATTTTTTTCTAGAAAAAAAAATAAAGCTTGGCCTTGTTAAAGAGGCTGCCTTTTCAACAGGGATGTTCACTGTTGACCCTCCCAAGGCAAGTAGCGTAGCCAGGTCCTGAGACTTAATTTGAAGCTGAGGTAAGGGCTGAGGCTGCTGCAAGAATGATTCGATAGGGCCAAAATTCAGAAGTACTGAGATTAAAAGATTAGAGACCCAGATGCTGTGATTGTACAACCTGATTTCTTAATCTGTCACCTGCATGCAGCATATGAGGCCTCTGAGTGTGAGGACAGCATTCTGTGACTGCACAACCTGATTTCTTAATCTGTCACCTGCATGCAGCATATGAGGCCTCTGAGTGTGAGGACAGCATTCTGTGACTGCACAACCTGATTTCTTAATCTGTCACCTGCATGCAGCATATGAGGCCTCTGAGTGTGAGGACAGCATTCTGTGACTGCTCCCAAACAGCACAGAGTTCAGTGCACACATCTGAACTGAGGCTGCCACTCACTGCTGAATGTGACCTGAACCCTGTCTGAAGAAAATGGGCCAATCCTTAAAACTCAAGAGGTTTCATACACATCACACACACAATTCTTACTCAAGTCATCAGAAGGCACTGCACGGCAGTATTTGCTTCAGCAACTATCTTTTTGGGGCATCTTTCCTTTCTGTTGGTATGACATCGCACCTGTTTGTGTTACCTGCCTTCCCATGCTGACATTCAAAGTTTTGGACCCTAGTATAATATTGGCCCTTAACAGTCCTCATGGACCCATCATCCAGGAATGTACATGCACAGACCTTCCATCTCCTCCAGTTTACAGGCTGACCAGGGATGGTATGGACTTGGTATCCCCAGGAAAGGCCTAGCCACACCCTTATTTTTGAAAATGTCATATGAAATTAGAGGTTGCTTCTTGTTCTCAAATTTAACTTTTCATTATGATGATAAGTGTTTAAATATTTATACTGCATTAAAAAAATATGTTTCTAAAAATCTTATGGTGAATGAGAAGTGCTAGTGACAATTGATATAAGAAATAGGTTAATAAATTGTGTATAATCACAACTATATAAAATATGAGTTAAAACAATTCAAACTCATTTGGGGAAAACTTTATGGCTTAGATGCTGCTTCAATGGGTAGCATGACTACGGGTGATTTTTTTTTTTTTTTTTTTTTTTTTTTTTTTTTTTTTTTTTTTTTTTTTTTTGCAGACGGAATTTTGTTCTTGTTGCCTAGGCTGGAGTGCAGTGGCACAATCCTGGCTCACTGCAACCTCCAGCTCCCAGGTTCAAGTGATTCTCTGGCCTCAGCCTCCCGAGTAGCTGGGATTACAAGTGTGCGCCACCACACCCAGCTAATTTTTTTTTGTATTATTAGTAGAGACGGGGTTTTACCATGTTGGCCAGGTTGGTCTCAAACTCCTGACCTCAGGTGATCCGCCCACCTCAGCCTCCCAAATTGCTGGGATTACAGGCGTGAGCCACCACGCCTGGCCGACTATGGGTGACAGTATATATTTTTTTTTGTTTTTTGGTTTTTTTGGTTTTTTTGAGATGGATTCTTGCTCTGTCTCCCAGGCTAGAGTGCAGTGGCACGGACTATGGGTGACTTTTTAAAATTTTTCTGTTTCCTGTGTCTTCAATGAAAATGAGGATGCATAGATACTGTTGATGCCCTGCCCAGACCTCTACCTACTGATACCTTGTCCCCAGCTACTGCAAGTGATTGCTAACAGTTTACCCCTGTGGTCTTCTCCCAAGACTTCTGCTTGCCTTACTAGAGCCAGTGATAACCGCCTTGGTGGCCAATGTCTATTTGACTCAGGATACAAGGGGGACAACTCTGTGATACAATTTCAGCTCTAAAATGACCCCTCCTCCCCCATCACGTCAAAGTGAGACTTTACTTAGCCAAACCCTTGCTTAGCTCTTACCCCTTCCCTAAAGCTTCCCTCTCTCTGCCTTATAGGTTTTTAACAATCAACCCATTTTTTATGGAGTGATGTCCATATAACTGCTAGTGTTTAGGCTGCTAGTTTTAAGTGGCCCAGAATAAGAAGGGGCTCTGAAGCACAGCCAAGCTCCACTACTTGGACCAAAGAACCCAGAAGTTCCCACGATAGTAGATGTACAACAGATGCAGGCATGCTTCTAGATCTCCGGAGCAAGATTCTGCTATCCACAATAGAAAACCAGCTCCTAACATCTCACCAGGCCCTGGAGCATCTGACTATGGGACATCAAGTAAATACACAACCGAACTTCCCATATGAGATGAGGACTCTCAGATTACCAAGTAAGTCATAAGATCAGGCAAACCCAATATTAATAGATCTCATACACTTAGATCTCATCTCAGGCTCTGCTGCTGGAGAATCTGATCTAAGACAGTTGTTGACACTAGGAATGGGCCTACAAGGCAGGTTCTAAGGAAGGAAGTCTGGAATTGAATCAACTGCTACCAAGGAGGACCCTCCTAGCAAAAAAGTTTGGCATGTTATATCAATGGAGTTGTTCAAACATCCCCCTGTGATGAGCTGGGATGGGATGCGCTGATTGGTACAACATCCCTGCATATGACATATACAGGAGAAATGGTAATTATAAAAACTGTGGAATTGGGTGGCTGTTTCTGGATACCCTTGATGCATTAGAGGAAGAAAATGACTGGCTCAGTTTGGTTAATCCCCATATAAAGCAAACTGTGAAGGTCAAAGGGCAGCCTTGGTGCTATTTAAAAAGACCCTCATCACCTGTAGATGTAGGACAGACAGAGCTGAAGAGAAGCACAGAGCTTAATTCAAAGAATCTCAGAACTGCAGACAGTGAGAGACTCTGTCTCAAAAAAAAGAAAAGTAATCCACTATTGCATGCCAATTTGGCACAAGGTGTCAGATACAAAGAAAAACAGATGGGGTATTTCTGATGTGCATTTCAACCTTAAAAGTGAGAAACTAACTTCACTATTCCAGTAAAGACCTAGGGAAAACCTCCTTCCTAATCTGCTTGTTTCTCCAGTTATTTATTTCAGTATTTAAAACAATTTAGTTTTTTTACTTTTTATCTTGAGCTCTAAAGACCCTGGTAAGGAAGCGGTAGGACCCGGGAACTAGGGCAGAGAACACAGGTTGGTGCAGTTGAGACTCTTGATCCTCCAGCTTGTCTTGGGCCACTCTCCTTTGTTAGGGAAGAAAGCCCTCCTTTCTGGAATAGTGGCTCCTCCCCATACTTGAAGACCATACTAAGCCTCAAATGAGGTCCTTCAACTTTACCCTTGCCTTCCTCAAGATATGCTCCCTTCTCCCAGCCACCATGCCAATAACTAGCATCAAATCTCAGCATGGTCCTACCAAGAAAGTTATGGGACTGCTGAGGAAGAACAGAAATTATGAGGCAGCAGTGTTACAGTGCCTGGCCCAAGTGGCTGGCCAGTATCAGGAGAGCAGAATCGGGAGCGACGTCTTAGGGACTGGATTGAGATGAGAGACAGAAAGACACAGCTGTGACCAGGCACGGTGGCTCATGCCTGTAATTGCAGCACTTTGGGAGGGCGAGGCAGGCAGATCACCTGAGGCCAGGAGTTCCAGACCAGCCTAGCCAACATGGTGAAACCCCATCTCTACTAAAAATACAAACAATTAGCCAGACGTGGTGGCAGGCACCTATAATTCCAGCTACTCGGGAGGCTGAGGCAGGAGAATCACTTGAACCCAGGAGGCGGAGGCTGCAGTGAGCCAAGATTGCACCATTGCACTCCAGCCTCGGCAACAAGAGCAAAATTCTGTCTCAAAAAAAAAAGGAAAGAAAGAAAGAAAGAAAGAAAGAAAGAAAGAAAGACAGACAGACAGACACAGCTGGATAAGCAGAGCCCACCAATTAGGAAGAACTCTCCCATGACACAAGAGCTGACACCCTATCAAGGGCCCAAGAAAACATTTCCAGGTTCTTACATAGTGCTAAGGTAGCCATATTAAATGAAGGAGAAATGCTCAAATACCCCATGACAGACTTTGGAGGAAGGGATCAAAAGATGCAGAGAAGTGGGCCTGCTGGGGAAATAAGAGCCACTGGTTGGCAATATCCTTGGGGACAGACCAAGTGAGACGTGGCTCACTGAGATGGTAACAAATTTACTGGCCAGAAGCATCACTGAGGATCTCAGTAGTGTCTGCCGTCTACTAGCTGGAGCTGAAGGTTAGAGATATTGTTACTGAGCAACCTAGTAGAATAAAGATGCTAGAAGCCCCCAAATAGCAGAAGCAAATGGGAGGAATTTCAGCACTGGCAGCCAGAGACCTGAGCCACTGGGCTCTCTGGGGATGGCTCTTAGAATTCAGTACTTCAAATCCTGCTACTGGGTATATATCCAAAATAAATTGTTCTACCAAAAAGACACATGCACATATATGTTCATCACAACACTATTCACAATAGCAAAGAAATAGAATACACCTAGGTGCCAATCAACAGTGGACTGGATAAAGAAAATGTGGTATCTATATACCGTGTGATATGGCTTGGATCTATGTCCCCACCAAATCTCATGTCAAATTGTAATTCCCAATGTTGGAGGTGGGGCCTGGTGGGAGGTGACTGGATCATGAAGGCAATTTCTCATGAATAGTTTAGCACCATCCCTGCCTTGGTACTGTACTCACAGTAGTGAGTTAGTTCTCACGGGATTTGATCATTTAAAAGTGTATGGCACCTCCCTACTCACTCTCTCTTGCCCCTGCCCCTGTCATGTGACACTCCTCACTCCCCTTTTGCCTTCTGCCATGATTGGAAGCTTCCTGAGGCCTCCCCAGAAGCAGATGCCCCTATGCTTCCTGTACAGCCTGCAGAACCGAGAGCCAATTAAACCTCTTTTCTTTATAAATTATCCAGTCTCAGGTATTTATTTATAGCAATGTGAGAATGGACCAATACACCATGGAATACTATGCAGCCATAAAACAAGAAGAAAATCATGTCCTTTACAGCAATATGGATGCAGCTGGAGGCCATTACCCTAAGCAAATTAACACAGGAACAGAAAACCAAAAATCACATGTTCTCACTTATAAATGGGTATTCATGGACATAAAAATGGTAACAATAGACACTAGAGACTACTAGAGAGGGGAGGGAGAGAGAGGAGCAAGGGTTGAAAAGCTAACTGTTGGGTACTATGCGCACTACCTGGCTGATGGGATCATTGGCATCCCAAACCTCAGCATCACAAAATATATTCATGTAACAAACCTGCATGTGCACCCCCTGAATCTAAAATGAAAGTTGAAAATATTTTTTTAAAAAGAGTTTAGTACTTCTAGAGCAAAACAGATAGGTAGCCCATAAAGATACTGCTATTATATATAATAATCAAATATATATAGTATGTAATATACATATAATTTATATACAGATTATATAATTATATGTATATATAATCAAAAGATAGCAAGAACAGATAAGCAGAAAGCTGGGGTCAGCTGCTCCAGTGGAAATCCTTTGTCTAATTTTCAGACTAGAGCTAGTTCTCAGAGACCAAGTCCTCTGAGGACGGGCCTGGAATTCTGCAACAAAGGTATATAAACAATGACAGCCCCCTTCCTAGGCTTCCCTCAAAAAAACCTATGAAAAGCTGCAGTCACTTGCATAACTGTATTCTGGGGAAAGAGAATGCCCAGACTTTTTGAAGGCTGTCAGAGCAAGTTTGAGTTGGTACTGATATCTGGAGACTCAAAATGCCATCATTGTCCTCCCTTTGAGTAAGGACTTACGGGGACCAAGGAATAAACAAAGCGTGGACTCAGGTCCATTTCACATGGGTCCACTGGATCCACAAGTCCACCCAGGAGTGTTTACCTTGTTTCCAGAATGTACGATTGAAATGAACATACTTAGTAATTGGCAGAACCCCCACATAGATTTCTTGATCTGTGCAGTAAGAGCTGCTGTAATAGCAAAGCGCAAACCACTCACTGTCCACACCACTGACCCAGTCAAGATAGTAATTCAATACCAAAGTCACTTCCTAGGGGAAATGGCAGAGTGTAGTGCCACCCTCAGAAACTAACAGGAGGCAGAGATGTGGTGCTCCTCTAATACGCACTTAGCTCATTAGTCTGATCCTTACCCATATTAGGTGGATCATGGCAGATGACAAAGGACTGCTTACTGCAGGAAGTAAATTATTACCATAAGAACTCCACATGTGGCTGTTAATTAGATCCCATTTGTCAATTTTGGCTTTTGTTGCCATTGTTTTTGGTATTTTAGTCAAGAAGTCTTTGCCCATGCCTACGTCCTGAATGGTATTGCCTAGGTTTTCTTCTAGGGTTTTTATGGTTTTAGGTTTTACATTTAAGTCTTTAATCCATCCTGAGCTAATTTTTGTGTAAGGCGTAAGGAAGGAGTCCAGTTCCTGTTTTCTGCATATGGCTACCCAGTTTTCCCAGCGCCACTTATTAAATAGGGAATCCTTTCCCCATTGCTTATTTTTGTCAGGTTTGTCGAAGATCAGATGGTTGTAGATGTGTGGTGTTATTTCTGAGGCCTCTGTTCTGTTCCATTGGTCTATATATCTGTTTTGGTACCAGTACCATGCTGTTTTGGTTGTAGTATAGTTTGAAGTCAGGTAGCGTGATGCCTCCCGCTTTGTTCTTTTTGCTTAGGATTGTTTTAGCCATATGGGCTGTTTTTTGGTTCCATATGAAATTTAAAGTAGTTTTTTTAGTTCTGTGAAGAAAGTCAATGGTAGCTTGATGGGAACAGCATTGAACCTAAAAATTACTTTTTCATGATATTGATTCTTCCTATCCATGAGCACGGAATTTTTTCCATTTGTTTGTGTCCTCTCTTATTTCCTTGAGCAGTGGTTTGTAGTTTTCCTTGAAGAGGTCCTTCACGTCCCTTGTAGGTTGGATTCCTAGGTATTTTATTCTCTTAGTAGCAATTGTGAATGGGAGTTCACTCATGATTTGGCTCTCAGCTTGTCTATTATTGTTGTATAGGAATGCTCATGACTTTTGCACATTAATTTTGTATCCTGAGACTTTGCTGAAGTTGTTTATCCACTTAAGAAGTTTTGGGGCTGAGATGGTGGGGTTTTCTAAATATGCAATCATGTCATCTGCAAACAGGACAATTTGACTTCCTCTCTTCCTATTTGAATACCCTTTATTTCTTTCTCTGGCCTGATTGTCCTGGCCAGAACTTCCAATACTATGTTGAATAGGAGTGGTGAGAGAGGTCATCCTTGCCTTGTGCTGGTTTTCAAAGGGATTGCTTCCAGCTTTTGCTCATTCAGTTTGATATTGGCTATGGGTTTGTCATAAATAGCTCTTATTATTTTGAGATACGTGCCATCAATACCTAGTTCATTGAGAGTTTTTAGCATGAAGCGGTGTTGAATTTTGTCAAAGGCCTTTTCTGCATCTATTGAGATAATCATGTGATTTTTGTCATTGGTTCTGTTTATGTGATGGATTACATTTATTGATTTACATATGTTGGACCAGCCTTGCATCCCAGGGAGGAAGCCAACTTTGTCTTGGCTTTTGATATGCTGCTGGATTCAGTTTGCCAGTGTTTTACTGAGGATTTTTGCATCGATGTTTATCAGAGATGTTGGCCTGAAATTTTCTTTTTTTGATGTATGTCTGCCAGGTTTTGAAATCAGGATGATATTGGCCTCATAAAATGAGTTAGGGAGGAGTCCCTCTTTTGCTATTGTTTGGATTCATTTCAGAAGGAATGGTACAATCTCCTCTTTGTACCTCTGGTAGAATTCAGCTGTGAATCTGTCTAGTCCTGGGCTTTTTTTGGTTGGTGGGCTATTAATTACTGTCTCAATTTCAGAACTTGTTATTGGTCTATTCAGGGATTCGACTTCTTCCTGGTTTAGTCGTGGGAGTGTGTATGTGTCCAGGAATTTAGCCATTTCTTCTAGATTTTCTTTTTTTGGGGGGGTGGGAGGGGGAAGGACAGAGTTTCCCTCTTGTTGCCCAGGCTGGAGTGCAATGGCACAATCTCGGCTCACCACAACCTCCGACTCCCGGGTTCAAGTGATTCTCCTGCCTCAGCTTCCCGAGTAGCTGGGATTACAGACATGCGCCACCATGCCTTGCTAATTTTCTATTTTTTAGTAGAGACAAGGTTTCTCCATGTTGGTCAGGCTGGTCTTGAACTCCCAACCCCACGTGATTTGCCCACCTTGGCTTCCCAAAGTGCTGGGATTACAGGTGTGAGCCACTGTGTCTGGCCAATTTTCTAGTTTATTTGCATAGAGGTGTTTATAGTATTCTCTGATGGTAGATTGTATTTCTGTGGGATCAGTGGTGATATCTCCTTTATCATTTTTTATTGTGTCTATTTGATTTTTCTCTCTTATCTCTTTTATTAGTCCAGCTAGCGGTCTATCTATTTTGTTAATCTCTTCAAAAAACCAGCTCCTGGATTCATTGATTTTTTAAAGGGTTTTTCGTATCTCTATCTTCTTCAGTTCTGCTCTGATCTTAGTTATTTCTTGTCTTCTGCTGGCTTTTGAATTTGTTTGCTCTTCCTTCTCTAGTTCTTTTAATTGTGATTTTAGGATGTCGATATTAGAGCTTTCCCACTTTCTGATGTGGGCATTTAGTGCTATAAATTTCCCTCTAAACACTGCTTTAGCTCTGTCCCAGAGATTACAGTAAGTTGTTTCTTTGTTCTTATTGGTTTCAAAGAACTTCATTATTTCTGCCTTAATTTCATTATTTACCCAGTAGTCATCCAGGAGCAGGTGGTTCAGTTTCCATGTAGTTGTACAGTTTTGAGTGAGTTTCCTAATCCTGAGTTCTAATTTTATTGCACTGTGGTCTGAGAGACTGTTTGTTAGGATTTCCATTCTTTTGCATTTGCTGAGGAGTGTTTTACTTCCAATTTTGTGGTCGATTTTAGAATAAGTGCAATATGGTGCTGAGAAGAACGTATATTCTGTTGATTTGGGGTGGAGAGTTCTGTAGGTATCTATTAGGTCTGCTTGGTCCAAAGCTGAGTTCAAGTCCTGAATATCCTTGTTAATTTTCTGTCTCATTGATCTGTCTAATATTGACAGTGGGATGTTAAATTCTCTCACTATTACTGTGTGGGAGTCTAAGTCTCTTTGTAGGTCTCTAAGAACTTGTTTTATGCATCTGGGTGCTCCTGTATTGGGTGGATATATATTTAGGATAGTTAGCTCTTCTTGTTGCATTGATCCCTTTACCATTATGTAATGCCCTTCTTTGTCTTTTTTGACCTTTGTTGGTTTAAAATATGATTTATCAGAGACTAGGATTGCAACTCCTGCATTTCTTGCTTTCCATTTGCTTGGTAAATATTCCTCCATTCCTTTATTTTGAGCCTATGTGTGTCTTTGCACATGAGATGAGTCTGCTGAATACAGCACAGCAATGGGTCTTGATTCTTTATCCAATTTGCCAATCTGTGCCTTTTAATTGGGGCATTTAGCCCATTTACATTTAAGGTTAATATTGTTATGTGTGAATTTGATCCTGTCATCATGACACTAGCTGGTTATTTTGCACATTCATTGATGCAGTTTCTTCATAGTGTCGATAGTCATTATATTTTGGTGTGTTTTTGCAGTGGCTGGTACCAGTTTTTCCTTTCCATATTTAGTGCTTCCTTCAGGAGTTCTTGTAAGGCAGGCCTGGTGGTGACAAAATCCCTCAGCACTTGCTTGTATGTAAAGGCTTTTATTTCTCCTTCGCTTATGAAGCTTAGTTTGGCTGGATATGAAATTCTGGTTTGAAAATTCTTTTCTTTAAGAATGTTGAATATTGGCCCCCACTCTCTTCTGGCTTGTATGGTTTCTGCAGAGAGATCCACTGCTAGTCTGATGGGCTTCCCTTTATGGGTAACCTGACCTTTCTCTCTGGCTGCCCTTAACATTTTTTCCTCTGTTTTAACCTTGGAGAACCTGATGATTATGTGTCTTGGGGTTGCTCTTCTCGAGGAGTATCTTGGTGTTCTCTGTATTTCCTGAATTTGAATGTTGGCCTGTCTTACTAGGTTGGAGAAGTTTTTCTGGATAATATCCTGATGTGTGTTTTCCAACTTGGTTCCATTCTCCCTGTCACTTTCAGGGACCCCAATCAATTGTAGGTTTGGTCTTTTCACATAGTCCCATATTTCTTGGAGGCTTTGTTCATTCCTTTTCATTCTTTTTTCTCTAGTCTTGTCTTCACACCTTATTTCAGTAAGTTGGTCTTCAAACTCTGATATCCTTTCTTCTGTTTGATCAATTCATCTATTGATACTTTGTATGCTTCACCAAGTTCTTGTGCTGTGTTTTTCAGCTCCATCAGATCATTTATGTTCTTCTCTAAACAGCTTATTCTAGTTAGCAGTTCCTGTAACCTTTTGTCAAGGTTCTTAGCTTCCCTGCGATGGGTTAGAACATGCTCCTTTAGCTTAGAGGTATCAGGGAACCTGCCCCCAATATTTCAATATAGGTTCTTTCTATTTTTCCCTAAGTGTCGGCCAGTCTGAGAAATAAAGAGTACAAAGAGAGAAATTTTACAGCTGGGCCTCCTGAGGTGTCATCACATATTGGTAGGACCGTGATGGTGACCTCGAGCTGTAAAACCAGCAAGTTTTTATTAGGGATTTTGAAAGGGGAGGAGGTGTACAAACAGGGAGTAGGTCACAAGGATCACATGCTTCAAAGGGCTGTAAAGATCACAAGGCAAAGGCAAAATTAGAATTACTGATGAGGGTCCATGTCCCGCTGTGCATGCATTGTCTTGATAAACATCTTAACAGGAAACAGGGTTTGAGAGCAGACAACTGGTCTGACTTGAGAGCAGACAACCCATCTGACTAGAATTTACCAGGCTGGAATTTCCCAATCCTAGTAAGCCTGAGGGTACTGCAGGAGACCAGGGCATATTTCAGTCCTAATCTCAACTGCATAAGACAGACACTCCCAGAGCAGCTGTCTACAGACCTACCCCCAGGAATGCATTCCTTCCCTGGGGTCTCAATTATTAACATTCCTTGCTGGGAAAAGAATTCAGCGATATTTCTCCTACTTGCACGTCCATTTATAGGCTCCCTGCAAGACAAAAAATATGGCTCTATTCTGCCCAACCCCACAGGCAGTCAGACCTTATGGTTATCTTCCCTTGTTCCCTGAAAATTGCTGTTATTCTGTTGTTTTTCAGGGTGTACTGATTTCATATTGTGCAAACACATATATTTTACAACTAGATTTCATATTCTTCAAACACATGTTCTACAATCAGTTTGTGCAATAGTGGTCCAGAGGCAACATATATTCTCAGCTTACGAAGATAACAGGATTAAGAGATTAAAGTAAAGACAGGCATAAGAAATTATAAGAGTATTGATTGGGGAAGTGATAAATGTCCATGAAATCTTCACAATTTGTGTTCAGAGATTGCAGTAAAGACAGGTGTAAGAAATTATAAAAGTATTAATTTTGGGAACGGATAAAAGTCCATGAAATCTTCATAATTTATGTTCTTCTGCGTCAGCTCCAGCCGGTCCCTCCATTCGGGGTCCCTGACTTCCTGCAACACAGAGGAGTTTGTTATTACCCACCTTCTGAAGCCTATTTCTGTCAATTTGTCAAACTCATTCTCTGTCCAGTTTTATGCCCTTGCTGGAGAAGAGTTGCGATCATTTGAAGAAGAGACGTTTTGATTTTAGGAATTTTCAGCCTTTTTGCACTAGTTTTTCCTCATCTTCCTGGATTCATCTACCTTTGATTTTTGAGGCTGATGATCTTTGGATGGGGTTTCTGTGTCAGGGTCCTTTTTGCTGATGTTGACGTTATTGCTTTCTGTTTGTTAGTTTATCTTGTAGCAGTCAGGCCTCTCTTCTGCAGTTTGCTGGAGGTCCACTCCAGACCTCATTTGCCTAGGTATCACCAGCAGAGGCTGCAGAACAGCAAAGATTGCTGCCTGCTGCTTCCTCTGAAAGCTTCATCCCAGAGGGGCACTGACATGATGCCAGCCAGAGCTCTCCTCTGTGATGTGTCTGTCGACTCCTGTTGGGAGGTCTCTCCCAGTCAGGAGGCACTGGGGTCAGGGACCCACTTGAGGAGGCAGTCTGTTCCTTAGCAGTGCTCGAGCACTGTGCTGGGAGAACCCTCCTTGTTAGGATCTGCTGTTCTCTTCAGAGTAGGAAGGCAGGGATGTTTAAGTCCACTGAAGCTGCGCCTTCCCCCAGGTGCTCTGTCCCAGGGAGATGTGAGTTTTATCTTTAAGCCCCTGACGGGGGCTGCTGCTTTCTTTTGGAGATGCCCTGCCCATTGAGGAGGAATCTAGAGAGGCAGTCTGGCCACAGCCACTTTGCTGTGCTGTGTTGAGTTCTGCCCAGTCCAAACTTCCAGGCCTCCTTAGTGTTGTCAGGGAAAAACTGCCTACTCAAGCCTCAGTAATGGTGGATGTCCCCCTCCCCCACCAAGCTTAATTGTACCAGGTCAACTTCAGACTTCTGTGCTGACAGTGAGAATTTCAAGCCAGTGGTTCTTAGTTTGGTCGACTCCATGGGAGTGGGACCTGCTGAGAAAGACCACTTGGCTCACTGGCTTCAGCCCCCTTTCCAGGGGAGTGAACAGCTCTGTCTCACTGGGGTTCCAGGCACCACTGGAAACTCCTGTGCTAGCTCAGTGTCTGCCTGAACAGCTGCCCAGTTTTATGCTTGAAACCAGGGCCCTGGTGGTGTAAACACATGAGAGAATCTCCTGGTCTGTGGATTGCAAAAGCCATGGGGAAAGTGTAGTATCTGGGCTATATAGCACAGTCCCTCACAGCTTCCCTTGGCTGGGAAAAGGAGACCCCCCTACCCCGCTCCTTGCACTTCCCGGGCAAGGTGACACCCCACCCTGCTTCTGCTCGCCCTCCATGGGCTGCATCCGCTGCCTAACCAGTCCCAATGAGAAGAAGAGGGTACCTCAGTTGGAAATATAGAAATCACCTGCCTCCTGCATTGGTCTTGCTGGGAGCTACAGGCTGGAGCTGTGCCTATTCTGCCATCTTTCCCAGCAATTCAAGAATGTATTAAATGTGATCTGGGTACAATGGTGTGAGCCTGTAATCTCAGCTACTTGGGAGCCTGAGGTGGAAGGATTACACTTAAGCCCAGGAGTTTGAGTCCAGCCTCACAACATAGCAAGACCCCTTCTCAAACCAATACAATCATGTCATATATTAAATGTGAAAAGCAAGGAATACTATATTCACTTTTTTAAAGGTAACAATTTGGGATTTCTCAGGCATCTTCATTATAGTTAGAACAAGTTTCAGATTAAAAGACAACTCTTCTGAGTTGTGCTGTTGAAAATGTTCTCCATTCTGAGCTTCAGCACTGTGAAGGATTAAACTCCTATTCAGCAAATATTCATTCCCTTCCTCTTCAAGGTTCAGGCAGAGTATAATTCCATGCTTCATTGACCTTGGACTTGGTTAGGTAAGGTGTCTTGCTTTTGCTTTGGACAGAGGAGCTTCAGTGAAAATGATGTAAGCAGATGTCTTAAGAGGCATGGCAATAGGCTGACTCACACCCTAAAGCAAAGCCTCTCCTGTAAGCAAAAAAATGAATACATAAACAAATGCTTATCTTTGTAATCCCTAGAGCTTTGGGGTGGTTCCTTGTGCAATGTTATTGGGCAATAGCTGGCAATTACAAATATTATTTACATTGTCTAAGTATGGTTCTAGGTAAAGACCATTCACCTGAAAGTAGCTGAGCTGTCAAACCAGAAGATGTGGAGCTCCACCTTGAAAAGACTTGGATGAGATTATTCGCCTAGAGAATGACCTGTTTTGTAAGCCTGGAATTATATAGATTACACTGAATCTTATGAAACTGAAGGCTCCATAGATTACCATTGGCTTAGCTTGATTTTATCAATTTTATCGATTTTATCAATGTGCCACGTACATCACACCTGGAAACCCTAAAAAATGACTTTGCCCTTGTTCTGTACCTTATAGAGAATCTACAGTCATTTTCTAGTTCACACCACACAATTCCTATCTTCAAATATCCTGCAGCCATATTCTACCCTTAACACAAATAACGTGTCCAAAGTTTATCTGTAACTGACACTAGTTGTGAAAGAATTAGGAAAGGAAGTTTGGGCCCAAATAAGACAAATGCAAAATAAATAAAATCAGCCACAGGGAGATGCAGGGAGTTTCCAATCAACTCTTTCCCAAACGGAAAGATGACTTGAGCAAATGTTGCTGCTGTCTATAGCAAGCACATGACAGTTGAGAGAAGGCTGAGGTAATTGGACAGTTGATTATATATATAATTGATTATGTATATAATCAATGCCCAGAATTACACTTAGCAACTGTGGTATAATAAATAATATTTGGTCTTTGTTCCCAGTTCCAGGCCCACAATTCCTATAATCCTTGGGACCTCTGGAGCAATGAGTGTCTTTTAAATGTTAATGGGATGACTGGTGGCTGGGGACTCCTAGACAGCTTCAGGATGGAGCTGGTTGCCCAAGGAACCAATCATGTGATTAGAGGGTTGGAACTTTCAGCCCCGCCTCCCAACCTCCTGGGAGAAAGGGAAGAGGCACTGGAGACTAAGTCAGTCATCAATAGTCAATGATTTAATCAATCATGCCTACATAATAAAACCTCCATAAAAACCCCTAAACAACAGGGTCCAGAGAGCATCTGAGTTGGTATACACATTGAGGTACAGAGAGGGTGGTGCACCCCAGTTCCATGGGGACAGAAGCTCCTATGCTAGAGACCCTTCTGGACCTTGCCCCATATACCTCGTTACCTGGCTGTTCACTCGTACCCTTTATAACAAGCTAGTAAACATAAGACAAATGCCTTCCTGAGTTTGGTGAGCCATTCCAGCAAATTATCAAACCTGGGGAGTGGGTCGTGGGAATTTCCAATTTATAGCTGATCAGTCAGAAGTACATATGGCCCAAAAATTGCAACTGGCATCTGAATTGCAATTTTTTGGGACCAAGCCCTTTACTTTGTGTGATCTGATCCTAATTCTAGGCAGATAGTGTCAGGATTGAATTCAATTGTAGGACACCTCATTGGTGTCAGAAATTTGAAGAAATGTACTTTGAAAAGACACCACATATTTGGTGTCAGAAGGAGAGAAACCTTTCATCTGGTGTCAGAAGTGGTGTGAGAAAAAAAATCACTTAGCAACCATCCAAAATACATTCTGCGAGGGGTGTAGTCAAGGGGTACACAAGTCTGAAGCACATGTAGAGTGCCCCTGAAAATGGCAGACTGATGGGTTGTGTACAAACATAGTCAAGGAAGCTTTCGTTTACCAGAGTCTAAAGCATATTTTGAGGGTGTCGCTTGTCTTTTGATGGAAGTTCTTGTGCTCCTTCTTTAGCCTAGGCTTTTCGTCTGCTGGGTGTGAAGTGTCTCTTCTGTACCCTGTGTAAGTGCCCAGTGCCTGACTGCTCACCTGATTCAGCCGTCTCTTGATAGCTCCTTAACACATCACTCTCTTGACTCAATTCCCACCTTTCTGGCAGCTCCTCCTGTCTTCTATGTCAGTTCCCTTCTTCTACTATAGGTTGCAGTTTTCTGTGTTCCGTCTTCAACCCCCTCACTAGACACATTATTTCTGGGTGATCTCATGGCTGCAATCATGATTTAATTGGTAATGAGCCCAAAATATATGTCTTTTATTTAACTCCACATCCACATATTTAATTGTCTGCTTAAACAGACCCACCTATTTCTGAGATATTTCAATCTCAACAAGTCCAAAATTGAACTCATTATTCTTCTCTGGTATTGACCACCCCATCCTCCCATCCCCTAGCCTCTCTGTAATGCACACACAAAAAGGGACAAAGCCATTAAGTTGCAAGTCATCACTGACTCCTCCCTCCTGCAACACCCCCATACCCCATATGAGAACTCTCTTTTTAGAGATGGGGTCTTGCTGTATTGCCCAGGCTGGATTCAAACTCCTAGGCTTAATTGATCCTCTTACCTCAGCCTCCTAAGTAGTTGGGATTACAGGCACATACCACCGCATCCAGCATCCAATCTGAGAAGTCTTGACTTAAGCTTTTTTTTTTTTTTTGACAGAATGTTGCTCTTTTGCCCAGGATGGAGTGCAGGGGTGTGATCACAGCTCACTGCAATTTCCACCTCGTAGATTCAAATGATTCTCTGGCCTCAGCCTCCCGAGTAGCTGGGATTACAGGTGTGCGCCACCATGCTCAGCTAATTTTTGTATTTTTAGTAGAGACCAGGTTTCACCATGTTGGCCAGACTGGTCTCAAATTCCTGACCTCAGATAATCTGCTCACCTTGGCCTCCAAAAGTGCTGGGATTACAGGTGTGAGCCACCACACATGGCAATTTAAGCTTTTAAATAGGAATGGGAAACAAGGTATTCTGTGACTCAGAGATGGAGCCATTGATGAAAACAGAAGAATCAGAAAGGAGAACTATTTATATTAGAAGTGGTTTTTTAGAAATACAAAGTTGAGGTGTTTACTATTACAACATCCATGCATGGCTACTTAACAATCAGTAGGAAATTTGAAATTAAATATATAAACTTGAGGGTTTTCTAGGTGGATGCAATTGTTGAAATCATAGAAATTTTAAAATACAGAAAAAGAACAAGGTTAGAGAACAGAACTTTGAAAAATGCCTAAATTTCTACACTGAGTAGAAGAAAGGAATTTAGTGAGAAAGTTTATTAAAAAACAGTTAGACCTAAAGGAAGGACTAAAGTAGTAAAATATATTGAAAGCAACAAAGGAAAGAGTTATAAGAATAAGGCAGAGGTCAACTTTCTCCATTATAAGAAAAATGTAAAGCAAAATTTGAAAAAGATTCTACTTTCACCTATCACATAAGTGGAGATATAAACATTTTATATTATTCTATGTTAATGAAAGTCTAGGGGAAAAGGCACTCCTGTACATTTTTAGTGGAGTGTAACTTGGTTCAATATCATTGGAGACAATTTGGCAGAAACAATTGTTATAATAATTTGTGATAGTCATTTGACCCAAAAATTTCCTTAGAGAAAAAATTTAGCCCACAGACATATTTACATACTCAAGCAATTATTGTAGAAGATAATTTATTATAGGATTATTTATTGTAAATAAAGGTAATAAACAAGTAACCTTTAATAAGGGCAAGTTAAAGAAATTACAGTACATACATAAAATGAAACCATATGCACTTGTTAAAAATAATGACTTGTGTCTGTATGCACTGATATGGGCAATTCTCAAGATGTATTATTAATGAAAAAAAACAGGTGCACACAGGATGCTACCACTTCTCCTACAAAAGGCTGTCTCATGGAAGAGCGGGTGGGTGTGAATAGGTATGCTTTTATACACACAGACTAACTCTGGAAATCTTCACACATGCACAAACTAGTAACAGAGGGATTTGGGGGACTGGAGAAAAAGGTTTTCTTTTTCTGCATTTGTATTATTTAATATTTTTAATATAAGCAATTTTTTTAAAAATGAGAGACTTTGTTTTTTTTCATGGCAAATTGGTTTCCCTGCCTTGGCCAACCAATAACAACCACTAGAAGTGCTCAAAGTTTGTTTCAAAATATCTTTTTAAATGTATAGGTAAACTGACCAAGAAGGAGGATTCCTAATTGGCCAAAAACTAAGTGGAAAGAGGAATTCGAAGAGATAAGTTGGCATTTTCCCCAACAGCATTTGTTGAACTCAAAGAACTAGAGTTTGGGTTTTCAAGTATAAAGTCTTTAGGGTTTTCCCAAGTTGGGGAGTCAAATAAGAGACACTCCTCTTAAAGACACACTCTCAGGATAAAGGTGACCTTTAAGTAACTCTTGCTCCTTCTTTCCACCCTTGGCCCCACCAGAGGACAGAAAGGATATTTTCCTATTATGAAGCTTGGTTTATGGAAAAGAAGGAAAAATTACAAACTAACCTTCACATGATTTTGTTGTCCAAATACATCCTGCATGAGAGAGCTTAAAATATATTAAGCCAAGAATTTAGCTGAAAATACCCGAAGTTTCAAGTGCTGAGAAGTCCACCATATAAGTCCCACAGATAAACTTCCAAGGAGCTGGACTTCACAATTAGAAATTATGAAAACACGAGGGAACAAAACACTATGAATGAGATAAACAGAAGAAAGAGACCCACAAATACATGTGACTTTTAGAATTTTCAGATACAAAATATAAAATAAGAATGGGTTGAAAATATTCTTGTAAGGAACAAGAAGAATTGTTCCTTACATGAACTGTTCCTAAAACATGATAATTTTTTAAAACAAGCTTATTTAAGAAATAACTAAATATAACTTCTAGACATTTTTAAAACATAATAAAAATTAAAATATCAATAAATGAATTTAGTAGAATCCAGATTTAATGAATTACAGAACAGAACTAGAGAAGTGTTTCCTAATGTAGCACAAAGAAAAGCAAAAGAGAAATGAGGGGAATGGAGTTCAGAGTGTCACGTTCCAATATAAATGTCCTGTGAGAATTTCAGCAGAAGAAAAGGGAGAAAATGGAAGAAATGTAATATTTGAGCAGATAATGACTGAGAATCTTTGAGAATTGATGAACTGGTTAAAGAACACCAGTCCTCAGATTCAGATTTGAATAATCTCAAGCACAATAAATAAAATAAATCCACACTTAGACATGTCATGGTAAATGTGCTGAAAACTAATGACAAAAGTAATCTGCATAAACAGAAATGACAATTAGTCTGGACAATTGAATGCTCAAAACCAAAAACTGTAGTCTGAAAGAGTGAAATAGGATCTTCAACATGAGAAAAATTAACTGTCAATATAAAACTATACAAAATATCTTTGTAGGAAACAAAAATTCCTCTTAGAAGTATCTTTTCTAAAGTCCCCTTAGAAAAATCTTTTAGAAGATTTTTTAGAAATAAAATGAGCCAAAATGTCTTTTTATCTTATTAAGAATGTCCTTTAAACACAGTATCTTTCGGAAATGAAAATTTAAAAAAAAAAGTTTCAGTCAAGTAGAAACTGAGAACATTGCCACCAGCAAACCTTATAAGCAAAATGGTCCCAGAAAGAATGATGAGCAAAGAAAGTTGTAAAATGTGAATAATAAATCTAAACAAAACACTAGCTACATACAACAATAATAAATGTGTTGTTTTAAAGGGTTAAGATAAGATTGACACATCCAAAACCATCACAGGTAGAGATGATCAAATTTGAATTGGTCTGAGGTTCTTGTACTGCTTGAGAGGAGATTGTAGATTTTAAAGAAATAAATAATTGTATATGCTAACATTGCTAGGGTTATTTAAAGAAAGTAGAAATGCAGTATATAACTTATAAACAAAACTAAGAAATGATCAAGCATATTCTATCCTTTCAAAAGAAGGAATAGAAGTCACAGGAGAGAGAGAAAAAGAACCACAGAAAAGGCAGAACCAGGGCATTGTGGGGAGATACAGAGGTTGAGCCCTGGCATTCCAGTATATCCAAATCCCCACAAGAGATTTAAAAAACCAGACAAAGCCTCCATAGCAAAGACAAGAACCCACAGATAACATTCCAACGAAATTAGGTGACAAGTGAGAACCAACCAGCAAGACCTTCATGGTATCCAGCTTCCATAGAGGGAGAGGAGGGAAGCAACAGATGGCTGACAGATCAAGGACAAGGGAACCCAAAACAGCCAACAAGTAGCACCCTAAAGTGTGTTGGGCCAATTTGAGAACAGCAGCAGAAATAGAAGGGATTGACCCACTCCTACAGAAGGTGAGTACAGTGTATCCATGGTAGGAACTGACTGTGCTACCGCAGCCTAATCCCTAGCAAGTCCACACACCCACCCACCCAGGCTCCCATCCAAGAGATGGCCCAGCAATAAGGAGACATTTCTAACAGAGTAATTAAAATTTTGGGGGTGGAGCCAAGATGGCCAAATAGGAACAGCTCCAGTCTACAGCTCCCAGCGTGAGCGATGCAGAAGATGGGTGATTTCTGCATTTCCAACTGAGGTACTGGGTTCATCTCACAGGGGAGTGCTGGACAGTGGGTGCAGGAAAGTGGGTGCAGCACACAGTGCGTGAGCTGAAGCAGGGCGAGGCATCACCTCACCCGGGAAGCGCAAAGGGTCAGGGAATTCCCTTTCCTAGTCAAAGAAAGGGGTGACAGATGGCACCTGGAAAATCGGGTCACTCCCACCCTAATACTGCGCTTTTCCAATGGGCTTCACAAACGGCACACCAGGAGATTATATTCTGCACCTGGCTCGGAGGGTCCTATGCCCACGGAGCCTCTCTCATTGCTAGCATAGCAGTCTGAGATCAAACTGCAAGGTGGCAGCGAGGCTGGGGGAGGGGCACCCATCATTGCTCAGGCTTGAGTAGGTAAACAAAGCAGCCAGGAAGCTCGAACTGGGTGGAGCCCACCACAGCTCAAGGAGGCCTGCCTGCCTCTGTAGGATCCACCTCTGGGGGCAGGGCACAGACAAACAAAAGACAGCAATAACCTCTGCAGACTTAAATGTCCCTGTCTGACAGCTTGGAAGAGAGTAGTGGTTCTCCCAGCACGCAGCTTGAGATCTCAGAACAGGCAGACTGCCTCCTCAAGTGGGTCCCTGACCCCCAAGTAGCCTAAGTGGGAGGCACCCCCCGATAGGGGTGGACTGACACCTCACACGGCCGGGTACTCTTCTGAGACAAAACTTCCAGAGGAAAGATCAGGCAGCAGCATTTGCGGTTCACCAATATCTGCTGTTCTGCAGCCACTGCTGCTGATACCCAGGCAAACAGGGTCTGGAGTGGACCTCCAGTAAACTCCAATAGACCTGCATCTGAGGGTCCTGACTGTTAGAAGGAAAACTAACAAACAGAAAGGACATCCACACCAAAATCCCATCTGTACATCACCATCATCAAAGACCAAAGGTAGATAAAACCACAAAGATGGGGAAAAAACAGAGCAGAAAAACCGGAAACTCTAAAAATCAGAGTGCCTCTTCTCCTCCAAAGGAATGCAGCTCCTCACCAGCAACGTAACAAAGCTGGACGGAGAATGACTTTGACGAGTTGAGAGAGGAAGGCTTCAGAAGATCAAACTACTCCGAGCTAAAGGAGGAAGTTCGAACCAATGGCAAAGAAGTTAAAAATTTGAAAAAAAATTAGATGAATGGATAACTAGAATAATCAATGCAGAGAAGTCCTTAAAGGACCTGATGGAGCTGAAAACCATGGCACGAGAACTACATGACAAATGCACAAGCCTCGGTAACTGACGTGATCAACTAGAAGAAAGGGTATCAGCGATGGAAGGCGAAATGAATGAAATGAAGCATGAAGAGAAGTTTAGAGAAAAAAGAATAAAAAGAAATGAACAAAGCCTCCAAGAAATATGGGACTATGTGGATATATTCCAGGAGAATTTCCCCAATCTAGCAAGGCAGGCCAACATTCAAATTCAGGAAATACAGAGAACACCACAAAGATACTCCTCGAGAAGAGCAATTCCAAGACACATAATTGTCATATTCACCAAAGTTGAAATGAAGGAAAAAATGTTAAGGGCAGCCAGAGAGAAAGGTTGGGTTACCCACAAAGGGAAGTCCATCAGACTAACAGCGGATCTCTTGGCAGAAACTCTACAAGCCCGAAGAGAGTGGGGGCCAATACTCAACATTCTAAAAGAAAGGAATTTTCAACCCAGAATTTCATATCCAGTCAAACTAAGCTTCATAAGTGAAGGAGAAATAAAATACTTTACAGACAAGCAAATGCTGAGACATTTTGTCACCAACAGGCCTGCCCTGCAAGATCTCAGGAAGGAAGCACTAAACATGGAAAGGAACAACTGGTACCAGCCACTGCAAAAACATGCCAAATTGTAAAGACCATCAAGGCTAGGAAGAAACTGCATCAACTAATGAGCAAAATAACCAGCTAACATCATAATGATGGGATCAAATTCACACATAACAATACTATCCTTAAATGTAAATGGGCTAAATGCTCCAATTAAAACACACACACTGGCAAATTGGATAAAGAGTCAAGACCCATCAGAGTGCTGTATTCAGGAAACCCATCTCACATGCAGAGACACATATAGGCTCAAAATAAAGAGATGGAGGAAGACCTATCAAGCAAATGGAAAACAAAAAAAGGCAGGAGTTGCAATGCTAGTCTCGGATAAAACAGACTTTAAGCCAACAAAGATCAAAAGAGACAAAGAAGGCCATTACATAATGGTAAAGGGATCAATTCAACAAGAAGAACTAACTATCCTAAATATATATGCACCCAATACAGGAGCACCCAGATTCATAAAGCAAGTCCTTAGTGACATACAAAGAGACTTAGACTCCCACACAATAATAATGGGAGACTTTAACTCACCACTGTCAACATTAGACAGATCAACGAGACAGAAAGTTAACAAAGATATCCAGGAATTGAACTCAGCTCTGCACCAAGCGGACCTAATAGACATCTACAGAACTCTCCACCCCAAATCAACAGAACATACAATCTTTTCAGCACCACACGACACCTATTCCAAAATTGACCACATAGTTGGAAGTAAAGCACTCCTCAGCAAATGTAAAAGAATAGAAATTATAACAAACTGTCTCTCAGACCACAGTGAAATCAAACTAGAACTCAGGATTAAGAAACTCACTCAAAACTGCTCAACTACATGGAAATTGAACAACCTGCTCCTGAATGACTACTGGGTACATAACGAAATGAAGGCAGAAATAAAGATGTTCTTTGAAACCAATGAAAACAAAGACACAACATACCAGAATCTCTGGGACACATTCAAAGCAGTATGTGGAGGGAAATTCATAGCACTAAATGCCCATAAGAGAAAGCAGGAAAGATCTAAAATTGACACCCTAACATCACAATTAAAAGAACTAGAGAAGCAAGAGCAAACACATTCAAAAGCTAGCAGAAGGCAAGAAATAACAAAGATCAGAGCGGAACTGAAGGAAATAGAGACACAAAAAACCCTTCAAAAAATCAATGAATCCAGGAGCTGGTTTTTTGAAAAGATCAACAAAATTGATAGACCGCTAGCAAGACTAATAAAGAAGAAAAGAGAGAAGAATCAAATAGATGCAATAAAAAATGACAAAGGGGATATCACCACTGATCCCACAGAAATACAAACTACCATCAGAGAATACTATAGACACATCTATGCAAATAAACTAGAAAATCTAGAAGAAATGCATAAATTCCTCGACACATACACTTTCCCAAGACTAAACCAGGAAGAAGTTGAATCTCTGAATAGACCAATAACAGGCTCTGAAATTGAGGCAATAATTAATAGCTTACCAACCAAAAAAAGTCCAGGACCAGATGGATTCGCAGCCAAATTCTACCAGAGGTACAAGGAGGAGCTGGTACCATTCCTTCTGAAACTATTCCGATCAATAGAAAAAGACAGAATCCTCCCTAACTCATTTTATGAGGCCAGCATCATCCTGATACCAAAGCCTGGTAGAGACACAACAAAAAAAAGAGAATTTTAGACCAATATCCTTGATGAACATTGATGCAAAAATCCTCAATAAAATACTGGCAAACCGAATCCAGCAACACATCAAAAAGCTTATCCACCATGATCAAGTGGGCTTCATCCCTGGGATGGAAGGCTGGTTCAACATACGAAAATCAGTAAATGTAATCCAGCATATAAACAGAACCAAAGACAAAAACCACATGATTATCTCAATAGATGCAGAAAAGGCCTTTGACAAAATTCAACAACACTTCACGCTAAAAACTCTCAATAAACTAGGTATTGATGGGATGTATCTCAAAATAATAAGAGCTATCTATGACAAACCCACAATATCATACTGAATGGACAAAAACTGGAAGCATTCCCTTTGAAAACTGGCACAAGACAGGGATGCCCTCTCTCCCCACTCCTATTCAACATAGTGTTGGAAGCTCTGGCCACAGCGATCAGGCAGGAGAAGGGAATAAAGGGCATTCAATTAGGAAAAGAGGAAGTCAAATTGTCCCTGTTTGCAGATGACATGACTGTATATTTAGAAAACCCCATTGTCTCAGCCCAAAATCTCGTTAAGCTGATAAGCAACTTCAGCAAAGTCTCAGGATACAAAATCAATGTGCAAAAATCACAAGCATTCTTATACACCAATAACAGACAAACAGAGAGCCAAATCATGAGTGAACTCCCATTAACAATTGCTTCAAAGAGAATAAAATACCTAGGAATCCAACTTACAAGGGATGTGAAGGACCTCTTCAAGGACAACTACAAACCACTGCTCAATGAAATAAAAGAGGGTACAAACAATTGGAAGAACATTCCATGCTCATGGGTAGGAAGAATCAATATCGTGAAAATGGCCATACTGCCCAAGGTAATTTATAGATTCAATGCCATCCCCATCAAGCTACCAATGACTTTCTTCACAGAATTGGAAAAAACTACTTTAAAGTTCATATGGAACCAAAAAAGAGCCCACATTGCCAAGTCAATCCTAAGCCAAAAGAACAAAGCTGGAGGCATCACACTACCTGACTTCAAAATATACTACAAGGCTACAGTAATGAAAACAGCATGGTACTTGTACCAAAACAGAGATATAGACCAATGGAACAGAACAGAGCCCTCAGAAATAATGCCACATATCTACAACTATCTGATCTTTGACAAACATGACAAAAACAAGAAATGGGGAAAGGATTCCCTATTTAATAAATGGTGCTGGGAAAACTGGCTAACCATATGTAGAAAGCTGAAACTGGATCCCTTCCTTACACCTTATACAAAAATTAATTCAAGATGGATTAAAGACTTACATGTTAGACCTAAAACCATAAAAACCCTAGAAGAAAACCTAGGCAATACCATTCAGGACATAGGCATGGGCAAGGACTTCATGTCTAAAACATCAAAAGCAATGGCAACAAAAGCCAAAATTGACAAATGGGATGTAATTAAACTAAAGAGCTTCTGCACAGAAAAAGAAACCACCATCAGAGTGAAAAGGCAACCTACAGAATGGGAGAAAATTTTTGCAATCTACTCATCTGACAAAGGGCTAATATCCAGAATCTACAATGAACTCAAACAAATTTACAAGAAAAAAGCAAACAACCCCATCAAAAAGTGGGCAAAGGATATGAACAGACATTTCTCAAAAAAAGACATTTATGCAGCCAAAAAACACATGAAAAAATGCTCACCATCACTGGCCATCAGAGAAATGCAAATCAAAACCACAATGAGATACCATCTCACACCAGTCAGAATGGCGATCATTAAAAAGTCAGGAAACAACAGGTGCTGGAGAGGATGTGGAGAAATAGGAACAATTTTGCACTGTTGGTGGGACTGTAAACTAGTTCAACCATTGTGGAAGTCCGTGTGGCGATTCCTCAGGGATCTAGAACTAGAAATACCATTTGACCCAGCCATCCCATTACTGGGTATATACCCAAAGGATTACAAATCATGCTGCTATAAAGACACATGCACATGTATGTTTATTGTGGCACTATTCACAATAGCAAAGACTTGGAACCAACCCAAATGTCCAACAATGATAGACTGGATTAAGAAAATGTGGCACATATAAACGGTGGAATACTATGCAGCCATAAAAAAGGATGAGTTCATGTCCTTTGTAGGGACATGGATGAAGCTGGAAACCATCATTCTCAGCAAACTGTCGCAAGGCCAAAAAACCAGACACCGCATGTTCTCGCTCATAGGTGGGAATTGAACAATGAGAACACATGGACACAGGAAGGGGAACATCACACACCGGGGCCTGCTGTCGGGTGGGGGTAGGGGGTGAGGGATAGCATTAGGAGTTATACCTAATGCTAAATGACCAGTTAATGGGTGCAGCACACCAACATGGCACATGTATACATATGTAACAAACCTGCGCGTTGTGCACATGTACCCTAAAACTTAAAGTATAATAATTTAAAAAAAAAATTTTACAGGAGAAAAACAGTAGAAAATAAGAGATGAAAAAGGTCCAGGTGAAAGAGATGAGAGGAAGAACAAGTCAGGAAATCTCAGAAAGAAAGCTACTAATTTTTAAACACTCCAAAAAAAAAAACAAACAAACATGAAACGGAGAGTTTGGAATTTAGAAGAGCTACCCTGAACATCACCACCTTCTAACATGCAAGAAATATACTTTCTCATAAAAAAATACAGGAGAAAACTCTCAAAGTTAAATCTCATGCAAAGTTATTTTAAGAAAAAAAAGGAACAAAACAACACCTTTAACACAATAAAAAGAAGCATGGCAAAAGAATTGCCCATAGAACAGGTCAAACTGTAACTTTCTATTTTAAAATAGTCAAAAACAACCAGGCATAGTGGCTCATGCCTGTAATCCTAGCACTTTGGGAGGCTGAGGCAGGTGGATAACCTGAGGTCAGGAGTTTGAGACCAGCCTGACCAACACGGCGAAACCCTGCTTTACTAAAAATACAAAAATTAGCCGGGTATGGTGGTGCATGCCTATAGTCCCAGCTACTCAGGAGGCTAAGGCAGGAGAATCACTTGAACCCGGGAGGCAGAGGTTGCAGTGAACCGACATCATGCCACTGTACTCTAGCCTGGGTGACAGCATGAGACTTCCATCTCAAAAAAAAAAAAATGAAGAAAATAATAATAATGAAGAAGGAACATGACCCAGAAACTAGAACTAGAAAAAGTGAGACATAAGTTGACATAACTAAGGAAAGAATCCAAAATAAAAGGAAAACTGATTTCAGAAGTGAAGATTAAGCTAGAAGTAACACAAGAGTGAATAAGCACAACAGGTAATACCTTAAAAGAGATAGTTAAAAGGGGGAAATGATAAAAATCAAAGCTAAATGAAAAATTTTACATGAGTATTTATAACAGCATATTCATCATAACCAAAAAGTGGAAACACCACAAACGTCTAGCAACTGATGGATGGATAAATAAAAAATAGCATACCCAATGAAACATTATTCAGCAATAAAAATAAATAAGTGCATGCCACGATATGAATGTATCTTGAGAACATACTAGGTGCAAGAAGCCAGTCACAAATGCCCACATATTGTATTATTCCACTTATATTAAATGGTCAGACTACGCAAACTCGTAGAGAGAAAAGTTATTGATTGCTGGGGACTAAGAGAGTTGGGAGGAAATGGGGTATGATTACTTATGGGTATGGATACCTATGGTAGGGGGCTATTAAAATGTTCTAAAATTGATTGTGGTGATGGTAGCACAACTCTGAATATACTAAAAACCATTGACCTGTCCACTTTAAGTGGGTTAGTTATATTATATAAAGGTTATATATCAATTTTAAAAGTAAATAAATGAAAAAAGGGATTTGAGAGAAATTGAGACTAATATTGAAGATAGGCTAAGAAGATTCAACATATTACATGAAAGGAGACTGTGAAGAAAACCAAAACAAGGGAGCAGAATATTTAAACTAAAATTCTAGAAAACTTTCCTAAAATATAAAATAGATTTGAATATGTATGTTGAAATAGCATGCCATATACCTGATCATATTTATCCAGAAGACTTGACACCAATACTTATTCTAGAAAAAAAATTGCTGGGCTTTAAGAAAACTAAAAAATTATTTGAATATCTAGACAAAAATATCAAGAAACTTATACAGAAACAAAAATGAATTATCTCTAGACTTTTCTACAGCAACATTTATGCAGGAAGTAATTATGTAACATATTCAAGATACTGAAGGAAAGAAAGTGTTAGCCAAGGATTTTTATATTGAGAAGAATATTAAGTATATAAAGCACAGATAAATATTCAATCAACACTCTCAGGGAATACTGTTCCTATGAATCCTTCTTGTGGAATCTACTAGAGCACAAGCTTCAGTCCAGGCGTGGTGGGCTCACGCCTATAATCCCAGCACTTTGGGAGGCCAAGGCAGGCAGATCACTTGAGGTCAGAAGTTCAAGACCAGCCTGGCCAACATGGAGAAACCCTGTCTCTACTAAAGATACAAACTTAGTTGTGGCGGCATGCACCTGTAGTCCTAGCCACTCAGGAGGCTGAGGCACTGGAATCACTTGAACCCAGGAGGCAGAGCTTGCAGTGAGCTAGATCGCACCACTGCACTCCAGCCTGGGCAATACAGTAAGACTCGGTCTTGAAAAAAAAAAAAAAAAAAAAAAGAACACAAGCTTCAGACAAGCAAAAAAAAAGGCTATTAAAACTGTGTAGTAAAGAATTTAGTCTTGCCCAAAAAGAATTCTGGTCCTTGCCCTCACATTCTGGGAAGCAATCTCTAGGCCCTTGGCTATCATGCCTGATGATAGTATCTCTGTTTGCCTGGGAGGATGGGGTCACACTGGATTGTCTAGCAATATGACTTAGAGGGTAGGTTGGCCCTAAACTTAGGGTAGGAGCTGGCCACTCCAGAAAGAACAACAACGTGATTTAAGGTAAGGGCTTTGAGTCATCTGATATCAGTTGAACTGGAGATCAATCACATGGGCAATCAATCAGTGATACCCTCGTGGTGGAGCACTGATAAGTACTCTGAACACCAAGGTTGGGTGAGCCTCCCTGGCTGACAAAACTGCATCTTGTCACACATCAATGCCAGAAAAGTAACACATCCTGACACCATGAAGAGAGGCCAATGGGAGCTCCATTTTTGTTACTTCCACAGATTCCACCCCATGTACTTCTTCTCTTGAGTGACTTTAATCCATATTCTTTCCCTATAATAAATGATAATTGTAAGTATAATAGTTTTAGTGAGTTTTATGGGCCCTTATACCAAATCACTGAACATGAGTATGGTTTGGGAAACTCTTCTACATTTGCAGTTGGTGTCAGAAGTGAGGGAGGTCTTGTGTGAACCATGTACCCTCTAACAATTATAGCTGGCCAAGCCTTTGTGGACCACAACAAAAGGATTTGTCAGGCCAGGCACAGTGACTCACTCCTGTAATCCTAGCACTTTGGGAGGCCGAGGTGGGAGGATCACTCGAGGCTAGGAGTCCAAGACCAGCCTGGTCAACATTGTGAGACCCCGTCTCTACTGAAAATACAAAAATTAGCCAGGCACGGTGGTGTACATCTGTGGTCCCAGCTACTTGGGAGGCTGAGATACAAGATGGTGCCACTGCACTCCAGCCTGGGCAACAGAGCGAGACTCTGTCTCAAGAAAAAAAAAAAGGATTGGTGGTAAGCATTAGAAATATAATTACTATTAGAAGTAAGATTAAATAGGAGTTAAAAGGGAAAAAGTCTGGTTTGTAATGTCTGTTTGCTCAATTTAGATATTGTATAATTATAAAAATAAGGGGAAATGGGAACAGCATATACCAAAAATGTTCACTCTTGTCAGTAGATATATTGAGATTGGTAATATTATTATTATTCTAAAACTTGTGTGTGTGATGTGTGATTTGAAAAGAATGAGTAATTATCATTTCAATTCTATAATCTTCTGTGTCCCTTAGAACCAGGATTCTGAGTGTGAAGAAAGGACATGCAGATATAAGAAGAAATTTCTAGAAATATTTTCTAGTCCTATTTGAATGTGTGTGTGAGGCCTAGAAAAAGTAGCCCAGTAGCAATGAATATCCCAAGTCCCCAGAAGGTGGTCTTATGTGGTCTTAAAATACCATTCACCTAGTTACTAAAGGAAACAAGGGTTTCTTGGAGCTGAGTGCAAGACTGGAATATGAAATACACAAGATGTGCCTGGAAAAGTTATCATATCAGATAGCAGGGAAGCTATTTATTAAAGACTGCTAGAGTTGTGTCAAAGGACTTGGGAGACAACTTGAAGAGGCTCCCACTGGCCAGATTAAGCTTTAAAAAGCTCAAATTCATCAATAATTTATCAATTAATAATTCATCAATAGTTTAAATCCATGAGTTCATGATAACACTGTTTTGAACAAATGTGTTTTCCTTAGAGGAATGATATGGAAGAAATTATTATCTTGAAAACTAGTTCAGAAAGAGAAAGAATCAATAATTTCTCCTGCATTTTCAACATGAACTATACCACTGGGAAACCACAGAGTAAATGGAGAAATTGATAGGCTAATCCTTGTATTTACTTAATAATGTATTCTCAAAATACGTAAAGCTAACAATATAGTAATAAACAGTTATAAGTAACAGAACTAAAAGGAGCAATATACAAATTTATAATCATAAGAGATTTAACACACCCCATTCAATAATTAATTCCTTAAGCAAAAAAAATTAATGAGTAGTAATCAGTAGTCCTGAAGAAAAAATAAATAAGCTTAATCTACTGGTTGTTTCTAAAGCATTGCAACCAACAAGTGGTACATTAATTATGTATTGCCGTGTAACAAATTATCCCCAAATTTAGCAGCTTAAAATAACAGACATTTCTTATCTCACAGTTTCTATGGGTCAAGAATCCAGAAGCAACTTAACTTTTTGGGTAATTTCATCTGAAGTCTCAACTGGGGAGGATCTGCTCATTCACAGGGTTGTTAGAACGTTGGTAGGCCAGAGACTTCGTTTTCTCACCATATGGGCCTCTCATAGCCTAGCAGCTTGCTTCCCCCAGACCAAGCAGTCTAAAAAAGGCAGGGAGTGGGTGAGAACAAGTGAGAGCATCGAAGATGGAAGCCACAGACTTTTTTTTCTTTTCTTGGTAATAGCTTTAGTGATATAATTCACATACCATTCCAGTCACCCATTTAAGTGTACCATTTAATGGTTTTTAGTATATTCACTATTCATAGAGTTGTGCAATAATTACCACAATGTCAGAACATTTTCATTACCCCAGAAAGGTATCCCCCACATACCCTTTCATTGCCATCCCGTTAGCCCATCCCTCTTCCCCATTCCTAGATAATAACCAATCTACTTTCTGTCTCTGTAGATTTTCCTATTCTGCACATTTTCATATAAATGGAATCATATAATGCACGGTCATTTGTGACTGGCTTCTTTCCCTTAGTATAATGTTTTTAAGGTTCATATACGTTGTAGTATGTATCAACACTTCACTTCTTTTTAAGGCTACACAATATTCCACATTTTGCTTATCCGTTCATCAGCTGATGGACTTTCAGTTGTTTCCACTTTTTAGCTATTATGAATACTGCTGCTATGAACATTCAGGTACAAGTTTTTATGTGAATATACGTTATTGTTTCTCTATCTGGGTATATGGCTATAATAGAATTTCTGTGTTGAATTGTAACTCTATGTTTAATCATTTGAGGAAATGCCAGACTGTTTTTCAAAGCAGCTGTAGCATCTTACATTTCCATCAACAATGTATTAGTGTTTCAATTTCTCCACATCCTAACCAACACTTATTATCTGACTTTTTTATTATAGCTACCCTAGTGGGTGTGAAGTGGTATTTCATTGTGGTTTTTATTTGCATGTTTATGATAACTAATACTGTTGAACATGTTTCCACATGCCTATGGCCATTTGTGTAGTCTTCTTTGGAAAAATAGACATTTTTCAGATCCTTTACCATGTTTTAATTGGATTATTATTTTTCTTGTTATTATTGAATTATAAGAGTTTTTTTTCAGAGCTAGTCCATAAAGAGGAAGAAGTTCTCTATATAATCTAAATGGAAGTTCCTTATCAGATATATGATTTGCAAATACGTTCTCCCATTTTGTGAGTTGTCTTCTCACTTTATTAATAATGTCCTTTGAAATGCAAAAGCTTTTAAATTTTGGTGAAGTTTAATTATTTTTTCTTTTGTTGTTTATGTTTTTGATGTCATATATAAAAATACTTTGCCTACTCCAAGGACACAAAGATTTACTCCTATGTTTTCTTTTAAGCAGCTCTTACATTTAAGTCTTTCATCCATTTTGAGTTAGTTTTTGTATTTGGTATGAGATAAGGGTCCAACTTCATTTTTTTGCATTTGGATATTCAGTTGTCACAACATTTATTGAAATGACTATTCTTTCCCCCATTGTATGGTCTTAGCATCCTTGTCCAAAATTAATTGACCACAAATACATGGGTTTATTTCTGGATTCCCAATTACTTCAATAATAGATATGTCTATCCTTATACTATTACCACATCATCTTGATTAGCTTTTTAGTATATTTTGAAATTGGAAATTGTGCATCTTCCAAATTTGTTCCACCTTTTAGAATTGTTTTGGCAATTCTGGATCCCTTGAGTTTTCATATGGATTTTAGTATTAGCTTGTCAATTTCTACAAAGAATGCAAGTAAAGAGCCAGAATTAGTGATGGACTACTGTAATCCTAGCTACTCGGGGGACTGAGGTGAGAGGATGACTTGAGGCCAGGAGTTCAAGACTAGCCTGGTCAACATAGCAAGACCTCCGTCTCTACAAAAAAAAAAAAAAAAGATGCAAGTGGGTTTCTGACAGGGATTGCATTGAATCTATAATTCAACTTGAGAGGTATTTCCATCTTAACTATATTAAGTTTTTTCACCTGTTAACATGAGATAGAGAAATTATAAGAAAATAAAGAAGTTTAATTCTTTTCTACAATATTTTGCAGCTTTCCTAGTACAAGTGTTGCACTCTTTTGTTAACTTTGTTCCTAAGTATTTATTTTTATGCTATTGCAAATTTTTTCTTAAATTCATTTTGAGATTGTTCATTGCTAGTGTATAGAAATAAACTGATTTTTATATGCTGAGCTTCTATACTGCAACCTTGCTGAACTCATTTATAAATTAGTTCTGATAGATTTTTTAGTGACTTTTATTCCATTTTCTTGCCTAATTGTCCGTGATAGAACTTTTAGTACAATACTTAATAGAAGCAGTAAGAGTGGGCATCCTTGTCTTGTTCCTAATCTCAGAGGAAACTATCTATTCTTTTGCCATTAAGTACAATGTTAACAGTGAGATGTTTGTAGATGCCCTTTATCAGGTTAAGAAAATTTCCGTCTTTTTGGAGTTTATTGAGTATTTTATCATAAAATGTTGTAGGTTCATCTATGCCACAAGGCAACACTGTCCTTCACATAGTTCTTTGTGCTGTTGCTGTGGAGCCAAAGGAAGTTGAGGAGGCTGGGGTGCCACCACAGAGGCCTGGAGAGGCATCTTTTCAAACTGGAAGGAAAAGTTGCCCACAGCAGCCTGGCATGCTTCAGAAGTGATACAGGTGTCAAATATGGCTTGATGGGACTGGAGCCCACCAAGGTGGCCCTGGATATGGAGCGCTTCTGGGAGTGGGCAGTGGTGCTGGCGGACACTGTGGTCTCCAGTGGCACATGCTACCGGGAGGTGCCAATTCTGGTGCATGGGAGCCGGGTCTTTGTGGTCCACATGCTACAGATTTCCAGAGTCCAGTGATGTCTGCCTTTGCTCTTTAGGATGGAGAGCTGCTGACCCATTCAGGGCTCAAGGCACCCAAGGACTTCTAGTATGTCCATGACTGGAGTCCCTAATCATGCTCTTGGCCAGCCACCTTTTGAAAGAGTCAGAAGCCTTTTCACTTTGCCCCAAGCAAGCTCTAGCTCCCACAATTCAGTGCCGGGTCCTCTGTGCAGTGTCCTAGTCATCTTCCTCTTTCCCGCCCTGTGAAATTAGGGATACAGCCAGGCCTTCCTCCCCTCATTTCCCAACTACTGAAAATTTCCTAGGCTATAATGAGTGTATCTTCCCTGACGTGCTTCCTTCGGGGCCTCTGCTCAGGCCTTTCTCAGAGCGTATTCAGTCCTGGGGTCTTATCCTCCAGCTTTGTTTGAATTTATTCATTATTTTGATATCTCTTCCTCCTTTTGTCCACATGTAACTTGCTTGTTCTTGGAGCTCTACCAAATCTCTCCAGAGTAAATTCTTTCTACCTCTGGGTCAAGTAGTGGTGCACTCAATGACTTGGCCCTTTCTCTATAGTACAGAGTCAGGGCTCTGGCTTCCTCCAAGAGCACTTTGTTGACTCTAGGTCAGAATGAAAACAGAGTCCCGCTTCCCCAGTACCTCAATGCCACAGACCCTCAGCCCCACACTGCTGCAGCTATCCTCATCCCGAGTCCACCTACCTTACTCTATACCTCTGACAGACACCTAGGGGATCTGTCATGATCATTATCCCAGTTATAATCATGACCAAAGGGGAAGGGATACTTGGGGGATATGTAGGGAATTCATGCTAGAAGCTGTTGATTCTTGAGAAGTTCCATCTTCATTTCTTCCACAGTTGGAACTTCTAGAGGAAGGAGGGAGGCCTGAGGTTTTGCACAATCCATTTTGGAACCTGTTCAGACTCAAACCTTCACTTCCCTTGGCAGCCTAATACCTAAAGCAGTATTTTCGGTTGAGAAAAACCTGGTGCAATAAGTGAACATGTATGTGAAGTATGTGTTGTTGAGGCTCACTCTGGCCCTGTGGTTCCATCTTATTCTACCTTCTATGATGAGACTGGATAGCCCTAGGGGAGAAAGAGAAGGACTGGATTTAGCAAAAATGATTTGTGTCATTAAATTTTATTTGAGCATATGCACACACATAAAGCTGTCATATACTGTAATATTGTAACATGCTTTTCAGTATTCTACTGAAATGCTCATATGGGTTTTTTGTTTTTTATTCTATTGATGGGGACAACACTTGCTGATATTCATGTTTAAACAATCACGCATTTCTGGCATAAACTCCACTTGGTCATGGTGCGTAATTCTTTTTATATGTCTCTGTATTTAGTTTGCTAGGGTTTTACTAAGTACTTTTGCATTTGTATTCATAAGAGATACTGGTTTATAGTTTTCTTTTCTTACGATATTTCTGGTTTGGGTATCAAGAAATATTGGTCCCATAAAATGAATTGGGCAGTACTTTCTTCCCCTCTATTTTTTGGAAGAATGTGTGAATAATTGATATTAATTCTTCTTTAAGTGTTTATTAGAATCCACCAGTAAAGCCATCTGGGCCTGGGCTTTTTTTCATGGGAGTTCTTGATTACTAATTCAGTTTTATTAAAAGTCTATTCACTGTTTCTTCTTGATTCAGTTTCAGTAGTTTGTGTCTTTCTAGGAATATATTCATTTCAGCGAAGCTGTCTACTTTATGGGCACACAATTGTTTATAGCATTTCTTTATAAATCTTTCAATTTCTATAAAGTTGGTAGTAATGTCCCCTGTTTCCTCTCTGATTTTATTATTTGAGGCTTCTCTCTTTTCTTCCTGGTTAATTCAGCTAACAGTTTCTCAATTTTGTTGATAGTTTCAAAGATCCAATTTTTGGTCTCATTGTTTGTCTCTATTTTCCATTCTCTATTTTATCTCCTCTATAGGCTGGAGAGAGATCCGCTGAGCTGAGGTGGCAGATGCAGGGGGGCAGATGCAGGGGGGTGGGAGGGGTCATGCTTCACATGCTACAGACTCTCACTGTTCTCAGCAAGTTTTAGTGATTTTTATTGGATAAATGTTTCTTCAGTTGTAGTATATCCTTAGGATCATTTTTAGAGACTTTAGTTAGAGTTTTTATTATAATTTCCATTCATTTCACTGGGAAGTTGGTCTACAGAGCTCCTCACGTTGTCTTGCCAGAAGCAGAAGTCCTTCAGTCTATTCATGAGCTAATATTGAAATGATGTGCTGTTTTGCCATATTGCCATATTCATACTCATAGAAGTAAGTCACTAAGTCCAGCTCACACTTAAGGGGAAGGGATTACACAAAGGTATGAATACAGGAGTTGGGGATTATTGGGACTTACCTTAGAGGCTGGGGAACATAGATTAATTTTGAGTATCATGAAACATTTCTGAAAATGTTCCACTAGCTAGACCATAAATTTAAGATTCAATGTATTTCAAAAGACTGGGTCTTATACAAATCATATGCTCAAACCAAGGGTAATTAAGTTAGAGATAATAACAAAAAGATTGCAAGGTAAACTTTGTTTGAAAATTACAAAACATATTTATAAATAATATGTTGGTCAAAGACAATTATAATAGGAATAGGAAACTACGTATACCTGAACATTAATTAAAATATAAAGATTGCAACCTATATATGTATCCAAAGAAAGTCCTGGATGGAAGTGCATAGACATCAGTAATTATAATAGGAAAGAGAAGATTAAATAAAAATTAATAAGATAATTATCTAACTTACCAAGTTAGAAAATAATTTATAGAATAAACATAAAAACAGCAAAAGAAAGAAAATTATAAGGATAAGAGCAGAAATTCAAGAAATAGAAAACCTAAAATTGAGAGGATAAAAATATCAGGAGTTGGTTATTCAGAAAGTCTAATAAAAAGTGGAATGTAACTGCCAGATCCTGCAAAGACTTAAAAATTACTCAGAGAATATTTTGAGCAACCTTATGTCAATAAACTTGAAAACTTAGATGAGACAGCCAAACGATTAGGAAAATATAACCTGCCAAACAGTACTTCAAGATGAAATGGAAACCTTAAATGTACCTATAACCCTTAAGGAAAATAAACTAGCTAAAAATTTTCCCATAAAGCAAACATTAGGCACACATGGTTTTACCGGTGAGTTTGACTAATCATTTAAGAAATATAAAAGAAAAGAAGATTCCACAACTCATTTCTTGAGGTTAACATAACTTTTATAACAAAACTGACAAATACATTCTGAAAAAGGAAAATTATAGGCCATTATTGCTGATTAGCATAGATGCAAAAATCCTAAATAAAATGATGGCAAACTGCATCCAGCAATACACAGAAGAAAGAAGAAGAAGAAGAAGAAGAAGGAGAAGGAGAAGGGGAAGGGGAAGGGGAAGGGGAAGGGGAAAGGGAAGAGGAAGAGGAAGGGGAAGAGGAAGAGGAATCAATCAAGACTAACTTAAAGTTCCTAGGAAAGCAAATTTAAAGGATTTATGGTTGTCTCAATATATGCAGAAAAAGTATCTAATTATAATAAAATATCAAAGAAACTCAGCAAACTATGGACAGAACGGTATCTTCTTCTTTTTTTTTTTTTTTTTTTTTTTTTGAGACGAAGTTTTGCTCTATCAAACAGGCTGGAGTGCAGTGGCCCTATCTCGATTCACCGTAACCTCCACCTCCCGGGTTCAAGTGATTCTCCTACCTCAGCCTCCTGAGTGCTGGGATTACAGGCATGCGCCACCACACCCGGCTAATTTTTTGTATTTTTAGTAGAGACCGGGTTTCACCATGTTGGTCAGGCTGGTCTTAAACTCCTGACCTTGTAATCCACCTGCCTCGGCCTCCCAAAGTGCTGGGATTACAGGCATTAGCCACCACGCCCGGCCGAGAATGGTATCTTCTTAATAGTCTACTAGTTATGTTTCTATTTCCTCCAAACAAGTTCAGAGCTCTTTAAAGGCAAAGACCATAACTCATGCATCTTTACATCCTTTGAGCTTAACAAAGCCTAGCACACAGTAGGTACTGATTGAATGATTGTTGACTGATTATTATTATTATTCTGCCATTACTTTTAACAGCGAAACTGCAATTACTTTTGCACCAACCTAATGAATGAATGAATGAAAAGGTGAAGGCTTGATCTTCTTGATAAAATAGTAGATGGGTCATCTGCCTAGAGTAAGAGATCTAGTAAGTCAGCATGTTGGAAAGAAGAGAATATTTAGGAATGTGGCTGCAAGTCATCAAGGGATAGAAGAATCAAATTTTGCAAACACTAAAGTAAAATGCAGGAGTAAACCTCTTTACTGTAGTTGAAATATTGACTTACCCATGCATTTCATTGTTTGTGCAAGGTACTGTAGGTGCTGTATAGGGCTACAATTAATTAGCTAATTCCCAAAGAGGATTTAGTAACTGTTGTAATGGATTATCAGCCCTTTACACCTTAGTGTAAATAAAAGCTCTGAAGGTAGGGGAAGGGTGCCATCTACTGAGACAATGGAGCATAACAGAGCAGTGAAAGCTGAAATTTCCCATTTTTAAATTGTTTCTAGGAGTTGCCCTATCTAATTTCTTGCTCTGTCCACCACATATTTTATTAAGTATTTTTTTCAGATTATTTTAAAGCATTAATGTTTAAGAAAACTTTACGTCTCTTCAATAAATATTTCATGCCCTTTGCAAATACATCACACTTTGTTCATATCTTTCTTAAAATTTGTAAGGTGCTTTGTCTAAATATCTGTAAATAAAAATTTAAAAATAAAAGCTAGTGAATACTACATCTCCAAAGTACAGACTATTATTTATTAACAAACAAAACTACCACTTGTTTTGTTAATAAATTCAGGAAAAGTTTTGTTAATGCGAGGAAAACATTTTCACACAAAGTGAGGACAAGGTGTGTTCACATTATTTAATGCAAAATGCAAACAAGGTGCAATTATTAACAAATGCCGAGGAGGCGGCTTTGGCAAAAAGGCATGATTGGCACTGCCGTAGACACAGGAAAGCAGATGAAATCACCAGATCAGACAAATGAGTTGTCAGTCTGAACAGACAAATAAAGAATGCCACTTAAAACACACTTTAGTTCCTAAGGGCACAGCATAGACAATACTCTCTTTAAGTTGCATGAGATATTTTGTCAAGATCCTTCCTTGTACACAGAGACTCAGTTATTATTCACCTAGGGGCTGAGCCAAACACACAGACTTTGGCTCCGTGGCATTCAAGCTGATCTCCCCTGAAAGTCCAAACACAGCAGAAATGACGTTTATTGAGCACTTTCTATATGCCAGTCACTCAGCTTTTCACCTTATATATGGTGTATCATTTACTCAAGTAACCATATGAGGCAGGTTTTACACTGAATTTAATGATAAAGTAAGAGACTCAAAGAAACTGAAGAAACTTACCCAAGTTCTTACATTTAGTAAATGGTTGAAATTCTAAGGCTAACCTCTTTGATTCTTAAACCTTTAATATTGTTTTGCACTTGTCCAGGCTGCTTAATAAGGAAAAAGTAGACAATCTAGCCAAGAAAAGTACAGTAGGCAACATCAAAGTAGACACTCTAATTCTTACATTGGGGAGATAGAGTTGAGTGAATCCCCATTAATTGGAACTCTTTGCAATATACACAAGGTAATGTTTCTCAAAGAGTTTCCATTGAAATGCTAATTCCTCACAGTGCCCCATGAAAAAGGAATTCTGCATGTTCAGTTGGGTTTCAGAAATGCTGCATCTGGTATCCTCTCTTAAAGAGCCAAAATGGGGCTACTCTGGGCACACTGCCTGTGGGGTAGCTCTGCTCCATGAGGAGAGAAAAAAAAAAAAAGCAGCCAAAATGTACATTCATGTGTTAAGAAGTCCAAGAGGTAAAGAACTCTGTCTAAATGTGTTTATCCAAAGTTTCATGCAGAATTTTCCTGTGGTACATCTAACATCCCAGTGATCACCGGGTAGAAAATGCTGCCCTGGCCAGAAAGGAGTCATTGATGGGTTGAAAGTAGGGGAGTGCTAAGGTTAGATCTGCGTATTTTTTTAAGACACAGGGTCTTGCTCTGTCACCCAAGCTGGAGTGCAGTGGACAACCATAGCTCACTGCAGCCTCAAATTCCCGGGCTCAAGCAATCCTCTCACCTCAGCCACCCAAGTAGCTGCCACCACAGGTGCACACTATCATGCCCAGCCTAGATTTTCATGTTCGACATAGGATTCTGGCAGCTTGGGTTTGAGGATAGAAAAGATTGAATGTGAAGGGAAGCCAGAACCTGAAATAGGGATATTTAGGGGAATAGGGATGGAGAGAGAGGGACAAATAAAGAAATGCTTAAGAGATGGAATCAATAGCACTTGGAGATGGATCAGACATAAGAGAAAAATAAATAAACTCACAAATTGCTAGATTGGGCAACTGAATAAATGTTGTAACATATGAAATAGAGAAATTGGTTTAACTTTTTTTTTTTTTTTAGATGGAGTCTTGCTCTGTTGCCCAGGCTGGAGTGCAGTGGCGCAATCTCAGCTCACTGCAACCTCCTTCTCCCAGGTTCAAACGATTCTCCTGTCTCAGCCTCCCAAGTAGCTGGGATTACAGGCGTGAACCACCACACTTGGCTAATTTTTGTATTATTAGTAGAGACGGGGTTTCACCATGTTGGACATGCTGGTCTTGAACTTTTGACCTCGTGATCTGTCCGCCTTGGCCTCCCAAAGTGCTGGGATTACAGGCATAAGCCACTGCCCCTGGCCTAATTTGACACTTTAAACCCATTGTTTTCCAAATGTGTTTACCCTTTTTTCCCCCCCAATGAGATATCCCATGGAACTAGTGTTCTATAGAACATACTTCTGGAAACACTGCTGTGGGAGGATCATGCATCAGAAAGCCAACAGCACCATATCATCCAACTCCTACTGGGAAAATCCTAAGAAAAACTGTGTGGTGACAAAGGAATTGTGCTGTGAAAGGAACAATGTAAACATGATTTAAAGGGATATACACAGCCATCCCTTAGTATTCATAAGGGATTGGCTCCAGAACTGCCCAAAGATACCAAAATATGCACATACTCAATCCCAAGGTGGGACTTAAGTACATAAAGTATCTATATGCAGGTTTCAGATCCCAGAAATACTGTATTTTCCATCCACAATGTTTGGTTGTGGATGCGCAACTCACTGATAAGGAGGGCCAACTTTATTTATTGAAAAAAAAATCCATATATAAGTAGGTCCTTGTGGTTAAAACCCATGTTATTCAAGAGTCAACTGTATATCTAACTTAAAACAAAAACCTAACTTTTTTTTTGAGACAGAGTCTCACTCTGTTACCCAGACTGAAATGCAGTGGTGTGATCATAGTTCACTGCTGCCTCGAATCCTTTGTCAGCCTCTCAAGTAGTTGGGACTATAGGTGGGCACCACCACATCCAGCTAATGTTTTATTTTTATTTTCTAGAGATGAGGTCTCACTATGTTGCCCAGGCTGGTTTCAAACTTCTAGTCTCAAGCAATCTTCCTACCTCAGCTTCCTAAAGTGCTGGGATTACAGGTGTGAGCCACCACACCCAACCCTAACTTTTTTGTTGGTGGTGGTGGTGCCACTATAAGATCTGGAGCAAAGGGTTGGCAAATAGTTCTCACACCAAATCCAGGATGCGGGCTGTTTTTGTAACCTTTAATTGGAATACAGCCATCCTTCTTTCTGTAGCTATTGTCTGTGGTTGCTTTCATGCAACAATGACAGCATGGAGTGGTTGAGGCAGAGACTGAATGGCCAGCAGAGCCCAAAATATTTACTATCTAGACTTTTATAGAAAAAGTTTGCCAAACCCTGATCTAGTGAACTGTTAAGCACATAGTGGATTCTTGGAAAGAAATGAGCTGGCTGGATGCAGTGGCTCACAACTACAATCCCAGCACTTTGGGAGGCTGAGGCGTGCAGATCACCTGAGGTCAGGAGTTTGAGACCAACCTGGCCAACATGGTGAAACCCCTTCTCTACTAAAAATACAAATTAGCCAGGCGTGGTGGCACATGCCTATAGTCCCAGCTGCTTGGGAGGCTGAGGCAGGAGAATCGCTTGAACCTGGGAGGCAGAGGTTGCAGTGAGCTGGGATCGTGCCACTGCACTACAGCCTGGGTGACAGAGTGAGACTCCATTAAAAAACAACAACAACAACAAAAAAAGAAAACCTAATTGATACATTAAAGTTCATAAATGTGAACATCAAAAAATTTGCAACCCAAGTTCCCTCAGGCTATACCAGCTGATGAGTACAAAGGAATCCCAACAACAACAAAAACCCAGCGTGTAAATCTCTGGTTCAGCCTCCCACTCCACTTGCAGAAATTAGGAATTCCATCCCTCCTAAACCTACTAAAGTTTCTAATTATGGCACTTCTGGTGACTACCACTTGGCCTCCTTCAGTTCTTCCCCCCGCGACTCCCAATGTTTCCTCCCGAATCTCTGGCTCCCATTCCCCAAAGTGGGCTAGTCCAGCTAGTACCAACACCACCCCAGTGCTCATCAGCAAACGCTTAGGTTTCTCAGAGCTTTCATGAGTTAGAAATGCATTCAGTGGCAAGTAGCAGAAATTCATACTAAAGAGGCTTAAACAAAATAGGTGTTTGTTTATCCAATCAAAAAGAAGTCTAGTCATAGGTGTCCAGAGCTGATTCTGAGAAGGAAGGAAAAAGAAGGAAGGGCAAAGTGCTGAAGGAAGCATTCCAGCCAAAGTTGCCTTTTTTCAAAAACTTCACTGGTAGCCCAATCTAGTGGCTTCCACTTCTATCTTGTTGTCCAGAACTAGCTCACCTGGCAACCTCTGTTTGTAAGAGCATCTGGAAAAGTTAGTGTGTGAGCTTTCCAGCCCCCCAGTAGAGGGCGGGAAAGGAAATTGGAAATGGCTTTTGGAGTAGCCAGACTCCAGTATGTGACTCAGAGCCTTGGCTGTGTTCTCCATCGTGCCCTCACCGTTGTTTGGCCAAGTGAAGACAGTGCCCCCAACCCTTGTTGGTGCCCTACTTGGATATGGACCCCACCCAACCCTGTTGGCTGTGTTCAGTGGCTCACTGAGATGTGGAGGCTGTGGCCTCATGTGTGTCACAGCCTCAGTTCATCCCAGAGCTAGACATGGGACATAGCATGCTATGGCATATTTGGAGCAATGCTACCTTACCAGACCAACTTTGCCATGATCTCCCATCTTATTCTGAAGCTGGTCATTGAAATAAAGTTTGTAGGTATGCCAGGCATCTTAAAGAAAATTACTTCCCATGCCCTCTCTAGCATTTCATGTTAGTTCATCTTTGGGAGGTCTTCTATATCTCTCCAGACATGGCTGCGTCTGTAGAGTGCATGCAGCTTGGGATCTGACTCTGGAATCTTCACAAATCTAAAAGGGGGAATGAAAGAAAGTGGAAGGAAATGGAGTTTCAGGAATGCCAGTGCTCAGGGCTTAGGTGGGGCCACAGAAGGGAGTATTGATGGAACACCTACCACTTGCCATAAGCTTAAAGTCTACATTTTAATTATAAATGTGTTGTCTATTTATTAAAAAGATCAGAAAAAAAAGTCTTGGAAATACAGTGACTAGTACAACACTATATTCATAAGTTTCATAAGAATTCATATTTGATTGGTTAGATATTGGTTTGCTAGTTGGCTATTACTTTTAGTTACAATATATGCTAAGAAATAAAATATGTAATTTTTATTGCGTGTTCTAGAAATAGCCTCACTTTAAAATCAATGATACAGAGTTCTAAATTTTTCAAATCAGAGAAGTTGTACCCAACTCAAATGCATCATGAAAACAATACTTACCCCTCCACTGAATATGTTAAATTGGTCATGTGTGAACATTAACTAGGAATATAGCTAACATTATTGCATAGTAATAATTTTGGTGCAGAACATCCAAATCTCATTCATGTGCATTCTCATTTGACTTTTACAATTACTAAGTCACTCCAATTTTTCTAGATTTATCAGCCACCTCAGAAAAGTGGCTGCCTTTATAGGCAGATTTTAAGGGGAACTGGTTGAGGGCCCCAGATATCCCAAAATATTTTTGCAACCTGCTCACTAAAGCTTGACATAAGTGATAAATTTTCATTCCACAATTAGAAGTGAGACCAAACAAAATTTCCACAGGATCGACCATATATTCTTCAGTGTTACACGGAGGTCCAAAGGCAATGTAGTGATTGGGAATTCAAGCTCTAGACAGACCAGCCAGTGATCAACATTGGCTCAATTATTGTTAACTACATAAAATGGAAAAATAATTCTCTCTTCCCCCATGTGTTTGTGTCCAGGATTGAAGAAAATAATATTTAGAAAGCACTCAGTGAGTCTGGCAGCTAGGAGGATTCAATAAATGTTAGTCATTTTCTTGTTTTTCTGTTTGTTTTTTATTTTTGTTGTTGTTGTTGCTGTGGTTGTTTGATGGGGAAAGGAAAGACGATAAAAAAGGCACCAAGTTATCTGAAGGGAAGTGGATACATATTCCACAGAGGAGGAGAGAAAAGGACACCAAAAGAAGGGGGAAACTTCTGTGGCACATAATGAACAAACAACCCAAACTTCCCAGTTTTTCTCTTTGGTCCACAGGGGCCAGCCAAGAGCCCATGAGCTGGAGATTAGGACTTACTGGGGGAGGCAATGCAGCAGTATACCACCAGATGGCAGCATGGAGCCACTGCTGTTTTCAGCCTTCGGCAGCATTGCGGCTTCATCATGCTCAACTCCACAAGGTTCCAAAGAATTGGTTCACAGCAATGGAAATAGCAAATGTCCCAGCCAAACTCCCCTCCTTGCACCATCTAAGCCCTGAACATTGGTGTTCCTGAAATGCTATTTCTATCCACTTTCCCTCACTCAATCTTGTTGTTCTTGGGAATGTAAAATGACTAGCAAATCTGATTTACTGCAAATTATCTTAAAAGAGAACCATTTCACACCCAAAGGAAAGAATTGCAAGGCCCATTCTGCAGCAAGTATTTGGCCTGTTTCTTTCAAATCCACAGTGGCTCAGCCATGGCTAAAATATTATTAAAACAAAACAGCTCACATGCTTATAGGCAAATCACATTTTGGCATGATTAGTTCAAAAGCAAAGATGCCAGAGAGATCCAATGGCTTTTTTGTAGAAAAGTCAAGCATTAGTCTACCAACATCTTTGAAGAAAAATTTTCAGATACTGAGAAGCTTATAAATGGATTCATACAAATAAAGTATATTTCTTCCAAAAACTCAAAAGATTTTATAAAATTTCAGCACGGATCTAAAGAAATGGGTCATTTTTTAGCTACCAATAGGAATGACTATGAAGTGATCCATCATAGATTAAAGTATACATTATTGTTTACAACAGTCATCCTACAGTGGTACAGAACACTAGGATTTATTCCTCCTATCTAGCTGTAATTTTATAACCTTTAACACATCTCTCCCTATCCCTCCCTACCCTCTACCCCTCCCAGCCTCTAGTATCCTCTGTTCTACTTTTGAATATATTCTTTTTTAATTTTTAATTTAATATTTTAAATTGATAAATAATAATTGTATATATTCTGGAGTACCTAATGATGTTTTGAGACAAATAATGTATGGTGCTCAGATCAGGGGATTTTGCATATCCATCACCTCAAAGATTCATCATTTCTTTGTGTTAAAAACACTCAATATCCTCTTTCTAGCTCTTGAAACTATCTAATTAATACATTATTGTTTACAGCAGTCATCCTACAGTGGTACAGAACACTAGAATTTATTCCTCCTATCTAGCTGTAATTTTATAACCTTTGACAAATCTCTCCCTATCCCTCCCTTCCCTCTACTCTTCCCAGCCTCTAGTATCCTCTGTTCTACTTTTTACTTCCGTGACATCAACCATTTTCTAGTTTCCACATATAAATGAGAAGATGTGGCGTTCAACTTTCCATTCTTGGCTTATTTCACTTAACATAATGTTATCCAGGCTCATCTTTGTTGTTGCAAAAGACAGGATTTCATTCTTTGTATGGCTGAATAGTATTCCATGGCATATATATTCATATTTTCTTTATCCATTTACCTGTTGTTGGACACCTAGGTTGATTCCCTATCTTGGCTATTGTGAATAGTGCTGCAATAAACATAGAGGTGCAGATGTTTCTTCAATATACTGATTTCCTTTCCTTTGGATAAGTTTCCAATAGTGAGATGGCTGGATCATATGGTAGTCCCATTTGTAGTTTTTTGAGGGACCTTCATATTGTTCTTCATAGTGGCTGTACTAGTTTGCATTCCCGCCAACAGTGGATAAGAGTTCCCTCTTCTTTGCATCCTTGCCAAAGTTTGCAAGTTATTTTTGATCTTTTTGATAAAGAGAAGGTCAAAAGTGTACATAATATCCCCAAATGCTACAACTTACATTTGGCTCATAGATTTAGTCAGCAGATGAGAAAAACATCCAAATAACTCCCTAGAAAATAAGCACATCCAGAATCTGAAAACAAGTTATCCCTGCTTATGTCAGGATTGACTTATACTTAACCTGCTTTTGTATTGTAATAACCTAGCCTGACATAGCAATTATGTGCACACCCCTTTTCTCTGGAGATATGTGTAACTTACTGTGGGGTAAATGTGAGCCCATATTAATTTAAATAGATAATTTTAAAACACTGTTTAACAGTGACACTACTTTGAGCCAAAGAAAACAAAAGAATCTACCATTTAAAATATGTAGTCTTACCTTAAAATTAGTACCACCAGTAACTAACTTTATCAGTGATATTAACATACCACATCATGTGCCTCTAGATACAGTGCACTGGGAAGAACACAACAGCATTTAGATAGTACTATGGCCAAAAAACTCCAGGTTAAATAACTCCAGGTTATTTAAACCTAGATCCAATGATGAGGAAATCACAGATAAACTCAAATTAACAGAAATTCTACAAATAAATGACCTGTACTCTGCAAAATTGCCAAACATGAAAGGCAAAAAAAAAAAAAATGAGAAAGTGATCCAGAATAAAGGAAATGAATAAGACATAAAAACTAAATGCAATATGTGATCCTGGACTGGCTCTTTGACCAGAAAAATAAATTGCTATACAGGACATTACTGAGACAGTTGGCAAAATTCTCATAAAGACTATATATTAGACAATACTAATGTATCAATATAAAACTTCCTGATTTTGATCATTGTACATAGTTACATAAGCCAAATGTCCTTGTTCCTAGGAAATATACACTTCAAGTATTTAGGAGTAAAGGGCGATGTACTCTCAAGTGGTCCAGAAAAAATATATAATTATATGTGTAGGAGGAGAGGAAAAAAAGAAAAAGAATGTGCAAATGTAGCAAAATGTTAACAACTGGTGGATCAGAGCAGAGCGTATTTGAAAGTCCTTTGCATTATTCTTGCAACACTTCTATAAATTTTAAATTGTTTCAAAACAAAAAATAATCCATTTAAAAAATCGTAGCAACATCATCATTCCAGGCCAAAATCCTGTTATTACTTTATTAACAAAGCACCACTGTGCACAAAAAACAAGAAAATGTTTAAAAGAAAATGAAATCACCCATAATCTTCCTCCCTGTTCTCCAGGTATCACCTGTCTACAGGTTTCTTCCCCTGTCTCTAAGTCACGTGTCTCTTGCACCCTCTGCTCCAGGCCTCCATCATCTCTTGACTGGAGACTTGGGTTCTCCACTTTTTCTTGTCCCCTTTCCATCTGATCTCGGCAGATGTGTGCCCCTCGTGCTTGGCACTTGGTAGGGGCTCAACAAACCTTTGTTGAATTAATGAGTGAATGAATCACAGTAAAAACATTCTGTCATTTGCTTTTTTAGGTAAAGCAAATTGAAATGATGTTGTACACATTCACATTTTTTTAAAAAACAGAAGTAGAGATTTGGGCAAAATGCATTCTAAAGTGCCTGCCTGAATATTTTAGCATTTGCAAAACATCCAAATGTTTAATCTCGGTTAAACTCCTTCTACTGTAGCTCATCCCTAGAGTAACAAGTGCCCCTGACTTTACCTTTATGCCCCCTTTTCCACACCATCTTCAGCTGGCTGCCCACATTCTATTGTACACTGTGGTTCTCTGCCTGGGCATTATAAATCAGGTGGCTATATCCAAATCTCTCAAATCAGATTAGATTGGGTTCTGCCTTCTGGTTGAACTAGAGCCTCCTGGGCCTCACTAAAATTGTGGGTCTCACTGAAATGGAAATCTGCAGGCATTTCCATAACCTGCAGGATTGGGCACCTGATAGTAAGCATGACTCCATCACTAACCAGCTGTAGGCCTTTCTAAATTTTTAAATCTTTCCTGTTCTCAATTTTCAATAGAGTAAAAGGGAGGTGAGATTAAATAATTTTTAAAATCACCTTTAGTTCTGAAACATTATGATTCTATTATTCTAACGCTAGGAAAAGTAGAAATCAGATAACAGAAAATCAGGAGTGGAAAATTTTTTAAACTCAACAGAATGTAAGTATGATGATCATGATTTATTTTAGGGTTTGGATGCAGAGGACAAAAGAACAGGACTCCCTTCACACAAACTGGTGGAATAGAATTAAGGTAATTACAGACTGGTAGTTGCTGAAGACGATAAATGACTTAATAAAACAGTTGACCACAACTCTTAACAGCTATGGTTGAATGACACATGCCCAAATGCTATAATTAAATTCCTCTGTAACCAAATTCTGGCAGTGAGTAAGCTTTTCTTCCTTTATACTTTCAAAGGCTTGGGAAATTAAGTACAGTCAGTTTTTTAGATTACTATATCAATGGTTCTCAAAGCATGGTCTACAAATCTATTTGACGGATTAGAACAGAGATCAGAGCACTTCAGAGTCAGACAGGAAGGGTTGATGAACAAGTCCCACTTGAGAAAAGTAAAGGCCAGACTAGTTAAGTGGCTTGTCAAAGGTCACACAAAATGACACAACAGACTCACTTCCTGAATGTCTGATTGGGTATATCACCACCGTGCATCTCATCCATAAAACACTTCTAACCAGTCATTCATGAGCTGGTATCTGGTGCTGTTATTGAAGTCATGGGCATATTTCACTTCTGACATTGATTCACACACTTCATCCTTGTTCACACCTCTGGGACTGCCTGTAAGCTTAGGTAGGTCTTGTACAATGAGATTCTTTGCAGTCCTGGAGTCATTGCACCACGCTGGAATGGGGGCCAAGATGGATATCCCCTGCCTCCCTGATGTGCGTCCTTCTCTAAACTGCCTAGTGAATACAATCTCAGACAACTCTTCAGGCACAAGCATTCCATTCAACTGTTTTTGCAATGGTAGTAGGAGAACAAGGCTACATATTTATTCTTCTGGGGGCTATATTTCCACCAGAGTGCATTCTGGAAATTTGGACAGTTAGAAAGCCATTGCATCACAGCACCTTGTACATGTTTTGAATTCAAACTAATATGTTAAATTAAAAAGCCAGTTCTTATCTATAGACATTCAGCATGCCTCTTTTCTAGATTTGCCCAGATAGACAAGATGGAATTAAGAAGCACTCTCATGATGGAAGATAATTTTCTTCATTGTAACTATTGGCAAGAATAAAGATCACCTTTGCTATCTGACATGGTGATAGTAGTTTCCACTTTACCATGTGGTGGAGAAGAATGAGCACATGATCATGCCTGTGCCAGCCTTGCAGTAAGCCACCTTCAGCACCTGGCTAATCCCTTTACCCTGCCAAAGCTAGATGAGAACTAAGGTTTTGCAGGTCCCCCCTGCTCTGTGTAAAGACTCCTCTCTTCAAAGGCTTGGGATCCAGAGAGACAGCAAAAGAATCAGTCACAGAGCCCCTTGCAGTATTTTCTCACAAAAACCATATGAGGTTTTTTAAAATCAGGTCCAAAGCATCCTTAGGACAAAAAGAATGTGATTTTCTGAATCTCGTGGTCTCAGGCTTCTGCACCATCAGTAAGCCTTTCATAATCATTGGGAAGTTTCCATACATGTGGCTCCAGCCTTTCCAGGTCTCTCAAGCTCTTCTGTCATTCATAACAGTCCCATGAAACGAAAGTGATTCCTTGTCAATTCAAAAGTTTGAGCATTCCTGAGCAGGAAATTTGGATGTGGGAGGATATAATATCTAAGTCCCTTTTTCTAGAGAATTGAGACCTGTAACTTAATTTGTGAGATCATTCAAGGAAGGGGAAGTGATCAAATCGTGGGGTTCCACTCCCCTTTTTTGGGAATCAGACTGTATGAATCTGTATCCCTATTCATTGTTGTTGGTTTTATTCACATAAAGAAAATGTTCTTTTCTTCATCTTTCTGGTGGATGGAGAAGAAAAAGAATTTCCAAAAAATGTAAAATTAGCAATAGGCCCTCTTATAGGTGTGTTTCTCAAGTTCCCACTATCAATGTTTCCCTAAAAATTAATAGCCAATAATTCATATTAAAGGTTCCCAAATTATTAAAAAGCATATCCTCTCTAGAGAAATGTATTTACAAAGAAGTCTCACAGATAAAGTTCTAAAGAACATATTCATAATCAAAAACCACCAAACACAAACTAGAACAGGACACCACTGCATGCAAACCACATGAAACAATAGGCAAGAGAAGAAGATCTGCAGAAATATTAAAAACTGGGATCTTCATACATGGAATCACATATATATGTGTGATTAATAGATTTAAATTAAAGATCTACATGATGTTCTACGTACAGCAGTGATCCCCAACCTTTTTGGCACAGGAATCGGTTTCATGGAAGAAAATTTTTCCATGGACCAGGGGAGGGGATGGTTTTAGGATGATCCAAGCACATTATATTTATTGTGAACTTTATTTATATTATTATTACATTATAATATATGATGAAATAATTATACAACTCACCATTATGTAGAATCAGTGGGAACCCTGACCTTGTTTACCTGCAACCAGACGGTCCCATCTGGGGGTGATGGGAGACAGTGACAGATCATCAGCCATTAGATTTTTATAAGGAGCATGCAACCTAGATCCCTCACATACACAGCACTCCTATGAGAATCTAATGCCGCCTCTGATCTGACAGGAGGTGGAGCTCAGACAGTAATGCAAGTGATGGAGAGCAGCTGTAAATACAGATGAAGCTTTGCTCACTCGCCCTCTGCTCACCTCCTGCTGTGTGGCCCAGTTTCCAGCAAGCCACGGACCGGTACCAGTTCGTGGCACAGGGATTGAGGACCCCTGATCTACAGGATTAAACATATGAATAAAGAATGGGAGATTATGAAATAAGCAAGAATATCAAGCAAAGAATCAAAGAAAACTTCTAGTAGTTAAAATGTGGAATAATTACAAGTAATAATTAAATGGACAATTTAAAAAGCAGATTAGCCACAGATGAGGAAAAAAAGCAAATTGGAAGGTAGAGTTGAAGAAATACCAAGACTGCATCTGTTGAAGAAATACCAAGACTACATCTCAGAGACATAAGGAATAGGGAAATATGAGAAGTTAAAACACTTGAGGATAGAGAACTTTCTACATTTCTAGAAGCAAAATAAAGACTGAATAAGGGATGCACAATATGTTAAAGGATAACAATGAAGTTTAATTTTTAAAAATTAATGTAAGATACAAATTTTTAAATTCAAGAAGCCTAAAGAAATACATACCTAGACAAATCAATAAGAAACTAAAAACACAAAATACAAAAAAAAAAGAGTCTAAATATATCCCAAGAAATAATACAGGCTACCTATAAAGGAATAACAGCTAGACAGACAGATTTCTCCTAAACAAGAAGAGCAAAATTCTGAAACTATTGTATAACAACTTCACAGTACCAAAACAATAATAAAAACAAAAAGCCCCTCAACCTAGAATGATTTATCCAGAATAAGCAGCTTATAAAGAGGAGGACCCCAAAAAAGGATAATTTTGTATAGGTAAAAATGAAGATAATTTCTAAAAATTATATTATAACTAAATAAAATTATAATTAAAATTCTTTAGAAATATGAAAGATAGAAGAAATTATCATGTTTAAGTACATTCATTTTGTTTTTAAAAAGTAGATATTAATGTCTTATTAAAATGTAGAGTTAACAAGATGAATTAAAAACTTAAACATAAGACCTGAAATTATAAAATCCTAGAAGAAAACCTAGGAAAATCTTTCTGGACATTAGCCCAAGCAAAGAAGGTATGATGAAGACCCCAAAAGCAAATGCAACAAAGACAAAAATAGAGAAATGGGACATAATTAAGGACTCTGCACGGCATAAGAAATAATCAACAGAGTAAACAGACAACCTACAGAATGAGAGAGAATATTTGCAGGTTGGGTGCGATAGCTCATGTCTGAAATCCCAGAACTTTGGGAGGCCAAGACAGGCGGATCGCTTGAGGTCAGGAGGTTGGAGACCAACCTGGCCAACATGGTGAAACCCCGTATCTACTAAAAATACAAAAATTAGCTGGGCCTGGTGGCATGCACCTATAATCCCAGCTACTCCGGGGGCTGAGGCAGGAGAATCGCTTGAACTTGGGAGGAGGAGGTTGCAGTGAGCCGACATCACACCACTGACCTCCAGCCTGGGTGACATAGTGAGACTCCATCTCAAAAAAAAAAAAAGAAAATATTTGCAAATTATGCCTCTGACAAAGGACTAATATCCAGATTCTACAAGGAACTTAAACAACTCAACAAGAAAAAAACGACTCCATTAAAAGCTAGGCAAAGGACATGAACAGACATTTCTCATGAGAAGAAATTCATGCAGCCAACAATCATATGAAAAAATGCTCAATATCATCAGAGAAATGCAGATTAAAACCACAATGAAATACCATCTTACACCAGTCAGAATGGCTATTATTAAAAAGTCAAAACACAACAGATGTTGGCGTGGATGCAGAGAAAAGGAAATACTTATACATTGTTGGTGGAAATGTAAATTAGTTCAACCTTTATGGAAAACAGTATGGAGATTTTTCAAATAACTAAAAATAGAACTACCATTCAACCCAGCAATCCCACTACCAGGTATCTACCCAAAGGAAAAGAAATCACTGTACAAAAGACATTTGTACTCATATGTTCATCACAGCACTATTCACAATAACAAAGTCATGGAACCAACCTTACTTAGTGTCTATCAAAGTTGGCTGGATAAAGAAAAATGTGGTATATACATATCATGGAATACTATGCAGCCATAAAAAAGAATGAAATAATGTCCTTTGCAGCAACATGGATGGAGCTGGAGGCCATTATCCTAAATGGAGTAACTCAGAAATAGTCAAATACTGTATGTTCTCACTTGTAAGTGGGGTCTAAACAACAGGCATGGGCATAAAGATGGAAATAATAGACACTGGGGACTCCAAAAGTGGGGAGGATGAGAGGAAGTCGAGGGTTGAAAAATTACCTATTGGGTACAATGTTCCCTTTTTGAGTAATGGGTACACTAGAAGCCACTTTTGCAATATACTTATGTAACAAACATACACACATACTCCCAAATCTAATTTTTTAAAATAAAGTATAGAGTTAAGATATCATATAACAATTATTAAAACTGAATGGTGGACAAAGTATTCTAAATGGATCCCTATTTTCTAACTTACTAGCCATGTGAACTTGAGCAAGTCACTTCACCTCTTCAAATCTCCTTTATTTGTGAAAACAAGTTTGATAACCAGTTTGACAATAAACAATTAATACAATTCAACTTTTATTATAAATTCTGCTGGGAAGGTAATGTCACATTACATTTATGCCCATGGGTTCTGGAATTATATTGTTTGAGTTCAAATCCTGGATCCATCCCATACCACCTATGTGACTATGGGCAAATTATTTACCTCAAGTCACAGGTTTTTCTCCTGTAATATGAGAATGAGAGTTGTCATGAAGAAAAAATGAGAAGGAAAAGCAATGTACCCACAGAAAGTGCATGGCATGGTGCCTGGTGCATACTAAGCATTTTTAAAATATTGGTAATTGTTAGCCGGGTGCAGTGGCTCACACCTGTAATCGCAGCACTTTGGGAGGCAGAGCCGGTGGATCACTTGAGGCCAACCTGACCAACGTGGTGAAATCCCATCTCTACTAAAAATACAAACTTAGCCAGGTGTGGTGGTACACACCTGTAATCCGAGCTCCTTGGGAGGCTGAGGCAGGAGAATCACTTGAACCTGGGAGGCAGAAGTTGCAGTGAGCCGAGATCGCACCATTGCTCTCCAGTCTGAGCAACAAGAGCGAAACTCCATCTCAAAATATATATATATATAGGTAATTGTTGTCATTAATATTAATGTAGTAGCAGCAGCAACAGTCATGGTAGCAGTATTGCTCTATTTGGGAGGCAACTTATAATTATTAACTGTGGAATATCTTTGAAAAATGTTTTTGGCAGAAGTTATGTTCCCATTCCTGACTGGAGCTCATTATAAATACCCATCTTCTCTGAATAGCGCAAGGACCTTTGAAAAAGTGTTCTGAGTAAACTAAAAGTGCTCAGCATCCAGGAACATTCTAGATGGGGAACATTCTAGATGGGGAAAAAAATTTTCCCCCTTGAGGTTCCATTTAATTCATTTAAATCTTTCTTGTGCAATTTTAACTGACAATCAGCATAATTAAAAACAACAAAACAAAAATTCCTGCCAATATTTCTAACATAAAAACTTTAAATGGCCTAACATTATGAACGTTATTTTACTTGAAGTGAACTTTCTTTTTTTTTTGAGATGGAGTCTCACTCTCTTGCGCTGGCTGGAGTGCAGTGGAGTGATCTTGACTCACTGCAACCTCTGCCTCCCAGGTTCAACCGATTCTCCTGCCTCAGCCTCCTGAGTAGCTGGGACTACAGGCGCCCGCCACAACACCTGGCTAATTTTTTTTTTCTTTTTTCTGAGACAGAGTCTTGCTCTGTTGCCCAGACTGGAGTGCAGTGGTGTGATCTTGACTCACTGCAACTTCTGCCTCCCGGGTTCAAGAGATTCTCTTGCCTCAGCCTCCCAAGTAGCTGGGATTACAGGTGCCCGCCACCACGCCCGGCTAATTTTTGTATTCTTAGTAGAGTCGGGAGTTTCACAATGTTGGCCAGGCTGGTCTCAAACTCTTGACCTCGTGATCTGCCCGCCTCGGGCTCCCAAAGTGCTAGGATTACAGGTGTGACCCACCATGCCTGGCCGTGAATTTACTTTCGAGAGGCTTTATATTATATAATGGATGTGCACTGGATTTGAAGTTAAAACAAAACCAAACAGGCATATTTAAATGATCCTTCATCTACTGTATTAGGAAGAATATTGTGGCCCTTGACATCGCTGATTAATATTTAATCTCAATTTTCCTCAACTGTGAAAATAGAGACTTTAGAATCTGGCTTGTTTTACAAAGTTGTTATTGGATATCAGCTGAGAAAAACTTGGATTAAGTTGTAATTGAAGTCATTGTACAAATTTAAGTTTTTCTTATTTCAGAATGTAAGCTCACTCACCCATACAGATACTGGTTCTTAAATTTTGTTTGTACTAACTGAAAAACAACTTATTTGGTTGGTTGACACATTTACGCCACTGGGGCCTGAATTCGGCTCCCTTTTAGGAGGGACAGTTTCAGAATATGCCATGAGGTGTCTGCGATGTAGATCCACGCTCTCTGCAAACGGGGCTGCGCCTCTGTAGCTGAGTCCTTTCACAGACTCCTTTAAGGAATTTCCACAGGCTTTCGCAGAGCTGTGCGTGCTCCAAAATATACATTGACATGATGATAAACCACAGTGGATTTAAGTGTTTAAAGTCAGAAATACACTTTTCGAAATAAGTACTTCAGTTGGCCGGTAGAGCAGTAATACCTGGATGCTGAATTGAATTTGTTTAGAATAAACCACAGAGTAAACTTTTTCATTTTAACATTTTGCAATGAAGCAAGGAAAAACAAAGGGGAAAATACAATTCCATGAAACACTTCCTTCTTTCTACGATATGAAACAATTGCAACTCGTAGCCGACTTATTCAGCCAAGCCAGAAACCCTGAAGTCTCCATAAAAATGTTTAGATTCGAATTAAAATTAAATATGCTTTCTATGCCTCCAGCTCTGTCTGCTTCTTTCTGTCTTTCACTTGTTTCTTACATCTCCTGTAATCCCTTTCTGGTGCCCAGAAAATCTGCTGCAAAAGAATCCCCCAAGCTTGAAAAAAAAATTGCAAAAACATTCAAGTGCCTATTTTTCACTTATTTATTCTGTATTTGCCTGTCAGTGTTAAGAAACTTTCTCGTCCTTTGTTGATGTATAGTTGCTATATCACTGTCTAGTTGTCTCCATTGTTTTAATTTGGGTGGAATATTGTGAAATATTTTGATGTAAGCAGCGTCTTGTGTGGCTGGGCTACCCAGAGTGAACTCCAGTGTTCTGTAGTATGGAGGTGATTTTGTCTCATTCATTCCATTCACTCAGACATCACTGCCCCCAGCATATCCTGAGAAGTGATATATTGTTTTATTATTTTGGAAGCATTCAAGCCCCAACTTGGAACATCAGAGGCTAAAAACCCTGTTTAACTAGATAGGTGGTTCAGCAAATGCTCACCCCATATCATGTCTTCCAATCTGTGTGGTGTTCAGACGAAAGGCTGAGCTCACCCTGGGGGTAGCCCTGGGAAGGTCTGAGAACTTGGCACAAAGGCCCTTGCTCCTCTGTTTCTCCTAAATTGGTTCTCTAGTCAAGAGGTGGGAATTGGAAAACAGTACTCCCACTGTGGCATCAATTTATAACAAAGTAGAGGTTGGCAAATTCTCCCTGTGGCTTAGAGGGGCCCTCCACATTTTGAAACATGGACTCACTGTGCTTGCCTCTGTCAGAAATAAAGGTCCACCACTAAACAATGTGGTTAGGATAGCATGGCCTCCAGCAGCCAGGACAACAAACGGAAGGTTTTCTAAAAGAGGGGAAAATGTTTCTTCCTTCTACCTAAGATTGCACTGCTCCAATCTCACACAGGTATCTTATACCAGCCCCCTGATCCCAGCTCCAGGCTTGACCCTGAGTACACAGTGCAATGTCCTGGAGAAGTAAGAAACTGACGCAATCATCTAGGAGCTTGGCATTATAAAAGCAAAGGACTAACTGAATTTTCCACCTAGGACCTTAGACTCCCCTGTGCTAAGGGATTTTTCTTCAAAGATGTTTGGCATATTTTTTTTAACCTTGCAAGGATGCAACAGACAGCATAGCAGAGAAGGAGCTGTCTGCCAAAGATGTTTGGCATTCTATACATTCAAAATTGAAAGTATTTTTGAACTTCATGCACAGCCTTCATTTATTTTTTGTACGACAATACACAAACTCACTCCCTGCTGTCTGTGGATTGAAAGTTGATTGCACTGTCTTTGTCCTGGCATCCCTAGAGTCCTTTTCTGCCTGAACCCTAGAAAGCTTTGACACTACTATTCACGGCTGCATTTTCATTACCTCAATAAACATTATTTCCAAGTTCCTTAAATGCCCACTCCTGCTCTCATAGGGACACTCATATGACCTCTCTTATTTGCACATTCTAAAACCCAGGAGAGGTTCAATAGATAAACAGTCAGATAGGATAGCAAGAAGCTAAGTCACCCATTTGGGTGGTAGCCAGGAAGGAACAAGCTTTGCTGCCCCTGCCCCTTGTCATGTTCAGTACAGTCACACTCCGTCCTCCCCAGCATCCCTTTATTCCCCACCCCTAACGCTCTAGGCACACACCTCCAGCCCCTCTTATCTTGCCTTATAGATCCTTTTGTTCACAGCATTTATAACTTCCTGATATTGTATCTAGTTCATTTATTGTGCTTATTGCAAATTGTCCATCTCTCTCCACTATCATATAGGTTCCATGAGGGTAGGGATCTTGCCTATTTTGTTCAGTTATGAACCTCCAGTTCCAAGGACAGTGTAACACATGGCAAGTACTCAATATTTATTGTACAAATGAATGAATGCTGAAAGATAGCTATGTCTCTAATGCTCAAGTCATTATGTGTACCCTGCTCATCTCTAAATCTTTTCCTTGCTTGCTTTCCTCATTTCTAGGTGCAAAGCCTTGGCAAAATTTCAAATTAAACTTTGTCCATGTCATTCTTCTCTCTCTCTCTTTTTTTTTTTTTTTTTTTTTTTTTGAGACAGAGTCTTGCTCTGTCACCCAGGCTAGGGTGTAAGAGCATGATCTCGGCTCACTGCAACCTCTGCCTCCCAGGTTCAAGCGATTCTCCTGCCTCAACCTCCTGAGTAGCTGGGATTACAGGCACCCGCCACCATGCCCAGCTAATTTTTGTATTTTTAGTACAGACAGGGTTTCACCATGTTGGTCAGAATGGTCTCGAACTCCCGACCTTGTGATCCACCTGCCTCAGCCTCCCAAAGTGCTGGGATTACAAGTGTGAGCCACCGTGCCTGGCCTCTTCTCTCTTTTGTTACCTTCTTCCCACATTCCCCATTGCCCAGAACTTTTATTTAATCTAAACACATCCTTTCCTTGTCCCACCCTAGCCTATATTCTTCAGAGTGCCCAATGTTTCATTATACAATACAGTCCCTCTTTTGGTGGCTCACCCCTTCTAAGAAAACCCATCCCATCATTTATTTTATAGTTTAGAAAGAAGGTCTCTATTCCAATTAATTGCTATAATATGCTCTGGCTATCTTTGGAAATATGTTACTGTCTTCTTGAAGATTAATGACTTGCAACACCATGCAATTTTATCGAGCTTGCCCACTCCCTTAGAGATATCCAGATACTAAAATAACTATAATTAGTTTTGTAATCATTCAGCAATGACGAATTCTTACTCAAGACTAGGATGCAATTTTGAGAACATCAGGAGCTCAACAGCATGGCGGTTAGGGAATATTGATCTATTATTTCAGCAGAAAAAAACCAAAATATAACCCCATTGTTTCAACAGAGATTTCATAAGTGTCTTTTTACTTTCCTTTCTCTTCAAAAGGTAGCAAGAGAGAATAATAAAAGCAGCCAATATTTATTGGTGCTTCCTATGAACCAGTCACGGTGCTAAGTTTTTTACAGACATTGTCTTACTCAATATCCACAGGTCACTCTTTGAGGCTGGCATTTTACAGTTACAGAACTTGAGACTTTTAAATCTAAGAATGTATCCAAAGCTCCCAGTTAAAAATAAGTAAGGAGAATTATAAATCCAGCCAGTGAAAAGAAGAGACCATGCCTCTAATCACCAGTGACACACCTCCCATTGTATACCCTCTTTCCTCAGCTTTTCATATATTCTCTTCCATCCCCATACAACAATTAAAAATAAATAAGCGAAGAAGTAATGAGATTTAAAAAGGAAACATAGGAAACTGACCCAAACACTAGTCTAACACCCTTGTACTAGGCATGGGAAGTCATAACGCTGAGAAGGCTGGAGATGTACAGCCTCAGCTTAGCAGGATTGCAGGAGCATTCACCAGTCTGGGTTTTATGTTGCAGTGGTGGTCCTTTGGTTTTGTTTTCCAGAGAGGGAGACAAATGCAATCTATTAAAGTTATGAAAGACATTCTTCAAAAGTAGGAATTATATACAGAAGCTGTCAAGGGTTTGGAATTCTGTTCTACAAGATGACATATATGTATATATGAAGTGAAAGAAACAGGGAGATGACACTCTGGTTGCCCAGGGTGTGTACCATAAATTCAAAACACCCCATGCCAGTCCACAACTCCCAAGTCTTTAAGGAGTCCACATGTGTCAGGAAACTCCAGCACAAGAAAATGACAAAACCAGCCTACTTATCCAGGGGGGGAGAAGTCTACTTTGCAGATGATCAAGTCTTTTTGCCTTATTCTTCCTTTTGACTTTATGACAAAGGGCATGTTATCATCTCTCACCAATGTCATCTCTCACTGTTATCAGAGGATAACAGTGGATGGGATGAGGATGTGATGAGGTTGGCAGGGTATACAGAATCCAACATTTTGAAAGACTTCTTAGAGTTCATAAGAAGGTTTAGTAGAGAATCAGTTATCCAGTCAATGGTATTTGTTAATTTGTAATTTTCTCCTACAGTATAAACATCCTCATTCACTTTTACATCTTCTACAGAAGCATTTTTTGTGTGTGTGTACCACTCAGTAAGTATGAAATGGTGAAATGAATAGTACTTTGAATAATAGTCACAGTCAAGAGCTGTAAAGGAAATGAAGGACACTGAGCAGGTGGAGTTCACCACAGGAGAAACTGGGGAGGGGGGGCAACATAGATCCCTGTTCAGTAGGCAGGTCACTTAAACTTTGTGAGTTTCCATCTTGCACCTACAAAGTAGGACAAATACTGACATCATTGGGTTGTATTGCATCTTAAAGGTGATCATGTTTCTGACAATATCTTATAAACTGCAAAGGGCTGTGCAAATATGAAGTACCCCAGTGGTCTCTGCTTCTGCATTTTCATGCAGGACGTGACAGATAAAACCTATTTGTACAATGTGGGATAAAATGATAGACACCAACATATAATCATGTACAGAGCCACCTAGAGCTGTACTCAGCTCTACAGCACAGGGAAGGTGGAAAGCAAGGAAGCTGCAGTGAGGTTGAAGAGGTGCTTGAGGAACAGGACTAGGAGAGGCAGAATTAGCACACAGATTTCAGTGGAAGTGAGAAGAGACTAGAGCAGTTCTTGAAGGAAATGAAACACAGCTTTGGAAGGAAGAGAAAGGAGAGGACTTCTGATTATGGTTAGTGGGACAATCTAGCTGACAGTCAGCTTTACCTATATATGTCGTGCTCTAAATGTTGATGGATGATATTAAGTTTCTTCTCAGTGATTTGGTATATAGGTCCAATTCCTTTTACAATCTCCCCACCTCCCCCCAGTAAAATGTTTTTGTATTCCTGCTTATTGGAGATTCCAGGTATATATTAAGGAACTATGATCATGGTAGGATGTGAAGGAGAAGAAAATTATCGAGAGAGAACATTCTGGACCAAGTCATGTAATAAAACTAAAAGTAAAGGAGTGAAATAAAAGAACAAACAATTTGGCTTTTTGTAACTTTTCATAGGAGAGGTGGAGAAGTTTTTTAAATTGTCATTTTGGATTTTTGAGGGGTGGGTGGGAGAGAGGTTTAAGAGGTGGCTGAGTAAGAAGAGTAAAGTAAGTAAGAAGTAGTACTTGATATTATGGCTTTACCAGAGTCAATCAACAATTAGCTGAGGCTTTTACTTATTACAAATACATCGAGTATCTATGTAGATGCATTTCAAATATTAATAATGTCTACTTGCACAACACATGAGAACCTTCTTTGGGTTTCACAACGACCTATAGATTTTTTTTTTAATATATATTTCACAGAAGGAAAGGTGCTGCAGATGAAGCAATCTACTCAAGACCATCCAGGTGATAAGAGGCAAGGCCAGAACTCACACCCAGATATTTGGACTCTGAATGCAACGTTCTTTCCACACCCTGCTGTGTTTTACTTCTGTGTGTGCAGCAGGATTTGTGGTTGAGATTCTGGCATGAGGATCTTCATGTTTATGGTAGATGATCTTTTATCCTCAGGACCTACTACAATCCACAGCCCCCATCCTGCACTCAGTGAACCATTCTCTTCTTCTTGCTAGGGCCTCATCAGTCTCTATCACTTCCTCTCTTCCTGCTTAAACTTCCTTATATTATAACTGGCCCTGTTTCCTTCAGCCCACCAATACTGAAGTACGAGGCTTTGCAATGAACCTGATTTTCCTTTAGTTTCCTTTAGTTTCTTACCAGGACTCGTGGGAGGAATCTGAGTCTATCTCAAGCCTATTCATTTGTGGTCACTAATCAATGACAAAAGAAGCAGAAAATAGAGTGTACAGTCACCTAAAGTTTTTGTAGGTGAACAGTTTTTTAAATGTAATTTAAGAGTTTTCCTGGAAAAAACGCATGTGTTCTGAAACAGACTTTGCATTTCGTTGCATAATAGCACCATCCAGTTGTCAGAGGAAAAGCCCAGCAGCTCTGAGAGAAACCACGGGCTCTGAACGGGGCAGGAGGCCTGGCTTCAGACCTCACCAACACCACACTTGACACTTGCAGGGCTGTCATGTGCTGACGGACACAAGCAATGACAGACACCACTCATAATATGGAAGATTATGAGTGAAAATTGTTCTTGTGTTTATAACTGAAAAGCAAAACAAATCTGCCTCTTTTAGTCTCCTTTTTGGAATAAAGCAACTGATGCTTAAACTACATTTTATTCTTTTATTTTTCCTCTGCAAAATAAAAACTGAAGGTGAAATAATTAGAGTGCATTTAGGCGACTTGATTTGCCTGATTTTACCATGTTCAGTAATGTACCCAGCTACCCAGAGTACACAAAGTGAATATTACAGTAGAGATGAGGGGGAATTAAGAGGAGGGGAGAAGAATTCTGACCGGGCATACGAGGAAGGCCTTAGAGAGATTTCATATGAGCTGAGCCTTAACAGACAGGTGAAATTTTAACTGGAGCAGTCAAGAGATGGCCGTTCAAGTTCAGAAAATAGGATACATCGGGAATGGTGAGTGTGCATGGAAGGAATGCACAGGTTGAGCATCCCAAATTTGAAAATCTGAAATCTAAAGTGCTGAAATTCCAAATTTGACGCTCATAGAAAATGCTTACTAGAGCACACCAACTTCAGATTTTCAGATTTGGGATGCTCAACTGATAAGTATAATGCAAGTATTCCAAAATTTTTTTAAAAATCAAAATAAAAAACTTTCCCGGTCCTAAGTATTTCAGATAAGGGATGCTCAGCCTGTACTTAGATATTTTTATGTCTGTCTATCTAACTAAAACCTAAGGTCATTGAGGACATGGGTTGGGTCTTATGTGTCCAAAACCAAATCCCTTTCTAACTTCCTCAAGCTGCTCCCTTCATAAATGTGCCAGCTCTCAGAGGATTTTGTAAACCAAGGGAAGAAATGTGAACGTGCGCCTGAGGTGGTGAGCAGATCTTGGGAATTTTTTCCCAAGCAGAGGAATTATTTCATTTGTGTTTTAGAAAGATTTGCCTGGCCATAGTATAGAGAAGGAATGGCGGTGGGAGGTCGGGGGTAAGATTTGATGGGAGAAAAGTTAAGACAGCTGCAGTGTGATTCAGAATCACTGTAATAACCTGTCTGCCTCAATGCCTCTAGATTTTTCTAAACACAAACTAGATTTGATCCTCTCCATCTCAAAATCCTTCATAGCTTTCTCTTGCATACAGAATAAGGTCTAAAATACCAAGCATGGCATTCAAGGCCCTTCATAATCTACACCCATTTTACCTTTCTAGACTTTTTCTCTTGCTACCTCCCTTCACACACCCTGGCTCCCGTGAGAACTTCTCCTCTAACATGCTATGTGTTTATTGCCCCTTTGTATTTATTGAGGCTCCCCTCTTAGAAGTTTGCTCTTATTCCTATTATGGTGATCGTTTCATTTTCCCTTACAGCAGAGTGGAATTCTTTGAGGGCCAGGATAGTGTTATTCATCCATGCTCCTACACAATGTTAGCCTAGCATTTTGCTCATTATCGACACCTGGCAAATATCTGTTGAGCAGAATTTAACGGTAACAGCAGTACTGGTACTTGGATTCACTTAATATTTATTGAGCTCCAGAAATCATAAATAAAAAAACTGATCCACTTAATTACATTGAAATGTAAAACACTGTACAGAAATATCTTTACAAGCAAAAAATAAAGTTAAAAGACAAACTAGGGAATACCCATAGAATACATATGACAAAAAGTTAATTTCTTTGATAGGCCAAGGGTCCCCAAATCATTCACACCAACATTTTTTAAACGGGCAAGGGAAAACCAATAACCTGCAGTTCCATTTTTCACTGATTAGATTGGTAAGGATGAAAGAGTTTTAAAGTATCCAGTGGGACTGAGGGTGTCAGGTAAGAAACACTCACAGGCTTTGTTTATAAGCGTATAGATTGGTGTGGTCCTTTCTGGAGGGCAATTGATTTGCAGTATCTACACATTTTTAAACGCAGAAAGCTTTAACCTAGAAATTCCACTCTTAGAAATTTTACAGATAAAAACATGCACAGACAAAGACCCAAGAACAAAGATGTTGCAACCTTGTTTATAGCATACTCATCAACAGGAGATTGCTTCAATAAGGGTATATCATAAAACAGAAACTGAAGCCACTGAAAGAAATAAAGTAAATCTATAATCACAGATAGAAAATCATTCCAAATTTAATATCACTTAATATCATTAAGTGAAAAAAGCAAGGTATCCTACAGCTCATGTACTATGATGTTCTTTTCATGTAATAGATAAGCTTTTATATGCATGGAAAATCTTGAAAACTTGACACCAGCTGCTTCTGGGGCAGATTTATTGTACACTGTATACCCTTTTGCATTGTTTGAACCTGCATGTTTTTCAGTGTGGTCAATTTTAAAAGCCACCACCTCCTCAAACACACACATTTGTTGACCATTTACTATATAATAGAAGCAGACCAGGCATTATGGCTATAACCGTGAATGATATTATGTCCTCCAGGAGCTTACAAATACTAGATCCGATTCTCAAAAAGGAAAAAAAAAAAAAAAGATGCTTTTCCATGCTACAGACACAGTGCACCATCCTCCCCCAACCCACTGAGAATCTGTAATAAGATGGTTCCTGCAGGACAGAGATGCACATGAACACAGCAAAATGCCTTCTCTATATTTCGTCAGTTGATAATTGATATCAAAGGTTTGCCTGACGCCAAAATTTCTCATGGCGCCCACTGACACAATTTATCAAATTAATTAGCTTCACCTCTCCCAAAGTAGAATCTTGGAAAGGGAAATAAATACAACAGAGGCAAATTTAACAGTGGTGATGAGAAAAACTCCCAAGACTGCCACTCAAAAGTGGTGCCATGAGATCTTGAACAACCGGGTTATAAGAAGAGTATACTGAAGTTTTCAGGGTAGGTGTAAAGAAGCAAACTAGGAATTAGGGAATTACTGAAGACAAATTTTAAACTGAACAAGTTTTGCCTGGACAGAGTCATTACATATATGTTAAGGATTTGCTGATTAAAAATCCCAAAACAATTAGTTTGTCATTGAAAGTACTTTATAAAAAACACACTTATAGAAACCAATCATCAAAGAGCTGTGCCATTACTACAAAGCTACAGTAAGCAAGACAGTGTGGTGCTGGCATAAGGATAGACCTATACAGATCAATGGAATAGAATTTCAGGCCAGAAATAAACTCTCACATGTACAGTCAACAAATTTGCAACACGGGTGCCAAGACAATTCAATGAAGAATAGTCTTCATCAATAAATGGTGCTGGGAAAACTGAATAGCCATATGCAAAAGAATGAAGCCTAACTCCTACCTCATAATGTACAAAAATTAAGTCAAAATATACAAAGACCCAAATGTAAGAGCTAAAACCATTAACACTCTACGAAAAAAGGTGGAAATCTTTGTGACCTTGGATTAGGCAATGCTTTCTTAGATATGATACCAAAAGCAACGAAAGAAAATAAAAAATTGGAGTTCATCAAAATCAAAAACTTTTATGCTTCAAAGTACACCATAAAGTGAAAATACAACTCACGGAATGGGAGAAAAAAATTGCAAACCACGTATCTGATAAGGAATTTGTATCTGGTATATATGGAACCCTTAAAACTCAGTAATTAAGACAACTCAATTTAAAAATGGGCAAAGGATCCAAATAAACATTTCTCCAAGGAAGAGATACAAACTGCCAATAGACACATTAAAATTTGGTCGACATCATTAGCCATCAAGGAAATGCAAATCAAAGCCATAAGGAGATACCAGTTCACACCCACTAGGATGGCTGTAATCCAGAGCAGATAACAAGTGTTAATGAGGAAGTTGAGAAATTTGGAACTCTCATACACTGCTGATGGGATTGTAAAACAGTGCAGCCACTTTGAAAAACTGTTTGTGCCTCAAAAGGTTAAACAGTTACCACGTGACCCAGCAATTCAACTCCTAGGTATATATCTTAAGGAGAAATTAATGTCCACATAAAAACTTGTACAAAATGTTCAAAAAACAGCATGACTCATAATAGGCAAGAAGTGGAAATCCAAATGCCCATCAGCTGATTCATGGATAAATAAAATGTGGTATAGCCATACAACGGAATGCTTAAGTACTGATACATGCAACAACATAAATTAACCTTGAAAACATTAGGCTGTCAAAGAGGCCAGTCACAAAAGACCACATATTATATGATTCCGTTTATATAAATGTCCATAAATAGGCAATAAGATAAACAGAAAGTAGATTACCAGTTGCCTAAGTGTTGGAGGTTGGCATTAGAAGAAAATGGGAGCCAGGCACGCAGATACAACTCCAGGTACTCAGGAGGCTGAGGCGGAAGGATGCTTTGAGGCCAGGAGCTGAAGCCTGCAGTGAGCTATCATGACGCCAATGCACTGAAGCCTGGGCAACAGAGTGAGATCTCATCTCTAAAAAATAAAATGAGCCAGGCATGGTGGCTCATGCCTGTAATCCCAGAACTCTGGGAGGCTGAGGAGGGTGGATTACCTGAGGTCAGCAGTTTGAGACAGCCTGGCCAACATGGTGAAACCCCGTCACTACTAAAAATACAAAATTTAGCCAGGCGTGGTGGCTTATGCCTGTAATCCCAGGTACTTGGGACTCTGAGGCACAAGAACCACTTGAGCCTGGCAGGCAGAGGTTGCAGTGAGTCGAGATTGCACCACTGCACTGCAGCCTGGGCGATAGAGCAAGTCTCTCTCAAAAAAATAAAAAGTAAAATGAAAAGGGGAGTGAGTGCTAACGGGTACAGGGTTTCAGTTTGGGGTAATGAAATGATTACTTTCTAAAATTGATTGTGGTGATGGCTGCACAACTTCATGAATATACAAGATCACTGAATTGCATACTTTTAAGAGTTGATATACAAGACATATCTCAATAAGGCTGTTATCTTTTTAAAGTCTTTCAGGAAGTCAAGTAAGAGGCATGTCTTTGTGTGGACTCCATGTGCCACACTCCTAGGAGGGAGGCTCTGGTGATCACTCGAACCCTGCAGCTCTAGTTCTGCCCCCACATCCAGGTTTGGACTGAGCACCCCTTGGTCCTGAGCATTTAAACGTTTCTCCCCTGGGCCAGTTGCAGTGGCTCATGCCTGTAATTCCGGCACTTTAGGAGGCTGAGGCAGGTGGATCACTTGAGGCCAGGAGTTTGAGACCAGCCTGGCAACATGGTGAAACCCCATCTCTACTAAAAATACAAAAATCAGCTGGGCATGGTGATGGGTGCCTGTAGTCCCAGCTACTTGGGAGGCTGAGGCACGAGAATCACTTCAACCTGGCAGGCAGAGGTTCCCGTAAGCCAAGATAATACCACTGCACTCCAGCCTAGGTAACAGAGCGGCACTCATCTCAAAAAAAAAGTTTCTTCCCCAATCTCCTGAACTATAGCTCCCTACAGAGTGCCACTGGTAAGCCAACTGCAGTTCTTTTTTTTTCTTTCTATGATGGAGTCTCGCTCTGTCGCCCAGGCTGGAGTACAGTGGCGCCATCATGGCTCACTGCAAGCTCCGCCTCCCAGGTTCATGACATTCTCCTGCCTCAGCCTCCCAAGTAGCTTGGACTACAGGCACCCACCACCACGCCCAGCTAATTTTTTTTTTGTATTTTTAGTAGAGACAGGGTTTCACCATGTTAGCCAGGATGGTCTTGATCTTCTGACCTCGTGATCCGCCTGCCTCGGCCTCCCAAAGTGCTGGGATTACAGGCGTAAGCTACCGCGCCCGGCAGCCAACTGCAGTTCTTGAACTACATCAACCTCAACCCAGAGGCCCAGCGGTCACGAGGGCCTGGTGGGAAGGCAGGTGTCCAAGTCTTTTTACCTGAAGTGCTCAGCAATAAGGCAAAGGTACTGAAAATAAAGACTCAACAAGAGTGGCATCAGGACAACTAGTTACAAGATGAATGTTGATACTGGTATGTACCTTCAAAGGAGTGACATTAAAATTCCAAGCCCTTTAACAAGTGTGCTTAAAAATACAAAAATACTTCTTACACAGGTAGGCATTCATTCTTTTCTGGTCCTATTTTAATCCATCATTTTTATAGCAGTCAATACAAATCAAAAGAATTTTGGAAATGATCCATTTTTTATTCAAATATAACTACATTTAACAATCAAGGTCATGTGGCTTAGAAACCTGAGCTTGGTTTTAGACTCAGACAGACAGTTCATTGTCGGCAGCCATTAAAACAATGTTCTTGACCCAAGACCAGATGAAGAGAAGGGACAAAAGCAAAGTTTTCAAGTACACATTAAATTTCATTCAATAATAGTATGTCTTCATAAAACTACCATGAATGAAACAAACGATTCTAAAAGGCAGTGGGCATAAGGAGGGCTGTTTCACAATCTACCCCAGTCACCACACTGAATAATCGTATTGTGTTTATATCATAAAGTGAAGTTCTAGTCTCATCCCAGTGTTGAGTTCACCTGATGAACCCTGACCCTTTTCCCTGCCCAACTCATCCTGCAAATAGAAATCTGACTTCTAAGGGAATCCATTTGTCTTTCTTCCCATTACTGTGGTTCAAAAACTGATACTACAGCTGCAGAAGGCTACCCAATATTTAAGGATTTTAATCACAGAATCCTGTAACTAAGACTTTCTTTAAAGAAAGACAACCAGTTCTTTTTTATGTCATTTATTTAGAAAAACCCATTTGCCCCTAGTGAATGTACTAACCTTATTTAAACAAAGATAAGTGAGGGAAGTAAGAAGTGATTTGAGGAATGAGCCTGGGATCTGAGGCCCGCCACACATTCCTTACCTTCAACTTACCTTTCCAGTCTTCTCCCACCACTGCTCCACCCACCTGAGATTCTAGGTGGAGCAATCTACAGGATACTCTCTGAATGTGGTTCCAGCTTCTCTTGCCTCACACTCTTGCTCATAACATTTCCTTTCCTTGGAAACATTGCCTTCATCTCAGCCCCATTCAGTCTTTACTTGTTCACATCATACTCTTCTTTCAAAACCCAGTGGAAAAGCTCAATTTCTCATGTAGCCTTACCTAACTCCATGCCTCCAGAAAGTCATGCAAACTCATGCCACAGCACAGCCAGCAGCAACATACCATCGGTATGGCACTGAGAGCAAGCAAAAAGGACACGGGGTGACTTCACTGTCTCCACTTGAAGAACTTAAGGTCTGTCTGGGTGAGGGGTGTACAGTCTTAAATATTACAGCAATCATTTATTAGAAATATTCATCTGCTTCTAAGTTATATAAACACTTTTAATGCAAACATTCAATAGGGCATATTTCCCACTGCTCTCAAGATTTCATCTCTTTCTGCTGCCGTAGGCATAAATGGCTTCACTCCGTTCTTTCTTCTCTGCATCACGATAGAATTCTGTGTACAGGCATTAAAATAAAAAAGAAGAAACCAAAATCAGTCATGTATTAAATGCTAATCATTTGCCAGTAATTTGCTATTGCTTCCTCAAAAAGGAAATTCTAAAAACCAAGTTTTTTTTAAAAAAAAAAACCCCAAAACCTAATTATAGGACTCCAGATAAACGTATTTAAATTAGTAACAATTAAATAGAAGTACTTATTCCCACAGGAATACATTAACAGCAATTGGGATGAGAATATACAAAGTACAAAGTACAAAAGTATATACAGTCTGTCAAGAAGAGCTACTGAATAATCGTGAAATAAAACCAACAGTGCATTTAGCAAAGCGAAAGGAAATAGCTGGATCCCGTGGTTCAAGGAAACAGAAATTATATACCAATGTTTTCAGAAAAATGGACCATTTTAACTTCCACGGATGGCAGTGAGAGAGAAAAAGGCAGAAATTGAAGCCTAACATGATGTGTTATGACAAGGGAAGTTAAACATTCTGTTCATCTCCAGGAAAACTAAATTTATAACAAAGACATTGTTTTAGGGCTGCAGATACTTAAATGTCTAAGAAGACCCACCTATATTAAAACTGCATTCTTATAGCTTAGAGGACGACGAGGCAGCTAACAAGAGCTCTCAAGGATCTTTCACAGCTAAAGTAGCACACAGAGGATAAAGTTGAAAAGTTAAGTTTCCCTACAGCCATCAGTGGGAAAGGATTGTGGGTACTGACTAATTTTAGGCTTCAGTTTCAACCCTAGGAGATGGGTTTTAACACAAAGCTAACCAATCTAGGCTTACCCAGAATCTCCGGCAGTTTTTGTACCTCAAGAAGTAAGTGGAACACCTTTCCCTGTCATAGTTATTTTCATCCAGACATCTGGTGGAAGCATCAGATTCCTTACAGATATAAGAGAGGCATCATTTAAAAGGTAGAACAGGATCTAAAAGCAAACAAACAAACAAACAAAAGCTGCTTCCCCAGAAGCAAATAATGTGAAATAGTTCATTTGTGTTCATTTTGATGGGTAGACTAATAAAAACTGGACAATCTCGCCAGCTATCCCAGTATGCACTCTGCTCAGGCTAACACCTTCCTTTTTATAATGTGGGCCAGTTTTCTGAATATGTGATCACAGGAATTTGAGCCAAATAACTGTGATCAATTAATCCAGTAACCATTTTAGTAAGAAACTGAGGCAAGGTGCAATGTGTTAAATGACTACTGCACAACTACAATCAGAATCCATCTCCTGACTCACAGTACATCTCTCCTGTTTTTCCAGATTTTCACTTTGGCTTCAATGTTTGATCATAACATTGGTTTCAAGATTCCAAGTAAATCACTAATAACTGGTCTACAACAAGACAACCTAAATTAACACCATTCATCTCAATGCATTTTTGGCTACCATTTACTCCATTATACAAATACACTATTATACAAGCAATTTTAATAGATATTACTTCAAAACCGAAGTCAACAACACAAGCTATAAATTCAAAGGAAAGTAGGTGCCACATGGGGATTAAATTTAAGCTGTGTGAACTGGAAGTAGATTGAATAACAAACTTAAAAGTGAAAGGTATGATTCTGTGAGGTCACCTAAAGCAGGGGTCCCCAACCCCCAGGCCACAAAGTGGTACTGGTCTGCGGTCTGTTAGGAATCCGGCCAGATAGCAGGAGATGAGCAATGGGCAAGTGAGCCTTACCGCCTGAGCTCCCCTTCCTGTCACATCAGTGGCAGCATTAGATTCTCATCTAATGCTATTAGATTCTCATCTAATGCTATTAGATTCTCATCTAATGCTATTAGATCCCTATTGTGGGATCTAATATCACGAACCCTATTGTGAACTGCGTGCATGTGAGGGATCTAGGCTGCAAGCTCCTTAGGAGAATCTAATGCCTGTTGATGCCCGCCCCCTTCCCCGTCTGTGGAAAAATTGTCTTCCACAAAACCGGTCCTTGGTGCCCAAAAGGTTGGGGACCACAGATCTAAAGGAAAGCTTTAGCTATATGGGTAGACAGTTTGCAACACATATCTAAGAAACATGTTCTACCTAAACAGAACAAAGCTGAATTTCTGTGCCAAATATTTAATGAATGTATATATTTGGAAAATGCATATAACTAAAGAGTATAATTTTCATGGGACCAGTATGATAACTACATTATTCAAACGTAGCAAAGCCACAAGTAAGTATCGCAAATCATACGAAATAAATGCCAATAAAAGCTTACTCTTAAAACATTTTGTTTATCAGATACCTTTGTGAAAACCTTTAAGCTTTAAATAGGCTAATTATATTATCAGCCCATTACTCTCAGCCAGGTTGTCAAGGACATGATGATATTATTGCTAGTGAAACAATAAATGTCAGTGACAGTTTAAAAATATCATACCTTCCAGTTTTCCATGTTTGGACTAAATATTCTCAGTGTTACATTTTCCTGTCTAGTTTTACAGTGACAACCAAATGCTTGCATATTATACAAATAAGGAAAACTAAAGAAAAGATGAATGTTTGTTAGAGAAATTATAAACATCTAAAAATGCTCTAGTTAAATAGGATATGCTGGCCAACAATATTTTTTCTAGAGAAATAACTTTATTCAACAACTGCAGAAAACAAAGGCCCACAAAACTAGAGCAGCCTGTTTTTCCAACTTAACACTCATGAAAATTAAAGCAAACCATCCTACCGACAAACAAGGATTTATGTCAGGATCTCTCAGCCTCTGTGTTACCGAGGGCATTCTAACAGTCTTCTTACTGAGGGTAGACAGAAAAAAAATAATTATACAGTAGTTGACAGAAAATAAATCAATACATCTCAATAGCACTAAAAGTACCTGAAATTTTGATTTTGGCATAATGATCACTTAGTGAGGAACTTCATGTATTCTCTGTATTTTGTGAATAAAAACTTGAACGTGTTTTTCCTTTGTATTGCCATGCCTCAACACAAAGGCCATATATTGGATTGAAATGCATCTACTGGCTGGGTGCGGTGTCTCACGCCTGTAATCCCAGCACTTTGGGAGGCTGGAGCGAGAGGGCTGCTTAAGCTCAGCAGTTCGAGATCAACCTAGGCGACACTGAGAAACCCCATTTCTACCAAAAATACAAAAATTAGCCTGGTGTCATGCCGTGTGCCTGTGGTCCCAGCTACTTGGAAGGCTAAGTAAGGTGGGATAGCCCAGGAAGTCAAGGCTGCAGAGAGCTGTGATTGCACCAGTGCACTCCAGCCTGGGTGACAGAGAGACCCTGTCTCAAAAAAACGAAAAAGAAAGATAGTTCAATTATAATTCAGTTGTTGTTTACTCTTATTCTTAAGTTTAAGCAACCAAATGTACTAATAAAACCTAAGAATACAGTATGCATTCCAACAATTACTTCCTTATTTTACACCAATTAGCGTACAAAATAAGAATGAAATTCAGTACAGTCCAACTTTAGCAAAAACATTCATCAACTGAAGTACCAGAGTGCCTATTTTATGGCCAATAGTAGGGTAGCCAACACACCAAAAAGCCAAGTTATTGCTTAGTTGACATTATGAAAAGCTATACTGTTTCAAAAACAAAAGAGTTGAAATTTTACTTCCAGTGGCATCTTCTCTTTAACTATTTCCCTGCGTTGCAGGAAGTCAGGGAATGCTACTGTGCTTCAGTAATCTTCCAATTCAATTCCTAGAGCTACAGCTTTGCAAAAGTTTAGGAGGCCGAGTCGGGCGGATCACGAGGTCAGGAGTTCAAGACCAGCCTGGCCAACATGGTGAAACCCCCTGTCTACTAAAAATACAAAAATTAGCTGAGCGTGGTGGCACGTGCCTGTAATCCCAGCTACTCAGGAGGCTGAGGCAAGAGAATCGCCTGAACTTGGGAAGCAGAGGTTGCAGTGAGCCGAGATCGCGCCACTGCACTCCAGCCTAAGCGACAGCAGTGGAAGACAACGTCTCAAAAAAAAAAAAGAGACACCCAGCCCAGTTCTACTATGGGAAAGATCAGGACGTCCAGGCCAAAGGAGACCAGCCTTTGCAAAAAAAAAGAATGGAAAAGGGTTTGGTTATTCTGGTGTCCATTAAGTAATCACTGAATAATAATTTTATGATTTTCATTGAACAATACAAGAAAACATCCAGCCAACAGTAACATCTTGGCAAAAAAGAAATCAAGATGCTGTTCAATTATATCTACAAGCTTCTTCCTCTCCTGAAGACAATTTTTTTTCACACTTCACTTCTTCCTAAGAGAGATGATGATAGTAAATAAATTCACAGCTTTCTTTTTTACATCTATCCTATGATGTGAGAACACAAAACTCTTCATACACCTTAGATTTAATAATCTCAACAAGGATCAGACAACCTTGCATTAAATTTAAGTTTCGTGCCTTACATGAAAGTATCCTACTCTATATTTTATTGTCAGTCAGAAATTCTTCAAAAATAATACCTAGGTAACATCACATATACCCAGTTCGAGTTTGGTGCATGAGTTTCTTCACATTTCATTTCCTTTTCCTTCCGGATTCTAAATACAAGGCACTCTAAGTTTGGATTTCCGAAAGTCCCCTCCTTTGCATGAGTTCCTCGTGTATTAACTGGAATTGAAGAGGAAATGTCAATTTACAGTGAGGAGCGGGGCTGAAGTGCAACATCGAGTGCTCCGCTAAAGTGGCCTTATCTATTACTTTTTGAATGTACTAAACAAATGTTACAAGGCTCTACTACTTGCAGAGCATAGCCAGAAAGAAAAACCAAGCAAAGATATGAAGGAGGGGCCACAAAACCATAGCACATTCAGGGAATAACTCTAAAATCCACTCCAAAGGGCAAACTGCTTAATAAAGCAGTTCCTGATTTCCCATCCAGTGGTTCACGTCCCCCCTCTCTAAGTAGCTTTGAAAGGGCAGGGGGAAGGAAACGTTTCTGAACACGTTCATGCCCACACGCCCCGTGGTCGGAGCCCAGGCAGGGTCCGCGGCTCTGCTAAACCCGGAAGCTGCACACGCCGTGCCGTTAACTCACTGCCAGGTGCAAAGTGGAAGGGGGCAAGAAGTCAAGGGTGGCCTGCCGGAGGTGGGCGCGCAGGGCAAGGAGAAACGAAGGGCGAACCCGAGGCCTCGCCGCCTTCCGCGGTGTAGGCCGTCAGCATCTGATCTTGGACGGCGCGCACAGGTGAACACACCTTGCTGTGCCCTGAGACCATGCCGAGAGGGGCAAGGGGCGAGGAAAACGCAGGGAACTGGGGGTGGGGCCGGTAACTGCGCTTCAGAGGCTACACAGGAGAGTGGAAGAAGAGCTGGGGTTGCCCCGACTAGGCAGAGGTCATCTTCCTCGCCCCCGGAGCGAACAGACCCGTGTGGCGGGAGGAAGAGCAACGGGAAGAGGTCCGCGCTGCGGCGAAGCCTGGCGGGAGCGCCTCCGCGCCGCAGAAGTGCATTCGGGCCCCGCTACGGCCCAAGGGCACCCCTCTCTTCCCGCTTTTCTGCGGCCGCTTCGGAAGTAGGGCGGGGGAACCACTCACCTCCGGCCTCCGCTTCGCCAGCACCCAGGCCGTCTCCAGCTCCAAACACGTCAATGGCTCACGCAGCAGGACCTTAAGTAGCGCGCATCCCAACTTGCTGCCCCCGCTCCCCGGCGGCAGCCCGCCCAATCGGCGCGCGCCGCCGCCAGACTGACAGCCGCGCGGGGCCCTGGGCCGCAGGGGCGGGCGGGCCTCGCCCCGCCCCCGCCTGGCGAAAGGAGGGCCGAGGCGGGAGGAGTGGGCGGGGCGGTGAGCGCGACCCCGCCCCCTCTTTCCCCGCCCCACCGCGCCCCCCAGCCGCGGCCCGTCTCTTAACACTTCGGCTTGACGGGCGGCGTCGCGGCCCAATGGGCGGGCCGACTCCCGCCAGCGGCGGCTCCGAGTGGCCAGCTCCCGGGCGGAGCGCGCGCGGGGGGCGGGCGCAGCGGCGGGCGGGGGTTGGGGGCGGGCCGACGGGAGGCGGGGGCGGCGGCCGAACAGGCAGGGGGAGGCAGCGGTGGGCGCGACGTCGGCGGCGGCGGCGGCGGCGGCGGCGGCAGCTGCAAGTTGGGCTGCAGGGGCAGCGCATACACTACAATGGCTGCTGGAAAGAGGCGTAAGGAAACAATTTCCAGGCCCGCCGCGTCCAGCCCGAAATATGAGAAAAAAATTATTAGAAATTCCGCGGGCGGTGTAGAGGCGGCGGACGGGCCGGAGGGAGGATGTTAAAGCCCCGCGGTGAGTTCTCCGGGGGTCCGGGGCGGCGGCGAGGCGTTTAGCGGGAGAAATATCAGGGTTATTTAAATTATGGGACTAGCCGAGGGGGCAGAGGAGCAGCGGCGGCGGCAGGAGGAGGAAAAGTTTGTGCTACTCTCAGCCCCTGCTCAGGACCCCAGAGAGAAAAATAATAATAAAAAATAAAATAAAATAATTACGCGGGGCTGCGAGGACTCCCGAAGTCGCTTCTGACAGGGCAGGGGGCGATGCGGCTGGGGACCCGAAGGTGAGGTCGGTGGGAAAAAAAAAAAAACCTTTATTCAGGGTCTGGAAAGTTTGAAAAGTTTTCCTCCTCCTCCTCCTCCTCCTCTCTGGTGCTGTGAATATTGTGACAGCGGCAGCGGCAGCAGCGAGAGCGGAAGACATTAGAGACCCGAAAAATAAGGGAAAAATTAATATAAATTCAGTTTTGAGAGTAAACTCTCCGCATTTTCCACCAAAACATCCCGGGGGAAGGTCGCTTCCCAAAGGGCCTGGCGGAAACCCGCAGTCGGCAATATTTGGGGGGCACTTTGAGTGACTTGGGGTAACTTTGCCCCTTTTTCAAAAGAGGTTTTTCTTTTCTGGAGAAATGAATTTGTTTTTGCCCTTTCCTCAGGTGGGCAAGCCGGGGTCGGGGTGCGGGGTCTGCAGGGAGGTGTGAGCCCGGGGTGTGTGGCTGCGAGGGGGGGTAGGGGGAGGGGGTGCTAAATGAAAGCAGGAGATCGGCACAGAGCAGGGACAGCTTGTTGTCAGTATCATAAACAACCAAAATGGAGGGAGAACTCAGGCATATAACCAAATAAAAATTTTTAAAAAATCGCAAAAAATCCCTAAAAATCCGGGATGCTCCCCCTTTTCTCGCTAAAGGTAAAAGTATGTACCGCCTTTCCCCTGAAGTCCATTTTGACTTTGCAGGGACCAAGGAGTTAATATTTATTTATTTTTTAAAACTTTCGAAGGGCAAAAGCCTTTTATAACTCAACCGACAATGAGAAAACGTGAAAATCCGATGCAAGAGAAGCAGGGGGAGCGAGGGGGGAGGTGGTAGTGCAGAAACTGCTAAACTTATTGGTAATGTGGACTGATCTGAGATAAGATAAACACTATATTTGCTATTTTATAACTCTCTTTTAATGATCTTTGCGGGGTTTTTTTGGGTGGAAAAAAAAGTGATGCCATTTTCTTAATAGAGTTAATATGTGTGATTGGAAGAATAAACCTTTCCGGCTTTAGATTGCATTTTCGTCGCATTTATGCTTCAGGTTTTGTTAGTGGCTCCCTCCTTTCTTTAAACTGGGCTCTGCAGAGGAGGGATAGAGAGGTGGTGGTGCTCAGAGAGGCTGGAGTGCAAGGCTGGAGTACCTTTTGGGGAGGGATGTGGAGTTGCTTGGTTTCCCCCTTCCTGACAAGTTTGCTTCACCTGTTCATCCTTCCTAAAGAATGTTAAGCTGAGGTTTTCTGGTTTTATGTATATAAAAGGATGATGTCTCTTGCATCACATTGATGTTAATGGGAAAGTGCTGCTGATGTTGGTTCCACGTGGGATATGGGACAGAGCAGGGCATTTTAAAGGGACAGCTTCTCTTTTCTTATGGTTTTCATCACCTACACAGAATCACTGTCTGAGGACCAAAAGCAGAGGTGCTGGGAGGGTGTGGTGATGGAAGAGCCTTCCCTTTCTGTTACTCCAGTGCACCCACCCATAGGAGTGATGGAGGGACAGGAGGGATAAACAGCCTCAACCGAAGATGGATATGTGTATAGTTTGTATCCAAGCTGTTCCTTTGTGTAACAAGCCCTCCCAGGAACTTTTCATGTTACATTGCTTTGCTTTGGAAGCTGATTTTGGAAGGAATTGTGGAAAAATGGAAATAGTTTAAGGTGTGTGGTGTAATGCTATAGCATTATTGAACAGTTATGAATTCTGTGCAGTGAGATCAAAGAGCTGTGTATGCCCATAATGTGATTTTACAGCCATTTTGTAAAAACTGTAAAATACCTAATATTCAATTTGGCTTAAGGTACATTGAGGACTTCTGGTTGAAAATTACAGAGTGGTGAAGATTCTTTAAAATTGTAAGCAGTAGGCATTTCTTTAGGGGGAAGGAAAGCACACACACCAACACCATGGAAAAGTTTACACATCCATTTTTAAAGTCCATCCTATGCATGGGTTGTAACTTTGCGCCTTTGAAATGAAAAGATTTTTAAAATCCTGAGCCCTGTGAGTTTTCATTTTCCAAGTTGAATTTATTTGTGTTATTTAACAGAAAGTGTTTACTGACCATAAACTACTATCGGCTCGTATGTTTTAGATTTCCACGATATTTTCAAAATTTAAAATGTGTAAATTGTTAGCTGTACTATAATGGGGATTAAGGTTAATCTTCAGTAGAAATTACTTGTGTTCCATTTTCCACAGGTATATGGAGTTTCTGAAATAAATCCTTATTTCCTCTTGTTTTTATGATTTATAGACATGGATTAAAATTAGAGCTGAATTTTTAGACTTCTTATATAGAATGTTTTTTCTTGCCCTACTGTATAAACAAGTTATTATTTTTGTAGTCTATTGTATGTTAACTTGTGTTTACAACTGAGTTCTTCCAACTTTCTGTAAATACCTCCATACAACATCACATCGGTAACGTGTTTGAGTACATCATCTTGTGGTTTCTGATTTTGGAAGCAATTACAACTTTCTAAGAACTCATTAAAAGATTAATCTCATCACCCACAGTTAAATCAAAATTGATTGGAAAAGGATTAAGCTATCAATAGAGAAGGGAAACTCCTCCATGCCCAATGATCTTCTGTCCAGAGGTTTCAGAATGCCATTAAGACTTACAAAGCCTTTTCATTTTATCTTACGTTTTCATTGTATTTTGGCTCAAGACAGTTACATTGACTATAAGTAGTCAGAATTATGCTGTGCATTTAAAATAAATGAGACTTAGATCTTGAATAATTGCCACTTTGACAAACCAGATACTAATATCAATAAATTCAATCTCTATAAAAAAATGAAGGAATTCAAGTTATATTAGATCATCGTGTTCAGGTTGTTTGGACACTATGGTTTATTGTCAATCTAAATAAAAGTGCTGGTATTGTGATTTTTTTTCTTCCTCTCATATAGGGTGGTGTAAAAGTTTCTTCATGTTTGTATTTTATGCAACTAGCTACTTGTCTGTTTAGAAAACGCACTCAGAGTGCACCAATCTAAAATCTGTAATCGCTTAGAGAGTCTTATTTAGATGGGGCACAGCACAATATTTAATTTGAAGTGATTGTACTGAGCTTTTGTGATGCCTTAGAAATACTACCTGTTGAACATCCTTTTCTGAAGCTATTAAATTATACCAGTATACAGAAATAATGTCATGATATTGTGTACTCAAAATCTTTATTTCAGTTGGAATCGGAGAAACCTCATATATTGATAGTCTTATTTGAAATTTATATGCCTACTTTTGCTGCTTGAAATTCTATAAAGAATTTATCTGCTGTGGAAGATTTATAAGTGTGGGCTAATATTGACACATTCTATATCTGTATATTATTACCAAAATATTTTAGTAAATAGTAAATAGATATTTATAGCAAAATAAATTAGTAAATTTGCTTTATCAGTATAGTTTTAAAATTTGAAGGGTGCTGTTTGTGTTTTAATAACATGCACAGGTGGGGGTTATTCCTTCATTTTTAATGTAATCCTGATTGTCACTATGTACATTTTGGTTTGATATTCTGCAAATTTTCCTTTCTAAGGATTAAATTTGTTGTTTCCTAAATTAAATGTGATGCTCCTGTCTTAAGTGAGATTTGGAAAGCCAGATAACTAAAACATATATCCGTAGCTATCTTTGAAGTTTTGTTTCAGTAATCATTTGCCTCTTGAGCTGTGTAGTCAAAATAATTTTATCTAAGAATGTTTTAATATTTTTTCTTTAGAATCCTGTTCTTTGGAAAATTAAGATATATAAAAAATTACCAGTTACACACATCCCCAAGGAAAAAAAACTTTTACTGAAGAAACTTACTTACATTGCTTGGAATACATATTCTTTTTGGTGTGTTTGCAAGTGTATAAGAAATAAATATTAATTTTTTTCTCTTTATATTGATAACATCTTAGATTCTTTAATTATTTGAGTAAGGGAAGAGTTTCAAAAGGAGGAAACTGAATCTGTTCAACAAAATCCAAGGTAGTGAATATGATCAAGGTAAAAGGGCTATAAATCATCCCTTGAGCCATTTTTAAATGTCTTAAGAACCTGATAAACACCTTTTCTGAAACATTGAATACTTTGAAACTATATCAGTCACTTCTGAAAAACAAAGGTAGACCTTTAGTTTCTTTAGTTTTACCAGGAATTAATATAGGTAGCATATTTAACCAATTAGTAAGTGTTTAGGTAGTCATGGAAAAGTATTTACAAATAAGTAAAATATGAATGCAGGGTAAATCAGATTGATTAGCTGTAAAGTTAACCTGATTTTAGAATTCATGCATGGGAATTCTTTTCTATTTTACCATAAGAATACTTTGGAGGTAACTAATTTTTGCTTTTTGTATTTTATTGCCTAAATTTTTTGAAATGCTCAAACCTGAAATCCACTGTTACTACTTTTCATTTATGTTAGATTAACTTTTATATCTTATTTGCAAATTTCATTGTAAAATATCATTTGAGAAATTAAATTAAGATTTTTAGATTATAACATTTTATAAAAGTATTGAGCTATTAACATTTGAAGTTGTAAGAAATGTATGTGTATGAAAGCCTAGTAGAAATTATTACAGGGACATAATTTGATTTTTACTTTTAAATCGATTAGTCTGCTGCCCAGAGGTTTGCATTATACTCACTGTTTATAGCTATCCCTGCCTCCTCTTTACAGGGTGGTACTGACAAGGATATGGTGGTGTGGAACCTCCAAGGGCACTTGGGTATTTTTGTTTTCTGATTTTGCGTATGTATTGGTGTTTGTTGTTAAGAATTTTGCTCTTTAAAAAAAAATGCTTATCAGAACATTTAAAAATTTTATAAAACAGAAATATCTTATTTTTTTAAAAAGGTAGTGTTATGCTGCATTAAAATTGTTAGTATTTAAAAGTCCCTGGATGTCTTATAAACAGAGTTACTACAGGATCATGGTATTAAAACTAACCACAGTGTGTGTTGGGAATTTGAGATGACTACCTAAAAAATGTGTGTGCATGTGTAGAATGAATGAACTTATGCAGTATGTCCTAGGTTAATAGGACAAGAAATTTGCTTAAAATATTTCCTTACATTTAAAAGTGGAATCTTCTTAATCTAAAAACATAGAAAACCTAGCAATGTGAAGGTGTTAGGAAGCAAAAATTTTTTTGGTGCCTTTTAAAAATAAGAATTTTAAACAATGAAAGTATATAACAATAAGTATGGACTAAAATGTCCAAAATTCATGGTAAAGAATTTGGTAGATAAGAATTTCAGAGTAAAATAACAATTGTGGTAAATTAAAAATTCATCTTATGTGAATAAATAATAACCAACTACAAGGCAAAAGTTATAATTTTGCCTTAAAAGTTAGATAATTGGGGAGATCTACCAAAGAATATTTTTAATACCAATTGCTGGTTTCATAATGACCTTTTTAAAATAGATCCCCAAAGCCTGCCTTCCTTCTCTTCTTAGATTTGAATTAAACTAAATTGAATTCTAAGAATAATTTGTAATGGTTATTCAGAATTTTTTTTTAAATAAGAAAAATTACTTTTTGCTATTTTTATAAAAGATTTTGAAGATTGTTTTGAATGTGTGTCTTCGTGAAGTGTCCTGAGAAAGTTAGAAATTATTGAAAATCATTTTCTTCACTGTTCATCAGAAACCTTAAAACTTTAAGTTAATGAAATAAATTTTAAAACCTCAGTCTAAGAATAGTTTGCTTCATGGACTTTTTTAGAGCAATTTAAATAATTTGTTACAGACTTAGTCACATTTAAAAAGCCTTTCACAAGATAATGATAACATTTCACCAGCAAAGTTCTTAATTTCTGGTATGTTTTTAGGTCTATGCTGCCGATTAAAGGAATTTTTTCTTTCCCATTTATTAATTAGCAATTGCTTTTCTGAAAGAGTATCTAAACTTTTGGTATTATCTTCTGGGATAGAAGTTGCCTTTAGTATTAGAAAATTTTTTGAGACAGGAGGGGGCATCTTTTCTTAAAAGGCAACAGAATCCTTTACAGATTGTGAAGGATGTGCCATTAGAGAGTCTTGAACTCTTCTTTTTTGAGAATGAGAGCCCCATTTTAGCCTTTCACTCATTAAATATTTGAATTATTATTGCAGACCAATATTGGAATTGCACATATATATATTGGTTGTGATTTCCTATCTTTTTGTTTCTGAATGTGATAATATTCTCAGAATAAGTGCTACATGTTAAAGGCTGCCATATCAGTTTTTAAAAAATTATCTCTCTTTAACCAGTGGTTAGACATTAGAGCCCTTTAACTTTAAAATACATTTTTGGAGACTGTTAAACTAGAAATCAATTAGCAAATGAGGAATTTAGCCCCTTTGGCTCAAAGGCAAAATTGGAAGGTGTCATTATCAATTTTATTCCTTTGAAGATACATTAGTAAATATTTATTGAATTGTTCTTGATCATGAGAATTTTAAGAAATTAAACCTGGAAACTTCAGATAGTTCAAGTGTACAGTTTCAAAATAACACTGGTTGGATTTTAGTCTACCAGATTTTCTCAGTAACTTGATTTTTTCTTGTATTGTCTTAATGCTGGAGTTACATAGAGCTCACATCACTTTTCATCATACCCTGAGAGAGTTATAATAAGTAGGTTTTATTTTTATCAACTTTGGACAATGAAGGGAAAATGCTGTTTTATTATATATGAGCACTTTCCTTTTCTTAAGCTATTTTCTGTATTTCCTAAACATAATTCATTTAAGCATTGCATTCCATTGAAGAGAAATTAGCTCCATTATTCTGTGTTACACAATTGCAACTTATGGAACAGTTGTCACTTTATATATTTGGATTGTTATGACCTTATAACCTATTATAAGCCTAAAAACAAATATTAATATAACCAGCATATCCTATTATAAATAAGCTATACCTCAAACGTGAATTTGTTTTCCTTGCACCTTTAAAATTGTTTCTAAATAAATCTGAGAAAATGTTCTTCGTATGTTTTGCTAATTTGTCATAGACTGAGGTAATTTAATTGTATAAATTTCAATCTAGATTTTTCTCTTCTAAAACTGGTAGCATTTTACTTGATGTTTACTATTCAATTTCATAGGATTTTAGCATTAGAATAGAAATAGATGTATAATAAAATAGGTTAATTACACCAAGAGTGGTGGAAGCAGCCCTACTAGTTATTTGGAAGATTTTTAAAATGTTTCCAAGAAGGAAAGTTTCTGTGATGATCAGGCACACCAAACAGGAGTTAGTGACATTTTATGTTTTTCTTTATCTTGCTTCATAAAACGTGAGCATTCTCAGGGCTACTGTCATACAAACAAATAACTGATTTAACTATGCTGTATGTTAAGCACATCTATCAGGTCTAGCTTTTAATGTAATTTGCTCAGTTTATTTTTAAGAAAAAGGTGTAAGACATTTTTTCAGCAATAATTTGGCATATATTACGTTTTGAAAGATGCTGTATTAAAATATATTGTCATATTTGCTTACCCAAATCAAAATGAAAGTAAACTATCAAGTAATAGGCTTAATTAGACATAGAATGAAAGCTTTAAATATTAAACTGAATAACTTGATTTACTGCTGAAATATACATAATTTTAATTCAGATAGTTGTTTTTGTATCTGAATCTACTTTTTATGCCTAGAAGTTTGTAAACAAAGTACAAAAAACACATATAAAATTCTGTAGACGTTCCTAAGCAGCTAGCCTTTAACAGTTAATAAATTTATTAATTTTTTTTCAAATATATGGTCAAAATTACTTAAAGATCGTGATATATTCAATTATTTTCATTATTCTTCAAAGAAAAGTAGTGACAAATAGGTCAGTACTTGGTTGAATGTCTGTTGTATTTAAATTCTTAATTATCAAGCATTTAATACTTTTAATGGTATTTCAATTTTTTAAGTACAGTTACAGATGTTTTTCTTAAAAGCCCTTCTTCTGGGAAAGTATAAACTAATGTCTGTACTTCCTATCTCACAATATTGCTGTTGAGAGATTGGTGATAGACAGTTATTTTAAAACTTTACTTCTGTAACTGCTTTTATTTAATATGTTCTCAAGATCATGTTATTCTTAAATTCCTATCTAGGAGCACTTTTAATCATAGCCTGGGTTATCTTTTCAGATGTATACCAGAGATACAGTTGCTCTACTTAAACATTAGATCTCATGTGGTGCTTGAATTTAATTATTCTTACTTCACCTTTTATCCCTCAGTGCAGGGAAAAGTAGAGAAAGCAGTTTGTTGTGGGAGAAGTGCAATTGATCACATTCAGAGGCTGACTCATAATAGCTTTTGTACAATGCATGATACTCTTCCAGAATTAAAAGAAATTTTTTAATTGAAGCCAAAATACCCGCATGTCTAAGTTTGTCCTAATCAGATTTCAGGCACACTTGTGTGCTTCCATTGGCCCTTCCAAGTGTTCTTGCTGTTTGCATGTGTTTGGTTCTCAGTGCTGCCACCCTGTGTATGGCAGTGCCTTACGTAGACTAGTTTTCTGTGCTTTTTAAAATCAAGCAATAACATCCAAAATCACTTCTGGAAAATGAGCATACGTATTAAAATTAATATAAAAGTCATTGTGGTATACTCTGGTTCTGTGTTTAATGCTGTACTAAAATCTAGAACTTTTTCAAGTTGCACAGTTCAGAAGTGTGGTCTTCAACTGCTAAGTATAAAATTCAGAAAATTTTAAAGATAAGTAACTTTATTTCATCCATCATTTCACTGAAATAAAGTAGAATTAGACTAGTATTTTAAATCTAGCTTGAAATTGATCAAATAAGAAAGCAGAAGTTCTGATCCTTTAAAGATGAGATGTTACAAAATTTTTTATTTCAGCCAAGTTTTAGTTAAAGGTTTTCCTAGTAAAAACAACAACAAAAAAAATGAGCCCAAAAAGGAACTGTTTATGTTTAAAAGAAAAAGAAACTCAACTTGATTGGTTGAATTATTCCCTGAATCGTTAGCAACATGACTTTTATAACTTTCAAAATATTTTGAATATTAATGCTATGCTTCAGTCATAAAATACTTTGGCTACCTATCAGTCTTTTCTTTTACCTATGTTATCTCATTTAGTTTTCACAGCAATCTCTTGAGATAGGAATTGCAGGGATAATGTGTATGCAAGAAGCAATAATGATTTCAGAAGGAATTCTGTTACTTTTTATAAGTAAATCTTTAGAATGGACAGACCTATAGCAGCTAATTATTATATGTTATTTGGGTAGTATAAACCTAAATTATGTCCATATTGAAGTTCATATATTTAAGAAAATTGTACATTTTTACAAAATGAAGATTTCAGGCATAGAGTTGACAGAGTAATTCAAGTTAGAAAGTGTTAAATGTCAACTTATCTTTAAGCTGTACATAAGGAATTGGGGAAATTTATCAACTTATTAAGCTAAAGGAGATTTTTCTAAAGATATAAGCATAAACTTTGTCTCATAATAAGGATCTTAAATAGGTAGTTTTATTAATTTTGGCCTTAAATTTGTTGCAAAGCTGTCTGATTTCAGAATAATGAATAAACATTTTTCCCCAAATTTTTGAATGGTCTTATTTCATTAAACAATGTAATTCTACATGATGATAATTGAAAATATTGCTTAGCTTGGTTAATTTTAGATGTTAGGCTTCCAAGCTAGAAATGCCACTGATGATCTTCCCACCCAGGAGAGTTAAAAGAATTTAATACAGTATATGGTATTGTCCCAATTACTAAAGAATTCCAAGTTTCACATCTCCATTTTGTTATTCATGTAATCTCCATGGGTTTGGGGGATTTGGGGATTTCTCTCTTCCTTTGTGTCTCCCCTATAATAAACACATAAATATTCCTTAAATTTATTTTAAAATAAAAATGTGATTGTCACGGGAAATGTGGCTAAATGTTGAATTGGGCGAAAAAGAAAAATTGTCTAAACTTCTCTGCTTTTATGCCTTTGGATGATGAGTTAATATATAAAGAGGTCCCAGAGCATTGTTTTTTAAAATGCTAAATGAATGGTAAAGACAGTAAAAACTATAGGTGCTCAAGGGAGGGAGAGGTGGAACTTGAGATGGGCTTTGAAAAAGGCATGAGTTAGGAATTGGCAGAAAGAAGCAGGGCTGTTCAGGTGAGAGGAATGGTTTTGGCAGAGGTTAGGAGACAGAGAAGACCAGTCTGACTGGAGAGGATGGTTTGCAAGGGGACAGTTCAGGAGCCGCTAGAAAGGTGTGCTGAGATCTGGTTGTGAAAAGCCTTTATTACCAGCCTGAGGAATGTGCACTATGTGCTGCGGAAGGCATTGTAGCTTTTTGAGCAGAGGAGGATGAATTAGGAAAGTTAAGTTGATCCAGAGTCCAGAATAAACTGACCCCATGGATGTAAGACTAGCGTTACAGAAATGTGAATATATTCCACATCAGAAGCGGGGCCCGCTGCACGCAGAGGTCTCAGGTCTTTACCACTAGGTCCATTCTGCTAGCAATTCAGACTTCAGCTATTCTGTGAATGGCTCTACCATTTTTTAGTTCCCTAGTCATGGAACCACCTTTTTCTATATTCAGTTGGAACTTCCGTCATGGGTTTAATACTTGTGTTATAGAGACATTAACGAAGTGGACACATAGAAGAAGTTAATACCACCTGGGGGAATTAGACTCACAGAGGAGGTAGCTGTAGAGCCAAGAATGGGGGGGAAGGCCGGGGAATCCAGGGAAGGATGCTTGGGCCCGCATATGCAGCACGTGCCCCATTCTTCTGCAGTTGAGTGTCAGGGTGTCAGGGGTGAGCAGAATGATGGTGGAGAAAGCTAGAAAGGGAGACAGGCCAGGAGGCATCAGGTCCCGAAGGCCACACAGAAGGGGTTTTATTCCGTTGAGAGGGTACCCACTGAGGTTCAGAGCTGGGTCTTTCATGGTATAAACCCACTCTTTTACCTGCATCCCCATTCTCTCTCCTTTTGCTCATTCCTCTCACCAGTGATTCTCAACATCTAACGTTCTCCTATAACCCTCTCACCAGATGTCTAGCTTAGCTCCCAGAGAAGACTGGGACTGTCAGTGCCCTCTTTACCTCTGGATTCCTCTGTAATGATGCCCAGCCCTCCTGTAGGGGAGGATCGGGGCGGTGGCGGAGACGTACTGCCTAGTGCCAGGAAGGGTTGGTCTAGCTGGGGAAGCTGGGCCCCAGGGCTGTATACCGGGGCTTCTGGAGCCAGCCGGTTACTCCAGCCCCTCGTAGGTCCTTGTATTGTCACTCACTCCTCCCATCTTGGAATTTCCCATCTCTTCCTCTCCACTTGCAAAATATGCTCAGATCTTCCCAAATCAAAAAAATAAAATACACCTTTGGCTTCATCATCCCCCTTCCCTAAGTACCTTTCCCCTCATCAGTGCCAGACTTTCTGGAAGAGTGGTCCATGTGCTGTCTGTTTCTTTCATCTCCCCTTACTCTTTAGCTATCCTGCCCCTTCATTTTGAGTCTGCATTTGAAGGCAACATCAATCAACAGCCTCCCAGGCACCAAAGCTGGTGGCATCATTTCCATTTTATCCCCACTTGCCTTTCTGCGGGATTCCACATGTTTGGCAAACTCCTGCATCTCTGACTTTTCTGGCTTTGCTGTTCCTTCTCTGGCACCTCCTTTGCACTTTGTTTGGGTGGCACCTTTTTTCCACCTGTCCCCCCAACCACCAGCATTTTGGCATTCCCCAGGGTTCGCAGCATTCCCCAGTCCACTTCTCAGCGTACACTTTTCCTGAGCACCTGTTCCTACTCCTGCGGTACCTTTAGCTTGCAACTTCTTGCTAATGAAGCCTTAGTCTCTACCTCTCTCTAGGGCCTCCGTGTCTCTTTTCTGTTTACACTAACATCTCCACATCTATGTGCAAGACACCTTTCCTTTTATATCTTATTCATTCCGCAAATTTTACAAAGTGCCTGCCACACAGGTCAAGTACCATGCTGGGTACTAAGCCAGGCCCCACCCACAATGAGCAAAGGACACAGTAGTTAGTAGAGCTCCCTCGGGGTGCAGTAGGCAGCATGAAGGAATTAAGAAGGAGTTCAGAGGTGAGGAGTCCTGGGGGCCAGGGAAGAGGGACCCTAAGAGACAGTGATCAGGGGAGACCTCTTGATAAAAGGCCCTTTGTATAGAGGCCTGAATGATGAGAAGGGGTGGGCCAGGAGTGACCTGAAGGGACGCTCCAGACAGAGGCCCTGAGGTCTGGAGGAGGAGCTCTACGTTCTGGAGGCAGAGGGAGCGAGATAGGGGACCGGGCAGAAAGCCATCTTGCTGGACTGTCTTGTAACCTCTATGAGGACCGCTGGCCCTGAGTGCAGTAGAACTCCGGAGCAGAGCGGGGGTTGTCCTTTGCAGGGTGGCTGTTACCTCCAGCCTCATCCTCATCTGTGCTGCCCTCTGCACATGGCTGTAGGACCTGGGTGCTCCCGTCACCTCCTTCCTCCCCTGCCCCTTTGAGAGGCGTGTTGCTGGGGCACCCACAGCCTGCCTGCCTCAGCTGTGGTGACCCCTCTGTGCCTGCACAGCCACGTCCTTCTCACCGGCCCTGGAGCACTGCTCCATACCATGTGTGGGTATGCAGCTTCCTCTCGGGGCTGAGCCTTGGAGGGCAAGGACCGCGTGCTGTCCTCCACCCCACTTTCTCTGTCTCAGAACCGGCACACGGTAAATTCCTGGAGAGGAGTACTCTGTTTTCAGGGGCAGTCCAGAGGTTTGATTGTGGTGAAGGGAAGCTAGAGGAAGCCCTGAGCAGCAGTTAGAGGCTGTGTGATGCGGGCCGTCCATTCCAGAGGGTGTCTGGGACGACATGAGTTCCAGGGAGAAGTCAGTAAGAGGAGGCCTGGGATCACTTCTTTGGAGTCACCCAGCCCCTTGTTAACTGTGAAGTGTGGAACAGCAAGGTTGGGAGAGAGAAGGTGGTTAAGTTTGTCTCTGCTGCTCCCTACCCACCCTGTTCCCTGCTCCCTCCATAGCTAAGCCCTGCGCAACAAGTACAGACAGACCTCCTGACCGCCACCAGGCCAGCCCTCACCTGCAGCAAGCCTTGTTACCATGGGGGTGGCAGAGACAACTATACATGCTCCAAAGAAAGACAGACACAGATGCATGAGGGAAAAGGATGCACACCCCCCAGAATACCCAGAGCAGGGGAGACCCACAATCCCAGACAGAGAAACACGTGGACCTAAGCACAGTGGGCGTGGGAGGCTGTATCTGTCTGTGCAGGTATGTGTAAATTATGTTTATATTTATATTTTAGGAGAAAGCCAGTGGGAGAAAGACAAACACAGAGAAAGAAGAGAGAAATACACCCAGTTCACACCCAGAGAGGGGAAAGAGATGCACCAGCAACTCTGACTCTGTCTTTTCCCTGCTTGAGGGGAGACCCCAAAGCGGGGAAAGACACTGCACGCTCACCAGGATAGGCTGGGAAAAGACACTGAGGACACCTGGACTGGGGGAGAGAGTGACACATCCAGAAGGTGAAGGTGGGAGAGACAGATTCCAGGATGGGCGGGAGAAAGAGTTACACTCACGCCAGGATGTGAGCGGAGACGCACTCACTCCCACGGCAGAGGGAGACACACAGTCCCGGATGTGAGGGCAGGACACCAGTCCCACCAGGATTTGGGGAGAGAGGCACACATGCTCAGATGGGGGTGCACACACAGAAGCATGCAGAGGTGGGAGAGAGACACAGACACCTGGTCTGCAGCAGGGAGAGAAAGACCCCCAGCGAGGAAGAGAGAGACAGACCCCCAGAGTTGGAGGGGGAGAGACAGAAATACACGCCAGAGTGGGAGGGCCCCAGAGATCCACAAACATACACAGCCCTGGAGGGGAGAGAGGAGCGCACACACACACACACACTAGGGAGGGAGAGGGTGCCTGCACCCCATGTGGGAACACAAGACAGAGCAACTCCAAAGGGAGGCGGCACATGTGTGCACACACATGCACACCCCCACGCATCTGGATGGGGTGAGGGGAGAGAGAGAGACACATGCATAGAGGAGGACACACACACATGTATGCACGCCAGGAGGCAGGAGGGAGGCCCACACCCTTGCAGAGGAGTTAAGACAGGCCAGGTGAAGGACAGCACACCCAGGGCAGTGAGAGAGACACGGGGTCAAGAGATGTGCACACGCTGCTCGTCTATGCGTGTGGTACTTGCACCATCCCTGAGACTTGGGGCAGGAAACGCTCGCGGTGCCACCCAGTTCTGACTGACGTGTCCTCACACCCCACTGGGTGTGCCCATAGAGCCAGGTCTGAATGGTAGTCAGCGCTTGGCCCCTGAAAGTACCTGAACTCTTCCTATCCTCCTCAGGTCACCCATATCCAGACAGAAGGTCACACCAAGTTCCTTTACCCTAATTACAATGCTGGAAGTATACAGCGGAGGCATCACACACTCATATATCCGGTTCTATCCTCTGAGCGTGATGTACACGCTTGAGAGTACAACAGTAGAGTGAAGAACCCCTTGGTTAAACCAATACAGTAAATGCTGGTGTATCACCAGGTTCAACAGTTAGTGCCTCCACAGCCAGGCTTGTTTCTTCTATCCCGTACCCATGCCCGTCCCCATTCCCTCGGGCTTGTTTATTTTCCTGCGGTGTGAAGTTATTTCATGCCATTTATATATTTATGATCATGTGCCTTTGGCTCCCCAGCTCATTCTACTAGGGATTCTCTTTTCCCCTGCTCCCTAGACAGCACCTTTCTGGCCAACTCTGGTTCCATGGCACTTCTGTGCTCCCCAAATTCCCCTGTGATGCCCGTGTTATAGCAGTGAGCACGCAGCTGGCTTGCCTTGCAGTTTGGTGTGTCCTCCCACACCCGCGAGACTAGGTCTGTCATCTTGATATCACTGCTCACCTGCACACAGCAAGCACTTGGGAGGTTTTGTGAGACAAGTGCCCCGAGCTGTAACAGCTCAAAGGAGAGACTTGTGTTGCCCATCTTGGGCTCTGTCTTCTCACCAACCCAGGGTTCCCTGGGCGCTGGCCCCCTCCCGGCTTGCACCGTCACCTGTTCTCCCACACGAAGCCAGGCACCTTTAGCTTCAGGACCTCCTGCCTCCCTAGATTTGGGCTGAGGTGGCCTCAGGCAAGGGAACCTGCTCGGTGCTCTCTCCAGCTGCTGGCTATGAACTTTGGGCCTCCTCACATCTGTCTCACCCCCTGCAGTCTTCACCAGCCCTGGACGCTGGCTTTCTGGGTCGTGGCTCCACCACCACCCTACCCCAGCCTCTCTGGCACCTGCCCTCTGCATGTTCTCCCCTGCTGGCCCAAGAAGGCTGGTTAGCTTCCATGAAGAGTGCAGGTGGTGGGCCAGCTAGCTCTGTAACAGACCCTGTGAACTGGGAAGTGACTCCCTTATCTGGAATAATAGTGCTGTCTGACTGAAGTGCTTGCCCTGTGCTGACTGTTCAGGGCACCTACACATAGTGATGCCATTTATCCTGGTAATGGCTCCCTAACATGGGTATTGTCTTGATTCCCAGTTATAGAGGAAGAAAATGAGCAGAGAGAATTTAAGTCACTAAGTATTAAATGAGATAATGCATGAAAAAATTCTCAGCAAAACACCTGGTTCCATTCAAGTGGTCAAATGGTTTTTGGTTGTTTGTTCTAAACAAGCTTATTCACTCTATTTCATGAAATTTTGGCTAATAATTATGATAATAATAGTCTCTAATAGAACTAGAAATCTCTGATAGTCATTAGGTAACTTTACCCCCCAAGTTCGCTGAGAAAATTGAGTCTGTCAGATGTGCACCCTCAGCAGCTTCTTCGCTCACCACCCACCTTATTTGCTTTCTAACCCCTCCTTTTCTTGGCTGCAGAGGAGCTCTGCTCTTCTGCCCAAGGCTCATTCACTCTTTCACTGTCCCATTGAATATGGGATTGTGTTTGGTCCCACTGACTTCTTCCCTTCAGCCAGAGGAGGTGTTCAAGATTCTCCAGACCAAAACGGTTCAGTCTTCACTTGTCTCTGCCATCTCCATTCTCTTTCTCCTACAGGCCTTCACGTCTTTCTCAAACCACACCCGGCAGACTCCTGCCTCACCACTCCCCCGAAGCAACTTTGGCAAAGGTTTCATGATGGCCTCCTGCCCCACACGCACGCTGCACCCACATACACACATGCCACACACACACAAACACACACACATACACACACACACACACCCCCAGTGCTGAGTCCAGCAGATGCTCTTCCGGTTCCTCCACCTGCCTGCTCCATGACCGAAGTCTCTCCCACTGTAGTGCACCCACTGCATGCATGAGCCACCATATTCTGCCACCTCAGCCTGACACAGCTCCTTGATCTTGCTACGCTCATTTATTCTCCACCTTTATTAGTTAAAAAATAACTAGTCATCATATGCTGAATAGTTACTTGATAGCCTAACTGCAATATTTTTTCCTTTTTTTTTTTTTTTTTTTTTTTGAGACAGAGTTGTGCCCTCTCACCCAGGCTGCAGTGCAGTTGCATGATCTCAGCTTACTGCAACCTCCGCATCCTGGGTTCAAGTGATTCTCTTGCCTCAGCCTCCTGAGTAGCTGGGACTATAGGCATGTGCCACCATACCCAGCACATTTTTTGTATTTTTTTAGTAGAGATGGGGGTTTCGCTATGTTGGCCAGGCTGGTCTCAAACTGCTAGCCTAAAGTGATCCAACAGTCTTAGCTTCTCAAAGTGCTGGGATTACAGGAATATTTATTTCTAAAAAATAGTTTACCTAATGAAGGCCGGGCGCGGTGGCTCACGCCTGTAATCCCAGCACTTTGGAAGGCCGAGGCGAGTGGATCACGGGGTCAAGAGATCGAGACCATCCTGGCTAACATGGTGAAACCCCATCTCTACTAAAAATACAAAAAATTACCCAGGTGTGGTAGCAGGTGCCTGTAGTACCTGCCACCGAATAGCAGGTGCCAGCTATTCGGGAGGCTGAGGCAGGAGAATGGCGTGAACCCGGGAGGCGGAGCTTGCAGTGAGCCGGGATCGTGCCACTGCACTCCAGCCTGGGCGACAGAGTGAGACTCCGTCTCAAAAAAAAAAAAAAAAAAAAAAAAAGTTTACATAATGAAAGATCTGACTGTTAAACATTTGTTACTGTGTCACTTGTACATCAGTCTCGAATGCTTAGAAATAACCGTTTAGCCTCAGTAGAGTAGAATTATCAGTTGATTGGTCTGTGGCCTTTGTAGCAGGGTCAAGGGTACAAAAATGATCACGTGCATTCCTTAGGTTGGAGAAGATGTAAACATCATAAACTGTATAAATAATTTCTGACTTTGTCATTGTCAACCAGCTTTTTTTATGTACCCAGAGCTTGTGGTACATGTACATGTAGGTTTACTGTGTAGGGTGAAGTGTAGTGCTGCCTTTAGGTATTTTTAAAAAACTTTTTATTGTAGAATATTTTAAAGATATACAGAAGTACAGAGAACAATAGAATGAATCCTCACAACCATTGCCAGTTTCAAGTCACCACACCTCAGCAGCCAGTCTTGTTTCCTTTGTCCCCTACCCATACCCATTGCCTCTCCTGCAGACTCTTTTGATGCAGTTATTTCATATCATTTGTATATTTCTTGGTGTTTCCAAAAAGTACAGACTCTTTTTAAAGGTACAATTACAATACAATTATCACACACCGAAAGAACAATAATTCCTTAATATCTAGTGAGTTTTCAAATCTGCCTACTTATCTTTTGTTTTTAAAGATTTCCATGATCCAAATCCAGTAAGGTCCATACCTGCTGTTAGCTGTTATATTTCTTAAAGTCTTTTTTGACCCACAGTTACTCTTTTTTTTTTCCTTAAAGCGCATTTGTTAAAGAAACGGGTGTTTTGTCTTTTGTGTTTGTGTCTGTCTGTCTGTCCTGTAGTGTTTCCCCCAAGTCTGAGTTCTGCGGATTGCATCCCTGTTGTATTCTTTACATGCTCTGTAAGGTTCAGGTTCTGCTTTTTGCCTCCAAACACGTTATAGTCTCTTAAAAAGGAAAGCTGGAAAGATTGAATGTGGAAGAAATACATATTGAATTAAGTGCCATAAGCAATCATGATAACATTGCTATCAATATAGTAAATATAGCTATTTATCATAGCTGTAGTGTTATGGTGTAGAATTAGTGTTCCCATCATTTTAAAAAATGCATTAAAAACTAACAGATATTTCCTTCTGGAATGTTCTTCTATAAAACTATGTAACACTTTAAAAAATTGAATTGGGATCTTAGTTTTGTATCTTGCTTTTTAAAAACGTAACATTGTATAAAGATTGTTTCCCATGTACTTGTATGTTACTTCTTTGTATTCCTCAAAAGCTAGACCACTTGAGAATGAATGACCACAGTTTATTTAGCCTTCCCTAGTTGTTGGCGAGTAGGTAGTTTCCAGTCCAGTCTTTAAATAATGCAGTAATGAATGACCTCATGTATGAATCTTTGTGGGTGTCTCAGGTTATTTCTTAAGTTAAATGCTTAGGTGTAAAATGAGTGGGCGAAAAGATAAGTGCCCACTTTTCTTTGGCTTGGCAATTGCATGGCAGCTTTGACCTCCAGGGAAAACTCACAGTCGCTATCGCTGGTAGTACACAGGAGTGTCCATTTCCTTCACTTTCCCCACCATGGGCCACAGCCACTTAGAGCAACCTTCCCTCTCTCTACACTTGTTGATTTCTTTTGTTTTAATTTGTCCTTCGTGTTTTCCATTCTTAGCCATCACCACCTGCCGTCATTGCATTTCCCTTTGATACCTGGGGCTGCTAATCTTCCCTGTACCAAAAATCCCAGTTAACCCCAACTTGTTATCGTTTTGCCTAAAAGATTGACACTGAGTGAGGGTGCATAGTACATTCCTCAATATGAAATGCTTGATATGTGTAGATTTGTAGTATCTACTTTGGCTGTTCAGAACCTGTGTTCCTCCTTTCTGGGTTTTTTTTTTTTTTTCCTGTGTTTTAGATTATTGATGTTGCCAGATAAATGAAAGATCACCCTATGTTAATACCACAGGTTCTGTTAAGGTGGGGAGAAAAACACACCTGCCAAACTCTGAATTAAATGGAATTTGTAAAGCAGATAAATTAAGGGAGTAATTATTCACATTACCCAACAATTTGCCTTTAAAAAAAAAAAGGATTGAAATTGGCACCTCTTTTGGTACCTTTAGTTATTATCTATCTGAGCAATGTCAATTGAGAATCTAAAGTATTAGAACTCCAAAAGTCATCATCGAAGTGCTCTGAAATTACAGTGCATACTAAAAATACCTCACATTTGCATAATGCTTGTAAAGTCGCATCATTGTCTGGAACACCCCACCCCTGTGAATTTGAACCCTAAAATGGCCATTGCTGACCACAGGCTCGCGTCCTCTGCCTCCACTTCCTTCCTTGCTCCTGCTGACTTTGTCTCTGCTGCTACATGTAGTTTATGCTTCTGGGCCTCCTTCTCTCTAGCTCAGGTCTCACATGCTCCCTGCTGCCACCGCTGGCTCCTGCTAGTGCTCTAGAATGTTCTGCTTCTCCACTGCTCTCTACTTCATCTTCCTGCTCCCAGCCCTGGGAGAATCCTCTCCTCCTGCCTTTTCCAGATGACTCAGGACAGTGACATTACTGGGTGATCTAAAAGCAGCGCGTGTAAAGCAGGCCTGCAGTGATGGCATGAGTCCAGGGCCTGTGGTCGTTTGGCCCTCCTTGGTCACTCTCCAGCCCTGTCATGGGAACATACCCCCATTCCCTTTAAATTCTGTAGCGCCAGGCTCCCACGTTCCTCCAGCACGTCAAGCCACGTTTCCCATGCCTGCCCTTGCACGTGCTATTTCCTCTGCTGGAATGTTCTTACCCCTTTAGTTCACTGGACCAATACCTACTCATCCTTGAAAACTGCTCATGTGTCACCTACTCTATGAAGCAAAATTAATTACTGTGTCCTCCCCCCGTGCCTTGATGGTCTTTGGTTTGGCATCTGCACACACCCTGTCCTCCTCTATCTCTTCTTATGCCCTGGGTCCCGTCCCCTCTAATTCATTATCCTTTCTCTCCCTTTCCCTCTCCACCTGATCCTTCCTGTCAGCATTATAAACATGACAAATCTCTGCCATCTTTTAAAAAATAAAACAGTGACAGCTCACTCTCCTCTCTGTACCTTCCCCTTCAGCTGATAGCATTTCTCCGAAGAGGGATGTGGACTTAGTGCCCCGGGTTCCTCATGCAGCACTCCTTCCTCACCCCAGGCCTCCATTCTGGTTCCCCAAAGTATAATAGTTCTTTTCAATTTTACTAAAAACCTGCATGTCACACAACCAGGAGGAAGTAGGGTTTAGTCGTTACCTTGGCTCTACCTCCCTGAAACATTCTCTTCCCTTGGCTTCTGTGACCTTAGAGCATCCTGGCTTTCCCTGCTACTCAGTGGCATACCTTCGACCTGTTGCTGGCTTCCCCACTCTGTCCATTCTCCAGGTAGTCCCTCCTTTCCCCTCTCCATGCCCCTTTCCACACCTTGCAGTGCCATGGTCTCTGCTGTATGCCATCTTCCCCCTAGTCCTTACCCTGCTCTTCAAATCCTTTGCTGGTGTGCCGCTCACTGTGTTATGTGCCTTACATGCAGTATCATTTATTCCTCACAAAAACTCTGTAGGGCTTCATTATCTCACTTTATAGCTGAGGAAACTGAAACTGAAGAAACATAAGTCATTTACCCAAGGCCGTGAGCTAGTCCACTTGACTTGCTGTCACCAGGTGAGATTGCTTCCACACCACTGGCTGAGTGACCTGTCCTGCAGCCCTTCCATCTCCAGTTACACTTGTTAAAGCAGCGGCTCTCAGCCCTCAGTCGACTCCAGCCTTGCCTTTCTGCAGCCTCCCTTCCCACGGCTTTCCTTAAGACACCATCAGCTCCAGTCACAGAAGGAATAAGCATTTCTACCCTAGTCTGCCCTTTTCTTCTTCTCCCCTGACTAGGACGCACTCCCCACCTCTCCAGCCTCACCTGTGCAGGCCCACATCTTACCTCACCCCAATCTCAGTTCAGTTGGCTCTTTCGTCCCAAATTCCCATCTCCAAAGCTTGGAAAGATCTTTTCTTTCTGTGAATTCCCACTGTACCTAATCTATACTTACCTTGTGGCATCTTCTACCTTCTGCTTTGCATTATCAATAATTATAAATTATGAGTATCCTTTTGGGATACCTCCCTTACTAGACCCCAAGCTCCTTGATGGTAGAACTGGTGACTGATTAATGATACCTTGATAGTTAAATTAAATGATAAGGATTTGTTTATCTGTAAGTTTGTTCTTATATCCCTTACCCGGAGCTCTGTGCAGATAGGGGGTCTATACTGGTCTGTTGGGGAAGACGAACTTTCTGGACATGACCACAAGATGGCAACAGTGACTGCAGCGTCCTGATATCTGTAGAGGGTGGGCCAAGTCAAGAAAGAGAACAATGTCTTCTTGATTGCAGGAGACTCAAGGGAAATCCAAGAGAATTTTCAAATTTAAAGCATTGTGTCAATTCCCAGTTATTCACAGAGGTGAGCAAATAGATTGGACAACTGTTTTCTTCTGTGGGTTCATTTGGCCAACAGCATGGAAAGCTCTCCTCCTGCCCTTCCTCTCATCTTCCTTTTATTCATTCAGCACATACTTGAGTTTCCCCTGTGTGCATCCACTGTTCTAGGTACTAGACATACAGAACTGGTCAGTAAAAGGCAGGATCCTGTTCTGATGGAGCTTACATTTTGTGGCCTTCACTGGGACCCAGTGGAAGATATTGGAGACAGAACCAAGAGTTTCCTTGCTGTTTTTTGTTACTTCTGGAGTCATCTTTTCCCCTTTCCCCCAGCATGGATTGATCCATAGTTTTATATTATCCACACACGTTTCATTTCAACAAGCAAAGGCACCACTGGTCAGCGAATCACAGTGACTAATTTTGTTTTAGCCATGATTATTGGTGGCCTTCTCCCCTGCTTCCCAGTTACCCAGTTAATCAAGAATCGACTGTGTTCTTCTTACAGTTGAAGATATGGAAGTTAAAGAAAGGTAAAAAATCATGTCTAATGTTGCACAGGTAGATACATGAGAAAGTACATACTCAGGTCTTGGTATCATTCATTCCTTTCTGATCATTGTCAGTAAAGTTTTTTAAAGCAAAAGAAAGCAAACAAGTCCAGCATTGTGATAGGTGCCTATAGACAAATTTGACATACACTGTGTCTGTGCTAAAGGTGACTTATAAGGTGGACCTAATGTAAGTTTACTTAAAGTTGCATGTAGTGTTTAGAAACATTTCTTCAAGGGGTAAACAAGAGTGTAAGAAAAATATACATGTAATAATTTAGAAGCATCAGCTATCACACATTGCTTGTTTTAAGACTAAGAAGTTACTGTTAGAGCAGCCTCCTTTGCGGTATGATTCTTAGTTGAGTATTCATTTTTTTTCCCGTATCAGATCCCTGTCCCCTCCCTGCATCTTCCCCGCATACCAAATGGCTCTGCAAGATGGGATTCAGTTCCACACAAACTCTTGCCAAACTTGCCTTCATTTCAGGAGGACGAGAGAAGGGGTTTAATTTGAAAGGCTATGTGAAAGAGGCATCCTGTGTTGTAGAACTCACAGTATGGAATCTTGGCTCCTATGTGCTTCAGTCGAGTAGATTTTTTTCTGACATGTAGCTATTTTCTCTAATTTTTAGCTATTATAATATTTTCATAGGTGCATTATCATCTTTTACCAACCAAAGTTAAGCCATTAACAGGGGTCAGTCCATTGCTGGATAGTCAATAATTACATATTACCCAAGTTACTTTTCAATTTAACATGCAAACTGACTGCTGGCTTCCGGTGGATCAGTTTTACTTTAGCTGTGATTTGGGTTTATGTATGACCATGGCCACCATAAAATTTAAGGTACACCCTGCCTATGCCACAGAGATGAGTAAGATCAGAAGTATGCTACTTCACCAAATATCACTTTTAATACAAATCTCATTATATATGAGCCTTGTTCTCAGGAACTATTCCCATTGTTTGTCCTTCAAAGATTCCATTGACTGTGATTCCGTATAAGAGCCTGTGCCCAAAAAAAACAAACCCTTATTTTTTAAATCCATATCAGGCCAGGGCAGCACTTACTTCTGAGTAACACTCTGAATATAATAGCTTTGCATTTTGAGCCCTCAGAACTATGCTAGAGACTTTACATACATCACTTTAATTCACACACTACTGCAAGGTAGGTGTTTTTCCCATCCTACAGAGGAAAATGCTGAAGAGAGACTGAATACATCATTGAAAGTAGTTACACAGATAGTGAAGGTCAGACAGGATTCAAGCCTAGTTCTGATTCTTGCCTTTGTCGCTCTGCTGCTATTCCCCTGCACTGCTTTAGGTTCTGAATCAGGGCAAGGATTCATGTTTTCGGGCCCTCTCCAAGTCAGAGTTTTAAAGTAGCATTGCAAAGGTGATTTCCAGAACTATACTGCCTGAGATGATGGAAAGACCTTCTCTCTGTAACACATCTGTGTATCGCAGTAGGGAAGGAGACCAGGGGAATGGGGGCAAACTGAGGAGTGTATCATCATGCAGTGTAGGGGCCACCCCAGATCCTGGTGCTGAAGCTTCAAGAAGGAGGAGGCTGGGACTTTGCATTGATGGGTTTGAACCCCATTTTGTTAATTAACTGTCAGCAAACACTGCAAAGGCTTAAGTGAGTTTATAGTTTAGGAAGGTCAGGCCAGGCACAGTGACTTATGCCTGTAATCCCAACGTTTTGGGAGGCTGAGGCAGGTGGATTACCTGAGGTCAGGAGTTCGAGACCAGCCTGACCAACATGGTGAAACCCCATCTCTATTAAAAATACAAAATTAGCCAGGCGTGGTAGTGCATGCCTGTAATCCCAGCTACTCAGGAGGCTGAGGCAGGAGAATCGCTTGAATACGGGAGGCGGAGGTTGCAATGAGCTAAGATCGTGCCATTGCACTCCAGCCTGAGCAACAAGAGCGAAACTCGGTCTCAAAATAATGTAATAATAGAAATTTAGGAAGGTCACTTTTTTTTTTTTTTTTTTAATGCTAACCAGCTGGACATGGTGGCTCACGCCTATAATCCCAACACTTTAGGAGGCCAAGGCTGGCAGATCGCTTGTGGTCAGGAGTTCAAGACCAGCCTGGGCAACATGGCAAAACCCCGTCTCTACCAAAAATACAAAAAATTAGTTGGGCATGGTGACATGCACCTGTGGTCCTACCTACTCAGGAGGCTGAGGTAGGAGGATCACTTGAGCCCAGGAGGCGGAGGTTGCAGTGAGCCAAGATTGCGCCACTGCACTCCAGCCTGGATGACAGAGTGAGATCCCATCTCAAAAAAAATAAAAATAAATAAAAATGAATAAAATAACCTAATTAGAAACTGAAAGGAGAATGACCACTTAATTGTTTTGGAGACCAACAAAGGCACACAAAGATTGGTTGCTTTCTGAAGAATCTAAAAATGGCATTGGGTATAGGAGTTGGGGAAGCAAGTTGTATAGGCACCTACACTTAAGATAATTTGTCAATTATACAAATAATTTTTAAAGTTTAAGCCCCTTCTGACATGACACGTCCATGGCTCCTTCACCCTTCTTGTCTCCTGCAGAGCTCCAGTCTGCCTCTCTTGCTCTTAGCTCCAAAAACAGTGAATCCCCTGAAGTTACCTAGACCCACCATACAGTTTGTGACTCCCTCTACCTGGAGTACCTGCCCATGCCTGGCTAATACTTGTTCTTTTGTTACCTTGGCTTCTGTGTTACTTCATTTGTTTTATTGAATTAATCAAAGGCAAGCCTATCAATTAGCATGGCACTTCTTTCTTTTAAAGCAACTGCTAATGAACATTTTTTAAAAGGCTATGCAGAGGCTGAATTGAAACACTTCAGGGGGTACTTCCTTTGGTATTTGATAAATGGAACGTATCCCAGAACTATTTATCATCCGTAGGTCTCAGTTCCAGTTAGATGTATTCTTGGAGACTTTAAATCATGTAGTGTGATATGCCAGCCCATAAAGCAACAGGTGAACCGAACTGGCTTCCTCCAAGTTTGACAGCTGAGAATGTGGCTCTAAAACCTGCCTAGATATATATCCTTTTCTAGTAAGGACTGAGTGCAACTCACATTTAAGCCAATATTCCTTTCGTCTTTTTTCCCTCCCTCTGAATGGGAAGGAGAGATTTTAGTCACTTTGAGTCATTGCACTTAAAGGATTTTAGTTTATCAGTTTGCAGAAAGTTTTATTTTTGTACTTCTGTAAATTTATGTGATGATGAGTTTTTCATCATTTTGTTTTTTATAATACAAAAACTCTGCCATTTTGTTGTTGTTTTTAACAGTTTTGGGGGGTATAATTGATATTGTATAAACTGCCCATATGTGAAGGGTGCTTGCAGTTTTCACATATATATGCATACGTCCCTGAAACCATCACCATTGTCAACATAGTGAGCATATCCGTCATTTCTAAAAGTTTGCTCATGGCCTTTTGTGATGGATCCCTCCCTATCCTACCTCCTGTCCCTAGACAACCTCTGATCTGCTTCCTGTCCTCTATGGATAAGCTTGCATTTCCTAGACATTTGTATAGATGGAATCGTGCAGTATGTACTCTTTGTTTTGCCCAACTTCTTTCATTCAGCCTGCTTATTTTGAGGTTCATCCATGTTACTGTATGTATCAATAGCTTATTCCTTTTTGCTGCTGATTAGTAGCCCATTATAGGAATATACTACAACTTGTTCATTTGTTTTGGGGTTTTTGTTTTTGTTTTTCTGAGACACAGTCGCACTCTGTCACCCAGACTGGAGTGCAGTGGCATGATCTTGGCTCACTGCAACCTCCGACTCTCAGGTTCAAGCATCCCAGGTTCAAGCCTCCCAGGTTCAAGTGATTCTCTTGCCTCAGCCTCTGGAGTAGCTGGGATTACAGGCGCCTGCCACCACAACCGGCTAATTTTTGTATTTTCAGTAGGGATGGGGTTTCACCATGTTGCCCAGGCTGGACTCGAACTCCTGACCTCAAATGATCCATTCACCTTGGCCGCTCACTCACCTTGGCCTCCCAGAGTGCTGGGATTACAGACATGAGCTACCGTGCCCGGCTAAAACCTGATTTTATCCATTCACACAAGGATAGACCTTTGGGTTGCATCTAGTTTTGACTATTATAAACAAAGCTACTGTGAATAGTCATGAACAAGTCTTTGTGGAAGACCTGTGTTTTCAGATCTCTTGGTAAATAGCTAGATGTGAAATGCTGTGTCATATGGTAGACACATGTTCAACTTTTAAATAAATTGCCAAACTGTTTTTCAAAACAATTGTACCATTTTTACCTTCCTGTCCATGGTAGATAGGAATTCTATTTGTTTCACATTCTCAGCAGCTCTTGATACTGTCCAGTGTTTTTAATTTTGGTCATTCTAATGGGTAGATAGCATTATCTCACTGTGGTATTAATTTGCATTTCCCTAATGATCAATGATCTTTTCGTGTGCTCCTTTACCATTCATATATTTTCATTGGTGAAATGTCTGATCAGATCTTTTGCTCATTTGTTAATTGAGTTGTTTTTTATTGTTGAGTTTTAGAAGTTCTTTATATATTCTGGATGCAAGTAATTTATCAACTTACAGTTGATCTCTGCTTTGCAGAGATGTTGTTCTAATCTTCTAATGGCTTGTCCTTTTTATTCTCTTAACATTGTCTTTTGAGGGGAAGTTTTACATTTTGATGAAATATGACTTATCAGTGTGTTTATTTTATGGGTTGTGCTTTTGGTGTTGTGACCAAGGACTTTTTGACTAAATGAATGCCACAGAAATTTTTCTGCTTTCTTCCAGAAGTTTTATAGTTTTAGGTTTTATATTTAGGTTCATGATCCATTTAGAGTTAAGTTTTCTATATGGTGTGAGATGTGATTCCAATTTCATTTTCTTGATGTGTAGATATCAAACTTTTCCAGCAGCATTTGTTAAAAAAACATTATTTTTGGTGAAATAATTTTTTCTGATTATAAAGACATTTGTAAAGATTGTAAAGACATTGTAAAGATTATAAAGACATTTGTATAATGTAGAAAAGTATAAAGCTTATATCTTTCTAATCTTCTGTTTGTAATTTACCTAGGTACATTTAACAGTATTGGGAGAAGGAGAGCTAGTTTTAAGTGCATACTTTTAAAAAATTGGAATAATAGTGTAAATGCTTACTGTATGTCCTGCTTTTTACAATTTTAACATTGTAACTTTCCCCACGTAACTTAGTATTCTTTAACTGCTCTTTCCCATAGGATTTAATATTCTTTGACTGCATGGTTTTTAATGGCTGCATAGCTGTTCTATCACATGCATGTCACACTTCACCTCTTTTGACATTATCAATTTTTAATCTTAAAATATACTTTGAACATCTTTATACTTAAATATTTTTTATTTTTGCTTAAATTTTTCTAAATGAATTATCAGGTCAACATATATTAACTTTTATATGGCTTTGATTACATAGTTGCACAATACATTCCAGAAAGGTTTCAACAATTTACACTCCCATCAGCAGTAACTAAGCAATTTAATCCTTTATTGCAAGTTTTGTTTGTTTGTTTTTGTAAAACCCTCAAGGATACCCTGGACACTCCTGTGCTTCTCTTAAAGGCAAATATTTTTCCCCTAGCCAAGTGCCATTCTCCTTTCTCATTCTTCCCAGACATAGGACCCTTCTACTCAGCACTGGCCAAGGTGAGCAAACTCCATGCATTTCTTGCCTTTGCTACCAAAAAACTTAGCAGGATGAACATACGTCCCTCCTAAGTCTAGTTTGATAAAGAAGCCCCTTTTCTTATCCAGGGCAAAAGCCTCTCCATCTTCTCTAGATCCCATTCTACCCTGATTCTTCCAAGAATGCCCCACTTTCTTCCCCGCCTCTTTGTCCTCAGCATGGAAGCATTCTCTAGTCTCTCCCTCTGGGATCTTGAGTTTCCCCCTACCTTGTTTTTCTCTTCTCTTTAGGTGCAAAGCTCCTAGAAAGAAAACATCCTCTTGTTGAATGTCATTTGCTTATCACCCAATGAGCTATCCTTATTTACACATTCTCATTCTCCCTCCTCCCATTCTCTCACTCCCTCCCGCCCCACCCAATAACTTCTCTTGCTGAAGTTTGGCGTCCTCATGCCTAAGTGGTGAACCTATGGGCCAGTTCTGTAGCTCTTAGCATTTTTATCTTTGTGGTTTCCGCCACATTTTTCTTCCTTCTCCTTGAAGTTCTATCTCTGGTCTTTCTCCCCTTAAATTAGCTGATTTTGCCTCATAGAGGTGATCTTTAGGCTCTATCAGCAATTAACCAGTAACTTGGCTTGAATCTGTCTCTGTAAGAGTTGGCTGTACAACTATCATTGTCTTTCTTCCCATATCTCTTTTTGTTAATACTATTAGGCACATAAGTGGACTTTCTTCTAGTAAATCTTATTTTTGCTGGTTTTCATCTCTGCTTTGGATAACTCCAACACATATCTTCTGTGTCTCATTCAAACAACCACTTCCTTTCCTCCCTCTCCCGTCCTACCTCCCCAAGCATTTGCTGTTCTCAGTGCTTTCAATCCATCTCATAATGAGTACAAGAGTGTGAACAGTCCAGCCCATTGGGCACTTTTCTCATCTGAATCCGTACAGCATGTATAAATTACGCTTCACGGTAGCCAGAAGGTCATCTTAGAATCTAATCATCTGTGGTTCTAATCTCTGACTTCTTTTTTGGCAGTCATGCCCTCCCCTACAACCACACACACACTTTTTTCTTTGTCTTTCTTAATTGTACATTTTTTTAAGGCAAAAATCACCAAATATCCATAGTACTCTTTTCCTTTTCTGACCTTCTGTGGTACTTTTTTATACCATATAATATTGTTTTTAAATGTTGGTTTGTTACTCTGATACCACGTTATGGCAGATCTTATTTAACATTTATATTTCTTAACTTGACAAAAGGTATATATTCTTTTTTTATATACATACTTTAAGTTCTGGGATACATGTGCAGTACGTGCAGGTTTGTTACATAGGTATACACGTGCCATGGTGGTTTGTTGCACCCATCAACCCGTCATCTATATTAGGTATTTCTCCTAATGCTATCCCTCCCCTACCCCCACCCCCCGCCAACGACAGGCCCCGGTGTGTGATGTTCCCCTCCCTGTGTCCATGTGTTCTTATTGTTCAACTCCCACTTATGAGTGAGAACATGTAGTATTTGGTTTTCCGTTCTTGTGGTAGTTTGCTGAGAATGATGGTTTCCAGCTTCATCCATGTCTCTGCAAAGGACATGAACTCATCCTTTTTTATGGAGGCATAGTATTCCATGGTGTATATGTGCCACATTTTCTTAATCCAGTCTATCATTGATGGACATTTGGGCTGGTTCCAAGTCTTTGCTATTGTGAACAGTGCCACAATAAACATACGTGTGCATGTGTCTTTATAGTAGAATGATTTATAATCCTTTGGGTATATACCCAGTAATGGGATTGCTGGGTCAAATGGTATTTCTAGTTCAAGATCCTTGAGGAATCACCAAACTGTCTTCCACAGTGGTTGAACTAAGTTACACTCCCACCAACAGTGTAAAAGCATTCCTATTTCTCCACATCCTCTCCAGCATCTGTTGTTTCCTGACTATTTAATGATTGCCATTCTAACTGGCGTGAGATGGTATCTCATTGTGGTTTTGATTTGCATTTCTCTAATGACCAGTGATGATGAGCTTTTTTTCATATGTTTGTTTGAAACATTTCATATGTTTCAAATGTCTTCTTTTGAGAAGTGACTGTTCATATCCTTCGCCCACTTTTTGACTGGGTTTTTTCTTGTAAATTTGTTTAAGTTCCTTGTAGATTCTGGATATTATCCTTTGTCAGATGGATAGATTGCAAAAATTTTCTGCCGTTCTATAGGTTGCCTGTTCACTCTTTGATAAACCTGACAAAAATAAGCAATGGGGAAAGGATTCCCTATTTAATAAATGGTGTTGGGAAAACTGGCTAGCCATATGCAGAAAACTGAAACTGGACACCTTCCTTACACCTTATACAAAAATTAACTCAAGATGGATTTAAGACTTAAACGTAAGACCTAAAACCATAAAAACCCTAGAAGAAAACCTAGGCAAACCATTCAGGACACAGGCATGGGCAAAGACTTGATGACTAAAACACCAAAAGCAATGGCAACAAAAGTCAAAATTGACAAATGGGATCTAATTAAACTAAAGAGCTTCTGCATGACAAAAGGTATATATTCTGCAGCCACAACTAACTTGTGTGCTCCTACAGAACAGGGATCATGTCAGTCTATACCCACAGTAACTCAGACTGGTACCATACATAATAGGTGTTGGTAATGTTTATTCCATCAGTGTCAGATATTCGTCTTAGGAGAGTGGTAACCATGTATAATTGAGCCTTGACCCTCTGTTGTAGGGAAATGAAGCAGGTGATTTTCTGCATAGAACTTGTGGCTTCTTTTTCTCTCTTAGTTAATATCCCTAGAGATCGGTCTTCATAACCTGCACCAACAGACGGATGCAAACATTGAATACTTCAGAATACATTTTGCATTTTCTTTGTATGTCGTTGAGGATGGACATGACCTGGGAATTTAATTGAAAACAAGCAATAATCGCATCATAAAGACTAATTCAAGAGCTCAGAAATTGTCCCTGGCTCCTTATTCTGCCTCTGCTTGAGGGTGCTCAGTGGCTTGCACCCTTCTCTGTGGACAGGTGGCCTGGTCTCTGACTGAGGAAAGCACTCATGGGGCAAGATTTCTCCCATAGCGATTGTTAAGGACAAGATAGACACCACAAAAGGTTTTTCTGAAAACTGTGTTGCAGAGAAGATAATGGGTGTGTTTAGAACATAAATAAAGAAAATAAGCAGCAGTTTTGAGAAATGACAGTAAACTTGAAATAATTTATCAAAATAAAAATGTGAATAATGTAGATAACTGTGATTCGGGAGGAAATATATAAATCTAGGGATATTAATTTGTGTACTTTTCGTTTTTCCATGTACTATACATTTTTAACAGGATTTAAGATACATTTTTCAATAAAGTGCAAAGAATGTGAATAAATGATAATGAATTAAAAGCAGTTTGGTTCATATACCATTAACCAGATTGGCCTGACTTTTGGAATTTAAAACTAACTCTTCTTTTCTTTTTAGGTTGCCTCTTGGTGCTGCCTTGGCCGTATTTGGCACCCAGAATGCTTCATTCTGTGACGGTCTATTAATAAGGTTGCCTTGCTAGAGTTTGGAGCAGGGCCTCAGGTAGGTGGCTTTTATCATTATATGGCATGACTTTCAAAGTGATTAATTATTCCAGTTCCTAAATACTATAAGATATAATATTAAAAGCTTTGAAAAGCATGCCACATAATAAGCATGCCACTTACGATCTTAGGGTCTATCAGTATGTACTGTGATGGGGACTTCAGTAATAATTATGGTCGAATGGGAGGCTTGAAATACTAGCAAGGAGCAGTCTTCCTCACTCTTTGCACAAAACACATAGCTGCTGTAAAAACTTAATTTGTTCCTGTTCCCCAGATAGCCCACAGATGTACTCTTAAGCTCTTCTTTCTCTAAATCTTGCACAGTGATACACTATCCCATGTTGCCCTTATATCTTTTTTTTTTTTTTTTTTTTTTTTTTTTTGTCTCCTGGGCGGGATCCTATTACCTATGGGCAGGTGGAGAGGGGGATTAGACTTGCTCACAGGGATGGGGCAGATGCTAGAATAAGGAACCCAATGCAACAATAGAAATTTGCCAGCATTGTTGGGAAGAGGACACACACAAGCTATCTAGATTTCCCAGCCTGTAGGCGCAGCTCAGTGTCACAGAATCAAGGTGTAGCAATACTTGGAAATCCAGGCACACGTGGATTTGGTACCAGGTAAGTCTGTCAGTACGACCTTCAAGATAGGGTAGAGGTTGAGAGGCCAGGACCCCCAGCCCTAGGACGGGGAGACTGGAAAAAAAAACAATGGTGGCTGTGACAGATACCAGGGGATGGGCTCCTGAACTCTTCACTGATGGCAGATGGGGGAAAGGAGGCCTTGGGCAGGGTTTCACAAGATACATCAACAGAGCTTGATCAAATCAAAGGTACACGAATTAATCGGGCTAAAATTTTCTATAAGAACAATATTCTATGGGTTTAAGCATCAACACCGTTAGCATTAAAATTTTAGCTATCAGTATACTGTAAATATTTTAGCTATCCGTATACTATAAAAATTTTAGCTATCTGTATGCTGTAAAAATCTTTAGTGTTAGGGGTTATGGATTTTTTTTTCTTTTTCTACTTTACTGTAGTTTTTAAACTTGTTTTCAATGAAGTTGTTTTTTAGTAGCTAGAAAAAGGAAAAATGACTAGTTTTACTTAGCCAAACTAAATTTATGCAGGTTTTCTCCTTTTTTATTCTCCTATATCTGTAATCAGTTGAAAATTTTCTCTGATATTTTAAACATGATCCTCACATTTTATTTTCACATGAAGGATACCCTCTTTTAAAGATTTTGAATTTTACTTTGTTCCTTTTTCCTTCCCATAGAACTTCACTGGCTATTTCTAAATGATAAATCATGATCAATACAGGTTCCATGTGCTTAAGGAGCTATGGAACAGGACATTTAAAGCAGAAGTGTTCTAAACGTCCAGGCTGGCTGAGTGCTACCCAGGTTTGTATCCGTGCTTGGCGGGCTCTGGGTAGCACGTGCCTGAGACTCCCTGGCTTTTGAGGTCTGCCGAAGCAGGTGACGCCTCTCCTGGGGACACAGAAGCAGTACGGACTCCCAGGTGGCGGTGGTGCTTTCCCTAAGTTCCTACCTCTCTGCCAAAACAAACTAACTGTGTATTTCTCTGGGGCTTGTCTTCTGAGCTTGCTTTATAACCAATTTGAAATTTCAGGAGACCTGAAACATATTTACCTGCTAGCTTTGATTCCTGAAATTTCCTTAAAGGGACCACAGTTCTGTTCAGCAAATGTCTATCAAATGTCTGCTACATGCTAGGGTGCTGACCAGGTGCTAGGGATACGAGGATGAATAATAGTATCCCTGCAGATGAATTTACTGTTGCTGGGGGAGAGACAGGTCAGACAGGTCATTTCAAGAAGAGCTTTCCAGTCCATATTAAGGGTGAAAGGTTCAGAGAGGTAAGGTTTTCAAGGTCATTCTTGATCAAATAGAATTGGTCAAGGAATATAGATAACAAACCTCTTCTAATTGTTCCAGCCAGGAGAGTACATGGGGTCCTCTGGAGGCAGAGGAGAGAGCGGCTACCCTTGACATGACGGTTTTGCCTAGAACTGATCCTGTTTACCCTTAACTATGTGGGAATAAATAGAAATAGTTGTTTCTAGAAGTGATTTTATCCTGGACATGCACATGAGCATAACTTAGGGAGGACAGATGGATGGTATGTGCAGACCTGAACCAGGCCATGAATTCTGTTTTCATTACATTTTTTAGTACTACTAAAGCATCAGCACATACACAACATTTATGCCATAGCACAAGCCCGTCTTTAAAGTACACTTTACTTTGAGATGGCTTAAAACTAATTTCTGCTTGAGCTTTTATAGATAAGTACAACTTATATTTATAGCTAAGTAAAACTTTCTTTAGCACTTTTCTTATAAAGTGTCTGATGTCTGCCTTTTTGTTTGAATTTATAGGCAGATTCAGTATGGGTGCTTGACAGTTCAGACATGAAATCTGGATTATTCTATATTTGCGATTTTAATAGCATTAGGCAATTTACTATACATGAATGGAGGCATGTTCTCCAGATATTTAGGGTCCTTCATTGTGAACATTTTTATAGTTGGTGTCAAACATTTTTGTTGTACCCCCAGAAACTTAATCAGTTACTGGTAATAAGATCAATAACTTACCACAATTTGGGATACATGCAGTTTTCAGATTGAGCTGACCTGTGGGCTACCTACTTTGTAATCAGACCCAGATCACCAATATTTTGGGACTGTTTTATAGGAAAAAAAAAAGCACAGGAAATTATCTAAAAATAGAGTATTGATTAAGCAGTCTTACTTTGCATTCAGATATAATTGTCCTTCTTTGCTCTCTGAGGCATCATTGCTTCCCTTTTGCACAACTTCTTTTTCATTTCCTCTTTGAAAATACTAATGGCCCCATGTGAAGAAAATGAAAATATCTCAGTGTTGTACCACCCATTGTATTTTTAAGTCTTTTTATTTTGATAAAAATACACAATCATAGGGAACCCCCCACCCCCACCCCAAATAGCAGTTGAAATGAAGTGCTTCTAAGTTGTGGATCATTAGAAGGGAGCTTTCAGTTGGGCATGGTGGCTCACGCCTGTAATCCCAGCACTTTGAGAGGCCAAGACGGGTGGATCACTTGAGGCCAGCAGTTCGAGACCAGCCTGGCCAACATAGCAAAACCCCCATCTCTACTAAAGATAACAAAAAATTAGCCGGGTATGATGGTACATGCCTGTAATCCCAGCTGCTGCAGAGGCTGAGGCATGAGAATCGCTTACACCTGGGAGTTGGAGGTTTCAGTGAGCCGAGATTGCACCACTGTACTCCATCCAGCCTAGGTGACAGAGTGAAACCCTGTCTCAAAAAAAAAAAAAGAAAGAAAAGGGAGTTTTCAAAAGAGAAAAAAATCTTTTAACTTAACGTGGCATTTTTGCTCTATAAAATAAACAACCAAGGAAAATATGTCTGAATTGGGAGATAAAATTTACTTGATACTCCTTCTTCATTGGGTTATCTGTTCATTCTCTCTGGCTACTCTAGAAAATGAGTGGCCTGAAAAGGAACATCCTGCTTGTACAGATAAGAGAACTGATATTGGGGTTTTCTGATTCCACTTTGGAATTCATTGACTTTTTCCTGTTGGTTCTTACAGACAAAAAGTTATGCCATTTTCCCCCTCACTTCTCACTTCTCAATTAGTTTTTATTATCTGTATACTAAATATAAGACATTTCTAAACATCAGTAAGGCTAATTTTTATGGTAAATTTCAAAAAGATGTCCTAGAACTATATTTTAATGAATTGCTCAAAATGAGTTAAAAATATAAAACGCAGTAATTCAAAAAGGGTATCCTTATTTTTGATTAACTTTAGTTAATTATGACATCTAATTTAGGAACGTAAATACTGTAGTTTTCCACAATCCAGTTATAAAATGCATTTTTGGGGACCTGCTGTAAACTCAGGCGAGTTAGGTGCATGTCTTGGCTATGTCTCCTGCTTCACAGTAGTTGCTCCAGCTCCTTTCTGTTCCCCTCTGTAGGGACCAGCAGCCCCAGCTGAGAGTCTCGTCCTTCCTGCCCCATACCAAGGACTAATGCAGGCATCAGGCATGTTTTCACTTTGGAAATTTTTATTACGAATGGGAGCCAGACTGATGTTATCTACTTGTATTAGTTGATTTCTTAGTATTAAGATTAGAGAATCCTTGTTTTCTGAGGCAAAATAAGTATTTTTAGATAACCTTTTATTACAATTGCTATTGTTTTAATCTAAGACTTTTCAAATAGCTGCTTAGTTTCAAAAAAAATACTGTTCTATTAGCTTATTCAATTTGTTGGACCAAATTGTGTTCATACTACATTATCTTTGACTTGAATATAGATATACACAGTTGTCCCTTGCTATCCATGAGGGATTAGTTTCAGGACTTCCCTGGGATACCAAAATTCACAGATGCTCAAGTACCTGATATAAAATGGCATAGTATTTGCATGTAACCTATGCACATCCTGCCATGAACTCTTCACATCATCTCTAAATTACTTATAATACTTAACACAATGTAAATACTATGTAAATAGTTGTTATACTGTACTGCATATGGAATAATGACCAAAAAAGTCTGTACATGTTCAATACAAATGCAGTTTTTAAAAAATATTTTCAATCCATGGTTGGCTGAGTCCATGGATGCAAAACCCACAAATACAGAGGGTCAACTGTAAATTCTGTCTTATGTCTATTATGATGACTAAGCAAGCCTGTAGGTCATTGTGATGCTGGTAAGCACTTGGCCCTGTTTTAATTTTTTTCATTCATTCAACAGTTACTTTAACTGCCTTTTATGGGAAACAACAGTGAATAAAACTGGCACAACCTCTCTGCCCCTGTACCATCTGCAGTTGATTTTTCATTCTTAGGTTTTTATAAGATAGTTTTTTTCCTGTTATTTTTCACTAATAAGTGATTTTACAGACTATGGAAAGTGAATGCTATAAAAATTTACAAATTATGCAGAAACACCGAAGTTATTTCTTAAAAATGTTCTAAGTATACTGTTGCCCTTACTTCAAAACTGACTGCCTTCAGTTGGGTTATCTTAGTAATAGATTCTTTCATGTTATTCAAAACTCTCTTGTGTTTCATACATGTAAATTACAATATTAAGAACTGGTAAGTTTCCTTTTGCAACCTACTTTATTTACTCTATATGGAAAAACCTGTTTTAAGGAAATTTTTTGACATCTTCTGAATTACTTACTGAAGGCATCTTGTAAGCATACAGAAGAATAAAGCTTTGATGCTTGATGGTATTTGCCCTTAATTAGCAAAATCTATGTTTGACTTTTAAATATGAAATAATTATTGATGCAGGTAAGTGAAAAAATTCACAGCTCTTAGCAAAATGATTATCAGAAGTATGGAATTTAAAATAAGCAGTTTTAATACAGGCCTGTTCTTTTGCTGGCATCTCATAGGAACTGATTTTAGTAGACCCTCTGATGTATGACTCATTTTGGCTTGTTAGTTTTTTATATGAGTCACTGTTTTAGAATAATGTAAAACATCGGAAGATAAATCTGGGTGTGTGTGCACAAACACGCCATACTCTCTCTATTGTTTCTGTATGCAAAGTTGCCCTGGAAAAAATTGCTTCTTCTGGTACCAACAAAAACTAGAAGGGTATTCTGAACTGCTGTTCATCTTAGAGTGATTTGAAATGGGTGTATGTATTTTCTACTTTGGTTCACAGTTCATCAGACCAAGGCAAAGAAGAATTTTCATCACTTGAAAAGCACAATAACCAATCTTTGTGAGTTTTTTTTTTTTTTAAGTAGAAAAGAAAAACATGAGTACCAAACCAAGTTTTGTTGCACTTTTCAGAATAGTACTCCTGGTGCTTTTTAAGTTTTTCTTAATCCTATACAAGAGAATATACAGATAATTTTATCTAACTTTTCAGTTAGGATTACATAAATACAAACTGTATATTTTTTATTATATCAATCCAAAGAATAATTTCTAACCAGTCCTGCTTTCTTTTTTGGGGGGAGATATTTAGCAGAACTTTGAAATTATTTGGCAACTCATAAGAACTCAAAATAGGTTCAATTTAGGGAAATTAAGAAATTCAAGATTATGTTTTGGGATAAAATAAAGTAAAATGATTGGCTGTGTTATTTTAGACTGTAAAATACATAGAATGGGTGATTTCTAGACTATTGGAATATGTCACAATATACATAATTTTAAACTGTTGAAATACTTAGATGCTAAAGGTTTTTATTGTAAAATGCCATTGAACAATGAGCATAAATAAAGATTTTATGAATGTATTTGAGAATGCAATAAAATTTATATGGATTGGAGAATAAAGGAAAAAATACATAAACTTATTGTTTACTAGTTAACTTGGGTTTTCAATTTGTTTCTACCCAAATCGTTTTCCACTCAGACAGATGTATTAGCTATTACTTTACATTAACAGTTGTTTAAATTATTTAAAACTGCCTTTATAAACTGTCTTTTAAACTTTTTAAGTCTTAAATTTATTTCCTTTTGGATATTTGGCAGCTCTAAAAGAGAAAATAGGCACTATCCCCTCTTTTGATCTTTTAAGTATAGTGACAGGATTTATCCACTTGCAAATTGGTTTGCTAACCTGCCTTGTCATAGAAAACAGTAGAATAAAAGTGAAGTCACAGTTTTAGGGCATTCATCCCTTCTTTATCACACATATGCTGTCAAGTTGTTCATCTTCTGTGGGCCTCTCACCTTAAAATGGCAATGATGGTAAACACATCCACCTCTCAGATTCATTGAATTCCAGGGAGATAATAGAGATGAAAACACTCCACACGTGTCAGGTATTTATATTCTTAAAATAACATAATACACAAAATGGTCTTTCATATTCATAATTACCCTACAAAAAACTCAGTATGTGCCCTGGGCAAGTAAGTATTTGCAAAGTTAATGTTATTATTTTGTAATTTTGATGTGCAGAATTCCGTTCTTCCATTTATGCATGTCCTGTGCTTTACAAAAGAATGGAGCTTTTGCTTTAATGTTTAAAATATCTTTATAGGTGTAAATTTTTGCTTTTCTTGTCTTTTAAACTATAAAAAAATGCTGCTTTCAGATATACCCTTGGCATTTTTATAATGATGCTTGAATGCCTTCTATTAAATACTTTATTTAGACATCATCAAATTCTTCAAGTATGAAAGTTTTATTACAGGGGATATTTTTGGATTTGTGTTAAGAATCTGAAAGTTATTTTTATTTAACCTGTCATTAACATATCTGTTATTTTAACTGTTTGATTTAATTATCCCTTTATAATCATGATTTCTGAATATTCATCTTTAAAATACTCTGAGTTTACTGATCTCTCATGCCTTGTGCTCTCTACAATAGGTGATTCTATTCTGCCTTTTGACCGTTATTCTTTTCATGTTTACTTGTACGATCAAGAATTAACAGATTGTTTTCTGTGTGTGATCTCAGTCTACTAATGATCATACTACTGATAAACATTATAAGCTACTTTAAGAGTTTTCAACAATGACCTCTTAAACGAAATGATGCTCTCTTCCTAACACCCCTTTCTTCTGTAGCAAATCTATATTTAACTTCTCTTGCATGCTTTTGAAATCTAAAGAGTGCAGAGTTGTTGCTACATTTCAGCCATCCTTGCAGCATCCTGAAAAATAAATTGGCAGGTGTTGCAGATAGCAAAAGTGTAGCTCTGAGAGGCCCCCGTTGTGCTAGTGTGCACAGTATGGGCGTGAGTGCTTTCACCGGGAGCCTGTTGTTCTTTGGGTGGCTCCAGATGTACCCTCCGAAAGGGGCCTAAGATTGTCACTTCCATAATATTAATAAACTTAATAAAATTTTGATCATTTGGTTTATAAACAGTAGCCCTAATATCCATTTCAGTAGGTAAGTCAGATTTTAGAAATAAATAAATTTGGGAAAGAAGTGGGGAGTCATTCAGCATCACAAATTGCTATTTATCTAGGTAATACTTTTTATTTATGCATTTATTTGGTCACGTAAATGTGCTTAGACCTAATAAACATATGTAGTTGGTGAAAATTAATGCATGACTCGTAAGCAGAGTATGGAATGTAAGCATGTGCCATGAAACTGCAATTCTTTTATCCTGTATTTTCCATCATTTACATACCGGTTCCATTTAGAGGATAGTCCATTTTCACTTTTTTTTCATAGATTGGCCAAAATGGGAAGGATTGGATTCCACTCTCTTCCACGAAGAGTCAATGGGACTGGCTAAGATCAAAGTCTGAGGCTTTTTCCATCAGTAATCAGGTATGCATTGAACTAAAAATCACTATAATTATGTGCATGCACCTTTAAAGTATTTGACTGATATGCATATTATGAATGTGGTCTTTTATTAGATTTTGAGCTCACAACCTTATCCTATAGTTTGAAATGCACCTATGATAATTAATTTGAGTTTTGTAATATACTAAAATAAAAAGGTATTATCAGCCATGAAAAAATTTCAGCTGGTCTTAGAAAAGTGTAATATTTGAAATCAGTGCAATCTTCATTGCTCAGTATGTACATCCAAAGATAACAGAATTCATTTGTTACTCCATATTGATTATCACCAATTTTAGTAACAATCAAATGTTTGTATATTGCATATTGGTGCACTTCTAATAATTTTTTTAAATAACTTAGAAGTTGTTTTTCTTAACTGGAATTCTTTGCCCATTATGGTTGGATTTTATAACACAATGGCAAATATGACCAGTCTTTGAAGTATTTTCAGATATTAGTTATATACAGGGATTTAGATACTTGCATTCCGTGTAGATTCTGCAATTGGGAAATGTTCAATTTGTTTCCCACGATGTTCCAAATAGGTGCATAAAAGTATCAGGTTAGGAAATCAAATAATGAAAATTAAGGTTTGTTTCCTGCCTTGGTAGAATGCTTTATACCAGTTTATAGTGTCATTACTGGTCACAGCAGAGTAGCTGTTTAGATATTTCCGAGGGAAGCAGAGGAGCTAGCTTTTGAATGAGAATATAACAGAAATAGAGCAAGAAGTCCTTGAGATCCAGAAAATCTAAAACAAAAAGAACATATGTTACCATTGGTAATGTCAGTTGCATTGTGTTAATGTCACTTTTAAACAGCAAGGCGGATTTTTAGACCGTTTGAATAGCACAAAGGCCTTGCCTGTATCTACCTAATAAAGAAAGACACCTGAAGCAAGTACTGATGAACTTACCCATATGCCTTACTATGTTAATAAAGTGAGTGGATAATTGCCGTATTTTGCCTGTTTAGAAACAGCCTTTACATTAAAATAAAGTTAGACCTATTGTAACATAGAGTTAATTTTACAAAAATGTAGGTATTTAGAGCTCCTGCGAAAGTATAACTGGAATCCGTGAAAGTTAGTCTAATAGTAACTTGGTAGTAGCTTGGGACAGCAAGTGTCAGTGTCAGTCTGGTGCCAAAACACAGGTGATATAAGGAAGTTGGTTTTAAAAGAGGTTGCAGGTATTATTTCTATGGTCTTTTAAAAGTACATCACAGGCCAGGTGTGGCGGCTCACGCCTATAATCCCAGCGTGTTGAGAGGCTGAGACTGGAGGACTGCTTGAGCCCTGGAGTTCAAGACCAGCCTGGGCAACATATTGAGACCCTGTGTCTACAAAAGATAACAAATAATTAGCCAGGCATAATGGCATGTACCTGCAGTCCCAGCTACTCGGGAGGCTGAGGCACTTGAAGATAGCTTGAGCCCAGGGAAGTCAAGGCTGCAGTGAGCCATGATTGCCCCACTGCACTCCAGCCTGGGTGACAGAGTGAGACTCTGTCTCAAAAGAAAATAAGTACATCACTCAACTAGCCTTTATAAACGTTGAGGAATTGGAACTTTGAGGAGTTGGTTTTCTTACCCTAGAAACAGAGTCGATAATATTTACTATGTTTTGTCAATGAATTTTTAAAGGTTTTAATTCATTTTTAAATTTTTTGTTTAAAAAGATATACTCCTTGCTGTACAATATGTACATTTCATTCTTTTTTGCAGCACCAATAACACATTGAAACTCTTGACACACCTTTTTACCAACCTTAAACACCTCTTTGATGATGTGTTGTGTGCCATGTCAGAAGTCCACACAGGTCTGCTGCACACAGGTTGCAGGTGTGTCCAAAGGCCAGTGCCCTCAGCTCTCGGGGATGCCTGCTGACTCGTTTACCTACTAACCTCAGTGTAGCTAAAATTTTTGTGATGTGAAAAATGATGAGGAAAATTACATTAACCATGTCTTTCTCCCAAAATGACAAAGAGCCATGCTCTTCACCTAATAAAACATCAAAAGGTTTTACTATTTGAAGAATTTGTATTTGTTAGGAAGATGAATCATTTCTACTCTTGACTCAGGAATCCCTCAGAGTATGATGACACTGGTATAATGCATCACTTCGGGTGGTGCATTCAACTCTTTCAGGCCTCTAGTGTCTCTCCGTGAAGTACCTCTTCCACAGACTCAGTGGTTCACAAGGTGCCTAAAAGAGTTTTCAGTTGCTTATCTCTGTTTTCCTATAATGCAGTCTGACTAGAGCTGACATGCACAAATCAAACTGATTTTTAGAGACTGAAATATTTGCTGAAACGTTTTTAGTCAGATTTTATGTTCTCTGATCTTTTGTAAAAATTGAAGCTTAATAATGCCACTTTTTAGAGTCATGTTTTGATTCTTCGTGAGAGTTCCTGAAATCACTACTGCTATGCCTAAGTAAAACATGTGTCAAGTGGAATTTCAGGGTATGTATGAACTGTTCATTCTGAGCAATGCATTTCTATGTATTTTGACAAATATAAAGAAACCTATGGGGTTTCTAATGTAATGTGATGATATTACATTAGACCAGCTGAATCCATTTTATTGGTTTCTTTTTTAATTCAAAAGCATCACATAGCAAATAAAATTTTTAAAAATTGAGTTTAGTTACAAACTAGTTGTTTCTTATTTTTTTTTCCAGTCCCTTTTTGCTTTCTTTTACGACCACATGAAACTTGAGAAGCCACCTAAAGCTATATCATTTAGTGGAGTTGGGCAGTTCCCAAGTGTCCAACAAGAAGGCCTGGTTTAGGCTGCGATGGCCACTGTCATTCCTGGTGATTTGTCAGAAGTAAGAGATACCCAGAAAGTCCCTTCAGGGAAACGTAAGCGTGGTGAAACCAAACCAAGAAAAAACTTTCCTTGCCAACTGTGTGACAAGGCCTTTAACAGTGTTGAGAAATTAAAGGTTCACTCCTACTCTCACACAGGAGAGAGGCCCTACAAGTGCATACAACAAGACTGCACCAAGGCCTTTGTTTCTAAGTACAAATTACAAAGGTATTAAACTCTATTTGTCTTTCAGATTATATTTTCTCTTATGTTGGCTGTTTGAAGCCATTGTAAACGTATGTATTTGTATACACATTTTTCAGCTAATTTGCAAAGAGGAAATGTTAAGTAGATTAGACATTGGTTTAGTTTTTAGTATTCTAAATCACATACTTTTATGTGTTAGTGTCTTTGGACTTTTTAAAATAAAATGCTTAATGAGTAGAATTTCCATTTGTAGAAAGAAATTACAACAAGAAAAGAAAGGGTAAGGACGTTTACGTGAGTATATTCAGTCTTGCTCATTTGCTTTTGTAATGATAGCTGGAAACCAGCAAAAACTAAAGTGGCAACTTAAATGGCTCAAGTTTTGCAGTAATTAGGTATATTAACTATCCTTGTGGTATATATTAAGTTAAACAGTTTCCATTACTAAGGGAATTCTGTGTTAGCATAGTAGTTTAGCTTCCATTTGAAAAGTGAATACATGCCATTTTTGTCATAATAACTACTTATAGATTATATCTGTGTTTAAAGGCACATGGCTACTCATTCTCCTGAGAAAACCCACAAGTGTAATTATTGTGAGAAAATGTTTCACCGGAAAGATCATCTGAAGAATCACCTCCATACACACGACCCTAACAAAGAGACGTTTAAGTGCGAAGAATGTGGCAAGAACTACAATACCAAGCTTGGATTTAAACGTCACTTGGCCTTGCATGCCGCAACAAGTGGTGACCTCACCTGTAAGGTATGTTTGCAAACTTTTGAAAGCACAGGAGTGCTTCTGGAGCACCTTAAATCTCATGCAGGCAAGTCGTCTGGTGGGGTTAAAGAAAAAAAGCACCAGTGCGAACATTGTGATCGCCGGTTCTACACCCGAAAGGATGTCCGGAGACACATGGTGGTGCACACTGGAAGAAAGGACTTCCTCTGTCAGTATTGTGCACAGAGATTTGGGCGAAAGGATCACCTGACTCGACATATGAAGAAGAGTCACAATCAAGAGCTTCTGAAGGTCAAAACAGAACCAGTGGATTTCCTTGACCCATTTACCTGCAATGTGTCTGTGCCTATAAAAGACGAGCTCCTTCCGGTGATGTCCTTACCTTCCAGTGAACTGTTATCAAAGCCATTCACAAACACTTTGCAGTTAAACCTCTACAACACTCCATTTCAGTCCATGCAGAGCTCGGGATCTGCCCACCAAATGATCACAACTTTACCTTTGGGAATGACATGCCCAATAGATATGGACACTGTTCATCCCTCTCACCACCTTTCTTTCAAATATCCGTTCAGTTCTACCTCATATGCAATTTCTATTCCTGAAAAAGAACAGCCATTAAAGGGGGAAATTGAGAGTTACCTGATGGAGTTACAAGGTGGCGTGCCCTCTTCATCCCAAGATTCTCAGGCATCGTCATCATCTAAGCTAGGGTTGGATCCTCAGATTGGGTCCCTAGATGATGGTGCAGGAGACCTCTCCCTATCCAAAAGCTCTATCTCCATCAGTGACCCCCTAAACACACCAGCATTGGATTTTTCTCAGTTGTTTAATTTCATACCTTTAAATGGTCCTCCCTATAATCCTCTATCAGTGGGGAGCCTTGGAATGAGCTATTCCCAGGAAGAAGCACATTCTTCTGTTTCCCAGCTCCCCCCACAAACACAGGATCTTCAGGATCCTGCAAACACTATAGGGCTTGGGTCTCTGCACTCACTGTCAGCAGCTTTCACCAGCAGTTTAAGCACAAGTACCACCCTCCCACGTTTCCATCAAGCTTTTCAGTAGGATTCTGGGACATGGATTCATTACAGAAATGTATGTGTAGCTGTGCCCTAGATGACCATTTTTATTTTAGTGCCTACTTTAAAACAGTATAAAAATTTCTGCTTTTGTATAATACAAATTTTCATTAAGCCAGTATAAAATAGAAACTAGCTTTTAAACTGAGCTTTGGAACCATTTGTGTTCAGTTAAGTTTACCTGGGTATTTTGTCCTGATTCACTGCCAATTGTCACATTTTAAGACTTTTTTTTTTTCCATATAGGAAAGCCATTATTAGTAGTAAACTTTTACAAATCCCATTTTCAAATTACTTTTAGATCTTAAAATTTTCGTTTTTGTCTAATAACAGTGGCTCTACCTTTTGACATCTGGCTCATTAAAAAATTTAGCAATAGAATGTAAATTGTATAAAAAGTTTGTGAATAACTCAAGGGTTTAAATTTTCTTACTAGCTTCTAAATGGATTAATAATCAAGTGCTTCAAATGAATTAAGAGTCCAGTTTCGGAAGATAACAAATGTTTGTTAGATACACCATAATTTCAGATCAGTATATTCTGAAGACTCCCTGTTGTCTGGCTAAAATATTTGCCATCTTTATTATGAGCCTTTAAGGAAAACAAACCCTAAACACAAAGCATCAGTATTTATAGCAAAAAGAGACTCTGTTAGGTGACATGGCATTTCGTGTCACTTAATAGTTGGCCCTAAATTAGTACACAGGATATTTTGTCGTGTTTCATCCTTCTTAACATGCTATCTTTTCATTTAATAATAGTAATAGTGTATGGCATTGGGGTCTTCAGAGTCGATATATAGGTAGATCTCTTTAGTCTTTTCCACCTTTCACATCCAAGGGGTGGGTCAAGTGCAGCCAGCAATTTATTTTCATTGTTGGTCCACGGTTAGTCCATAATCTAGAGCCATTGTGGAACTGCAGCCATGAGGTGTGTTTATCCCACAGTGGATTGACTCGGCCTCTGTGGGTGACAGACTTCTAAGCAGGAAGATAGACGTGAAGCACATGGTTACATTTGGGAACTTGTGTAGGGATCATGGCCCCTGTAGCCAGGGTTAAAAACTGGACTTTTTAGAAGTAAAGTAAAAGCATATCGCTTATATCATTTCTTGCTGAATTTGATATGTTTTTCTTTCCCTTAAGAATCAAAAGCAGAAAACAAAAACAACAGTCCTACTCCCATGTTATCTTTCTGATTCAATGTGAATCCATCTTTCCTTGCAATATTTTGGATGGAGAATTTGAAGTTAAATGCATTAGAAAACTACCTGAGGAACTACCACAAAGTTTTAAGTGACTAGAAATATATACAGTAAAATCCCACTTTCATGCATCTCTGGGAAATGATAGGAGTATTGCAAATAAGTTGAGTTTGTAGAGGGTAACAAAGTAAAGTAAAACAAACCTATCTTGGTTAACATGAAAATAACAATTGAGAATGTATTATATTCACTGAATAATTATAGGCTTTTCCTCACATTAGACAACCAACATAATCTTCTTAAAGGTCTAATTAATATATTTTTCTAAGGGTCAGTTGGGACATTAACCTAAGAAACATATCTATTAAGCACTTGTTAACACCTTATTTTAGGACCCTTTCCATTGGGGATGGGGGCAAGGGTGGGAGGTTTTTAGAAGAGTATATATCTCTTTAAAAAAAAACAGAAAGAAAAATATTTCTGAGCACTCATTAGCCCTATATGGAAACTTCTTTCCTTTTTGTAGGGCCAGTTATCACTGCAGATTGCAATGTTTACCAAGAATTTCTAAAAATGAGTGCAGATTACTGAATATAATACATTATTTAAAATATTTGGGAGTAGTATAATTTGTGGAGAAATGTAAATTGTAATAATGTAAATGGGGGCTTCAATATATATATATAATACACACACACACACACACACACACGCACACATACCGCACTTCATAGAATCAAAGTTGCTCTCTGAAGGAGCTTTGGCTCCTGATATTTTATCATGCTCCTATATTTTTTTAATCCTTGGAGCAGTAGTTTTTATACTTATGTATTTAAATTTTATTATGAAAAATTACATTTATTAAAAAAGTGTGTTCCAAAGGCATTAAAATTATATATGTTAATAAGGAAGTACATTTTTAAATTTTTCAAACTGCTCCTAGCTTTTGATTAGGAGAATATTTTTTCTGAAAGTAGGCTTTTCGCTCTGCTTCATTACTGCTTCCTTTAGTTTCTATGAAACAGATTGCTTACCTAAATCTTTAGTTGAATGATTAGTGTTCAATATTGCTTTAATCACCATGTAAAAGGAAAAAAATTGGTGACAGAGCACAAATAGAAAACCTATTTTTAAATAGAAATCACAAATAGCAAGTGTGGAAGCACTACTTTATTCTGTTTAAAATGTACTTAAGAAGTCATCAAATTAGTGAACTGAGACATTGGCCTTAGTAGGCTGTATTCACTGCTAATTTAAAAAAGGGAGTACCAGGATTTATTAAGTAAAGCATTTTGGAAATGGGGAATAGCGCCATATATGTATGTATGTGTATGTGTGTGTGTGTATATATATATATACACACACACACACACATACTTAAATCTTGCCCTGCATGAAATTCAAATACATGGAGGCACATCTTCAGGGCACCAGTGTTAAAATTTTGGAGTCTTAATTTTCATGTGTACACCTCTTTGCCTGTTCCCGCCCCCAGACTTGAAATAACACTTCAGAGTAAGAGGGAATTCAGCTAATTTGTTTTTAAAATTGACTCTAGTGGTCACTAAACCCTTTTTGAGAGAATTTCTATTAAAGATGAGGCAGACTCGCTTATTTGAATTGCACAATGTTCTAACAAGGATGTAACACAGAATTGGCTTTTTTTTTCCTAGAAAAAGATTGTTTGTTTCTATGTCAACTAGATATGATTAAAAATAAGTATTGCCAATGCTGTTTTCATTCTCTAGTGGCCAGAATCATTATCCTTGAAATTTCTGGTAGTGCCTTAGCTTGGTTAAAAAAAAAAAAAAAAAAAAAAAAAAGGGATTAACATTAAATAAAAGTAGTTTCGAATTTGGGCCTCAGACAAGATATTGAACCTCATTCAGTTTCACTTCCACATGTATGTACAAATTAGGTCACCAAACACGGAAGTATGAGTGTGGAAGGATCTTGGCACTGTAAGCAATGCTATCCATTGATGTATACAAGTACCTTTATAGTTATCGATCACTGTTAAAACTTTCATTTTAAAATCCTATTACCAAGTTCAGTTTTTTAAAACTTCAATTGTCCTGGCTGATTATGCATCACTCTGTGTGCAACTTTTTTATTTCATTTAGTGTTTCTTTCAAGCTGTGTATTTTTGCCTATTTGTTGCTTGTGCTTTATTTTTCTTAGTCATTTGTGGAATATAGTGATATATTGTGTTAATTTGGACAGTAGCGGTTTTTAAAAACCATATACTGACTGAAACATGAGCCAGAGCCGATTGCTTTATTAAGCTAATAATGAATGTTAAAGAGTACATATTTTCAGGATCGTTCATCTAGTGAGCAATACACATATTATAGGCCAATATTTTTTTTAAAAATAGAGCTTGGTCAACCTCTATACTACACATATTACAAGATATAGCACTTTCAAAATGAATCTAAACCTTTACAGAAACTTTCTTATAGGTTATGCCTTTTATTTTAAGACTTATTATAATTCAAGTGCCATTAGATGATATATATGTAGGCCTTTGATATATAATGCTTTGTGTACAAAAATGGTAGATGGTATTTTAAACAGGTACATTTTTACAGTGTTTTCTTATCAATTTGCTATATTGCACAGAATCAGTGTGTGTCTTTTCATAAGGTTTTACAATGGTTTATTTTTTTACAAGGTTTACATGTCTCAAAGCACACTGTCTTCCCAGTACGTAAGTTAAAAAATACCAGTTCACCCAAGTTGCTTCTAGCCTACTGAGATCCATGTGACATTGGAGGAGATCTTTTAAATGTTTAGTATTCGTCATTAGCAATGGCTGGCTGTTAGTTCTGGTAAATGTGTGCCTAAGTTGAATTTGTCTTGTTTTTCTCACACTGTGTCAGCAGCCATGTCTACAACACAGATAGTCTGTTGTGATCACATAGATCTACATAAGTTGTGTAGTTTTGTGCTAAAAACCCATACGGAGCTCCTTTGGGATCATAGAAAAGAAGATCATGCAACCAGCATTGGTGAAGGCACACTCAGATTGCACTTAGGGCCTTTCTATGATGTTGTCAACCCTCTGAGGATGGAAGGCAGTGTCTTTTGATGTTATCTAGCCTAGAAATGACACAGAACTATTGCTAATGTATAAAACACTTCATTATATAAGCTTCAGTGGTACAGATGAACCAGAATGAATGTTTATCTTCTCAGAAACACTCCTTCAATATTATGTTGGATCATGCTGCTAATGTAACTTGGGCTACAACTCCTCATGGTGCTACAAACTTCTCTGTCTCATTCAGTCGTATTTTTTTATCCATAGAAAAAGGACTACATTAGGTGTAAAAGTGTACAATATATTTTTATACTGTGACTTAATTTGTCATTAACAAACTTTTACACCACCACAATGTATTCATGTGCACTTGCAAAAGGAGATCTCGGACATGCAAATGTTACCAGAACAAACCCAGCTTTTGTCCACAAGGTGACTGTAACTCAGAATGGAAAGTGGGCTTTATAATAGGGTGTGGAGTGAAGAACATGCTGTATGTTACTAACAGCCCTTTGAATTTAACAAAAACTGGGAATCCATTAGGAAACGGATTGCATCATACCTGAACATAAGCTGGACTGCTGAAATTGTATTTTTAGCTAATGAAAAAGTGGACTAGTACTCTAAAAATGTTCTAATGATAAAGTTTTGAGTCAAAATAGAAAAGAAAAAAATCTGCATTCCAGGCCGAATTTTGTATATTTTTATTGCATTTAAAATTGCTATTCTGTAATATTGGGAAATCAAGTGGCTTATCATGTATATCATGTACTTAAAATGTATTCACAAACTACTGTTGTATTTGTATAAAATATAGACAAAGATCATATTTTTTGTGTGTGTATAAGCTCTGTAAAATAGCAATCACATTATGAAGCTGCAGTGATACTACATTTTAAACATTCACATCCAAAGAAGCAGACTATTTATTGTCCATATACCAGATTTAAAATATTAATTTGCTGCTAATTAAACAATAGTACTGCAGCTTCTTGTGGCCTACAGTGTTATGTTTGCTGTAAGAATAAGATATGTGAATTCCACAAAATATATGAATAAAATTATAGAATGGCTTTAGATAATGTAGATCTTCCTGAAATTTTAATAGATGATACTTTTCTATTTGCTATCACATTTTTTCTTCAAATTATAAGTATTTTCTCGTTTGATTAATAGTCTAATAGCTGGGTCTAGGACAATATTGTTGAAATGTAAAATCTAGGTTTTTGGTTTGTTTTAAAACTTTTGTATCTTTAGAGGAAGGATAGAAATTTTAAGTTAAAAAAGTCAAAAGGTGATGCATCAAAACTTGAATCCAGATGAGTTTAGAATTCAAAAAAGGATATTAGTTGCTTGTTTCTGGGAGATAAAATTGGTATTTAGCATTTATTTAACATTTATTGTTTGTCAGTACTAAAATTATTCTTTCAGAGTTCCCTTTGGGCTGTTTGCCTAAAATTTTGCTGAAGAAAGCTCCCTTGACAACTTGTGTGGACCAAAATGGCAATCACACACATATTTCAGCTAAAACTCATCTGCTAAATGGTCAGCAACACAGCTTCCGAGACAGGTGTTAATTCTAAAAATTCAGTTAATACCTTTCCAGGAACCAACCGTAGAAATAATTTGTTATGTATCTCATAGCACCTCTTTCAGTATAATAGGAAAAATTCTTCCTTTACCTTTTTGACTTTCCTATTTTCAGAGGGGTAAAGAAAATGAACATAATTCCAGTGTGGCAATTCCTTCCTCTTTTCACTTGTTTAATTTCTGCAAATTAATGCAGTATTTCTGTATTATTAGAATTAACACTAAATATGTTTTAAATTCATATGAAATCGTTCAAGGACTTCACAGAAGGAAAACACTTGTGCCCTTTTGCCTTTTTCAGAATATGTCTGCCATTCTTTGGAGGAGCTAGTTTTACCTTAAAGAAAATGAAAACACTTTTCTCCCTGATACACTGTTAACAGCGTAGCACATAAATTCCCAGGTTCTTTCTGCTTGAGAAAAGGAGTGGGAAAAGAGCACGGTGCTTGATGGAGACTGTATCCATGAAGGAATGCACAGAATATCTTCTTTACTGTAGTCTTTGGCTGCCATTATTGCAGATGAAAATGAACAATTTTTTTATGTAAACAGGCTAACTGCGTTACTCAATAGATAGATACTTTAAATGTAAACCAATGTGTATTATAAATGCACAAGTGGAAAATTCTATAAATTTGAATCTTTTTTTTAAACAGGCAGATAGTCCCTTTGAAATAACACCTGAGTCAAGGTCTTAGGGTTTTGAGAGAATGAGAGTGGGAAGAATAAAGGCCCCTCACATAAGGTTTTCTGCTTTATGGTATTAGAATTATTGGAAAGGTATACTTTTGGTTTATTCTATTTGTCATTAGAGAACTTTAATAATTTCTTGAGGCTCCTTTCAAAGTGTTGCTAGTGCAACTAGTAGTCTTACCGGAATAATGTTAGTAAACTGCTGTTTCTAAAAATAATTGATCTGTTATTAGGATTCACACACACCTGATATTTTTAAGCAGGTTCCTATAAACAGATTCTCATGACCTAGGAATGTTCATTGTGTAAGGAAGTTAATAACCTAAGCCATGATGCCCTATTTAAAGATTTTTAAGTTATGTCAGCTTTTCCCACCCCAGAATTAATGGTGATCAGTGGCTGTAACAAATATAAACCCTGTAAGTGTCTTGAAGACCATATTGTCTAATAACTTCCAGCCAGTAAGTTCAACTCATCCCCAGCTTTCTGAGTTAAATTTTTTTTTTTGCAGTGGTAAAGTGCTACTTTTGTATTTTGTCATAAATTCTTTTATAGGATATGTCCATATTTATTCCTATATGCTAGCTTTATTGAGTTAGTCAGTGACCCTGAAAATGTTCCTCCATCCTTAATAGTACCTGCCCATTTCCTCCTCTGCCTTTTTCCATCATTATCTTATGGAGTTACTCACTGTTCCTTATACTGGAGCCTGTGCTTATCTGTCCCTTCACCTCCAGTTGTCCACCATCCCTGGAATGCGGGATTTCTCCTCCTGCACGAGAATTCCACGTGCCAAAATCTTACCCATTATCCATCCTCCAACCCTTTTTTAATTATCTCTCTTCCACAAAGCCTTCTGGTCTCATTCACTGAACAGTAATTTATTTTCCCTCTAAACATATATTACAGTTGATTAGATCATCTCAGAATAATATATTTTCTAGTACCTGAGGGCAAAGCCCTATCCACATACAGTTGATTAGATCATCTCAGAATAATATTTTTTCTAGTACTTGAGGGTAAAACCCTATCCACATAGTTCCAAGCACAGGGCAGATAATCAAGTATTTGTTGGATGCATGACAAACAGTGCTTCCCTGAAAGACTCAGCCATTTTAAGATTTAGGAGACTTTTAAAAAGCCTTTTCAAAATTTGACACTAGAAATTAATAAATTAATAAAATAATTTTGACATGGGGTATCTCTGTTCTATGGAAAAGTTTGTTTTATACCCTGAAGAGTGTGTAATCATCCTGAAGAGTGTGTAAACTTCCTTTTGTTCTGGTTTTCTGCATCAGTGTGAAGAGATGCTACACGTGTACTGTCTCTTCACAAGTACATCATCACTAAATGCTTTCCCTACAATGGACCAAAACTAGGGAGCCATTGAAGATTCTAATCCTCCTTTGAACTTCAAAGGCTCATTAAGCTCTGAATTAGACGGATAAAAAGAAAAAATACACAGATCCCAGAGACCTACAATTTGAAAGAGAATGAGACTTACCTGAAACACTGAAAGAAGTCAGTGGAGCCAGGTGTGGAAGTTATCAACCAGGTGTTGAAGCAAAAGACGAGTTCTGATACGTAAGGATTCAGAAAGTATACTTTGTATTTTTTTAATTACAAATAATCCACAGAAGCAAAAATCGAATCAATATGGACATCTCCAGAAAGCAGAAGGTAAACGTGGTGATAAGGAGTTACCAATAACTTGGTTAAATCTAAATTATTGATAATTTGCTAGTGAATAAGTATTTTTGAAAGTGATTGATGCTAATGTAATATAAATATTCTCAATGGCTATTTGATAAACATAAAAGTGGCTAGGGTTGACATATCAAGTTCCTATCTCCCCCTCCCTCTCCCTGCTCTCCCCCCCCACCCCCAGCCCCCACCCACACAAAGGAATAAAAGACCCCTGTTAACCCTTTGGAGACATACATGGAACCACAGAACAAGGTGCTATGGAGTTCGAGTTGGAAAATCCAGTTTGGGGAGCAATTTAAAGCAAAAGTAATACAGTATTTTTCTAGTGTCCATGCCAGTTATTTCATGTTCTTGTTTTATTACATTTACTAAAACCTCCAAGAAAATACAATGGCGATAGGCATTGGTGTCTTATTCCCGACGTTAACTAAAATGAATTTTTTTTTTTTTGATAGTTAAGATACTCTCTGATAGTTTGGGGAAAATCCAGGCGTTTCTCCTATAACATCGTTTCCTGAAGAACTTTATATTCTGTAAACACTGCGCACGAAATAACGGGGCTTACCAACGAGGAGTGCCAGAACCTGCCGGGCGGACGCCGGGCCAGGGGCTAAGAGTCTACGGCACCTGGACCCTCCTCCCTCAGGGGGTTGGGCCGGGGCGCCCCGCTCAGGGGCGGAGCAAGGCGGTCTGGCGCCCCTACCGCAATTTTGTGCGGAGCGCAGCTCGCCCTGCATGGGCGCTCTGGCCCGGAGGCAACCTGTACCCACCAGCCTTCTCCCGCGTCCTCTGCGCCGCTTTCCCTGGCGCGCGGGTCTCGGCCGCACCTGGCTGCGGGCTCCGCGCCCCGCGCCCCGCGCCGAGGACGCGGATGATGCGGGGCCTGCGGCTCTGGGACAGCCCGGACGGCCTAGGTGTACGACCTGGGGCGGCGTGGATGTGACGCCTGCATTCGGCCCCTCCTGTTAGGAAACCCCTTCCGAGCAGAACAGACGGCTGCCTTTATCACACGCAAGAATTACCAAGTTTGGCTGCCGACTTCTAGGAAATGCCTTTTCAGCATCTGTTGATGCGTCCATACAGGTTTTTCTACTTTTCGTTTATTGGTGTTTTCATCTTTGTTGAAACAGGTTGGCATTCCGGGAGCTATCTGCTTGTTGTCGACGCATTACTGGATTCTCTATGCTAATACTTTGTTTAAACATTTGACTCCATATCAATATGTGAAATCGGTACCTAGTTTCCTTTTTACTGAATTTATTAGCCTTTGGAACTCCAGTTATTCTGGCTTTGGAAAGACTGGTTGGGCGGGGAGGAGGGTGGAGGATGGGGCTGATTTTCTTGCCGTTCTGGAAGAGCTTAACTTTGGGAAATTCAGCCTGCTCTCTAAAAGGCGGATGGTGCTTGAGGCGCCCCTTCCTCAGGGCAGTTCCTCCTTCCCATCTTTACTCAGGCAATTGCTCACTTCAAATGCTCCAGTTGTTCTTGGATCCATTTGGGGACTTGGAATTGCCAGGAAATCGCCTATTCCCTGCAGAGTCTCACCTGTGCTGCCACAGGATTTGCATGCTGAGAGTCTTTCATCTCCACTGAAAGGAGACTCCCTTTTATGTCTGTCGCCCTTCTAGTCTGACTTCACCAAGCTGACACTCAAAAAATCTCACCATCATTTGTGATGTGGTCACCCTTTGTTTGCTTTAATTTTATGTGTGTGATAGTTTACTATTGGTTTTCAATTTTTCACCTAATCTAACATTCTTTGTCTTTAATGAGTTTATTCAGTTCATTCATAGTTAAGACTGATTTTATTCCTCTTACTCTGTGCTTATTACTTTAAGGATGGTTTCTCTTTTTCGTTTACCTTATTTTTCTGAGTTTGATAGAGTTGTTAATCATTCCACTTCTTCCCTTTTTTAACTTTGATGTTGCTTTGTATGTTTTAGTCTCTTTAATCACTACAGTCCCTTTTCCCCTGCTTTTTATTTTTTGTTTGTTTTGTTTTTGTGTTTTTGAGATGGAGTCTTGCTCTGTTGCCCAGGCTGGAGTGCAGTGGCGCGATCTCACTCACTGCAACCTTCCCCTCCCGGGTTCAAGCGATTCTCCTGTCTCAGCCTCCCAAGTAACTGGTATTACAGGTGAGTGCCATCACGCCTGGCTAATTTTTTGTATTTTTAGTGGAGACGGGGTTTCGCCATGTTGGCCAGGCTGGTCTCGAACTCCTGACCTCAGGTGATCAGTCTGCCTCCGCCTCCCAAAGTGCCGGGATTACAGGTGTGAGCCACCACGTCCGGCCTTCCCCTGCTTTTTAATTCTTATCACACATGACTCTTCTTTTATTTGTAGATGAAAATACGAACTATTTTCCTCCATTGAGAACGCCCCATAACACACTAATTCTTCCCTACTCCTTTTCTCTACCCTGTTCCTCACAAATGGACCCATTTACCACCCCCACCTACACACACCCCATGGCACACTCTAATATTTTGCAAGGAAACTTTAGCATTATTATTTTTCATAACTCTGGATGACCATCTAATTAAATGTATTCTGATGGCGGATTAAGTGCTATAATCTTTATTTCGTTCTTTATTATCATTTCTCTTTCTCTACTGAGATTTCCTATGTGTTCATTCAGTGAGCATGTACTTTTATGCCTTTCAGTATCACCTTCAGATCCTTTTCTGCTGATCCCAGCCATTGCTCCTTCCCAGGGTCTTCCCACGGATCACCTTTTCTCTTGTCTATGGCTCACATGTTCCTGTTCGTCGTTGTTGTTGTTGTTTTGTTTTGTTTTGTTTTGTTTTGTTTTGTTCTGAGACGGAGTCTTGCTCCATCACCCAGGCTGGAGTGCAGTGGCGCTATCTTGGCTCACTGCAACATCCGCCTCCCAGGTTTAAACGATTCTCCTGCCTCAGTCTCCCAAGTAGCTGCGATTACAGGTGAGTGCCACCACACCCAGCTAATTTTTGTATTTTTAGTAGAGACGGGGTTTCACCATGTTGGCCAGGCTGGTCTCGAACTCCTGACCTCAGGTGATCCACCTGCCTGGGCTTCCCAAAGTGCTTGGGATTACAGGCATGAGCCACCTCGCCCAGCCTCTGATATATAGATTCTTTTAGCCTAAATTTGGCCCTTTGGGGTCTGCCCATTGTATGGGTACAAGAGTCAGACAGAAATGTGGGCAAAGTTTATATACAGAATTTGCCTCCTGTTCTGGGTCTCTCTGCTTTCTGGGATTCTCACCTCCTCCTTCACTTTCCAGCTGCTGTTTTCCCTCCAAACTCTATTGTCTGATTTTTCAAGTCAGTAAGACTACAAAGTTCTATCTGAGATTTAGTTGCCCCGGGAGTGTCATACACTTGGAAAGTGAATTTTATTTGCCTTGGTTTATAATATCTGCATCTGAAAAAGGTATGAAATCTGTTAATTCTCAGAAAAAGTTCCCAGTTTTTATGGGTTTATGGCCTTTACATACAATAGGAATGAAGGATTGTGTGTGTGTGTGTGTGTGTGTGTGTGTGTGTGTGTGTGTGTAATCTTTGTAGGTAGCAAAGATTCTGTGTGATGCCTAGGTCATATAAGTCTATGATTAACTTTATAACAAACTTTCATCCTGTCTTCCAAAATGGCTGTACCAGTTTTTTATTCCCATGAATAATGAATGAGAATTTCTGTTGCCCCACATTCTTAAGCTGTTTTGATATTGGTCTCAGGGGGTTTTAGCTAATTGTTGTTTTAATTTACATTTCCCAATAACAAATGATGTTGAGAACCTTTATATGTTTATTTTCCAACTGCATAAAACATTTTTAGTAAAATATCTGTTCAGATCCTTTGTCTATTTTTTATTGGATTAATTTTGTATTAGGTTGATTTTTTTATTGTTGAGTTTTAAGAATTCCTTATGCATTCTAGATATGAATGCTTTATCAGATAAACGATTTACAAACATTTTCTCCCAGTCTGTGGCTGGTCTTTTCATTGTTTCAACAGTATCAAAAAAAGCAAAAGTTTTCCATTTTTGTAAAGTCCAATTTATGTATTTTTTTCTTTTGTGGATTGGGCTTTTGAAATTGTATCTAAAAATTTATAACCAAAACTAAGGTCATGAAGATATTCTAGATTTTTTTCTATAGGTTGTGTATTGTTATGTTTTACATGTAGACCATGATTTAATTTTTGTATAAGATGTAAAGTATATTAGGTTTGAGGTTCGTGTGATTTGGGTTTTTTTTTTTTTTTTTTTTTTGTGCAAATGGATGGTCATTTGTTTTAGGACCACTTGTTCATTTCTGGCTTTTCTATTCTGTTCTATTGATGTGTGTATTTATCATTTCACCAGTCTCACACTATCATAATTACTATAATAGTCTTGAAATCAGGACACATGCATCTTCCGAGTATATTTTCCTTTTTAAGAGTTGCCTTGGCTATTCCTTTGGTTCTGTGTACATTACATAGATTGTATATATTTTAGAATCTACATATTGATACCTATTAAAAAGTTTCTTTGGATTTTTATTTGGGTTGTGTTGCATATATAATTTGGGAAACATGAACACCTTTCAAATATTAAGTCTTTCAATCCATGAACTTAGTATCTTTCTTCAGTCATTTAGATCTTCTTTGTTTCATTGGTATTGTATAGTTTTCTACATACAAATCTTCCACATATATTATAAGACTTATATCTAAGTACTCCTTTAGTGTTATTGTAAATGGTATTTTTTTATATTTCAGATTCCAGTTTTTATTGGTGATGTATAAGAATAAAATTGACTTTTGTATATTAACCTTATATCCTGTGATCTTGCTAAACTCACTTATTAGTTCCAGGTAGGGGTGTGTGTGTGTGTGTGTTTCTTGCTTTCTGCTGTATATGCCTTTTATTCCTTTTTCTTGCCTTATTGAACTAGCTAGAACTTCTAAGATGATGTTAAGTAAATGTGTTAATTAAAAACACCTTTGCCTTTTTCTGTATTTTATAGGGAAAGTATTCAGTCTCTCGCCATGAAGTATGATGTTAGTTGGAAGTTTTTCATAAACATCTTTTATTAAGTTAAGGAAATTCCTTTCAACTTCTAGTTTGTATGAGTTTTTTAAAATTATGAGTAGATGTTGAATTTTGTTGAATGTTTGTTCTTCATTCACTGATATGTTTTTTCTTATCTAGTCTACTCATATAGTGAGTTGCACTGATTGATTTTGAATGCTGAACCAGCCCTATATTCCTGAGATGAGCCCAACTTCGTTGTGCAGTATTATCCTTTTTTATGGACTACTGGATTTTATTTGCTAATATTTTGTTAGGGATTTTCATGTCTGTGTTCATGAGAGATGTTTATCTGAAGTTTTCTTGTGAATATATGAGGAAAAGTGTGTATATATGTGTGTGTGTATCTATCTCTATAGATATAGAAATATATATACATACAGATAATCTCTACCAGTCCATAGTTATGCATCAGCAAATTTTAATACAACAACTCAGAGTTCAGTCTAACCTTCCCCCTTTTTAAATATTAACTCTCTTCTCCTGGTTCTTATTATCCACAATGTATTTACTTACTTACCCAATTTTATAATATACATAAAAGTACTTCATAATTGCTAACCCATATCTACTCACAAGAGCAGCATAGTACTTGTTTACAGTTCTTTTGGTCTTTACCCCGAAGGCGTGTAGTCAAAATACTGTGTTCACAGTTACCCCCCATCACTTTCAGTTTAGTCATGTTATCCATTTAAAATATAGCTGGGTTTGGGAGAGGTTCCAAGATGGCCGAATAGGAACAGCTCCAGTCTACGCTCCCAGCATGAGCGACGCAGAGTACGGGTGATTTCCGCATTTCCAACTGAGGTACCAGGTTCATCTCACTGGGACCTGATGGACAGTGGGTGCAGCCCACGGACCATGAGCCAAAGCAGGGCAGGGCATCACCTCACTTGGGAAGTGCAAGGGGTTGGGGAATTCCCTTTCCTAGCCAAAGGAAGCCATGACAGATGGTACCTGGAAAATCGGGACACTCCCACCCTAATACTGTGCTTTTCCAATGGTCTTAGCAAATGGCACACCAGGAAATTATATCCCGCACCTAGCTCGGAGGGTCCTATGCCCATGGAGCCTCGCTCACTGCTAGCAAAGCAGTCTGAGATCGAACTGCAAGGCGGCAGCAAGGCTGCGCAAGGGGCATCTGCCATTGCTGAGGCTTCAGTAGGTAAACAAAGCGGCTCAGAAGCTCGAACTGGGTGGAGCCCACTGCAGCTCAAGGAGGCCTGCCTACCTCTGTAGACTCCACTTCTAGGGGCAGGGCATAGCTGAACAAAAGGCAGCAGAAACTTCTGCAGACTTAAATGTCCCTGTCTGACAGCTTTGAAGAGAGTAGTGGTTCTCCCAGCATGGAGTTTGAGATCTGAGAACGGAGAGACTGCCTTCTCAAGTGGATCCCTGACCCCAGGGGAGCCTAACTGGGAGGCACCTCCCAGTAGGGACCAACTGACACCTCATACGGCTGGGTGTCCCTCTAAGACAAAGCTTCCAGAGGAAGGATCAGGCAGCAACATTTGCCATTCTGCAATTTTTGCTGTTCGGCAGCCTCCGCTGGTGATAACCAGGCAAAAAGGGTCTGGAGTGGACCTCCAAAAAGGGTCTGGAGTGGACCTCCAGCAAACTCCAACAGACCTGCAGCTGAGGGTCCTGACTGTTAGAAGGAAAACTAACAAACGGAAAGGACATCCACATCAAAACCCCATCTGTACATCACCATCATCAAAGACCAAAGGTAGATAACACCACAAAGATGGGGAGAAACCAGAGCAGAAAAGCTGAAAATTCTAAACATCAGAGCGCCTCTTCTCCTCCAAAGGAACGCAGCTCCTCGCCAGCGATGGAACAAAGCTGGATGGAGAATGACTCTGAGGAATTGAGAGAAGAAGGCTTCAAACGGTCGGTAATAACAAACTTCTCCAAGCTAAAGGAGGATGTTTGAACCCATCGCAAAGAAGCTAAAAACCTTGAAAAAAGATTAGACCAATGGCTAACTAGAATAAACAGCCTAGAGAAGACCTTAAATGACCTGATGGAGCTGAAAACCTTGGCAAGAGAACTACGTGATGCATGCACAAGCTTCAGTAGCCAATTCGATCACGTGGAAGAAAGGGTATCAGTGATTGAAGATCAAATGAATGAAATGAAGAGAGAAGAGAAGTTTAGAGAAAAAATAGTAAAAAGAAATGAACAAAGCCTCCAAGAAATATGGGACTATGTGAAAAGACCAAATCTACTTCTGACTGGTGTACCTGAAAGTGACGGGGAGAATGGAACCAAGTTGGAAAACACTCTGCAGGATATTATCCAGGAGAACGTCCCCAACCTAGCAAGGCAGGCCAACATTCAGATTCAGGAAATACAGAGAACGCCACAAAGATACTCCTCGAGAAGAGCAACTCCAAGACACATAATTGTCAGATTCACCAAAGTTGAAATGAGGGAAAAAATGTTAAGGGCAGAGAGACAGAAAGGTCAGGTTACCCACAAAGGGAAGCCCATCAGACTAACAGCTGATCTCTCTGCAGAAACTCTACAAGCCAGAAGAGAGTGGGGGCCAATATTCAACATTCTTAAAGTAAAGAATTTGCAACCCAGAATTTCATATCCAGCCAAACTAAGCTTCATAAGTGAAGTAGAAATAAAATCCTTTACAGACAAGCAAATGCTGAGAGATTCTGCCGCCACCAGGCCTGCCTTACAAGAGCTCCTGAAGGAAGCACTAAACATGGAAAGGAATAACAGGTACCAGCCACTGCAAAAACATGCCAAATTGTAAAGACCATTGATGCTAGGAAGAAACTGCACCAACTAAGGAGCAAAATAACCAGCTAACATCATAATGACAGGATCAAATTCACAAGTAACAATATTAACCTTAAATGGAAATTGGCTAAATGCTCCAATTAAAAGACACAGACTGGCAAATTGGGTAGAGTCAAGAACCGTCAGTGTGCTGTATTCAGGAGACCCATCTCACGTGCAGAGAAACAGATAGGCTCAAAATAAAGGGATGTAGGAAGATCTACCAAGCAAATGGAAAACAAAAAAAAAGCAGGGGTTGCAATCCACTCTCTGATAAAACAGACTTTAAACCAACAAAGATCAAAAGAGACAAAGAAGGCCATTACATAATGGTAAAGGGATCAATTCAACAAGAAGAGCTAACTATCCTAAATATATATGCACCCAATACAGGAGCACCCAGATTCATAAAGCAAGTCCTTAGAGACCTACAAAGGGACTTAGACTCCCACACAATAATAATGGCAGACTTTAACACTCCACTGTCAACATTAGACAGATCAACTAGACAGAAGGTTAACAAGGATATCCAGGAATTGAACTCAGCTCTGCACCAAGCGGACCTAATAGACATCTACAGAACTCTCCACCCCAAATCAACAGAATATACATTCTTCTAAGCACCACATCACACTTATTCCAAAATTGACCACATAGTTGGAAGTAAAGCACTCCTCAGCAAAAGTAAAAGAAGAGAAATTATAACAAACAATCTCCCAGACCACAGTGCAATCAAACTAGAACTCAGGATTAAGAAACTCACTCAAAAGAGCTCAACTACATGGAAACTGAACAACCTGCTCCTGAAGGACTACTGGGTACATACTGAAATGAAGGCAGAAATAAAGTTCTTTGAAACCTATGAGAACAGAGACACAACATACCGGAATCTCTGGGACACATTTAAAGCAGTGTGTAGAGGGAAATTTATAGCACTAAATGCCCACAAGAGAAAGTAGGAAAGATCTAAAATTGACTCCCTAACATCACAATTAAAAGAACTAGAGAAGCAAGAGCAAACACAAGCAGAAGTCAAAAAATAACTAAAATCAGAGCAGAACTGAAGGAGATAGGGACACAAAAAAGCCTTCAAAAAATCAATGAATGCAGGAGGTGGTTTTTTGAAAAGATCAACAAAATTGATAGACCTCTAGCAAGACTAATGAAGAAAAGAGAGAAGAATCAAATAGACGCAATAAAAAATGATGAAGGGGATATCACCACCGATCCCACAGAAATACAAAAACCATCAGAGAATACTATTAACACCTCTACGCAAATAAACTAGAAAATCTAGAAGAAATGGATAAATTCCTGGATACATACACCCTCCCAAGACTAAACAAGGAAGAAGTTGAATCTCTGAATAGACCAATAACAGGCTCTGAAATTGAGGCAATAATTAATAGCCAACCAACCAAAAAAAGTTCAGGACCAGACGGATTCACAGCTGAATTCTACCAGAGGTACAAAGACGACCTGATACCATTCCTTCTGAAACTATTCCAATCAATAGAAAAAGAGGGAATCCTCCCTAACTCATTTTATGAGGCCAGCATCATCCTGATACCAAAGCCTGGCAGAGACACAACCAAAAAAGAATTTTAGACCAATATCCCTGATGAACATCAATGCAAAACTCCTCAATAAAATACTCGCAAACCAAATCCAGCAGCACATCAAAAAGCTTATCCACCACGATCAAGTTGGCTTCATAGCTGGGATGCAAGGCTGGTTCAACATACACAAATCAATAAACATAATCCATCATATAAACAGAACCAGAGACAAAAACCACATGATTATCTCAATAGATGCAGAAAAGGCCTTTGACAAAATTCAACAGCCCTTCATGCTAAAACCTCTCAATAAACTAGGTATTGATGGGACATATCTCAAAATAATAAGAGCTATTTATGACAAACCAACAGCCAATATCATACTGAATGGGCAAAAACTGGAAGCATTCCCTTTGAAAACTGGCAAAAGACAGGGATGCCCTCTCTCACCACTCCTATTCAACATAGTGTTGGAAACTCTGGCCAGGGCAATCAGGCAAGAGAAAGAAATAAAGGGTATTCAATTAGGAAAAGAGGAAGTCAAATTGTCCCTGTCTGCAGATGACATGATTGTATATTTAGAAAACCCCATCGTCTTAGCTCAAATCTCCTTAAGCTGATAAGCAACTTCAGCAAAGTCTCAGGATACAAAATCAATGTGCAAAAATCACAAGCATTCTTATACACCAACAACAGACAAACAGAGAGCCAAATCATGAGTGAACTCCCATTCACAATTGCTTCAAAGAGAATAAAATACCTAGGAATCCAACTTACAAGGGATGTGAAGGACCTCTTCAAGGAGAACTACAAACCACTGCTCAACAAAATAAAAGAGGACACAAACAAAGGAAGAACATTCCATGCTCATGGGTAGGAAGAATCAATATTGTGAAAACGGCCATACTGCCCAAGGTAATTTATAGATTCAATGCCATCCCCATCAAGCTACCAATGATTTTCTTCACAGAATTGGAAAAAACTACTTTAAAGTTCATGTGGAACCAAAAAAGAGCCTGCATTGCCAAGACAATCCTAAGCCAAAAGAACAAAGCTGGAGGGATCACACTACCTGACTTCAAACTATACTACAAGTCTACAGTAACCAAAACAGCATGGTACTGGTACCAAAACAGAGATATAGACCCATGGAACAGAACAGAGCCCTCAGAAATAATACCACACATCGACAACCATCTGATCTTTGACAAACCTGAGAAAAACAAGCGATGGGGAAAGGATTCCCTATTTAATAAATGGTGCTGGGAAAACTGGCTAGGCATATATAGAAAGCTGAAACTGGATCCCTTCCTTATGCCTTATACAAAAATTAATTCAAGATGGATTAAAGACTTAAATGTTAGACCTAAAACCATAAAAACCCTAGAAGAAAACCTAGGCAATACCATTCAGGACATAGGCATTGGCAAGGACTTCATGACTAAAACACCAAAAGCAATGGCAACAAAAGCCAAAATTGACAAATGGGATCTAATTAAACTAAAGAGCTTCTGCACAGCAAAAGAAGCTACCATCAGAGTGAACAGGCAACCTACAGAATGGCAGAAAATTTTTACAATCTACCTATCTGACAAAGGGCTAATATCCAGAATCTACAAAGAACTTAAACAAATTTACAAGAAAAAATCAACCCCATCAAAAAGTGGGTGAAGGGTATGAACAGACACCTCTCAAAAGAAGACATTTATGCAGCCAACAGACACATGAAAAAATGCTCATCATCACTGGCCATCAGAGAAATGCAAATCAAAACCACAACGAGATACCATCTCACACCAGTTAGAATGGCGATCATTAAAAAGTCAGGAAACAACAGGTGCTGGAGAGGATGTGGAGAAATAGGAACACTTTTACACTGTTGGTGGGACTGTAAACTAGTTCAACCATTGTGGAAGACAGTGTGGTGATTCCTCAAGGATCTAGAACTAGAAATACCATTTGACCCAGACATCCCATTACTGGGTATATACCCAAAGGATTATAAATCATGCTGCTATAAAGACACATGCACACGTATGTTTATTGTGGCACTATTCACAATAGCAAAGACCAACCCAAATGTCCATCAATGATAGACTGGATTAAGAAAATGTGGCACATATACACCATGGAATACTATGCAGCCATAAAAAAGGATGAGTTCATGTCCTTTGTAGGGACATGGATGAAATTGGAAATCATCATTCTCAGTAAACTATCGCAAGGACAGAAAACCAAACACTGCATGTTCTCACTCATAGATGGGAATTGAACAATAAGAACCCTTGGACACAGGAAGGGGAACATCACACACCAGGGCCTGTCGTTGAGTGGGGAGAGGGCAGAGGGATAGCATTAGGAGATATACCTAATGTAAATGACGAGTTCATGGGTGCAGCACACCAACATGGCACATGTTTACATATGTAACAAACCTGTACTTTGTGCACATGTACCCTAGAACTTATAGTATAATAAAATAAATAAATAATTAAAAATAAAATTAAAATATAGCTGAGTTCATTTTTGTGTTCTACTTTTTTTAATTCCCTGCCCTCGCTGATGTTTTATTTAAGTATCTTTTCTTTAAGTATGTGAAACATTAACATGGTTCTAACATTCAGAATATATTTTTAAACTATGTCAAAGAAGTGCCACTTCTTCATCATTTTTATCCTATTCTCATACTCTCACATTTTCTACCCACATCTTACCCATCAGCTTTGGTAAGCAATCTCATTAGTTTCCAGTCTATTCTTCCTAAATTTCTTTCTTTTTTTTTTTTCACAAATAAGCAAAACATATATATTTTCTTATTCCCCTCCCCTACTTTTTATACAAAAGATGTATTATGGGATATATATTGTTCTATGTTTTGCTTTTCATTGTAACAATATATCCTGGAAATCACTTCAAGTCAGTCCATAGAACTCTTCCTTGTTATTTATTTTACTGCATCATTTTATCTTCTGTGGATGTAGCATAGCTTATTTAACCACTCTCCTATGTATGGCCACTTAGATTGTTTCACATATTTTGCAACTGCAAATAATGCTGCAATTAATAACTGCATATGCATTTTCACATTGTTAGCAATGTATCTTCAGGGTAAATTCTAGATGTTGGATTGCTGAGTCAAAAGGTAAGTGCATATGTAGTTTTGTTGATTCTCCAAGTTTCCCTCCAAAATGGTTATGTGAATGTATATTCCCATTTATGTTGCTTTTAAGAAGTCATTTTTCTCTTTATACATTCCCCCAACATCTGTAGTTGTTTTCATGGAAAGGTGGGTCTAAATAAACTATTTCAGCATTATAGGGAATAATCCCTTGTGCATCACTCTTTTTTTCTTTTTTGTTTTTTTTTCTTTTTGAGATAGAAAAGGCTCAAAAAGCCTTTTTGCCAGGCTGGAGTGCAGTGGCACGATCTCGGCTCACTGCAACCTCTGCCTCCCAGGGTTCAAGCAATTCTCCTGCCTGAGACTCCTGAGTAGCTGGGACTACTGGCATGTGCCATCACACCCGGCTAATTTTTGTATTTTTAGTAGAGACGGGGTTTCACCATGTTGGCCAAGATGGTCTCGATCTCTTGACATCATGAACCGCCCACCTCAGCCTCCCAAAGTGCTGAGATTACAGGCGTGGGCCATCATGCCCGGCTGTGCGTCACTCTTAAATATGAAATCAGTCAGTGACCACTGGATGTTTCAGGCAACATTCCACATGAAGGAGACAGAGACTTAAATGGCAAAAAAGAAAAGTGGAAGCGCAGATGAAACAAAGGCAATGAGGAATAGAAAATAATTTTTAAATCTTCTCATTAATATTCTGTATAAGAAAGGATATTTTGTCCACAAAGAAAAAAACCTTATTTTTTTTTGAAAAAGCAATGTGTGTATATATGTGACATAGAGATATATGTATATATACACACACACAAGCATGCATATGTGTATTTCCTAACTCTGCCATCTGAGCAGGCTTAGAAGCAGTGATAGCTAGTAGTAATGAGCACACTAAATACCCAAATCTTGGTTTCCAAGTACCATTCTCCACTAAAACATTCAGGGCTGCTTCTAGGAGTGGGGAAAGTAAAGTACAAGACAATCCTCTAACATATTGTTATACTAGAAAGTAAGGAAATCCTTAAAGAATGATGGGAGAACATGTGAAAAAGGACACAGAAGCCAACTTCAAGGGGCACCCACTGGCTTCACTTGGGCAAAAATAAATAAATAGTGATGGTAATGGATTATAACCCATAGAATAAGACAAGAATATATGAAGCCATGGTTATAAAAATAAAATGAACAGTTAGCTGGGCACAGGGATGTGGGCACGTAATCCCAGCTACTCAGGAGGCTGAGACATGAGAATCACTTGAACCTGGGAGGTGGAGGTTGCAGTGAGCTGAGATCACGCCACTGCCCTTCAGCCAGGGCGACAGAGTGAGACTCTGTCTCAATAAATAAACAAACAAACAAACAAACAAACAAACATGTATTGAAGTAGAATTCCAACTAATAATTGTAGAAAGAATGATGAAATTGCAAAGCCAGGAATTGGCAACTATGAATCATCAGTGGATACCAGCTAAGGGGCAAAACTATGTTGTTGAAAACCAGGTTATTTACATAAGATTAAAGTATCTCCCCACGAAACCTGGAAGTGAAATAAGAAGTCTATTAAATTCTTAACTGATAGCAAAAAAGTTATAGGTCACCTGAATAAAAGTCTAACCTGAATTATAAAAACAGACAGTCACAACCCTTCAGTCAGTTCCCAGACTCACAGAGCCAGTGTACAGGCCCAGAACCACTTGAATGAAGAGGCTGAGTCTCCTTGAAGAAGGACCCCAGACACTGCCAAGAATTTATATTGTTAATCTTTTTCCCAGCCTTCCCTAAAAAGACCTATGGCCTTCTATCAGGGTAACTGTGCATGAGGGAAAGGAAATAATTAGACTTTCCAGAGACTACCAGACACTGGCTTTGAGCTGACACTAATTTCAGGTAACCCAATATGTCACTATACTCCACCAGTCAGAGTATAGGCTTAGGTCCAGTGATCAATGGAGTTTTAGCTCAAGTCCAACTCACAGTTGGCTCAGTGTGTCACTGAACCCATGCTGTGGTTGTGTCACAGGATCCTTGGGGTGTTGCTTCACCAGCCAGAAACCTCTGTGGCTGGTGGCGCCTTTGCCCGAGTTTTGCTCAGGCCCACTGGGCTCATTCCACCCACTCAGCCTGGCAGGCTGCACTTGGCTTGTGCTACCAGCCCAGATTCCATGACTGCCAAAGGTGAGCCAGGCACAGAGTGGCAAGGGGTGTGTGAGTGAGCGTGGGGTCTGGCCACTGCACACAGCCAGGCATGCCGGCTGCAGTGAGGCGGGCAGGTCCAGGCACTGGCACAGGTGCCGGCTCCATGCGAGGCTGCAGTTGGACCAAGCGTACTGCAAGTGGCTTCCACTATGGGCACCAGGGAACATGGTGGTGCCCAGAAGCTTGGAGATGCCAGGAACTGCAGAGCCCCAAAGAGGGTATCACAATCCTGGCCCAAGGAGCTCCTAGGTCTGGGCTCCTTGATGTCCTGCAGCTCTTCTCTCATTCTTGTCACCTGCAACATGGCGAGTGATGGGGTGTGTTTCAGCCCTGTTTGTGTTACAGCTTTTTCAGTCCTGTCATTTGGCATGTCCCAAGTTCTTATCCTGCATCCAGGAAGAATGAGGGATGCAGAAAACTGCAGGGTAAGCAAGGCAAAGAGATTCTTTATTGAGCAACATTAAAGCTCTCAGGGGACCTGGAATGCATAGCTCCTATCTGCAGGCAAGTCATCCCAACGAGTGTCAGCTCTCAGCAGAGAGGAGACCCAGAGTGGGTAGCTCCTACCCACAGGGAGGTTATCCTGACCAATGTGCAGCCCTCAGCAGAGAGGAGACCTGGAGTGGGTAGCTTCTATCTGCAGGCAGGTCATCATGTTGTCTCTGTGAGTATGACTGAGTCTAGGGTTCAGAAGGGAGGAAGTGCAGCTGATTTGTCCATGGGCAGCCATGGGTGGGCCCAGAAGAAGCACCATAAGTTCTCACTCCAGGCTGCAGACTGCACTCAGAACTGAAAGCCCAACCCCCATGATTCAGGTGGTCTCTGGCTTGAAGGGACTTCACCAGAGACCTGCCTCCTTCCGCCCAGGAGCCTGCCTGCCTCCTGCCACCATCTACATGTCATCCATGACACCCAGGCTGTTCGGGCCAAGGGGCACCTGCAGGCCTGTGCGCACCCACCCTCAGCACCCCCTTGGCCTCCCTCCTGAGCTCGTTAGTGATCAACGTCTGGAGAAGGCTGAGGCGGCAGGGGCTGGCGTGTCAGTGCCACCCCAAGTGTGTGCACACCTAGCCAGGTCAGACAGCATCCAGGGCTCAGCCAGAACTTTGCTCCAAAATTGGAGCTGGCACCAGGAGCGGGGAGAGGCCAAGCAGCAGGACCAGGCACTTCTAAGCCTGTGGGGAATGGGGGTTTCCTGGGCCCCAGAGAGTACAGGGATGCCCAGTATGCAGCCATGGCTGAGAGGCTGCAGCTGCACCCAGAAGGGCAGTGCTCTCACCTGCTAACTTGGAAGGGGGTGGGGCTTCCACCTGTTCCCAGGTCCCTGTGGCTCCATGGAGCATGCAGCCCTAGCTGGGCCTGCCCTGCTGCAGCCAGTGTCATGGCAGCAGCTGCTCTAGAGAGGCTGCTGCTGCCATCAGGTGTACCTCTGTTCTGGAAGGCGTAATTGAAATAGATATACTCAGCAGTTGGCAGAATCCCCACATTAGTTCCCTAACCTGTGTAGTGAGGGTTATTATTGCGGGAAAGACCAAATGGAAGCCATTAGAGCTGGCTTTAGCTAGGAAAATAGTAAATCAAAAACAATACCACATCTCTGGTGGGACTGCAGAGACGGTGCCACCATCAAGGACTTGAAAACTGCAGAGTGAAAGACTGCTGCCTGGCCACTGGGGATCTCCATGCCTCTGAATCAATAGGCAAAAAGGGGAGTTACTGATCTGGCTACAGCGATTGATCCCGATTACTAAAGGGAATTTGGACTACTACTCCACAATAGAGCTAAGGGAGAAAATGTCTGGAATACAGGAGATACCTTAGGGCTTCTTTTAGTATGACCATGCCCTGTGATTAAGGTCAATGTAAAATTACAACAACCCAATACAGGCAGCACTGCTAATGGCCCAGACCCTTCGGGAATGAAGCCTTGGTTCACCCCACCAGGTAAAGAATCACAACCAGCCAAAGTGCTTGCTGAAGGCACAGGGAATACAGAATGGGTAGCGGTATTTGTAAGTAGTTACAAATACCAGCTACAATCATGTGATCAGTTACAGAAATGGGATTGTAATTATGAGTACTCCTCCTTATCTTGCTATGAATATGTTTGTGTGCATTAACATACATATACACATATATGCAAATACCTTTGCTTTATCCCCTTTCTAATTCCCTTATGTAACATAACATGAATTAACTTTATATCATAATATTTAAATGTAGTTAAGTATTTCAATTATAGTATTTAAGTTATGAGATATCAGGAGAAGGGTAAACATCATTCTAGGATTTTACCTCATCTTCTGGGGAAGGGGTTAGTGTGTTTCTGCTGGTATGCAGGATAGCTGTATCCTTTTAGGCAGAATTATCACTTTGTTATTATATTTATTTGGAAATAAGCATGGTTTGAGGAGATGTATATGGGTGCCCAGGTTGACAAGGGGCAGACTTGTGATGGTTAATTTTGTATATCAACTTGACTGGGCCATGAGATGCCCAATTATTTGGTTAAACATTATTTCTGGATGTGTCTGCGAGGATGTTTTTGGGTAAGATTAACATTTGAATTGATAGACTGAAGAAACAGATTGTCCTCCCAATCGTGGGTGAGCCTCATCCAATCCATTGAAGACCTGAATAGAATAAAAGGATGAGTAAGAAAGAATTCTTTCTCTCTGCCTGACTGACTTTGAGCTGGGACAATGGGCTTCTTCTCCCTTTGTACTCAACCAGACTCAGACTGGAACTTACACCATTGACTCTCCTGGGTCTCCAGTTTGACAACTGCAGATCTTGCAATTCTCAGCTTCCATAATCACATCAGTCAATTCCTTATGGCAGAGAGGGGGGTGTGTGTGTGTGTGTGTGTATTCCTGTTGGTTCTATCTGGAAAACCCAGACTAATATATATGTGAAACATAAAGCTTAAGTACCACTGTGAATGCAAATGTAATAAATGAGTTGCATTTCCCTATAAAAAGACATACACTGTCATAATGGATTTTTTTAACTTAGCCAGTTGTTTACAAGAACCACACTTAAAGCCAAGAGATAAAATAAGATTTAAAATAAATGGATATTCCTGTTCTAATATCCAGAAGATTATTAAGAAACAAAGAAGGAATTAGATTGTGGACATAAAAAGAAGTGACTACTGATAAGGAAGAAACATGTTGGAGAAAAAAACAAGCTTTCAAGTCTGTAATTTTACATTTTTTTAACCACATGGGAACCAGTGGAAGTTATGCTAGAGGCATTTTGTCATGTGCCTGCTTGCAACTATAATTTTATTGTGATTTAAGAACAATTTTAAAATCCTGGCTCCCCTCCTATTAAACATAGTATTGGAAGTTCTGGCCATGGTTATCAAGCAAAAGAAAGAAATAAAGTGTATTCAGATAGGAAGAGAGGAAGTCAAATTATGTTTATCTGCCGATGACATGATCCTATATCTAGAAAACCCCATTGTCTCAGCCCAAAAGCTTCTTAAGCTGATAAGTAACTTCAGCAAAGTCTCAGGATACAAAAATCAATGTGCAAAAGTCGCTAGCATTCCTATACATCAACAACAGACATGCAGAGAGCCAAATCATGAATAAACTCCCATTTATAATGGCTACAAACAGAGTATAATACTTAGGAATACACCTAACAAAGGAAGTGAAGGACCTCTTCAAGGAGAATGACAAACCGCTGCTCAAGGAAATCAGAGAGGACCCACAAAAAAAATGGGAAAACATTCCATGCTCATGGATAGGAAGAATTAATATCGTGAAAATGGCCATAGTGCCCAAAGTAATTTATAGATTCAATGCTATTCCCATTTAACTACCATTGACATTCTTCATGGAGTTAGAAAAAAACTATTTTAAAATTCATATGGAACCAAAAAAGAGCCCGTATAGCCAGGTCAATCCTAAACAAAAAGAACAAAGCTGGGGGCATCACCCTACCTGACTTCAAAGTATACTACAAGGCTACAGTAAACAAAACAGCGTTGTACTGGTACAAAAACAGACAAATAGACCAATGGAACAGAATAAAACACTCATAAATAAGACTGCATACCTACAACCATCTGATCTTCGACATACCTGACAAAAACAAGCAATGGGGAAATGATTCCCTCTTTAATAAATATTGCTGAACGAACTGTCTAGCCATATGCAGAAAATTGAAACTGGAACCCCTCCTTATACCTTATACAAAAATTCACTCAAGATGGATTAAAGACTTAAATGTAAAACCCAAAGCAATACAAACCCTAGAAGAAACTCTAGGCAATACCATTCAGGATATAGGCATGGGCAAAGATTTCATGACAAAAACAACAAAAGCAATTACAACAAAAGCAAAAACTGACAAAATGAGATCTAATTAAACTAAAGAGCTTCTTCACAGCAAAAGAAACTATCATCAGAGTAAATAGACAACCTACAGAATGGGAGAAAATTTTTGCAATCTATCAATCTGAAAAAGGTCTAACATCCAGAGTCTACTAGGAACTTAAACAAATTTACAAGAAAAAAAAATCCTATTAAAAAGTGGGCAAAGGACACGAACAGACACTTCTCAAAAGAAGACATTCATGCAGCCAACAAACATGAAAAAAAGTTCTAGAGAAATTTCTCATTAGAGATAGATATGCAAATCAAAACAATAATGAGATACCATCTCATGCCAGTCAGAATGATGATTATTAAAAAGTCAAGAAACAACAGATGCTGTCACGGTGCGGAGAAAAAGGAAATCTTTTATACTGTTAGTGGGGATGTAAATTACTCCAACTATTGTGGAAGACAGTGTCGTGATTCCTCAAAGATCTAGAAGCAGAAATACCATTTGACCCAGCAATCCCATTACTAGATATATACCTAAAGGAATATAATTCATTGTATTATAAAAATACATGCACATGTATGTTTATTGTAGCACTATTCACAATAGCAAAGACATGGAATCAATCCAAATGCCCATCAGTGATAGACTGGATAAAGAAACTGTGGTACATTTACACCCTGGAATACCACGCAGCAATAAAAAGGAATGAGATCGTGTCCTTTGCAGGGACATGAATGGAGCTGGAAGCCATTATCCTCAGGAAATTAACAAAGGAACAGAAAACCAGACACTGCATGTTCTCACTTATAAGTGGGAGCTGAAGGATGAGAACACATGGACATACGGGGAGGGAACAGCACACACTGGGCCCTGTCGGGGCTGCAGGGCAAGGGACAGCATCAGGAAGAATAGCTAATGGATGCTTGGCTTAATACCTAGGTGATGGGTTGATCTGTGCAGCAAATCACCATGGCACACGTTTACCTATGTAACAAACCTGCACATCCCGCATATGTACCCTGGAACTTAAAATAAACATTGATGTAAAAAAAAAAAGTGCTGCCTCCCCACCTCAGCCCCCAACCAGAGTATTTCTTATTTGATGCTTCACAGTAGCTTGTTTTCTTGAAACACTGTGTATGTTTTTAGATAACAATAGTAGGAAAATAAAAATAAACATACTTTTCACTCTATACTTTATGGGTTCCAAAATAATAATGGCATAAATATTCTATCTGGTATTGGCAATGAAAACGGGCAGGTGTGTGATATAGTTATGTTGGAATAGTAGATACAGCCCACTGCTAATGACTAAATTGGTTAGAATCATAATCTAGATAGATAGATAGATAGATACATAGATAGATAGATAGATAGATAGATAATAGATGGATAGATAGATAATGGATAGATTGATGATTGATTGATAGATAGATAATTAATAGATAATAGATCTGATCTGCCCAGAAATGTATAATTGAAGTCAGAGAACAACAACTTAGGCATGTCCACAGACCCAGTAGCAGAATGAACAATATTTGTTACATGTGTAGTTCTTTATGATTTACAAAACTCTTCCAGCCATTATCTTCTTTCAGCCTTATAAAAGACAGACCATATTTTATTATCCTCATTTACCTTCTCTAGTAAGGCATTTTTTCTTTTTTTCTTACTAGAGATATAAGGCTTAGGAAAAAAGTGAATACTACGATAAATGAATACTAGCAAAAAGACATCACAATCACAAATTATTAATATCAGAAAACAGATTTAAGATTAAATATTCAAAAAGAAACACATGGATACAAATAACATTAAATGAACAATGTTTAAAGCAAATATAATAAACTTGGCAAGGTGCAATGGCTCACATCTATAATCCTAGCAATTTGGGAGGCTGAGGCAGGTGAATCACTTGTGCTCAGGAGTTTGAGACCAACCTGGGCAACATGGTAAAACCCTGTCTCTACAAAAAACACAAAAATTAGCTGGGCATGTGCCTATTGTCCCAGGTACTTGGGGGGCTGAGGCAGGAGGATCCCTCGAACCCAGGAGGTCAAGGCTAAAGTGAGCTGAGGTTGCGCCACTGTCCAGCCTGGGGGACAAGGTGAGGCCCTGTCTCAATAAATAAATAAATAGGAAAATATAATAAACTTAAATTTAAAAATATGACAGGTAAATATATAAATGGAAATTATTAGAAATGCAAAAACTTAATTCTAAAAATTATATTAGAATGAGGGAGTTTAATAAATCTTTCAGAATTAGATATAAAAGACAAAAATAAGAAAGGACATAATGTAATCAAACGTGTGTAGTTATTAGATAAATCTTTGTCATTTGAAAAAGGAATACATACACACCCATATGTGTGTCCAGGTATTATAAAATTCCTTATTCATTTGGTCATAAACACATTTGGAGAAGTATACATTTTAGGGACACATTCTCTTAACAAATAGAAATAAATAATCAAAATATGACTTTAAAAAATACATAATTATTTGAAAACTAAGAAACATCCTCCAAAATATTCCTTAAAGAAGAATTCCAAACTGAAATTACAAACTACCTAAAAAAAGCACTATGAAAAGGAGGCTGTCATACCAGAACCTCTGAGTCAAAGAAGTTGTTCTGGAAAAAAAAATCCTTGTTTGACATTTCTTCATTATTAAAGAAGAAAGACAGAAAATATAGGCACTTTGTGTTTATCTAAGGAGGAAATGGTAGGCATCCTCCAAACTCCATTCTCTCCTTTTACCACAGTGAAAGAATAGTAGGTGGGTCGTGGTGTGTGTAGCTGATGCCCAACTACACTGCAGTCCCCAGACTCCCTTGCAGCTAGATGTGGCCATGTGACATAGTTTCACCAGTAAAATGTGAGTGGAAGGCTGTGTACCACTTGTCGGTACAGTGGACATGACTTCTCCACATTTCCTTTTCTCTCCCCACAAGCTGAAAACAGCCAGGACATGTTGGTGACCCAGTTTTGATTATGCAGACTGGACACCGCCTTACAGCAGCATCAGCAAGCTCTTTTGAAAATGGCCAGAGGGAAAATAATTTCGTTTTTGTGGGCCATAACTACTCAACTCTGCCATAACTCTCTGCCATAACTACTCAGCTCTGCCATTATAGATCAAAAGCATCCACAGGCAGTATGTAAACAAATTAGCGTGGTTGCATTCCAATAAAACTTTATTTGCAAAACAAGCCACAGGTAGAATTTGTCTGCATGCTGTAGAGTGCTAATCCCTACCTTAGAGAGTGGCAACATCATCCTGTTTGCCTGTGTTCCTGAAATAAATATGTAGAATGATCACCTACCCCTCCTGGACTGTTCCATGAAAAAGAAATAAAGAGGTTTTGGGATCCTCTTTCTACAGCAATTTAGTCTTCATCATAACTAATACATAACCTTAAGAAATTAGGGAAAAAAGACAATAAAATGAATCTGAATAAATTAAATAGATAAAAATAAGGTGAATTCAATGAGGTAAAAATACAACAAAAAATAAATGCAAAATTAATTCATTAAACAAAAAAATGATAAAGTAGAAAACTCATGTTGAGCCTTATAAAAAAGAGATTTAAAAAAGATAGAGTAAAAGAATTATAAGAGACTACTAAATCTATGGAAATTATTTTGGAAATGTAGAGGACACTGATAGTTTTTGAGCAAAGTATTAATTACCCAAGGAGTAGAAAATTGAACTAAATTCCTACAGACAAGAAAGGAAAAGTGATTTAAAAATATATTATTTTAAAAAACCAGGACCCCATGGATAAAACTTACAGCTGAGATCCATTTAAACGTGCAAGGGCATGTATTCATTCATTCCACAAATATGTACTGAGTGGTTACCACCAGCCAGGCACAATTCTGGTCCTGGTGAAAAAGCAGTGAACAGAACCCAGGGTTCCCACCCACATAGAGATTACATTTTACTGGAGGGGGACAGACAATAAAGAAACAAATAAATACATGATACATACTGTGACGATAAATGCTGTAGACAAAGACAAAGCAAGGTGTGAGAGAAAATAAATATTCCTAATGATAGTAAGTTTCTCTAATAACACATCTTTGCATGTGATTGTCATCTGTACATCCTCATGCATGAAATGTCTCTTTTTGTCTTTTGCCTATTTAGATTGAGTTTTTTTTTAACTGCTAAGCTTTGAGAGTTCTTAATATATTCCTTAGACTAGTTCTTTGTTGGATATGTGGTTTGAAAATATGTGGTGTGTGGATATGTGTTTTCTCCCAGTCTGTAATTTATATTTTCACCCTCTTAACAAGGTCTTTTGTAGAGCAAACATTTTAAGTTTTTATGAAGTCTAATTTATTAACTTTTTCTTTTATGGATCATGTTTTTGGTGTCCAGTCTAAGAAATTTTGGCGTAACCTTAGTTCTTGCAGATTTATCTTATTATTTCTTTCCCTAAAAGTTTTATAGTTTTACATTTTATATTAAGTCCTTGATCCATTTTAAGTTAATTTTTGTATAAAATGTGAAACTCAGGGAAAGCTTTCTTTTTTTGCCTATAGATGTCCAATTGCTCCAGAAATCATTCACTGAAAAGGTAGTCTTTCCTGGGTTTGTTTGTTTGTTTGTTTGAGATGGAGTTTTGCTCTTGTTTCCCAGATGGAGTGCAGTGGCGCGACCTTGGCTCATCGCAACCTCTGTCTCCTGGGTTGAAGTGATTCTCCTGCCTCAGCCTCCTGAGTAGCTGGAATTACAGGCATGCGCCACCACACCCAGCTAGTTTTGTAGTTTTAGTAGAGACAGGGTTTCGCCATGTTGGTCAGGCTGGTCTAGAACTCCTGACCTCAGGTGATCCGCCCACCTTGGCCTTCCAAAGTGCTGAGATTACAGGTGTGAGCCACCGCACCCAGCCATCTTTCCTGTTTTTAATTACTTGTGAATCTTTGTAAAAAATCATTTGGGCACATTTGTGTGGATATCTTTCCGGGTTCCCTATTCTGCTTTATTCATCTATGTGTTTATCCCTCTGCCAATACTACACAATCTTAATTGGTATAGCTAAAAAATCAGTCTTGAGATGGAGTAGACAGATTCCTCTCATTCTTATTCTTGCCTTTCAGAATTGTCTTAGCTCTTCTGATTTCTTTGCAGTCCCATCTAAATTTAAAATATTGTTGTCTATGTCTGCAAAAAAGTCTTGCTGGAATTATGTTACACCTGAATATCCATTTGGGAATTGAAATATTTACTATAGAGTCTTCCAATCCATGAACCATGGTATGTCTCACCATTTATTTAGGTCTTCTTTGATTTCTTTCATCAGTGATTTGTAGTTTTGTAGTATATAGTATACAAGTTCTGTACTTTTTTTTTAGATTTACACTTTAGTATTTTTTAATGATTGTAAGTGGGACCGTATTTTTAATTTTGGTGTGCACATGCTCATTGGTAATTACCAATGAACAATTGAAGTGCAATTGATTATTTTATGTTTATCTTGTATCATGTGACCTTGCTAAACTCACTTATTAGCTCTAGGGTTTATTTTTATTTTTTGTAAGTTTTGAGGGGATTTCTATATATCTAAGTATGTCATTAGCAAATAGGAACAATTTTGTTTCTTCCTATATGATCTTTTTGACTTATTTTCTTTTCTTGCTTTACTGCGCTGGCTACAACTTCTCATGCTATGTTGAATAAGAGTGTTAAGAGCAGACATCCTTGTATTGTTCTTGATCACAAGGGGAACATATTCAGCTTTTACCATTAAGTATGCCATTCAGTGTAGGTTTTTATAAATACCCTGTATCAATTTGAAGATAATCCCCTTCTATTGCTAGTTTTTAAAGAGTTAATCATGAATGGGTGTTGGATTTTCAAATAGTTCTTCTACATCAATTGCTATGCTGATTATGCACTTGTACCACCTAAATCTATTTTTTTTAATGGTCTATTAATGATATGGCATGTAAAATTGAGAGACCTTATCCATTCCCCTCACCCTGCACTGTAGTGATCAGGAAGAAATCAGGAAATCACTGTGGATAGAGCTTTGCACTCAGAACAGGGGCCTAAAATAGATGAGTGCATTGTTCCTAAGTGCACAATGCATTGGCCAGCTTGCTGGTTCTCATACTGGACTTGATGAGTAACACAAGGGGCTACGCTTATGGCTGGGCTGAGGAGGGCAAAGCTAGAGCTGCCTTCATGTTTCTAGAGCTGCCTAAATGTGTCCCCTTCATTTAAATTTCAAATGAATGTCCGAAGGTATTTCTGGGGCACCTGTCAAATTCCAGCAGTTAATGGAAAGGTGATTGGGGCTATTAGCTATCTAGAATTGTTGGTTTGTTTAGATGAAAACCAATTTTGGCACTATAAGTCCAAATACTAAGAAGCTCAATCCCTGCAGGTGGGAGAAGAGAATGTACAGTTGTCTCTAGAAAACAGCAGTTCTAACGTTTATGAAACACATGGATGTTAATGCCACTCCATTGACTGAGATCAGACCCTGAAAAAATGCCGTGGTCACCACTTGCTCCTGAGTTCTATTAATTACAGGAAATTTATGATTTAATGGCAATTATAAGAGATTCAAAAGGATTATTTCCCAATTCTTAAACCTCTCAGCAACTTCACTTAAATCATCACACAAAGGCTGCGAAGACTCTAAACACAGCAGTGCACACTCCTGGGGGCCACCTCTGCTCCCCACTGTGGCCTCCTGGACCCTCTGGAGTAAGGTGGGGAAGGGACCCCGCAGACACTCAGGGCACTGTCTGTTGAGTGCAAGTCCCAGATTTAGCCTCCCTTACTCTGTAAGTGCTTATTCTCCATATGGACATCAGATTTAAGGGGTTCTATAGGAGCTCTTCCGAACTGAGATGAGGAAGGAGAATGAAGAGAAACTGCATTCACTCAATTAGAATTGCGAGACTCCCAAATGAGACTTCCTGTCCTTTTGTTGTTGTTGTTAAAGACAGGGTCTCACTCTGTCACCTAGGCTGCAGTGCAGTGGTGTGATCATAGCTCACTGCAACCTCAAACTCCTGGGCTCAAGCCTGGCATGCCCTAGTCTCCTGAGTAGCTAGGACTACAGGTGCATGCCACCATACCTGGCTAATTTTTTTTACTTCCTTTTTTTTTTTTTTTGAGACGGGATCTCGCTGTGTCATGCAGGCTGGAGGGCAGTGGCACAATCTCGGCTCACTGCAACTTCTGCATTCCCAGCTCAAGCGATCCTCCCACCTCAGCCTCCTGAGTAGCTGGGACCACAGGCACATGCCACCACACTCGGCTCATTTTTGTATTTTTTTTTGTAGAGACAGGGTTTCACTATGTTGGCCAGACTGGTCTTGAACTCCTGACCTCAAGTAATCTGCCTGCCTTGGCCATTTTTATTTTATTTTATTTTTTGTAGAACCAGGGTCTCACTACACTGCTCAGGCTGGTCTTAAACACCTGGCTTCAAGCGATCCTCCCACCTTGGCCTTCCAAGTGTTGGGATTATAGGTGTGAGCCACCGTGACCAGCAGAATTCCTAATCTTTTGGGGGCCATTATCTATCTATTCCCAGTTGTGTGAGGTCAGGTATCAGCATGGAATGTAAGTAACAGGACAGCTAACTAACTTTGATTTAAGCAATAATGGCAATCAATTATTTAATATTACTGGAAATATGGAAGTAGGCAGTCAGAGCTGTCAGAATACTTGTCACCTTAGTGTGCCACTTCCTGGTTGGAAGGTTTTCGCAGCTTCAGGCAGCATATCTACATCCAGGGCAGGAAGCTGGAGGGTGTAGCTGTCCCAGAAGTGGCCTGGAAGATTATTCTACATCTCTCTCATTTGCCACAAATGGGTCCTTTGACTACCATTAGCTGCAAGAGTAGCTGCAAAATAAATAAGAAAGTAAATAAAAATGGGTACGTAGCTTTTTTCAGCTCCTAGACAGAGGCAGGCAAGAGGGTTGGAAATGAGTGTGTGGTTGTGCAGCTCACAGTGCCTGCCTTTGGGGGCATTTTCAAATGTGGACCTACAATTTTGTAGGTCCACACCTACACATATTTTGTTACATTAATCTTTATGTTCATGCTTTCTGATGCTATTGTAAATTAATTGCTAGTATACTGCCCTTGTATCCTGCTGCCCTGCTAAACTCATTTATTATTTCTAGAAGATGTTTTGTAGATTTCGTGAGATTGTTTATATATACATGATTATTTTTTCCAAGAATAAAGAAAGTTTTACTTCTTTCTTTCCAATCTCTATGACTTTTTTTCTTTGCCTTATTTTGCACTGCATAGGTGATCCAGTATTATGTTGATTTAAAGACTGAAAGCAGGCATTTTTGCCTTGTTCTCAATCTTTGGATGAAATAATTCAGTCTTTTACTATTAAGCATGATGTTAGCTCCAGGTGTTTTGCAGATGCCCTTTATCAGGTTGAGGGAGTTCCCTTTTATTACTAGTTTGCTTAGACATCTTAAATGGATTTAAATGTTATGTGCTTTTTTTGCATCTATTAAAATGACAATAGTTTGTCCCCTTTATTCATTAACTTAGTGACTTAATTAGTTGACTTTTTAAAGTTAATTCAACCTTGGATTTCTGGAATAAACTCTACTTGATTACAATATAGTCTCTTTTGTATATATTACTAAATTTAATTTGTTAATACCTTTTTTTTTTTGAGATAGTGTCTCGCTTTGTTGCTCAGGCTGGAGTGCAGTGGCGCGATCGCAGCTCACTGCAACCTCCGCCTCCTGGGTTCAAGTGATTCTCCTGCCTCAGCCTCCTGAGTAGCTGGGATTACAGGCATGCGCCACCATTCTCTGCTACAGAGACAGGGTTTCACCATGTTGGTCAGGCTGGTCTCGAACTCCTGACCTTGTGATCCACCCGCCTTGGCCTTCCAAAGTGCTGGGATTACGGGTGTGAGCCACCAAGCCCAGCCTGTTAATACTTTTTTAAAAATTGTGTTTATGTTCATGAGAAATATTGCACTGTACCTGCCTTCCTTCTTCTCCATCTCCTGCTTCCCTTTCTCCTCCTCTTCCTCTTCCTTCTTCCCCTTCTTCTTTGCAATGTCCTTGTTTGCTTTTGATATTAGAATGATGCTATTTCTTAAAATGAGTTAGAAAAATGGATACGCCTCTATTTTCTGAAAGACTATGAATAAGATTGGTATTATTTTTTCCTTAAATATTTAATACAATTAACCTGTGAAGCCTTATGGTCCTAGAGTATTCTTTATAAAAATATCTTTAATTATAAATAAAAATTATTTAACAAATGTAAGGCTATTCAATTTTTATTTCTTCTGTAGTCAGTTTTGGTAATTTTTTTTTTTTTTTTTTTTTTTTTTGAGACAGAGTCTTGCTCTGTCGCCCAGGCTGGAGTGCAGTGGCGCGATCTCAGATCACCGCAACCTCCACCTCCCAGGTTCAAGCAATTCCTCTGGCTCAGCCTCCCGAGTAGCTGGGATTACAGGCATGTAATCCACCATACCTGGCTAATTTTTTTGTAATTTTTAGTAGAGATGGTATTTCGCCATGTTGGCCAGGCTTGTCTCAAACTCCTGACTTCAGGTAATCCTCCCACTTCAGCCCCCCCAAAGTGCTGGGATTACAGGTGTGAGCCACTGCACCTGGCCCAGTTTTGGTAATTTTTTTCTAAAGGAATGTGTCCATTTTACTTAAATTGTCAAATATATTAGCATAAAGTTGTTCATACTATTTCTTTAATATCCTTTTAAGGTCTTAGGCTCTATAGTGATATGCTCTTATTCATACCAAATATTCATAATTTGTGTTTACTTTCAATTTTTCTTGAGCGGTCTAGCTAGAAGTTTATCAATTTTACTGATTTTTAAAAATAAAGCAACTTCTTTGTTTCATTTACTTTTTCTATTGGTTACCTTCCATTATTTACTCTATTTCTAGTTTAAGATGAAAACTTACATGAATTACTTTAGACTTCTTTTTCTAATATAAACACTTAAAGCTATAAGCTTTTCACTAAGCACTGCTTTAGCTGCATACCAAAAATTTTTGATATATCGAGTTTTCATTTTTATTCAGTTAAAAATATTTTATAACATTCTTTGTGATTTCTTCTTAAATTCATTAATTATTTGGAAGTTAATGATCTAATTTCCACATATTTAGGGAGCTTCCAGATATCTTCCTCTTAATGAATTTAACTTCATTGTGATGTGAGGAGCACTCTGTTTGATATTAATCCTTTTAAATCTAGTGACACTGGTTTTATGGCTTGTCTTGGTAAATGTTCCATGCAAACTTAAAAAGAATATGTAGTTTGTCAGTTTTTGGGTCAAGTCTGATCAGAGTTGTGATGACTAACTTTATGTATAATATCTTAGCTTGCTGGGCCACAGTGTCCAGATACTAGGTCAAATGTTAGTCTGGATGCTTCTGTGGGAAACATCACTTTTGTTTTCTATGAAATTAACATTTGAATCAGTGGACTTTGAATAAAGCAGACGTATCCAGTTAGCTGAAGGCCTTAATAGAACAAAGACTAGCCTCCTCCAAGCAAGAAAGAGTTTTGCCAGGAAACTGCCTGTGGACCTGACAACTCTTCCCTGAGTTTCCAGCCTGCCAGCCTACAGATTTTGGACTTGTCAAGCCCCTACAATCACAAGTCAATTCCTTAAATGTTGACAGATGATAGATAGATAGATAGATGATAGATTGATAGATAGATAGATAGATAGATAGATAGATAGATAGATAGATAGATCAATCCTGTTGATTCTGTTTCTCTGGAGAACTCTAACACAAGCGTTGTTCCCCTTTTCTGTATAACTGACATTTTTTGTCTGCTTGTTTTACCAATCACTGAAGGAAGAGTGTTTATCTTCAACTATAATTATAGATAGTATCTTTCTGTTTCATCTTTTTTGCTTTATTAATTTTGAAGCTCTATCATGCCCATTTAGGATTACTACGTTCCTTGATTCCTTTACCATTCTGAAGTATCCTTCTTAATTCCTAGTAAAAGTTCTATTTTAAGTTATGCTTTTTCTTGCTGTTAATATAGCCATTCCAACTTTCTTTTCACTAGTCTTTGACTAGTATTTTATCATTTTCTATTCTTTTACTTTTGCTTTATAGGGATATTTATATTTAACTTAGTTTTCTTATAAACAAAATATAGTTGGGTTTACCTATTTTTATTCAGTCCAACAATCTCTGCCTTTTAATTGGACTGTTTAGACCACTTATGTTTAATTTAATTATTGACAGGTTTGGGTTTAAATATATCATCTAACTATTACCTTTCTATATATTATATAGATATTTTGTTCCTTTTTTCCCCACCCTCTTTTGGGTTTATTAAGTTTTGGGATTTTTTTTTAACCTCCACTCTTGGATTATTAGCTATACCTCCTAGTTTTACTGTTTTAATGGTTCTTCTAAGGTTTCAATATATATCCTTAACTTACGATAGTCTACCTTCATAAAATACTATGTTACTTCAGTTATAATGTGAACCTTAGAACAACAGGCTTCCATTTTCCCTTCCTTTCCTTTGTGCCATTGTCATCATGCTTTCTACATATGCTTCAAATCCAACAATGCATTATTATTATTATTACTACTACTATTTTAAATATTCAATTGTCTTCTAGAGACAGTTGAAAAAGAAGAAAAATCTTTTACTTTAGCCCATATTTACCATTTCCAATATTCTTTATTGCTCTGTATGTGTCCAGGTTTCTATCTGGTATCATTTCTCTTTTTGTATTTTTGATAGTGCAGGTCTATAGGCGACAAATTCTCTCAGTTTCCATTTGCCTGAAAAACTCTATTTCATCTTCATTTCTAAACAATATTTTTGCTAGATAAAGAATGGTAAGTCGATGCTTATTTTTTCTCTCTCAGCAGTTTAAATATTATTTCATTATCTCCAGCCTGATGAGAAGTCTGTGAAAGCAGAAGAAAATTATATTAATTATATCAAACCTTACTGCAGCCCCAGCTGAAACCCTGATTGCAGTGTTTTGAGAGTCCCTGAGCCAGAGGGCCTAGCTAAACTGAAACTAGATTCCTGACCAAATGGAAATAATGAGATAATAAATGTTAAATCAAACCCACTAAGTTTAGGGATAATTTGTTTTGCCAAAATAGATATCTAATTCAGAGAATATCCTAAAATCTTCCACACAAAAAAAAGTTAGTTACATGCAGAGTACCAGGAGGGAAGCATTAGACTTCTCCATAGATGTTCTTAAAATTGTGAGAGAAAATTAATTTCAATATACAATTTGGACCAAATTATTAATCAAATGTCAGAGTAAAACACATTATCAGGCATGTAGGGACTGGAACAAATGATCTCCCATGTATTCTTTTTCAGGAAGCTACTGAAGGATGTATTTCACCAAAATAAGAAAATAGGCCGGGCATGCTGGCTCATGCCTGTAATCCCAATACTTCGGGAGGCCAAGGTGGGCAGATGGCCTGAGCTCAGGAGTTTGAGATCAGCCTGAGCAACATAGTGAGACCCCATATCTACAAAAAATACAAAAATTAGCTGGGTGTGATGGCACGAGCATGTAGTCCCAGCTACTCGGGAGGCTAAGGTGGGAGAATCACTTGAGCCCAGGAAGTTGAGGCTGCAGTGAACTCAGTTCACGCCACTACGCTCCAGCCTGAGTAACAAAGTGAGATCTTGTCTCAAATAAATAAATAAATAAATAAATAAATAGAAAGAAAATAAATCAGATGAGAGGAAGGCATGGGATTCAGGAAAAAGTGAATCCAAACCAAGAGAATTCTAGGAATAAAAGTAAAGGGAGGCCAGGCACGGTGGCTCACGTCTGTAATCCCAGCACTTTGGGAAGCTCAGGTGGGCGGGTTACTTGAGGTCAGAAGTTCAAGGCCAGTCTGGCCAACATGGTGAAACCCTGTCTCTATTAAAAATACAAAAATTAGCCGGGCTTGGTGGCATGTACCTGTAATCCCAGCTACTTGGGAGGCTGAGGTGGGAGAATTGCTTGAACCCAGGAGTCAGAGGTTGCAATGAGCTGAGATCGTGCCACTGCACTCTAGCCTGGGCAACAGAGTGAGAGTCTGTCTCAAAAATATAAATAAATAAAACAAAATTTTAAAAAGTAAAGGGAAAACCCAAAACGGTAACTAAGTAGTAGGCATAACAGCCATCAACTTTGGAATAGGAGAGCTACAAAAGTGTATGCCAAAACAGAAGGTAAATACCCAAACATCCATCTCAAAAATTTGAAAATAGTTGCCTCTGGGTGACAGGAGCTAGGTGAGAAAGGGAGATGGTGGTGAGCAGGAGGTTCCTATCTCACCTACCTATAGGGTAATTTTTGTTTTTTTTTTATTTTTGAGATGGAGTCTCGCTCTGTAGCCCAGGCTGGGGTGCAGTGGCTCAATCTCAGCTCACTGCAACTTCCACCTCCTGGGTCAAGCAATTCTTCTGCCTCAGCCTCCTGAGTAGCTGGGATTACAGGAATGCGCCTCCATGACCAGCTAATTTTTGTATTTTTAGTAGAGATGGAGTTTCACCATGTTGGCCAGGCTGGTCTTGAACTCCTGACCTCGTGATCCACCCACCGTGGCCTCCCAAAGTGCTGGGGTTACAGCTGTGAGCCACTGCACTTGGCCCCTATGGGGAAATTCTATCTCAATCCCAATCAGGTCTTCCCCACACTCGCTATTTCTCCAAAGATAATTTATTTCCTGGATCACAGAACTGATGTGTCCATGAAGAGCTCTAACTTTATGCAGAATTAGTCTTAAGAGTTCAAACATTGTTCTGCCTTATTTTACAATCATTTTATTCTCAGACAAGCATACTCCTAAGGGCACTGTTTCTTCATTGCTGTAGAATATTCCAGCAACTGAGACACATTGCACCAATCATGATAACCAAGAGAAATGGAATATGATGATCAGCCAGGCCTGAAGACCCTAAGAAGTGAAAAGAACCTCCACAGCCACTGGAACTTATGGAGCCATGAGTGTGCAATTTGACTAAATCGTGCTGACACTCCAAGCAAGCCGCACAGGCCTGGTGCATTACCTGTCATCACAGGGTCACTCTCCCCTTCCCAGGAGTGGTGTAAGAACGATTTATTATAGTCCTGAGGGGAAAAAGAAACTATCCTTGAATGGGTGGAGAGTAAATTTTGGGAGGGACTGTAACTGGGTTATTCAAAACTAGAGTCTTTGGAATCCTGTATTCTTTTTCTTGAGACAGGGTCTCACTTTGTCACCCAGGCTGGAGTGCAGTGGCAAGATCTCGGCTCACTGCAGCCTCAACCTCCCGGGCTCAAGCAATCCTCCCGCTTCAGTCTCCTTAGTAGCTAGGACTATAGGTGTGTGCCACCACGCCAGGCTAGTTTTTTTTAACTTTTAGTAGAGACGGGGTGTTTGTTGCCCAGGCTGGTCTCAAACCCTGGGGCTCAAGCAATCCTCCCTCCTCAGTCTCCTTAGTAGCTAGGACTATAGGTGTGTGGCACCACGCCAGGCTAGTTTTTTTTAACTTTTAGTAGAGACGGGGTGTTTGTTGCCCAGGCTGGTCTCAAACTCTGGGGCTCAAGTGATCCTATCGCCTCAGCCTCCCAAAGTTTTGGGATTACAGGCGTGAGCCACCACGCCCTGCCAGAATCCTCTATTGTAACCGAAACAATGAGCATGAAATAGCACGAGGGGCTTAGAGGACTGAAACCCATTACAGCTGAATGCCAGGAATTAGGTACCCTGGGGTAGCTTAAACCTCCGCTCCCCTCTATTGCTCTGGTCTTTGCCAGAGGTGCATCCCCTGGTAAATGCAGAGGACATTTGTTGCCTTTGGCTGCACATTTAGAGAAATTACTTCCCCCCAAATGCTCATGGTCTGGTTGAAATAGTATTTTTAGGTGCCTGCCTCCCAAAAAAGGAGGCAAAATGATGTACCAGTGTACCTATCGGTACACTGGTACAGCCAGGAAGTCAGAAAATGAACAAAATTGGCCTGTGGGTTGCTTCCTTTGAAGACTAAAGGAAGGGCTGAAGAATCAATCCAGTGGTGGTATTCTGGCCTAGCTTTCTGCTGGGACCACTGCCATAGCTCCTGCTTCCTAGTTCTCTAGGAACTAACTTCTTGCCTACTTTGGAGTATGGTTCTTAAGGTTCCTATTGGGTCTGTAATCCTCCAGAATCTTTCCAATAAATTTCTTTGCTTAAGTTAGGTTCTACCACTTCTTGGAACCTAAGAGCTCTAATTAATACAGTGGTTAACTGTGGACTGTAGTAAATTGAATGCAGCTATTCCTGTTCTGTCAATGCTATGCCTAATTTTGTTTCTATATTGAAAAATTGTCATAAGTAATTCTCAGTTTTCATGAGCTCTCTTAGGAATCAGGCTAATACAGTCTTCTCTCTCCCTGTTAACACCACTAACAACAATATGTTGATGTACCTACTCCAGCTTGATGTCATCATGTAGTGCAATGGAATTTAAACCGATGGCCTAAACTAGAGCCAAATATTATAATTACCCATTACATGGTAATATACTGATTAGGGAGGATAGGAACATGGAAGACAAGGCGTGGGTTATTTAATAAAACAAACCAAGGAGTAGAGAAGTATAAGTTAAAAGCACAGGAAACAATTAACAAGGGACAACACAATGTAAAACCCAAGTTATTCAAAATGGTGACTAATTTTGAATAATTTCCTATATTTCTTCTAGTGTTTCCCTGCCCCTACTTTTTTGTTTTGTTTTGTTTTGTTTTGTTTTGTTTTTTGAGATGGCATCTCACTCTCTCGCCCAAGGTGGAGTGCAGTGGCGTGATCTCAGCTCACTGCAACCTCCACCTCCCGGGTTCAAGCAATTCTGCCTCAGCCTCCCGAGTAGCTGGGACTACAGGCACACACCACCATGCCTGGATAATTTTTTTGTATTTTTAGTAGGGATGGGGTTTCACCGTGTTAGCCAGGATGGTCTTGATCTCCTGACCTCGTGATCCATCCACCTTGGGCTCCCAAAGTGCTGGTATTACAGGCGTGAGGCAGCAGCCTGGTCCCCTACTTCTTCTGACACTGGCTGCTGTTAAAATCTGGAGTTGCAGTCCTACTTCACCTGGATCGACAAGGTTGCTAAATACACGAACTCAACACTGATCCTTTTGGTGGAAAAAATGACACTAGCTACAATATGTCTGCTATCTCCTGTGGGGCCATCTGGGGCAAATTATTGCCCTTTCCCCACCATGCTTGGGTTGGGCCCAATGTGAGGACCAATATGGACTCAAGTTATTATAACATCTGGTTATATAATAGTACATAGTCAATGGGCAAGAGCTGCATCAATATTCAATGGTGGAAGAGACCGAGCCATTCTGTTTTGGCAACTGGCAACTCACTTTTTCTGAAAATAAGTGTCAATGATAATTGGGATATATAAACCTCAAGTCAGCCTCCCGCTGACCGTTCCATGGATTGTTAAGAATTACACTGTGGTGAGCTAATAAATACAAAAGCCTAAAGCAAATGTTACTGTGAATAACGGGAATTTAGTAAGTATCCACTGGTCTGAGTGGAGGAGCAAGGATTTTGCGTGATGATTATCCCACTCCCCACTCCCAGAAGCCCTGCAGCCCCACTTGAGGCAGGTGCCCCTCCCCACATACTTCACTGCTTCCCAGGGATCTCCTGCACAGAGAAAAGCGACTCTCAGTTATATTCTGGGTTACTCAGTAAATGGGTTATGAAAGTCATTAAATTAATTTCTCATATTTATTACATACACACACAAAAATATCAACAGAGCAAACAAAACTTAAGATTCTAAGAAGGCTGGGGAGTTGAGCCACTGGTGTGTGCGTGCTTCTCTATCTCCTCTTCCTGTGTACAGATTAGGATGTGACAGAGTCTTAATTTAAAGTTTGAAACTATAATCCTCATTTCCATGAGAATTTGTAGTAGTAGGGAACCTGAGCTCAGCAAAGGAGGCTGCGGACGAGCCTCCAGTCTTTGGTGAGCCTCTTGTCTTCCTGTGGACTTCACCTCCTCACCTGCCTTTGCTATCCTGGGTTACCATGTTTAGACTCAACTCTAGCTCAGCACCCTCTGGTCTTGGGTAGGTATCAAAAATTAAATCTTTTTGTCTAGCCTTGGTTTCACACCCCCTCCCTTATATCTTTCCTATAACATCCAATAAGAGGATATCCTGCTTTCCTCCCTAGCCCAGATCGACTCGCCATGGGCACCACCATGTCTAAATGTCAGCAGGGCACTTCCAGCCTTCCTCAGTTTGTAACGGACCATTATAGTGCATGGTCTTTTAAATCTGCAATAGGTACACCAGGGGTGACCCCAAATTTTAATTTCGCCTTTATGGATCCTGGAACTATGGTATCCTGAAGCATTTAAAGGAGGACCAGGGAAGTCACCATGCCAACTAGATTGTTTCATGTATACATGGAAAGATTAGGTTCTGACACAAGTTCCCAAGAAAGTAACCAAAACCTCACTAAAGATGTTGAGAGAACCACCGGGAAGTCCTGTCAATTTCCTGTTCAAGTGTGACCCACTAAGACCACACCCCGCCTCCCATCTCACAACAGCTAAAGACCGAATAATTGACTTCCTCCTCCTTCTCTGCCCCCAGAGTCACCCAAAATCGCCTTGAGTAGAGTTCCAACAAGTGTCCTGATGTTCCATTTTCAAAGATGCCAACCGGAGATGCCCAGAGCTTTGCTATAAAGTGTCTCTTAATCGCATATAAAATTCAGCCTCACCAAGACTCAAGTCACATTCTGAGTGTCCCGGTGTGCTAGGGCACTTGCAGAGAATCTGCTGGTCTTGATTCACTGGTGGGGGCAATCGGTGCCCAGATTAGGAACATGCCCTGCCTGGGGTTTTAGACAGCGGGCTGGCAGTCATCTTTCCTCACACCTATCAGGCAGATGGTACCTGCCATGGTGTATTGTAAAGTTTTAAAAAAATAAAAAAATTAAAAAGAACAAAGAAAAATTCAGCCTCAAACCATTAGCACTGCAATCCTCAAGCCATTAAGAAGGCACATCCTAGAAATAATTAGAATATTTTCCATCTAGAAAAGGCAGAATATGGCTGGGCATTGTGGCTCACACCTATAATCCCAGTATTTTGGAAAGCCAAGGCAGGTAGATCACTTGAGGTCAGGAGTTTGAGACCAGCCTGATTAACATGGTGAAACCCCATCTCTACTAAAAATACAAAATTAGCTAAGCATGGTGGTGCACACTTGTAATCCCAGCTACTTGGAAGGCTGAGGCAGGAGAATTGCTTGAATCCAGGAGGCGGAGGTTGTAGTGAGCCGAGATCATGCCATTGCATTCCAACCTAGGCAACAAGAGTGAAACTCCACCTAAAGAAAAAAAAAAGAAAGAAAGAAAAGGCAGAATATTTGAATATTTCAGAATGGCTGAAAATAAAGTTAAGTCTCTTTTCAGATAAGTCTAGGCTGCAGAAGGCCAGGAGAGAAAGGAATTGTTTGTATTTCAAAAAAAAATCTTAGTCGACTAAGAGGCATTAAGAAGATACATTCTATATACATAAAGAGAAACCAGAGAAAAAGGAAAATTAAAGATTTGGGGACTAGGTTATGATAAAATCAGCTTAGAGAATCACTTGGATTTATGCATTGTAAACTTTGGTACAATATAATAATATGTTGGTAGGAAATGTTATATATTATAAAAGGAAGCTCAAAGAAGAGAGAGAATAAATTTTAAAGGCTTTAATATCATTACTATTTACTAAATTAAATTGTAATGAAATACATGAAGCTGTGTGGGTTCTAATATTGCCAGAAATTGAATAGTAGAAGATAGAATTGGGTGCCATCCAGAACTTGTGCATACGAACCTTCTGTGTGTAATGTTGCACCTGGTCACTACGTAAGGATCAGATAATGGCTAAATGAAATTTTCATACATAACTGGGGAAATTCGTTTGCTTGATTTTCCCTTCACCCACATCTCATAAGGTAGACTCTGAGAACAGTTTTCTACCATACTCAAAGGTTTATTATCACAAAAGAAAAAAACCTCTTGGCTGAAAACTGCCACCTTCTAGGAAAACTGCCAGCTAGTTATACTGACAACCTCCCAGAACTGAAAACAAATTAATCATACATGGTTTATATAAAACAAAGCCACACAGAATGAGCTATGAGGAGTGACTCTACAAGAAAATAATTTGATTACACATCTTAGTGGCATACAGTATAAGGATAAAAACAACTGCAAAGAAATCTTAAATTTTATTTAATAATTTTTATCAGATAAATTAGTAATTAGATTAATTTTGTTTGGAATCAAGCTTTCAAGTATAAGGAAAGAGAAGGAAAATAATAAAATTTAAATGCTTTAATTGGGAATCATACTGTCAGAACTGAATTAGAAATATCAATAGAAATCCATGCTTTTTAAAAGAAAAAAGAGTATATGTTTTCCAATTCTGTCAGCTAAAATGAACTAATAACAAGGGCTTAGGAGAATGAACCTAATGTGTGCACTTAATGCTGAGATTATGGCATCTTTCCAGGATACCCTGGAGAAATGACTGATTCCAAGAGCCATTATGAGCCTGAGGCAACTTGCTGTATGTACCAAGAGGCAAGAAATAATTCATAGTAATGGGACTGTGTCAAAAGAACACAACAGGGCCCCCCACTGGCCAAAGTGTGTCAATTTGAGCAGCAAAAATAATAATTATTGCAGTTGATTAAATCACATTGAATCTATGAGAGGCCACGAGTCCATAATGATACGCATGAGAAAATTTTGCTTAAAATTGAGTAAAGATGGTGAATTGAATAGAGTATATTACTTTTGGATCCTTTATTCAAACATCCTATTATTTTGACACATTTATCAGTGAAAAATACAGAATTTAGTAAATATTAAATACAAAGTTAGAAAGCATTTTCTGAGGCGGGGCGTGGTAGCTCACGCCTGTAATCTCAGCACTTTGGGAGGCCGAAGTGGGAGGAAAGCTTGAGCACAGGGAGGTGGAGGCTGTAGTGAACTGTGATCGCGCCACTCCACTCCAGCCTAGAAGACAGAGTGTGAGACGCTGTCTCAAAAAGCAAACAAAACAAAACAAAAACAAGCAAGCAAACAAGTCTGGCTTGAGGGAAGATGCCAGTATGTGATCATAAATTGGACAAAATCATTCAAGACAGCCGCATTTTAATCAGATCAAATTTCAAAATTTCAAATATCTATAAGCATTTTATGTTCTTAAAAACATGAGAAAATTGCAAGATATCATTAAATTCAAAGGTTTCCAAAACCAGTTTGAAACACATTTGTATGTCTTAAAACCTTTTGTGAAGTTTAGCTGTATTTAGAGAAGTAAAATTTTATTTACGTATCTCCAGAGTCAAAATACAAAACCCAAGCGATCAGGGCAAAGTGGAAGCAACCAACCCCAACCTCCCCGCATGGAAACAGATAGTGTGCGCTGGTCACATCCAGGGACGTGCTCCATGCAATCCACAAACTAAGATCTGCCCCGACCATATTATATGGACCATATAAAAATTAAAGTAGCTGTATATGTACTTTACTGACATAGAAACAAGTCTATGTTATATTGCTAAGTATAAAATTCAAATTTTAGAATGTCAATAGTATAATCCCACTGAAGTAAAAAAAAAAATTGATATGTTTTTCAAGTTTGACTCTATAATCTTTGTATGGGAATTTTTCGTAAAGCATATATATTCATCTACAGCTTAACTTTTTAGTCTTAAAAAAGGCAAAAGTGAAATTTCGACGATGAAATCCACGGTTGTAACCAGCAATACCACACTTGCACGGTTGCAATACTCGCGCTCTTCGCACTGTAACCTCTGGAATCCACTGTAACCTCTCGAATCCGCTGTAACCCGAGATCTCTTAACCGGTCGGTCCCCTGCCAGGACTCGGGCGGCCGTCAAGAGTGCGCAGGCGCAAGCGCGGCCGCCGTCGGTGGGGTTTTATGTGCTGTTGAGACTGCTGTTGAGCTTCTGGGCCTTTTTAAGACTGCCTTCCAAAAGACGACGTGATGACTCTAAAGAGAAAGGAAAATTTGTTGCGTACGCAGAAGGGCAGGCTGGGCGCACTCTGAGCGTCTTTCGGGGACCGACGGCCTCGCCCACGTGCTTCCGGGCACCAGCGCGCCCAAAGCCCGTGCACCAGGAAACGCACAAAAGCCCCAGCGGGCGAGCCCGAGGGCGAGCCCACGGGCAGCCAGGAGGCGGCGAGGGCGGCTTGTCTTCCAGAGACTGGGGAATCAAGAAAGGCAGAGCCACCTCCTCGGCCCCAGCGCAGCAAGTGCAGGAGGCAGGGAGGGCGCAGCGCCCCGCCGTCCCCGGTACCCGTGGAACCCGGTGCGCGCCCCGGGAGCTGGGGCGGCTCAGGCCCAGCGTGCCCAGAAAGCCAACCACGTTGGTCAGGAGGACGCTCTCCCACGATCCGCGATCCTCAGGCTCTGATTAAAGTCAAATTAAAAGGAGCTATCCGTTCTGGTATCTGTTGTTACTCTTGTGATAAATATGGTGTTTGATACGAAAGTATCTTAATAGTCATGCTGCCAATCAAAGAACAAAACACGTAAAGCCTGTGCGCTAAGAACACGAGAGCATTTCGCTCCTCAGGAGGTGCAGCTTATCTTGTCTCCTTTGTTTCATATATAATTCCAAGGAGAATTCCTTGTTATCAACACATTTTGCTCTTTGCCTTTGGGGGATGACATAGGCATATTGCATTTGATCAGATTAGTGTTAACCTTCCACCCACGTTTTTACTACATGCTGTACCAGTAATACAGCAGGATTTTATACCTTTAACCGCAAAATTCAAGAGCAGAAAAATACTCAAATTTTATGTTAGTTTAACATGAAAACGAGTTATTTCAGCCCTGATAGGATCCTTCTAAACCAATACTACCTAACAAATCTGTTTCTTATTCGTATAAGCCCATACACATGGTTTTTTAAATGAGTTTTATAAATAATAATTAGCATTGAGGCCCTGATCTAAGTATTTGAAACTCTGTTACTCTTCACAACAATCCTGAGATGGGCATATTTTCCTCATTTTGCAGATAAGGAAACAGGCACTGGGACGGTAAGAAACCCAGGCCATCTGGCCCCTAATAGCCTTTTACCACCATGCTAAAGCTTTACCCATTTTTGAGATCCAAAATATTACATAGTGCACACATATTTGGTAACCAAATCAGGATTAAACATTAAAGTTAAGGGCCGAGCACAGTGCCCTGTAATCCTAGCATTTTGGGAAGCTGAGGCGGGCAGATCGCTTGACCTCAGGAGTTCAAGACCAGCCTGGAAAACATGGTGAAACCCCATCTCAACAAAAAAATACAAAAATAGTTGGGTGTGGTGGTGTGTGCCTGTGGTCCCAGCTACTTGGGAGGCTGAGGTGGGAGGATCGCTTGAGTCAAGGAGGCAGAGGTTGCAGTGAGCCAAGATCACACCACTGCACTCCAGCCTGGGTGACATAGTGAGACGCTGTCTCAAAAAGAAAAAAGCAAAATTAAAGTAAGAACATAATAAGAAATATGTTTGGCACTGTGTTACGGGGAGAAAAAATCAATAGGGAGATAGATCCTGCTTTCAGGGTAAGTGCAATTTGCTGAGTAAAAGAAATATTTTAAGATACCTTAAAAAAGAAAACAAAGGCTGTTGTAAATTGGATATTCAATTAAATATTCTTGGGCAGATTGGCAGATGATAGATCTAATGAACTTGGGGTTTATAAATACACAGAATGCCACATTTTCACTAATACCTTATGTTTTGGGTAAAGAGTAAAACCAACTTTGAAAATGAATTGTGTATACAATTATCTTAAAAATAAAGATTATATAATAAGTCACATTATCTTGCATTATGTGTAATATCTAGGGGGTTAAGGCACTCTTATTCTGCTAATATTCACAGCACTCCTATTATATAATCATTTCAGAGCCCTGAATTATAATCCCAACTAGGTGACAGTTACTGAGTAAATTTTGCAATGTAGATTTATTATAGAATATAATTGTATTACTTTTTCTCTATTCATTGGCATCCTTTTATATTTGGGGTTTGGCACAATTGCACACAACAGTCTTTCTACTAAAATATTCCATAGAGTTGGCCAGGCATGGTGGCTCACGCCTGTAATCCTAGCACTTTGGGAGGCTGAGGCAGGTGGATCACCTGGGGTCAGGAGTTTGAGACCAGCCTGGCCAACATGGTGAAACCCCATCTCTACTAAAAATACAAAAGTTAGCTGGGCATGGTGGCATGCGCCTGTAATCCCAGCTACTCGGGAGGCTGAGGCGGGAGAATCGCTTGAACCCAGGTGGCGGAGGTTGCAGTGAGCGGAGATCGTGCCATTGCACTCCAGCCTGGGCAACAAGAGCGAAACTCTGTCTCAAAAAAAAAAAAAAGATTGAGGCTCAAGCAGGTTAAATATTATACACACACTAGATCACATACTAAGCCACACAGGTAGTATAGAATAGAAATCCTATTCCAGGGCTTCACAGACCTCAAATTGCTTCTGTAAATTGTTCATGTTTATTAATTTACCTTCTCAAAGTCAATATACTTCAAAAACAGAACTGCTATCATTAAAATGTGGTTACACATAACCTAGCACATAAGTGCTTTAGAAGAAGGGAACTTTACCATTTGATTTTTTAAAATATAGATCCTAACACTTTTGTGTGTGTGTGTGTTTTCTCATGAATATGGTAATATTATTGGTCCTTTTACCAATGATATGGTATGAAATTAATTTTTTGCTTAGAGTCAGGATCTTGCTCCATCATCCAGCCTGGTGTGCAGTGGCACGATCATAGCTCACTATAGCCTCAAACTCCTCAGTTCAAGTCTCCTCCCGCCCCAGCCTCCAAAGTAGCTAGGACTATAGGAGTGCACCACCACACTCAGCTAACTTTATTATTATTTTTTGTAGAGGCAGGTCTCAAATTCTTGGCCTCAAGTGGCCCTTCCACCTTAGCCTCCCAAAGCACTGGTATTATAGGCATAACTCACTGCACTTGGTAGAAAATTAATTTTCATTATAAAAATCAGAAAGGAGGATCTTATTGTCTGATGGCCAATACCATGAATTTCATTCCAACTTCTGGTTTTCTACATTATATGTAGGTACCAGTGATTTTGTGCCATTTTTATTTCTTCAGATTTTTCCTCTTCTACAATTCTCCCATATGTGTTATTATTTGAAGCCCTGATCACAGCTCTGAATCATTTCTATTCTTTTGTCTCCCCCAACTCTGGTTCAAAACTTCGGTAACTCATTTGCTACGAAGTCTAGAATCTCTCTTGCAAGTGAGCTGACCGGTTGGGCCAAATCGCCTTGGAAGGGAAGGATTGTTAGGAAGTCAGTATGTTGCTAAGATGTCTTGCTAATTTGCTGTGTAAGCTGCATAGAGTGTCAGGGGATTCTCCTTTCCACTGATGAATTTAGGTGTGTGTTATGGTCTGTATCAGTGATTCTATTTGGATTGATTAAGGTTGCAATTTTTTATCCATATGAATGTTGCACCTAGTTTTTCCCTTTAATTGGTTAAACAAATGTCTGCTGTTTGCATTTTAACTCTTAGCCAATACCTGCTGGAAGTGATTTAATGCAGCTGGAGAATGACACTAACAATCATTACAGCCTGCAAAGTGTGAAACAATTTCATTGTGCTTTGTGGTCTCTTTAGTCTGAGGACTGATAATGTGCAGCGGATGAGACTTGAAAAAAACGTATTTTATTATAATTTAAGAAATAATGTAAAAGAGGGGTGAGTTCTGGGGCAGCTCCATGCTGTTTGTCTGGCATGAGCTTGTTTTTATAAGAATTCACTTCAAGTGTGGAAGGGAAATGCTTTCATCTGAAAGGGATAGCTGTGCTTCATTCCGGTTTCTCCCTCCATCTGATAAAAACTCTTGCTGAGTGACAGCACAGATGTAGCTCATTTGGAACAAGTGAAGGAAAAGGAGAAAAGGGATGAGGTGGAGCGAAGGAGTAGTCAGTCATGTTTCCAAAGTCCCGCGGTTTCCCCTAGTCTCTTCATTCACTCCAGCGGCCCTGGTGTCCCCCTGCAAAGTGCGATGCCCTCGCCCCTGGCCCTACGCCCCTACCTCCGGAGCGAGTTTTCCCCATCGGTGGACGCGCGGCCCTGCAGCAGTCCCTCAGAGCTACCTGCGAAGCTGCTTCTGGGGGCCACTCCTCCTCGGGCCCCGCGGCTGCCGCGCCGGCTGGCCTGGTGCTCCATTGACTGGGAGCAGGTGTGCTTGCTGCAGAGGCTGGGAGCTGGAGGGTTTGGCTCGGTGTACAAGGCGACTTACCGCGGTGTTCCTGTGGCCATAAAGCAAGTGAACAAGTGCACCAAGAACCGACTAGCATCTCGGCGGAGTTTCTGGGCTGAGCTCAACGTAGCAAGGCTGCGCCACGATAACATCGTGCGCGTGGTGGCTGCCAGCACGCGCACGCCCGCGGGGTCCAATAGCCTAGGGACCATCATCATGGAGTTCGGTGGCAACGTCACTTTACACCAAGTCATCTATGGCGCCGCCGGCCACCCTGAGGGGGACGCAGGGGAGCCTCACTGCCGCACTGGAGGACAGTTAAGTTTGGGAAAGTGTCTCAAGTACTCACTAGATGTTGTGAACGGCCTGCTCTTCCTCCACTCGCAAAGCATTGTGCACTTGGACCTGAAGCCCGCGAACATTTTGATCAGTGAGCAGGATGTCTGTAAAATTAGTGACTTCGGTTGCTCTGAGAAGTTGGAAGATCTGCGGTGCTTCCAGACACCCTCTTACCCTCTAGGAGGCACATACACCCACCGCGCCCCGGAGCTCCTGAAAGGAGAGGGCGTGACGCCTAAAGCCGACATTTATTCCTTTGCCATCACTCTCTGGCAAATGACTACCAAGCAGGCGCCGTATTCGGGGGAGCGGCAGCACATACTGTACGCGGTGGTGGCCTACGACCTGCGCCCGTCCCTCTCCGCTGCCGTCTTCGAGGACTCGCTCCCCGGGCAGCGCCTTGGGGACGTCGTCCAGCGCTGCTGGAGACCCAGCGCGCCGCAGAGGCCGAGCGCGCGGCTGCTTTTGGTGGATCTCACCTCTTTGAAAGCTGAACTCGGCTGACTGAAAACCTGGTCAAGATAAGTTTTTGTCTGATTCTATTTGTTTTTAAAGGAAGTGGAGATGTCGAAGAAAACATATTTGTAGGATGGAGTTTTAGAAAATAAAGTTACTAAAAACTCCTTTAGTCTCCAGTGCTTTTTCTAGGACACATTAGCAAAGCTACAAGTCTAGTACCTGTTGTCTCAGTACTGTTAGTAACTAATCTTATTCATATAGTCATGTGCTTTGCTTTCCATTGCTAGTATTTCATTTATTTAAATTTGTTATTGATAAAAGTTTGTCCAAAATAGAACTCCACTGCAGAAATGTCAAAATTTTCTATAAATCCATATATATCCCATACCTACCACATAAATTCCAACTATTAATGGTGTAGTTGCTCCCACACCAAATCAGTAAAAACTTTTAAAAAAATAAGTAATGCTTTCCTACTACTCCCCCCAGTAAAACTTCTTGTTTGTAATGACCTTCACTCATAAAAGTCATACACTGAGGTACATTTACATTCAAAGGAATTATATCATAAATGACTTATTGTAATATTTTTAACTTGTGCATTGCAATGAGTAGAAACATTTTGCTAAAACACTTCTAAACTGGGTCATTTTTACCTGGTATTGGGACTCAGAAGTCGAAGATAAAGATTATATGATGTGAGAGGAAAATGTAGGAGTAGAAGGTAAAGATTATATGATGTCAGGAATCATGAAATTTAACATTTGGATGGAAGAGAACAGACAAATAGAACTAGATTGCCCACTCTAGACATCAAAACAATGGATGTTGGTACATAGGATTTAAAGGAGAAGGTGATTGGATTTTGTCATTGGGACAGCTTTGACTTTCTTTTAGCAATAGCAGTTTCTGTGCATGGTGGAAAGCAAGGCTGATGCAATGGCTGGCAGAGGGAATGGCAAGGCCCTGAAGCAGAGGCTGTGCATGCACTGTTAAGGAGGGAGAGGCAGGAAGCTTAAAAGGGGGTCAGAGACATAGAAATGTTTTCAGATTTTTTATCTGGTATCATTTAGTTTTAGGTTGAAAGAAATAATTTTATTTGTAAAATGAGCCACCAGAGGCAAAGATAATTGATAAAGTTTAGATACTTGTAGAAGGGATGAAGCATAGTACCTAGGGGAAGAGATTGTCATCTTGGAGAGAAAGGGCATCTCTTCCCAGGATGGGAGCCAAGGGTGGGGGCACACTGGTATTATAGACACATTTACCCTAGGAAAAAGGGGACTGGGGAAGCACACATCTGTGAACTTCTATTTTTTTTCTGTTAAGAGTGGTTGAGGGTAGGGGAGTCTACAGAGTGAGAACATGGTTTGAAACTGTTCTTCAGAAAAGCAAAAGGGAGCTGTCTGTGGCCATGTAAAACACTGACAGAGTGCTGCTAACTCTGTCCAGGTAGTTGGGGGAACAAACCACCTATACCGATAAAGAATTCCCTTCTCTGATTATTATTATTATTTGAGATGGGGTCTCATTCCATCACCCAGGCTGGAGTGTAGTGGCACGATTTTGGCTCACTGCAACCTCCACCTCCCCAGTAGCTGGGATTACAGGCATGTGCCACCACACCTGGCTAATTTTTGTATTTTTAGTAAAGACGAGGTTTCACCATGTTGGCCAGGCTGGTCTTGAACTCCTGACCTCAAGTGATCCCCCCACATCAGCCTCACAAAGTCCTAGGATTACAGGCTTGAGCCACTGTGCCCAGCCCCCTTCTCTGACTATTGTGGCAATAGGAGTTCATGTTGGTAAGTTTAAATTACAATAGTATCTTCCCTTCACCTGGAGACCACATAGAATGACAAGATGAAGAAGGGGGAATAAACACTGTAGGCTCCATAATCAGTGAATCTGGGGTAGAGAAAACAAACTCTAAAATGTTATAACTAAAGATTGAATGGAGCCTTAAGGAAAGAGAGCAGAAAGGATAAGGGGTGGCTGGCGTCAGGGCAAGGGGGTGGGGACCAAGGGACCCAGCAGTGACAGATCCCAGAGAGACCTGCAAAATTAGGGGCCCTGGAGAACAGGAGCCCACTAGGAAGTGCAAATGTTGGGGAAGAAATCAGAGAACAGGAATGAGAGTGCTGAGGTTAGAGGAGTTGGTAGAAAAAGAAGGAAGAGCAGGTGTTACGGAGGATCCAGCCATGCAGAGCTCAGAAATTGGCAGCAAAATTCAGCTGCTGGACAGGAGGGGGTCACCCTGGGGACAGGGCAGGGAATACTGGACAGGCACAGAAGCCTTCTGGGCCCGGTTTGCTTTGGAGAGAAAGAAGGTTGTGGCTGCATGAAGAAATCCACAGAAATGCCATATTGGAAGGAAACAAACAGATGAAAGAAGTCTGAGTTGTTGGAAAACCACCCTGGTGAGAGGTAGAACAGGTGCATGACTGCTCCCTCTGTAGCAGCTAAGAGTCAAAGTATGCTCTTTGACATACACATCAAGTCAGAGGTAAAGGCATACTTAACAGTGCAAAGATAAGTATTAAGCAAGATAATACGGGCGGGCGCGGTGGTTCACGCCTGTAATCTCAGCACCTTGGGAGGCCAAGGTGGGTGGATCACCTGAGGTCCGGAGTTCGAGACCAGCCTGGCCAACATGGTGAAACCCCATTTCTACTAAAAATAGAAAATTAGTCAGGTGTGGTGGCACATGCCTGTAATCCCAGCTACTTGGGAGGCTGAGGCAGGAGAATCGTTTGAACCCGGGATGCAGAGGTTGCGGTGAGCTGAGATGGCGCCATTGCACTCCAGCCTGGGCAACAAGAGCGAAACTCCGTCTCAAAAAAAAAAGAATAACATTTACATCAAAACTCCATAAAGACTGCTTTTAAAAAAGAAACGACAGGTCAATCTTGTTTAAAACTATCAGTGTAAAAAATTATCAGTGTCCTAAGTAAATATTAGCATACAGAATCTAAGAGTTAATTTTTATAATCATGCACATGTTATTTTTAATCAAGTGGATTTCTTCTAAGATGCAAAAATAGTTTCATATTAGAAAATCTATTGACTTACTTCATCATATTAGCAGGTTAAAAGAGTAAGAACATACGCTGAGAATACATTTGACAAAATTAAATGTTCATTCCGGGTTTTTAAAAAGAGACTCAAAAGAAGGAGGAATAGATATTTACCTAACCCACTTTTTTTAAAAAAAATACATAACTAATGTTAATTTCTTATATTTCTTATTTTTTTAAATATATTAATACCATGATTATATAACATAGGGAAAACTGAATAAAGGATATGTTATACAAGAATTTTATGTACTGTCTGCAATTCTTCTATGTCTAAAGTTATTTCAAAATAAAAACTTAAAAATGTATAGAACACCACACATTTCAGCCCAATAGCTACCATATTAACAGGAAATCATTCCACTAAAGTCATGAATAATGTAAGAATGCCCACTACTGCTATTATGATTTAACGTTTTATTGGTCAGTGATATTTAAAAAGAAAATTAAACTTGAGGTCTAAAACTGTAAAGAGAGAAGAAAAACAAATTCTGTTTGCAGATTCTATTTTCAGGATGTATACTTGGAAAAGAAACACAAGACAATTAATAGAAAAACTAAAACAAAATAATTATGTAAGTTTGCAGGATATAAAATTAACATACAGAAATCAGCAGACTTCAACTATGTAAACAAAAATCAGCTAGAATTTATAAAAGAAAGATTCTTTTTACAATACCATTGAAAAAGATAAAATATTCCCTTTGACACAGCCACAGACTGCATGTTTGGTGATAGCAGGGCTGGAGGATGAGATACTTGGCTAATATGGTGGGGACATTAGTCATATACAGAAGGATTAAACAAGTAAGAAAATACATCGAGGAGAATGGGAGCCAGGATTTGTAACTGTTAGAAAAGGAAGTTACAAGTATAGAAATGAGGAAGTCTAGAATAAACCCTACTGAAATTGAAATAGGAAATGTCAGATTGAGTTTAGAAGTATCAGTATGAACATGTAGTTTTTAATAGAGGTAGATGAAAGGAGATATAGGGATAGATATACTAACAGACATTAATGTGTGTGGGTCTGTGTGTGTGTGTATGCACATACATGTATTTCCTAGCTCTTTCCTTTGACAGGACCTAAAGTAATGACACTCTGGAGCAGATTAACACCAAACTTTAGTTCTGAATTCTGACTTTTTAGTTTCTGAATTTTTATTCACAACAGGAGGAAACCAGGGCCTCTTGGAGAAATGGCGATTCCAGAGCAGGGAAAATACAAAATGAACCAGAACATCTTGTGCCTCCAAATAAAGAAATGCTCAGGAATGATAGACACCTGTTATAAGGACACAGGAGCTGGCTTGAATGATCTCCTACTGGCTGACCTGAGATAATTTTAGCATTAAAATGATTAATGATGGTAAATCAATTAGAAATGAATAGTCATAATGAAGGAAATAGGAATCCATAATGATATAAATAATTATATAAATAAATGTTGGAGAAAGGAAAGCTCTACCTTACAATAGAATACCAACAAATATTAATTGCAAATAAGCACAAAATAATTATCCTTACAGTGAAGAAGTCATACTGACATTATCTTACAAGTGATGTAGACAGATATACAGAAAGGTATCTTACTCAAGATAATATCACCAGTAATGGGGCAAACTGACAAACATTACGTGCCTCCTGATATGACGCACTGAGAAGAACATAGCACCACTTCTGTGGTAGTCCTGCAAAAGACATATAACCTTACCCAAATCAAGAGGAAACAATTATACACTCAAATTGGCCTGCTCATGTCAGAAGTATCAAGGTCATAAAAGACAAGGAAAGACTGAGAACTGTTCCATATAAAAGGACATGACAACCCAGTCCAACACATAATCCAGGATTGGATTGTGGTCCTATAACAAACATTATTAGGACAACTGATGCATTTAAATGAGATCTCTAGATTACACGGGAGTATTATAACAAAATTTCTTGATTTTGATAGTTACACTGCAGTTATGTTGGAGAAAGCCATTGTTTTTAGGAAATACTCAGTGAAATGCTAAAAGAGTAATAAGGTATTATGTCTTCAACTTACTCTCAAATGATTCAGATAAGAAATAATTGTATGTAGAAAGAATAAAGTAAATGTCAAATTTAACAATCGGGGAACCATTGCTGAATGAGGAGGGTCACGTGCATCAGTGTGAAGAGACCACCAAACAGGCTTTGTGTGAGCAACAAGGCTGTTTATTTCACCTGGGTGCAGGCGGGCTGAGTCCGAAAAGAGAGTTAGCGAAGGGAGATAGGGGTGGGGCTATTTTATAGGATTTGGGTGGGCAGTGGAAAATTATAGTCAAAGGGGGTTTTTCTCTTCCGGGTAGGGGCGGGGGTCACAAGGTGCTCAGTGGGGGAGGTTCTGAGCAAGGAGAAGGAATTTCACAAGGTTAATCGCTCAGTTAAGGTGGGGCAGGAACAAATCACAATGGTGGAATGTCATCAGAACTGGCCATTTTCACTTCTTTTGTGATTCTTCAGGCCATCTGGATGTATACGTGCAGGTCACAGGGGATACGATGGCTTGGCTTGGGCTCAGAGCCCTGACAAGGAGAATTTGGGAGATCTTTGTATTACCGTTGCAACTTTTCTGTAAGTTTGAAGTTATTTCAAACTAAAAAATAAAAATACCTAGGTAAAGCTTAATAAAAATGTGCAAAATCTTTAGGGCAAAATCTTAAAAATACTAGAAAGGTATATAAGAGGCCTCAAAGAAATGAAAAGACTGCTATATACTTGAATAAAGATTTGCCATAAAGATGACTATTCGCCCTAAGTTAACATATATTTAAAACAATTCCAATTTTATATATAAAGTAATATAAACTAGTATTTATATATAAATATAAAACTGATGTGTTTAATTTGGAAATGAGACAAGTTGACTGTAAATTTTTTTTTTTTGAGACGGGGTCTCACTCTGTCGCCCAGGCTGGAGTGCAGCAGTGCGATCTCGGCTCACTGCAACCTCTGCCTCCTGGGTTCAAGTGATTCTCCTGCGTCAGCCTCCTGAGTAGCTGGGATTGCAGGTCCACACTATCACACCCAGCTAATTTTTGTATTTTTAGTAGAGACGGTGTTTCACCACGTTGGACAGGCTGGTCTCAAACTCCTGACCTCAACTGATCACCCGCCTCGGCCTCCCAAAGTGCTGGGATTACTGGTGTGAGCCACCGCTCCTGGCCATAAAATTTATATTAAAGAATTTATTTGTTTAAAAAGATCAAGAAAGTTCAGAAAGAGACAGGCAATGAGGGAGCACTAGCTCTATCAGATATTAATATGTTCTATAAAACCTAGATAATAAAAATATTGTGGCATGATATATGAATAGACAGACCATTTCAAGAGAATAGGTCAGCCATGGTGATTCACCTCCGTTATCTCAGCACTCTGGGAGGCCGAGGTGGGCAGATTACTTGAGGCCAGGAGTTTGAGACCAGCCTGGCCAACATGGTGAAACCCTGTCTCTACTAAAAATACGATAACTAGCCGGGCATGGTGGCGGGCCCTTGTAATCCCAGCTACTCAGAAGCCTGAGGCACGAGAATTGCTTGAATCTGGGAGGCAGAGGTTGCAGTGAGCCAAGATCGTGCCACTGCACTCCAGCCTGGGTGACAGAGTGAGACTCTGTCTCAAAAAAAAATTAAATTAAAATTAAAATTAAAATACACAGAATAGAAGTCCAAGAAGTCAGTCACAAGCACATATGGGAATTCTGTCTGCAATAAAGATGGTGTCTTGAGTCAGTGGAGAAAAGATGGACTTTCTTTTTTTTTTCTTTTTCTTTCTTTTTTTTTTTTTTTTTTTGGAGACAGGGTCTGGCTCTGTTGCCTAGGCTGGAATGCACTGGCACAATCTCAGCTCTCTGCAACCTCTGCCTCCTGGGCTCAAGTGATCCTCCCACCTCAGCCTCCCAAGTAGCTGGGACTACAGGCACACACCACCATGCCTGGCTAATTTTTATATTTTCTGTAGAGACGGGGTTTAGCCGTGTTGCCCAGGGTAGTCTCAAACTCCTGAGCTTGAGATCCTCCTGCCTCGGCCTCCCAAAGTGCTGGGATTACACGCACAAGCCACGGCACCTGGCCAAAAAAGATGGACTGTTCAATAAAATTATTCTGGGAAACTTGTGTGGCCAACTACCAAAATTAGATGTCGACCTCACATCATTTCTTAGTGTATTATTCTGTTCTCACATTGCTATAAAGAAATACCTGAGACTGGCCCTCTCCCTCTCCCCTTCCCCCTCCCCCGCCCTCTCCCCACGGTCTCCCTCTCCCTCTCTTTCCACGGTCTCCCTCTGATGCCGAGCCAAAGCTGGACTGTACTGCTGCCATCTCAGCTCACTGCAGCCTCCCTGCCTGATTCTCCTGCCTCAGCCTGCCAAGTGGCGTGCGCCGCCACGCCTGACTGGTTTTCGTATTTTTTTGATGGAGACGGGGTTTCGCTGTGTTGGCCGGGCTGGTCTCCAGCTACTAACCGCAAGTGATCCACCAGCCTCGGCCTCCCGAGGTGCCAGGATTGCAGACAGAGTCTCATTCACTCAGTGCTCAATGGTGCCCAGGCTGGAGTGCAGTGGCGTGATCTCGGCTAGCTATAACCACCTCCCAGCCGCCTGCCTTGGCCTCCCAAAGAGCCGAGATTGCAGCCTCTGCCCGGCCGCCACCCCGTCTGGGAAGTGAGGAGCGTCTCTGCCTGGCCGCCATCCCATCTAGGAAGTGAGGAGCGTCTCTGCCCGGCCACCCATCGTCTGGGATGTGGGGAGCGCCTCTGCGCTGCCGCCCCGTCTGGGATGTGAGGAGCGCCTCTGCCCGGCCGCGACCCCATCTGGGAGGTGAGGAGCGTCTCTGCCCGGCCGCCTCGTCTTAGAAGTGAGGAGACCCTCTGCCTGGCAGCTGCCCCGTCTGAGAAGTGAGGAGCCCCTCCGTCCGGCAGCCACCCCATCTGGGAAGTGAGGAGCGTCTCCGCCCGGCAGCCACCCCATCCAGGAGGGAGGTGGGGGTCAGCCCCCGCCAGTCCAGCCGCCCTGTCCGGGAGGGAGGTGGGGGGGTCAGCCCCCCGCCCGGCCAGCCGCCCCGTCCGGGAGGGAGGTGGGGGCATCAGCCCCCCGCCCGGCCAGCCGCCCCATCCGGGAGGGAGGTGGGGGGGTCAGCCCCCCGCCCGGCCAGCCGCCCCGTCCAGGAGGGAGGTGGGGGCGTCAGCCCCCCACCCGGCCAGCCGCCCCGTCCGGGAGGGAGGTGGGGGGTTCAGCTCCCCGCCCGGCCAGCCGCCCCATCCGGGAGGGAGGTGGGGTCAGCCCCCCGCCCAGCCAGCCACCCTGTCCGGGAGGTGAGGGGTGCCTCTGCCCAGCCACCCCTACTGGGAAGTGAGGAGCCCCTCTGCTGGGCCAGCCGCCCCATCCGGGAGGGAGGTGGGGGGGTCGGCCAGCCGCCTGGACCAGGAGGGAGGTGGGGGGGTCAGCCCCCCGCCCGGCCAGCCGCCCCGTCTGGGAGGTGAGGGGCGCCTCTGCCCGGCCGCCCCTACTGGGAAGTGAGGAGCGCCTCTGCCTGGCCACGACCCCGTCTGGGAGGTGTACCCAACAGCTCATTGAGAACGGGCCATGATGACAATGGCGGTTTTGTGGAATAGAAAGGCGGGAAAGGTGGGGAAAAGATTGAGAAATTGGATGGTTGCCGTGTCTGTGTAGAGAGAAATAGACATGGGAGACTTTTCATTTTGTTCTGTACTAAGAAAAATTCTTCTGCCTTGGGATCCTGTTGATCTGTGACCTTACCCCCAACCCTGTGCTCTCTGAAACATGTGCTGTGTCCACTCAGGGTTAAATGGATTAAGGGCGGTGCAAGATGTGCTTTGTTAAACAGACGCTTGAAGGCAGCATGCTCGTTAAGAGTCATCACCACTCCCTGATCTTAAGTACCCAGGGACACAAACACTGCGGAAGGCCGCAGGGTCCTCTGCCTAGGAAAGCCAGAGACCTTTGTTCACTTGTTTATCTGCTGACATTCCCTCCACTATTGTCCTATGACCCTGCCAAATCCCCCTCTGCGAGAAACACCCAAGAATGATCAATAAAAAAATAAAAATAAAATAAAATAAAAAAGAAATACCTGAGACTGGGTGGTTTAAAAAGAAAAGGTTTAATTGGCTCACAGTTCCTCAGGCTGTACAGGAAGCATGATGCTGGCAACTACTCAGCTTCTGGAGAGGCCTCAGGAAACATACAATCATGGTAGAGGCGAAGGGGAAGCAGGGATGTCTTAAATGGGTAGAGCAAGAGCAAGAGAGAGACTGGGGGGGGGCAGGTGGTGCTACATACTTTTAAACAACCAGTTCTCATGATAGCTCACTCACTTCCTGTCATGAGAACAGCACCGAGAGGATGGTGCTAAATCATTCACAGAGGATCCACCCCTATGATTCAATCACCTCCAACTGGGCCCTGCCTCCAACTCTGGGAATTACAATTGAATGTGAGATTTGAGTGGGGACATAGATTCAAACCGTGTCAATTAGGATAGATTCCCAATGCATCAAAGACTTAAGTGTCAAAAATGAAGTCATAAGAAGTACCAGAACAGTAAATTCTTTTATAACATCGTAGTAGAAAAGTCTTCCTAAAGCCATAAATAAAACAATTGATGTTTTCAACTACAAAAACAGGGAACATGTCTTCATAGAAAGAAAATTAACAATATAAATAAAGATTAACGAGAAATAACAAACTGGAGGAGAGGATTTGTACCTCATATTACAGCAAAGGGTGAATCCCTCTAGTGTAAAAAGAGTTTCTGGAATTTGACAAGGAAAAGACCAACAGATGAATGATCAGTTCACAGACATAGAAATATGAGTGATTCTTAAATATATGAAAATTGCTAATTAAAACTACCTTTCAATACCATTTTCCATTATGGCCAAAATACAAAAATTTGACAAATATAATTGGTGAGGCATGGGGACCATGGGGAAATGCCTAGGCACTCTTGGATATTGCTGGTGGAAGTACAGACTTTAGGGAAAATAATCTGGGAACATCTATTAAAATTACAAAATTGCTGGTGTGATTCCATCCTGTGCAGCTGTTCTCTTGAGCAGTGGTCATTTATCTCTGTCCCCCTTCTCTGCCACCTAAGTGCGTGCTGCCACCCGATGGAAGATTTGATGGACATGGACATGAGCCTCCTGAGGCCCTAGAACTATCTTTTCGGTTGTGAACTGAAGGCCAACAAAGATTATCACTTTAAGGTGGATAATGATGAAAATGAGCACCAGTTATCTTTAAGAATGGTCAGTTTAAGGCTGGGCGCGGTGGCTCACGCTTGTAATCCCAGCACTTTGGGAGGCTGAGGTGGGTGCATCACGAGGTCAGGAGTTTGAGACCAGCCTGGCCAAGATGGTGAAACCCCGTCTCTACTAAAAATACAAAAATTAGCTGGGCATGGTGGCACATGCCTGTAGTCCCAGCTACTTGGGAGGCTGAGGCAGGAGAATCACTTGAATTCGGGAGGTGGAGGTTGTGGTGAGCCGAGATTGTGCCATTGCACTCCAGCCTGGGTGACAAAGCGAAACTCTGTCTAAAAAAAAAAAAGAATGGCCAGTTTAGGGGCTGGTGCAAAGGATGAAATTGCACATTATTGAAGCAAAGGCAATGAATTACAAAGGCAGCCCAATTAAAGTAACACTGGCAACTTTGGAAATGTCTGTACAGCCAACGGTTTCCCTTGGGGGATTTGAAATAACATAACCAGTGGTCTTACAGTTGAAGTGTGGTTCAGGGCCAGTGCATATTAGTGGACAGCACTTAGTAGCTGTGGTAGAAGATGCAGAGTCAGAAGATGAAGAGGAGGAGGATGTGAAACTCTTAAGTATATCTGGAAAGCAGTCTGCTACTGGAGGTGGTAGCAAGGTTCCACAGAAAAAAGTAAAACTTGCTGCTGATGAAGATGATGATGATGATGATGATAATGATGATGATGAAGATGATGATGATTTTGATGATGAGGGAACTGAAGAAAAAGCACCAGTGAAGCAATCTATACAAGACACTCTAGCCAAAAAAGGACAAAAATTAAATCAGAATGGAAAAGACTCAAAACCATCATTAACACCAAGATCAAAAGGACAAGACTCCTTCAAAAAACAGGAAAAACTCCTAAAACACCAAAAGGACCTAGTTCTGTAGAAGACATCAGAGCAAAAATGCAAGCAAGTATAGAAAAAGTGCATTGAACAGTCCTGGGCACTACTGGTAAATTAAGCCCAAAGATGGGGAGAAAGGAAAAGGAGAGACCAATATAGTCCATACTGAGTGTCATCAACAATCCAGACTGAAGTCTTCTATTTTAATCCCAATCCCCTTTTCTGATTTGCCACCCATGCCTCTTCAGGCTGGAAACAATCTCACTCTTGGTTCCCTAAAGCACTTTCTTCTGACTGCTGTGATTCGGTGAACCTTGCCCTTTGCTTTCTATTACTTGCGCATTTGCATCACCTCTGACCATGTTTTTTTTTTTTTTTTTTTGAGACGGAGTCTCACTGTCTCCCAGGCTGGAGTGCAGTGGCACGATCTCGGCTCACTGCAAGCTCTGCCTCCTGGGTTCACCCTGCCATTCTCCTGCTTCAGTCTCCCGAGTAGCTGGGACTACAGGCGCCTCATGCATGCCCGGCTAATTTTTTGTATTTTTAGTAGAGACGGGATTTCACCATGTTAGCCAGGATGGTCTCGATTTCCTGACCTCGTGATCCACCTGCCTCAGTCTCCCAAAGTGCTGGGATTACAGGCGTGAGCCACCGCGCCCGGCCACCTCTGACCATGTTTTAAATCACCTTTGTATCTCCTTAGCTGTTCAATAAATATTTGAATGAATAAAAAAATTACAAAATTATTTACCCTGTGATCCAATAATCACACTTCTGGAGATTTATTTATATAGACATATGAACAAGTTTATTCATTGCAGCATTTTGGTAAGAGCAAAATGAGAGCAGGTCAAGTCTCCATCAATAAGAACTGGTTAGCTGATGATACATCCATATCATAAAACACTATGTACATGAGAAGAAATAAAAAAAGAAGCATTTTACTGTTACTGATAAAGCTGCATAATATGTTTTTAAATTAAAAGCAAGATGTAAGATGGTAATGAATGCAACTGAGTATGTTACAATATGCTTCCTTTTGTGAAGGAAAGAGGGGGAATAAAAATAGATATTCATGTTTTTTGTACTTTTACATAATAACTCCAGAAAGGAAAAAAAAAAGTCATTATCTGTGGTAAGGAAAAGAGACAGACAGAGCAAGGATAGGAATGGGAGTTTTCACTGCATACCATTTATATTTGATTTTATGTCAATGTATTGCTTGCTCAAAAAGAATAGAATGTAATAGTAACAAATATTGAAACATAAAGTTAAACCTCAATCTGCACAAGCCTGCCTTAAAGCGCCTTTAATCCACTTCCCTAACTGTTCCTTGCTCTCGTGTATCACACTACTTGCCTTCCTTTTCATCCAGTTTTCTCAAGCTAACTGAATCATGGTAAACATGCTTTTAACTGTGCCAGGAATTCACTTTTCTCCAGCCACTTTCTAAAGTCAAAAGTAGAGGGCAGCAGCCCAGGCATGGTGGCTCATGCCTGTAATCTCAGCACTTTGGGAGGCCGAGGCGGTTGGATCACCTGAGGTCAGGAATTCAAGACCAGCCTGGCCAACATGGTGAAACCCCATCTCTATTAAAAATACAAAAATTAGCAGGCATGATGGCAGGCACCTGTAGTCCCAGCTACTCAGGAGGCTGAGGCAGGAGAATTGCTTGAACCCGGGAGGTAGAGGTTGCAGTGAGTCAAGATCATACCACTGCACCCCAGCCTGGGTGGCAGAGCGAGACTCCGTCTAAAAAAAAAAAAAAAGGTAGGGAGCAGCTGACAAGGCCATGAAGGAAAAAGACTAAAATGCACCCGTTTAAGTTATGCCCCTCTGGTAAATGTTCCCGTCACACTACACTTCTCCTTCATAACACTCATCACTCTTGTAATGTCCTCATGGCTCAGAAAAATCATCACTTTTTATTATTGTCATAGCTAAAATTTATTGAGAGTATTATAATCCAAAAACTGTAAAGTGTTTTACATAGACTAAAATCTCACAACTAACCTATTTACTATGATTATTTATTTAAAGATCAGGAGATTGATACCCAGAAAGAGTAAGTAACTTGGCGGAGGGTCATGTACCCAAATGACAGGGCAGAACCTATGTCCTTAATCCTTACACTCCAACACCTGGGATAGTCATGGTGGCAAGAAATACCCTACTTTCACTTTCATTACTTTAAATGTTTAAACAACTTATTTTATCTAATCCATTAAAAAAAAGAAAATTAGTGTCTAAGGCATTACTTGATACAAATATTAGAATACTGTAATTGAGAAAAAGAAGTTACATGAGAAGTATAATGTGGTGCCTGTATTAAGCCATTCTTGCATTGCTATAAATGCCTGCGACTGGGTAATTTATAAGAAAAGAGGTTTGACTGGCTCATGGCTCTGCAGGCTTTACAGGAAGCACGGTGCTGGCATGTGTTCAGCTTCTAGGGAGGCCTCCGGAAACTTACAATCATGGCAGAAGGTGAAGAGGGAGCAGCCCCTTCACGTGATGAAAGCAGAAGCAAGTGAGAGAGTGTGGGGGAGGTGCTACACACTTTTAAATGAACAGCTCTTGTGTGAACTCAGAGCAACAGCTCACTTATTACCAAGACGATGGTCCAAACCATTCATGAGGGATCTGCCCCCATGATCCAAACACCTCCTACCAGGCCTCACTTCCAACATTGGTGATTACATTTTAACATAAGATTTGTGTGGGGACAAATACCCAAACTATATCAGTGCTCCATGCTGAAAAGGAAATAGTTAAGTGTATACTTATTCCTTTCCTTCACATAAATCCGATCATGGCCGGGTGCGGTGGGTCACACCTGTAATCCCAGCACTTTGGGAGGCCGAGGCGGGCAGATCACAAGGTCAGGAATTCAGGACTGCCTGACCAACATGGTGAAACCCTGCCTCTACTAAAAATACAAAAATTAGCCAGGCTTGGTGGCAGTGCCTGTAATCCCAGCTACTGAGGAGGCTGAGGCAGGAGAATCACTTGAACCCAGGAGGCAGAGGTTGCAGTGAGCTGAGATCATGCCACTGCACACCAGCCTGGGTGACAGAGCGAGACTCCATCTCAAAAAAAAAAAAAATCTGATCATAAAACAATTCTTATTCCCATATTCAGCAAGCATATATTTCATCATCCACTATATCCTTAGCATCATGCCTGGAACACTGGGGAAAAGCAAAAACATACATAGACCCAAGATTTGATATTATAGTCTAGTACTGAAGAGATCATACAATACTAAATTTAACTCAAGATTTTTATAGATACTTATTTAAGTTTAAATTCACAGGATCAGGCAACCAAGCTAACACCCTCTAGGCAGGAAAATATGAATAGTGCAAGAAAATAGACCTAAAGATACTGATGATGGACGTTCCCCAGTAAAACAGTAGAATAAATGACAGTGAAGCTTTCATTCTTAAAGGTCTGTCCACATGTGCAGAGTTAGCAATCAGCTTTTAGTGCCTTACTCTTTTTGTGTGTGTGTGTGTGTGATGGAGTCTCGCCCTGTTGCCCAGGCTGAAGTGCAATGGTGTGATCTCGGCTCACTGCGACCTCCGCCTCCTGGATTCAGATGATTCTCCTGCCTCAGCCTCCTGAGTAGCTGGGATTACAGGTGCCTGCCACCATGCCCAGTTAATTTTTGTATTTTTAGTAGAGACAGGGTTTACAATTTTGGCCAGTCTGGTCTCAAACACCTGACCTTGTGATCTGCCCGCCTCGGCCTCCCAAAGTGCTGGGATTACAGGCATGAGCCACCACGCCCAGCCCGCCTTACTCTTAAATAGAACCAATGAGCCTAATTTATTTCTGAGTAAAGGCTTTACTATGAAAGAGGAAGATTTTTTAAATCTTAACCATCCTTGGAGACATGTGAAAGGAGTGTTGGCTACGTGAAACAAACATAGGATTTTTTTAAAGCTAGAAAATAGTAAAGAGCTCTTGGAAGTTAACACTATAATATAAATAAATAATTCGTTAGAAAAATTGATACATAAAGGTAAGGAAATATCTCAGAAAGTAGAGGAAAAGTAAAAGAAATTGAAAATAGCAAAAACAAGACAATTGGAGGATCAATCTGAGAAGTCCAACATCTAACTAATAGAAGTTCCAGGAAGAGAAAACATGAAAAACAGAAGAAAATTATTAAAGAACCATTTAAGAAACAAATGTCTTCCATTTGAAAGGATGTACTGATTGCCCAAACAATGAATGAAAACAGACTATGAGAAAGTATATAATCATGAAATTTTGAAATAGTGGAGACAATAGCAAAGTCCTAAAAGTTTCCAGAATTTAAAAGCAAAAACAAGTCACATACAAAAGATAAAAACACTAAAAGACAGTGGAGAACATTGCCTCCAAAATTCTAAGCAAAAATCACTTTCAACTTAGAATTCTATACCCAAACTATTGATTTTATGTGCAAGTTGACTAAAGACCTTTTCAGACATGTCAGATCTCAAAAATTTATATCTGTGTACCCTTTTCCAGGAAGTTACTTGAGGGGGTTCATTCCACCAAAGCAAGAACATCATCCAAGAAAGAAGAAAACCTGGGAACCAGGGAATAAATAGGACTCAATAAAGAAACAAAGGGAATCCCCAAAGATTATGGCAAATAAAGACCATGAGCTGTCAGTTGTGCACCAGTACAGATTAGAGCAGGTCCAAAAACTCAAGATAAAACTAATGAATCCCTGTGTTTGAGTGGACTGAAAGAACATTTCCAGAATTTAAGGCAAGTTGGGGGTTAACTTAATGATGAGTATAGAGAAAACAAAGCAAATTAAACAAAAAGTTTATTAACTTTGGAGAAACAAAAAGTTGGGCAACAAAAGGAAAGCAAACATTGCATAAGGAATGGAACAATCCCAAATGGCTTTACGTAGATGTAATACTGTAACATCACATATTGATCTAACCAAAGTTATAACTTAACTATGATGGAAAGACGGAGGGGAATTGTGACCAGATGTACTGGGGATAGGAGTGGAAAAAAAGTAAATCCTCATTTTCCAAAAAGGGACGTCAATAGATAATGCTGAAAACTATAATAATAGTAATAATAATAATAATGAAGTAGTCATATAAGCATGCTATATTTAGAGGTATGCAGTTAAATATCAAAACCAACAGCAAAAAGGAGTTGAGCATGGTTGGGAGACTCTAAGAATTGATGTGGCACCCTAGAGGCCAGCTTTTCTATGCAATAATTCGAGTGTAGCTATTTGACTTGTTAACTGACATTCACGTACAACTGATGAAAATTAAAACTAAATTTAAAAAATGAAAAGAAGAAAATGTATGTATGGGCATGTTTTTAAAAGCAAACAATATCAAAAACCTTAAATTTTTTTTAATACATTGATATATGTGAATCAACTCACGTGAAATTTATACTTTCCTTATAAAGAATATTGAAATAATACAAGCCCCCGTGAAAGGGGAAAACTGAAAAGACGAAACAAGCCACACATTCAGCTAAGGAAAGCAGAAGCAGTTGAGAAGCACTAAACTAAAGCAAGACAGCTTCCTGAATACTGCTGAATAGGGCATCAAATTACAAAGAGGGAAAACCTAAAGGTCTATGGAATAATAGAGTGCAGCCAGCAGAAATTTAAACAGAAGGGAGAAAAAAACTTGACAGAATAATAGCAACCAATGCCAGAAGCACATCCCCTCACATAGGGGTCAAGTTACAGAATTTCCCTGACTTAAAAACTGGAAGTAGATTTTCCCACTTTCAGAAATGGTGAACCATATTAGAACATATTGTACAGTCAGTCTGAGCAAACATTTGTCCAACATTGAAGAATCTTTAAGGCCTTAAGAAATGTTAATTCTGCCACAAAACAACCTGAAGAATAAATTGTTTAAAAAAGAAAGAAAAATAAGCTGCTTTCTCTCATATTCAATTGAATGTTGTGACAAGGGTAATGCTAGTCTACTACGGTAGATGGTCTATTATTAATTGTCTACTGGAGTATATCTTTCCATAATTATCTCATAATTTCCTGCTCTTTTAACTTGAGCTAGGATAAATCCATGGCTAGGACAATTCTGTTTCTGAATATAGAGTCAATTGAATGTAGGCTTGAGTATGCAATTAGTGGATTGTTCAGGATTTTCCCTGCTGGCTCTCTTGCCACTATGTTTTGGCCATTCTGGTACTCAGTACCTCTGCCAGGGTGGTAGGAGAGAAAATGATGCAGATACATTCAACAATTTGTTTTTCTGTTTTGTAACAGGACTGATCTCCAGTGTTGGCTTTAATTAGATTTGAGGACTACTTCTAGGTTTCATTTATTTGAACTCTCCCCCATCCTATTTTATAGATTCCTCCTTAGTGACAAAAATTCAATTTTAAAGAGTTTTATGGTTTTTTCTTTTCTTTTTTTCTTTTTTTGAGACAGAATCTCGCACTGTCACTCAGGCTGGAGTGCAATGGCACGATCTTGGCACATTCCAACCTCCACCTCCCGGGTTCAAGCGATTCTCCTGCTTCAGCCTCCCAAGTAGCTGGGACTGCCACCACGCCCACCTAATTTTTGTATTTTAGTTGAGACGGCATTTCTCCATGTTGGGCAGGCTGGTCTCGAACTCCTGACCTCAGATGATCTGCCACCCTCAGCCTCCCAAACTGCTAGGATTACAGGCGTGAGCCACTGCACCCAGCAAAGACCTGTAGTTCTAACTCTAACAGCAGGAAATCCTCATTGGGATTTTATTTGTACAAAGACCTGTAGTTCTAGCTCAAACAGCAGGAAATCCTCATTGGGATTTTATTTGTACAAAGCTTCAAAGATTTCCTGGGCCGGGCGCGGTGGCTCACGCCTGTAATCCCAGCAGGCCGAGGAGGGCAGATCAATTGAGGTCAGGAGTTCAAGACCAGCCTGAGCAACATGGTGAAATCCTGTCTTTACCAAAAAGACACAAATTAGCTGGGCGTGGTGGCACATGCCTGTAATCCCAGCTACTTGGGAGGTTAAAGTAGGAGAATCGCTTGATCCCAGGAGGTCGAGGTTGCCATGAGCTGAGATCAGGCCACTGTACTCCAGCCTGGGCGATAGAGCAAGACCCTGTCTCAAAAAAAAAAAAAAAAAAAAAAAAAAACCAAAGTTCCTGGAAGAGATCACTAAGATGAGGCTAATAGTCGGCCTCCACCCACAACCCCTCTGCCTCTCCATATCAAAAAAAGAAAAAGGCAACCGAGAAATAATGGCTTCTCCTTAACTGAGGAGGAACTGTTCAAATGAAGAAGAAATTAACCCTAAGAGCAATGTCAGCGCAAGAGAATGTCAGCCTAAGCTACCCCAGCGGATGAAGGAGATCTTTTGAGGCGCCTTCCAGGAAAAATGACCAGCGGAGAGAGTGGAGCATTGTGTGAACAATTAAAACGAAAAAGGCGCCAGGGGGCGCTGCTGGCTCAAGGCTGGGCAGCCCCCGGGAAGGTAGCCGTTTCCTTGCTTCTACAGAAGCTCATGGTTGAAGATGTCCACAAGGGACAAGAGACCAGCAACCCCTGGGAGATGTCATGACACCAGCAAGGGGACAGGTGCTTAGTGTCTTCCAGCAGAAAGAGCAGATGGAGGGAGTGGAGACCCATGTTTCCTGAATGTAGCTTAGGCTGCTGGAGCCTGAGGAAACAAAAGCTGCCTTTAGTGATTCTTCTGCCTGGGAAAGTCAGGGAAACCCAAGAGTGAATAAAACATGTTTCCTGTTTGCAAGGAGCTTTTAGCCTTCCACCATTGGTTTTACTAAAATTATATGTTTTTTCAATAAATACTTTACATCCCACACACCAAAATCGCTTCCAGATGGATTAAAGAGCATATATAGAATTGAAAGATTATGAATATGAACACAGAAGCTTAAAAACAATGAAAAAAACTATGAAGGAGATTGCCAGATTTAATTACAAAAAATGGTAACTTCTGATTATTAAAATATGAATAAACTACAGACAATGCATGGAGAAAAATATTTTGTCAAAATGTGACAACAGGTCAATATTTTTATTATATATAGAATGCATACATGGCCAGGTGCAGTGGCTCACGACTGTAATCCCAGCACTTTGGAAGGCCGAGGCAGGTGGATCACTTGAGGTCAGGAGTTTGAGACCAGCCTGGCCAACGTGGCAAAACCCTGTCTCTACTAAAAATATAAAATTAGCCTGGTGTAGTGGCACGTGCCTGTAATCCCAGCTACTTGGGAGGCTGAGGCAGAAGAATCACTTGAACCTAGGAGGTGGAGGTTGCAGTGAGCTGAGATTGTGCCACTGCACTCCAGCCTGGGTGACAGAGCTAGACCCTGTCTCAAAAAAACAAAAAGAAGAAAAGAAAGAGAAAGAAAGAAAGAAGGAAAGACAGAAAGAAAGAAAGAGAGAGAGAGAAAGAAAGAAAGAAAGAAAGAAAGAAAGAGAAAGGAAGGAAGGGAGGGAGGGAGGAAGTGAGGAAGGGAGGGAGGGAGGGAGGGAAAGAAGGGAAAGAAAGAAAGAGAGAAAGGAGGGAGGGAAGGAAGGAAGGAAAAAAGAAAAGAATAATTGAAAAAGAACACACATACATAAAAATCATCATGCCCTAATAGAGAAATGAACGAAAATCTTGAAAGTTCAATTCATAATAAAGAATATGCATTTAGGAGACAAATATGAAAAACAGGATAACGTGATCTCACAAGTACTTGAAGAATTGCAAATTTAAAATAAGGTATCTTTTTTTAAAACACCCACACATACACAATTCTTAATTTGAATAAAGTTGTGGTAAAAGAAGATCTCGCCACTCCTAGTGACAATATAAATTATTAAAGCTTTTTGGAAAATAACTGCAGTTTGGCAGTGTATCAAGAACCTCAAAAATATTTATATTCACTGATTCAGTAATTCTGCTTCTGGACCTCCATCCTATGAAATACTATAAAATAAGAATTTTAATTGAAAAAAAATCACCAAGAGCCATTTATTCTGGTAAGAAATTCAAAGAAAGATAAATGTTTTAAACTAGTTAAATAAATTGCAATAGAACAGTTGATTCAAAAGGATATGAAGATTGTGATAACAGAAATAGCTGTACTATAGTGTTCAATGAATGGGGCAGAGTACAAAATTACACATTGTTTGATTATAAGTGCTTTTTAAAATCAAGACATTTTTCTTAAAACACACAGAGAAAAGACCGAAATTAAAGTTTTGTTTGTCTGGGGTTAGTTGTCTGGAGGGCTGTGGATTTATTTATTTAAAAAAAAACTTTTCTTGTTTTCCAATTTCTAGAAATTCTTTATAATATAAACACCAATCTGAAAAGAAATTAAGAAAACAATTCCATTTACAATAGTATCAAAAGAACAAAATACTTAGGAATAAACCTAATCAAGGAGGTAAAAGGCTTTTACATTGCCATAAAACATTGCTGAAAGAAGACACAAATAAATGGAAGGACATCCTGTGTTTAAATTTTTTTTTTTTTTTTAGATGGAGTCTTGCTCTGTTGCCCAGGCTGGAGTGCAGTGGCGCGATCTTGGCTCACTGCAAGCTCCACCTCCCAGGTTCACGCCGTTTTCCTGCCTCAGCTTCCAGAATAGCTGGGACTACAGGCGCCTGCCACCATGCCCAGCTAATTTTTTGTAATTTTTAGTAGAGATGGGGTTTCACTGTGTTAACCAGGATGGTCTCGATCTCCTGACCTCGTGATCCACCCACCTCGGCCTCCCAAAGTGCTGGGATTACAGGCGTGAACCACCGCACCCGGCCTCATCCTGTGTTTATGAATTGGAAGATGGAGTCTCGCTCTTGTCACCCAGGCTGTAGTGCAATGGTGCTATCTTGGCTCACTGCAACCTCTGCCCCCACCCCCCCCCGTTCAAGCAATTCTCCTGCCTCAGCCTCCCAAGTAGCTGGCATTGCAGGCGCCCACCCCCACGCATGGTTAATGTTTGTATTTTTAGTAAAGACAGGGTTTCACCATGTTGGCCAGGCTGGTCTCGAACTCCTGATCTCAGGTGATCTGGCCACCTCAGCTTCCCAAAGTGTTGGGATTACAGAGATGAGCCACTGTGCCCAGCTGGAAGACTTAATATTATAAAAATGTCCATACTAGCCAAAGCAACCTACAGATTCAGTGGAATCCTATTTCAGAATCTAAATGTCTTTCTTTGCAGAAATAAAATTACCCTAAAATTCATATGGAATATTAAAAGATCTTTAATAGCCAAAACAATTTTGAAAAGAAAGAACAAAGTTAAATGACTCACACTTCCTGATTTCAAAACATATTACAAAGCCATAGTAATCAAAACAGTGTAGTGCTGGCATGTAAACAGACAAATAGACCAATGGAATAAAATAGAGCCCAGAAATAAACTCTTGTGTATATGGTCAAATGATCTTCAACAAATATGCTTCATTTAGTTTTTTTATTATTTCTTTCTTTACCAAAGTAACTTAAGCAAACACAAAAGTCACATCATTTTATTTCTTCATCCTTCTATTAGCATCTCTAAAATATGGACACTTTCTTACATAAACATAAATGTCACTACCACTCTTAATTAACAATTTCTCACTAATATCAAATGATTTATCAATAATCAAATTTCCCTAATTGCCTCAAAATACGTTCTATGGTTGTTTTGTTTATATCAACATCTAAATAAGATGCACACATTTCTTTTAGGTGTTCTTTTAATCTAGATTCCTCCCCCCATCCAAATGTTTGTTTGCTTGTTTGCAGAAACTAGGTTCATTTTCTTTTCTTTCTTTCCCTTTTTTTTTTTTTTTTGGTGATGGAATCTTGCTCTGTTGCCCAGGCTGGAGTACAGTGGCATGATCTCAGTTCACTGCAACCTCTGCCTCTCAGGTTCAAGCGATTCTCCTGCCTCAGCCTTCCGAGTAGCTGGGACTACAGGCACGAGCCACCACTCCCAGCTAATGCATTTGTAGTAGAGACAGGGTTTTGCCATGTTGGTCAGGCTGGTCTCGAACTCCTGACCTCAAGTGATCCACCCACCTCGGCCTCCCAAAGTGCTGGGATTACAAGTGTGAGCTACCACACCTGACCAAACCAGGTTTATTTTCTATTAAATGTCCCACATATTGGGTTTGCCTATTGGCTTCTGGGTTAGTCCCTTTGCATTGCTGTAAAGGAACACCTGAGAATAGGTAATTCATAAAGAAAAGAGGTTTATTTGGCTCACATGTCTGCAGGCTGTACAGGAAGTATAGCTCCCACATCTGCTTCCAGGGAGGGCTTAGGAAGCTTCCACTCATGACTGAAGGCAAAGGGAAGCTGGCATCCCATGGTGAGAGAAGGAGCAAGAGCCAGGAAGGGGGTACCAACTTCTTTTTTTTTTTTTTGAGATAGAATCTCGCTCTGTAGTCCAGGCTGGAGTGCAGTGGCCTGATCTCAGCTCACTGCAACCGCACCTCCCTGGGTTCAAGCAATTCTCCTGCTTCAGCCTCCCAAGTAGTTGGGACTACAGGCACCCACCACCATGCCCAGCTAAGTTTTGTATTTTTAGTAGAGAAGGGGGTTTCAATATGTTGGCCAGGCTGGTCTTGAACTCCTGACCTCAGGTGATCCGCCCAACTTGGCCTCCCAAAGTGCTGGGATTACAGGCATGAGTCACCGTGCCCGGCTGCCAGCCCCTTTTAAATAACCAGATCTCACATGAACTGAAAGAACTCACTCATTACCATGAGGATGGCACCAAGCTATTTGTGAGGGATCCACCCCCATGACCCAAATACCTCCCACTATGCCCACCTCCAACATTGGGGGTCACATTTCAACATGAGATTTGGAGGGGACAAAACATCCAAACTGTATCAGCTTCTTTGTGGTGACATTTAAATCTTTCTATTATCCCCCCATTCCCTGTGAGGGGAATTTGGTTTTAGAGCCTTGACTAAGTTCAGGTTCAACATTTAGGGGAAGAATCCTTCATATGTGGTGCTGTGTGCCTAACCTCAGGAAGAATACATTCATTTTTCCACCTTCAGAGATAATGAGATGGATCAAGGGGTTCCGTAAATCTGTCCATTGTAAGGGCATCCTCCAGCCTTCTCTCATGTAATGGTTCCATCCATTACATATCACCTGACTCAACTATTTAGGACTTACAAAATGAGGCAATCCTAATTTTATCATTCCTACCCTATGTAGTATTTGGAAATTTGTTTAAAAAAAAAAAAACAAACTCTTCCACATAAAATAGAGCTATTTGGTGGAAATGCAGTATGTATAAGAAAGTTAGGGTAGCCAGGTGCAGTGGCTCATGCCTGTATTCCCAGCACTTCGGGAGGCCAAGGCGGGTGGGTCACCTGAGGTCAGGAGCTCGAGATCAGCCTGACCAACATGGAGAAACCCTGTCTCTGCAAAAAATACAAAAAATTAGCTGGGCATGGTGGTGCATGCCTGTAATTCCAGCTACTCGGGAGGCTGAGGCAGGAGAATTGCTTGAACTTGGGAGATGGAGGTTGTGGTGAGCCAAGATTGTGCCATTGCACTCCAGCCTGGGCAACAAGAGTGAAACTCTGTCTCAAAAAGAAAAAAAAAAGAAAGAAAAAGAAAAAGAAAGAAAGAAAGTTAGGGTAAATGCTAATTTTTTCCTTTTAATTATCATATTTCAGAGTAAGGAATTGGTGTCCTAGTTATTTACTGTGGCATCCAATGAGCTATTAGAGTTATTCTCTTTTTGATCTCATTCTGTCTCTCTCTCTATCATAAATTTGTTTTTTATATATTCAATATCGATCAATTCTAGTCTTAATTCTTTTTGATGCTTAAATGGTTTCATAATTGATTAATGGAGTTTCTTTATATTGGCCCCTGTTCTTTGGACATAATCCGTAAATCTTCCTTGCTTTTTGACACAACAATATGTCCCTAACTCATCTTATAAATTCCTACCCAGATTTAGAATCAAGCATTCCTCCAGTGAGCCCTGATGTTTTTAGTGGGAAATGCTATTTAGAGACTCCAATCCAGACACCAGTTGTGCTCATTGCTATTGGGTTATCATTACCCCTAGGCCTTTTCAGTGGACAGAACCAGAAACTGTCTATTTGTGAAATTTTAAAATAAAATAATCTAGTAAATATGTGCAGTATGTGATTATACCACAATAAAGCTGTTAAAAACAAAAACAAAAATAAATGCACATCAATGGGCTCAATTTCAATCATTATTTTAAGTCAACACTGGTAAGATAAAGATAACCATGTTTTAAACAGAAAAGCACATAACACATAGCACACTCCTATGCACCACTCAGAGTTTAGCCATCAACTGTTGACCAAGTTATTTTCATACATAAGAGAGAACTATAAATTCTAAGATTTATAAAAAATAGAGTGGAACAATTAGGTAAACATTTAGAAAAAATAATTTGAATCTCCTAATATCTTACACCAGAATACATGTCAGAAACATCAATGAAATCAATGTAGACAATGAAACCTCAGATGTACCATAACAAAACCATGGCGATTTTTAAAAAAAATGAAGTTGTGACAGACAAAGAAGACCCAAAACCCAAAGCAAGAAAAGAAAATATTATTTAATTTGACAACAACAAAAATAAAATTTCTTGATAGTAACAACCATGATGAGGAACTGACAAATTGAAGACAGACTGACAAACTGAAATAAAATTTCTGCAACTCAGATCACAGATTAAGAGCTAATTTTCGGCCAGGCACAGTGGCTCATGCCTGTAATTCCAGCACTTTGGGAGGCCAAGGCAGGAGCATCAGGAGGTCAGGAGATCGAGACCATCCTGGCTAACATGGTGAAACCCCATCTCTACTAAAAATACAAAAAATTAGCTGAATGTGGTGGCATGCACCTGTAGTCCCAGCTACTTAGGAGGCTGAGGCAGGAGAATTGCTTGAACCCGAGAGCTGGAGGTTGCAGTGAGCCGAGATCATGCCACTGCACTCCAGCCTGGGTGACAGAGTGAGACTCCATCTCGAAAAAAAAAAAAGAGCTAACTTCCATAACAGAGAGCGCTTATCAAATCAATGAGTTGAAATATCAATAACCTAATAGAAAAAAACTGGTACAAGATATGAACAGACAATTCACAGAAAAGAAAATATGAACGACTCTTAAATAAATGAAATGATGCTTAATTCACTCTTAGTAATAGAAACACAACTTTGGGTGGTTGTTAAAATTAGTGGCAAGCAGTAAAAGTGATGAAGTTTGCTAAATTTCCTTTTTTTTTTTTTTTTTTTGAGACAGTTTCTCTCTTGTTGCCCAGGCTGGAGTGCAATGGCGTGATCTCGGCTCACTGCAACCTCCACCTCCCAGGTTCAAGTGATTCTCCTGCCTCAGCCTCCCAAGTAGCTGGGAGTACAGTTGCCTGCCACCACGCTCAGATACTTTTTTGTATTTTTAGGAGAGACAGAGTTTCACCATGTTGGCCAGGCTGGTCTCAAACTCCTGACCTCAGGTGATCCACCCACCTTGGCCTCCTGAAGTGCTGGGATTACAGGCATGAGCCACGGCGCTGGGCCAGATTTTGCTAAATCTTGATTCTTGTCCTTTTAATAATCTATGTGATCAAATGGGAGAACGCATACAGTGCTTGCTGCAAGCTGTTTTATGGTTGTTTGGAGGGAAAGCACTTGTGAACTGAGTTGCAAACTGAACCAGCCTCTTTTTCCATGGAACACCATAAAAGTCTTTTTTTTTTCCCAATTACTGGTTTGAATTATGTTGTATCAAAGCATCTTTTCCCATCCCTTAATAAAAATCTAGGAAGAAATCTATTATTATACTTTCTGGTAACTTCAGATTATTACAACCCAGTCCAGTTCAGTTTAAAACCCTGAAATGATATCCAGTTCAATGTTTTCTCCTCCACTATCAGTGGTTACACTTGTGGCTTGAGTAAATAGACTATTTAATTTAAAATAGAAACTGGGACACACTTGAGTGAAAGTCGGCACTAATAATAATAATGATACCTTGGTCATGTGCTGAGGCTACCCTGGCCATTTTGGATGAATGGTCACCCTAGGTGGAAGGACTTGAAATAGGGAGAAGGGAGTTTCCTCTGTTATTTCAAAACTCTCCCCCTGTGGATTCTAAGCCTAACTCTAGTGCTGGGGAGCAGGAAGGAGGATAGAGAAGGCAGAAGGCATCTCACATGTCTAGCAGTATGTTGGTGGTGGGGAGCTACCCTTGGATCTGTTCAGTTCCATGCCTTGCCATTCAAAATTGGGAGATCATCTGATTGAACACCCTCCTCTCACAAAGGAGGAAACGGGGACCCACGGAGACGATGACTCTTGTGAGGCACATGCCTAATAAGGGGCCAAGCCTGGACTCCAGCATGTCCTCCAACTTCTCCCCAGGGTCCCCTGTGCTGCACTAAGGCAGCTTCTCTTGCATGCGCCCATCAGAGCCAGGACCAGGATGAGGCTTTGGGCTTAGTAGTTAAGGGGGTGGCAAGAAACCCAGTAACAGAGGTAAATCATATTGGAATGCATTCTCTTAAATGTCAAAATCAAAGCAAAACAAGCTATGACAAGCAGAAACACAATTTTAAATGAAGATGGCATCAGTATTACTCACTTTTCCTTTTGCCTCAGTTTCCAGTAACCACAGTGCACATAATTTAGATGTCTAATGTCCATCTTGGACTGAACACGTCTAAGACAGAACTCTCTGGCTGGGCGCAGTGGCTCATGCCTGTAATCCCAACACTCTGGGGGGCCAAGGAGGGTGGATCACGAGATCAAGAGATCAAGACCATCCTGGCCAACATGGTGAAACCTCGTCTCTACTTAAAATACAAAAATTAGCTGGGTGGGGTGGCGCACACCTGTAGTCCCAGCTACTCGGGAGGCTGAGGCAGGAGAATCACTTGAACCCGGGAGGCAGAGGTTGCAGTAAGCCGAGATTGCACCACTGCACTCCAGCCTGGCAGAAGAGCGAGACTCCATCTCAAAAAAAAAAAAAAAAAAAAAAAAGAGACAGAACCCTCCATTTGCCACCCCCAACCTGTTCCTGCTTCAGGCCTCCCCATCTCGGTAAATGGCCTGGTTCATCAGGCTCAAAACCCAAAAGTCACTGTTGATTCCTCCTGTTTCCTCACTACATATATCCAACCCATTAGCAAAGCATATAGAATCTGCTTCCAAACAATGTTTCCAATCTCCAGTTGTCTCTGCCTTCAAGGTTTCCATTTTTGTGCCCCTCACCAAGATCATCCCTCACCTACATCCCTGCAAAAGGCTACTACCTTCTTGTTTTCACTCTTATCCTCCTATAGTCCAGGCCAGGCGTGGTGGCTCACGCCTATAATCCATCACTTTGGGAGGCCAAGGCCAGGCAGATCACCGGAGGCCAGGAGTTTAAGACCAGCCTAGCCAACATGGTGAAACTTTGTCTCTACTAAAAAAAAAAAAAAAATACAAAAAAAAAAAAAAAAAAAAGTAGCCGGGCATGGTGGCATGTAGCTGTAGTCCCAGCTACTTAGGAGGCTGAGGCAGGAAAATTGCTTGAACCCAGGAGGTGGAGGTTGTAGCAAGCAGAGATCGCACCATTGCACTCCAGCCTGGGCGAGACAGCAAGACTTCACCTCAAAACAAATAAATAAATAAAAATTAAAATAAACAAAATGTAATCACATCCCCTACCCACCCTGCCAAAAATCCTTAGTGTCACCCAAATGACATGTCCTAGTCCTCACATCCAAAACCTATGAATATTTGGAAATATGGTCTTTGCACAGTGTGGTGTTTTGTTGTGTTGTGTTGTGTTGTACTGTGTTATATTGTTTAAACATAGGCTCTCCCTCTGTCCCCCAGGCTGGAGTGCAGTGGTGCAATCATAGTTCACTGCAGCCTTAAACTCCTGGACTCAAGGGACCCTCCTGCCTCAGCCTCCCAAGTAGCTAGGACTACAGGCGTACCATCATGCATGGCCTGGAAATACGATCTTTGCAAATCTAATTAAGTTAAGGATCTCAGAATGAGTTCAGTCTTAGATGTAGGTTGGGCCCCAAATCCAGTGACTAGTGTCCTTAGAAAGGAGAGAGAGATTTGACACAGACACACATGGAAAAGGCCCTGTGACGATGAAAGCAGAGATTGCAGTGATGTGGCTACAAGCCAAGGAATGCCAGGTGTTGCCAGCAGCCAGCAGATGCTAGGAAAGCAGCACAAACAGATTATCCCTCAAAAGGGTTCAGAAGGCTCAACCCTGCCAACACTTCCATTTTGTATTTCTGGCCTCCACAACTCTGAGGGAATAAATTTCTGTTGTTTCAAGTAACCAACTTTGTGGTAAATGTTTACAGTAGTCCTAGGAAACTAGTACAGGAATCTTCCCACTGTGCTTAGAATAAAATGCAAGCTCCTAATCCTACTTCACAAGGTACTACATTACCTGGCCCCTGACTTCTTTCTTTCTCATCTCCTTCCCCTCCTCTCACTCACTGTGCTGAACTGCACTGGCCTTCTCTGTTCCGCAAACACAGCAAGCTCACCTCCACCCAGGGAATTTGCATCTGCTCTTTCCTGTTTAGGAAGCCCCTCCCCCAGATTACTGCATGGCTGGTTCCTCCTGGTTATTCCACCTTTGCTCTAATACCTCCTCCTCTGTAGATATTTGTTATTCTCTTCAGTTACACAGCTGAAAATGCGAGATGCTCACTTCCCCAGACTCCCTTGCAGCTTGGCCTTGACTATGTGAGCTAGGCTTTACCTGTCACAAGTTGGCATAAAGAAATAGGAACACAGCACTGCAGGCTGATGGTGTGAGAACTCACCCTTAGAGTTCCTTCTTCCTGCCTTTCTGGAACATTGTTTACCTGCCAGCAGCATGGAGGCTGCACTTTCTCTTAAACATCAGGTGCGGAGTCGTCCTCCAGTTTGTCCATCCCCGGCGACTTCATGGTAGGCTGGGGGGTGACCTCAGAGTCATTTCAATACCTCTAGTATAGCTCTTCTAAAGCCGAATTCTTAATCATAATCTGAGCTTCTTCACTGTTAACTTCTTGGTCACCCGAAACCCACTTAAAGTTTAGTGATTGCCTTTTTTTCAAGTTCTTTTAATAAGACTATTATTTTCACAGACATGTATAGGCTGGCTACAGTGTCTGGGCAGGGTTCCAGGCACTGGGAATACAATCAAAGACAAGACATGGTGGGGCGTGGTGGCTCACACCTGTAATCCCAGCGCTTTGGGAGGCCGAGGCAGGCGGATCACCTGAGGTCAGGAGTTTGAGACCAGCCTGGCCAACATGATGAAACTTCATCTCTATTAAAAATACAAAAATTAGCTGGGCGTGGTGGCAGGTGCCTGTAATCCCAGCTACTCCGGAGGCTGAGGCAGGAGAATAATTTGAACCTGGGAGGTGTTCACTACAAGAGCATAGGCAAAACAGAAGCACTGTCGAATCATGCATTGCCCAGGTCCCTTTGAGAGTCTGTTATACAGCAGTCCTCCTCTTTGCCCTTTCGCTTTCCATGGTTACAGTTACCTGCAGCCTGAAAATATTAAATGGAAAACTCCAGAAATAAACAATTCATCAGTTTTAAACCACATGCCATCTTGAGTAGCGTGATAAAATCCCACGGCATTGGCCGGGCACGGTGACTCATGCCTATAATGGCAGCTGAGGTGGGTGGATCACCTGAGGTCAGGAGTTCGAGACCAGCCTGGCCAAGATGGTGAAACCCTGTCTCTACTGAAAATGCAAAAATTAGCTGAGTATGGTGGCAGGCACCTGTAATCCAGCTACTTGGGAGGCTGAAGCAGGAGAATCGCCTGAACTGGGGAGGCGGAGGCTGCAGTGAGCCAAGATCGTGCCATTGCACTCCAGCCTGGGCAACAGAGCGAGACTCTGTCTCAAAAAAAAAAAAAAAAATGCTGCTGTGTCTCTCTCAGAACATGAATCCTCCCTCTGCCCTGCGTCTCACGCCGTCCACAATCCCTGCCCATTAGTGACTTAGTAGCCGGCTTGGATGTCAGATCAACTGTGGTGGTAGCACAGTGCTTGTGTTTAAGTAACCCTTATTTTACTTAATAATGGCCCCAAAACGCAAGAGTAGTGATACTGGCAATTCAGACATGCCAAAGAGAAGCCAAATATATGCCAAAGAGAAGTCGTTAATCTCTTAATGTACCTCATTTATAAATTAAACTTTATCATATGTACGTATACATGGGTGAAAAAACACAGTGTATACAGTACTCAGTCCTATCCTCAGTTTCAGGCATCTACTGAGGTCTTAACTTAAACCCCCTTGGATAAGGGGGGACTACTGTAATCTGATTTCCTCAGTATCAAAGTGTTGTGTAGACATATGTATTAACTACCTATTGCTGATAACAAATTACCACAAATTTAGCAACCAGCACACATTTATTACCTCACAGTTCCTGTGAGTCATGGATCCAGGCATGGCTTAGGAGGGCCCTCTACTTCAGGGTCTCTCATTAGGGCTTCAATCAAGGTGTTGGCCAGTTCTGAGGTCTCATCTGAAGACTCAGGGATCTGCTTCCAAAGTCATGTCATTGTGGGTGTAACTTCAGTTCTTTTCAGGCTGTTGGGCCGAGAGCCTCAGCTCCTTTCTGTCTGGGCCACCAGCCACCCTTATGTCCTTGCTACATGGGCTTCTCCATAGGGCAGCCTCCAACATGGCAGCTCCTTCCTCAAGGCTGGCAAGAGAGAGTCCACTGGCAATACAGAAACCAGAATCTTATTTAATCTATTTGTGAAAGTGATATCCCAGTACTGTTGCCAAATTCTAGTGTTTGGGAGCAAGTCACGGTTTCCCACACTCGGAGAAGGAGTTTTCACAAGGGCATGAAAAGCAGGTGGGGACTCTTGGGGCCATTTTTGAGTCAGTCCAAAGCACAAAAGCAACACAGCAGAATTAGTATGTGGGGAGAGCCATAAAGTCCAGTCTTCTCACAAAGGAAGGCAAATGGTAGAAATATTTCCTAGAGTTATATTAATTCTGTACAACATGAAAAGCACAAGCCCAGCAAAAGTGACTGGTAAATCACATATCCCTAGCTTTCCCACATGATGTCTGGATCACAAAGCTATGCCATGGAAATCCTCTGCAGGTCCTCTGCTAGAGCTAGGAAACAGCTCTAGCTGGGACAGAAGTAGACCAGTGACTTTTCAGATTTTATGCAGGCTGGGGAGCAGGACAAAGAGAGGAGACAGGGGGCACTAGTGAGGCCTGTGGGCAGGACATTCAGCTCCCACCCGCACAGAGAATTCCGTGAGCTCTGCCATTAAATATGATTGTAAATTACCAATCTATCATATGTTCCATATGAATCATTCTCCGTAGAAAGACATTATTGTATCCCTACTTCTGTTCTTTTGGTCACTTTAGTGAAATGATTTTAATGAGCAAATAGGGTTGAATGGCCTTGGTATCTATGGAACTTCAAACGAAAGGATGAGAACTTTAAAAGGCATTCTACCTTACAATGGACACAATAGTAGCTCAATAAAATTTCTAACCTCATCGCTTCTCAGCCTTTTGGCTAAGATCAAGTGTAAAATTTCTAACCTCAGCTATAGGGAAATGTATAAAGCCCTTCTATGCCATGTTCTTTAATACAACAGGATTTTGTATCTCTCAGATATACTGCCACTGCTAATGATAAAGATGACTGCTAACATACACTGATAGTACAGAGCTAAGAGTGCAGGCGGCTTTGATCCAAACACTAGTTTTCCTGTGACCTAACCTCAGCTTCCTCATAAATAGAAAGTGAATAACAGCACTTATCACCTACAGTTGATGTGAGGATCAAATGGATTACTATTACAGTTAGAACACTCCCAACAATAGTGCTGGTTCTTCTCCTTCTCCTTCCGCCTTCTCCTTCTCCTCCTCCCGCCTTCTCCTTCTCCTCCTCCTCCTCCCCTCCCCTCCCCCTCCTCCTTCTTCTTCTTCTTTTTCTTTTTCTTCCTTTTTCTTGAGACAGTCTCACTCTGTCCAGGCTGGAGTGCAGGGGCATAATCTCGGCTCACTGCAACCTTCACCTCCCAGGCAGGCAATTTTCATGCCTCAGCCTCCCAAGTAGCCAGGACTACAGGTGTGCACCACCACACCTGGCTAATTTTTGTACTTTCAGTAGAGATGGGGTTTAACCATGTTAGCCAGACTGGTCTAGAACTCCTGGCCTCAAGTGATCCACCTGCCTCAGCCTCCCAAAGTGCTGGGACTACAAGCATGAGCCACCGCACCTGGCCTGGTGCTAGCTACTCTCATATGCCGAGTACCGTTCTAAATCTTCACATACTTTCTCTGGTTTTTATTCTTAAATTTCAGACTGAAGAAGTTTAACACAAAAAATATGTATTTAGATAAAAAATTCTGCAAATAAAATACAGGAGTTCCCCCTTATCCACAGAGGTAGTGCCAAGCTCCCCAGTAGATGGCTGAAAGCATTTCAGACTGAAGAAGTTTAACATACAAATGTTGTATTTAGATTTTTAAATTCCACAAATAAAATACAGGAGTTTCTCCTTATCCACAGAGCTGGTGCCAAGACACCCTGGGTGCCTGAAACCACAGATAGAACCAAACTCTATATATACTACGTTTGTTCCTGTACATATATACCTATGATAAAGTTTAATTTATAAGTTAGGTACATGAAGAGATTAATAATATTTTATTATACTTTAATAATAAAATAGGACAATGGTAGTCATATACTGTAATAAAATTATGTGAATGTGGTCTCTCTGATTTCAAAGTATCTTATTGAACTGTGCTGCAGGTAACTGAAACCTCAGAATGTGTAACCAGGGATAAGGTGGGGACTACTGTTGTGTCTAAACAGACTCATCCACATTCATTCGACAATTTGCCTTTTTCAATGTGATTCAGACATTTACACATGTGTACCATGAATTCAGTAGTTTTTGACTGCTGTAAATTTCCTTTTGGAAAAAGTAGGATGACACTGTCATTGCAGTGAAAGACCAGTAGATGGCCATCCACAGACCCACACAAATACCTGCAGTATTTACAAGATAATTGTCTTTACAAGATAATTGTCTTTACAAGATAATTTTAAAAGATCTGCAAAAATTAGTAAAGAAAGGCTATACATAGGGATATTGAAAACACAAATTTCATAAAGTTGTTAGGAATATTTCAAAAGTTAAAATGAACCTGCTATCTAATTCAATGTTTTTCACACCGAAATCCTCATTCGGCTGTTGGAGGAAATATCTGTTTGGGTACAACCTTCCCAGAAGGCAACTTACTTAATACCAAAGTATTTTAAATGTGCTTATTCTTTGATTAAGCCATCAGAGGATAAGTTATTTAGTAATTGACCTAAGGCATTAAGTAGGAGCTAAAATATTCATCTACAATAGTGGCTCTCAACCGGGCATTATTTTTACCCACAGGGACTGTTGACAATGTCTGGAGGCATGTTTGATTGTCACCAGTGGAGGAGTGGGGTTGCTCCTAGCACCTAGTGAGTATAGAGGCCAGAAATGTTGCCAAACCTCCTAAATGCGTAGGACAGTCCCCCAAAGCAAAGAATTATCTGGCCCCCAAAATGTCAATTGTGCTGAGATTGAGAAACCCTGATCTACCAGGATTTGCCTCATGATATTGTTTATAGACGGCAAAATGGGAAAACCAGCCTAAATGCCTAAAAACAGAAGACAGGTTCAACAAATCCTAAAAGAACCATTCATACAATTCATGATAACACCGTCATTAAAAGACATGTTGGCCTGGTGTGGTGGCTCATGCCTGTAATCCCAGCACTTTGAGAGGCCGAGGCCAGTGGATCACCTGAGGTCAGGAGTTCGAGACCAGCCTAGCCAACATGGCAAAACACTGTCTCACCTGAAACACAAAAGTTAGCTGGACGTGGTGGTGGGTACCTGTAATCCCAGCTACTTGGGAGGCTGAGGCAAGAGAATCACTTGAACCTAGGAGGCAGAGGTTGCAATGAGCTGAGATCATACCACTGCACTCCAGCCTGGGCAACAGAGCAAGACTGACTCCTCAAAAAAAAAAAAAGAAAAGAAAAGAAACATACATTGAATGATGGAATTATGTATTTTATTCTTATTTTTGGCTTATTGTTGTTACTTTTTTCTCCAATGGATATCTCACATCTAGTATTCAAACATAACTTTTTTTTTTTTTTTTGAGATGGAGTTTCACTCTTGTTGCCCAGTCTGGAGTGCAATGGCACGATCTCGGCTCACTGCAACCTCTGCCTCCTGGGTTCAAGCGATTCTCCTGCCTCAGCCCCCTGAGTAGCTTAGATTACAGGAGCCCGCCACCACACCCAGCTAATTTTTGTATTTTAGTAGAGACAGGTTTTCAGCACGTTGGTCAGGCTGGTCTCGAACTCCGATGTCAGGTGATCCACCCACCTCGACCTCCCAAAGTACTGGGATACAGGTGTGAGCCACCGTGTCTGGCCCAAACATAACATTTCAAAGAGAAATTGGGGGCCACAGAAGCTGCTAGTTTTCAAGAGAAAAATACGGCAAAGTGTTTGAAACTAAAACTAATAAACTTTAAAATTCCCAAACCTCACTAGATCCGACCTCCTGACTCTAGTAGTCTACTGTCTGCTTCTACAAATTTGACTTTTTTTGACTCCACATATAAGTGAACTCACACAGTATATTTATCTTTAGTAGAGACAGGGTTTCACCATGTTGGCCAGGCCGATCTCGAGCTTCTGACTCCAGGTGACCTACCCGCCTCAGCCTCCCAAAGGGCTAGGATTACAGGTGTGAGCCACCATTCCCGGCCAGAATTTCCTTCTTTTTTAAGGCTGAATAATATTGATCCATTCAGGCTGGGCACGGTGGCTCACACCTGTAATCCTAGCACTTTGGAAGGCTGAGGTGGGCAGATAACCTGAGGTCAGGAGTTCGAGACCAGCCTGGCCAACATGGTGAAACCTCGTCTCTACCGAAAATACAAAAATTAGCCGGGCATGGTGGTGCCCGCCTGAACTTCCAGCTACTTGGGAGGCTGAAGCAGGAGGATTGCTTGAACCCAGGAGGTGGAGGTTGCAGTGTGCCGAGATCGCACCACTGCGCTCCAGCCTGAGCAACAGAGTAAGACTCTGTTTCCAAAAAAAAAAGATCCATTCATCTGTTGCTGGACACCTAGGTCATTTCCTGACCTTAGCTACTGTAAATAATGCTGCAATAAACATGGGAGTGCAGGTATCTCTTCTAGATACCAATTTCATTTTCTTTGGGTATATACCCAGAATTGGGATGGCTGGTTCATATGGAAGTTCCATTTTTAATTTTTTGAGGACCCTCCATACTGTTTTCCAAAAAAAAAAAAAAATTTCCATTACTTTTGTCTAATATTATCTTAACCATTTGTTTCCTTAGTTCTAGTCACATCTGTTTCCTTAGTTCTAGTCACATCAGCCATTTTTCACATACCTGCTGGGCCACATTTTGCTTTTCTCTATAATGAAATTTCCTCGTTTACTATCAAAGTAGTTAACTTGTTCACCAGTTCCTCAAATACTTAAAGGATGAGGTAAGCCTAAGAAAAAGATGTACCAGATTTGTTATAAAAAAAAATCACACTTGTACAAAATTACAATTGTACTTCTCAATGAAATTCCTTCATTGAATTTCCAGTCATCTTTGAGCATTAGTAAAACATGAATGCCGCTGTATATGTTCACTTAAAATATGCACAGTCACCTCCAGGCAGTACTACAGCGGTGGCTGATCACACCCCAGGGAGCAGGGCAATTGTGCTTTTGTCTATTTGTCGCACACAGCCATACCAATAAGTTAAACCTCTAAGTTATGAAGTCTCAGGTTACAGCTAGCACAATAAGAATGCAGGTTTTCAGAATTTCTGCTGAAAATTCTACTAAAAGAGTATTTACAGACAATGGATTACATTTAAAAATAACTGAACTGGGGCGGGGCTAGGTGGCTCACACCTGTAATCCCAGCACTTTGGGAGGCCAAGGCGGGCAGATCGCGAGTTCAGGAGATTGAGACCATCCTGGCTAACACGGTGAAACACCGTCTCTAGTAAAAACACAAAAAATTAGCTGAGAGCGGTGCCACGTGCCTGTGGTCCCAGCTACTCGGGAGGCTGAGGCAGGAGAATTGCTTGAACCCAGGAGGTGGAGGTTGCAGGGAGCCAAAATCGTGCCACTGCATCCAGCCTCGGCGACAGAGCGAGACTCCATCTCAAAAAACAAACAAAAAACCCAAAAAACTGAACTGGAAAACATCCAAATTTGAAAATTTAAAATAATTGTTAAAATGGCAGCAAAAAACCTCATACGTATCGTGAGCCAAAGAAACCCAGTTATTAGTTATGTTCCAATTATCACCAAATAAGACAATGCTATTATTTGATTAAAGTTTCAAACATAATTTCCTACCAAGGAACAGAAGACAAAACCTCAAGAAAGAGTCCTGATGGGGCGAGCGCGGTGGCTCACGCCTGTAATCCCAGCACTTTGGGAGGCCGAGGCGGGCCTGAGATCTGGAGTTTGAGACCAGCATGATCAACATGGAGAAACCCCGTCTCTACTAAAAAAAAAAAAAAAAAAAAAATTAGCCGGGCATGGTGGCGCATGCCTGTAATCCCAGCTACTCCGGAGGCTGAGGCAGGAGAATCGCTTGAACCCAGGAGGCGGAGTTTGCGGTGAGCCAAGATCGCGCCATGGCACTCTAGCCTGGGCAACAAGAATGAAACTCCGTCTCACAAAAAAAAAAAAAAAAAAAAAAAAAAAAAAAAAAACAGGCCTGGACGGAGGGGTCAGAGCTCTGTCCCTCCCCATTTCAGAGTGTTTGAGCAAATAACTCTTTCGGCTCAGAGCTTCAGGTGGAAAGTAATATGAGATGATTTTACTCTTCTTTCTGCCCTGTATCAAAATCCATCTCAGTGATTTCCACGTATTTAGCCCCGGCTTCTTGCTCAGGTGTAGGTGAGCTCACCCTGCGCTCTCTCCCACTGCTCAGCTCAGTTGACCATTCGGGTTTTCCACTATACTTGGTCACTTATGTGATTATGAACAGATGTTCAGTATTAAGAAGACCCTGGGGGATCTTATCCAATGACTTTATCCAACAGAAAGGAGATGAGGTATCAGGATTGGGTGGCTAGCCAGGTTCCAGGCCGGGCCTCAGGATAGCTGCGCAGCCTGGCATTTTCGCCTCACTTTCCAGAAGGACGAGAAGCCAAGTTCAGGTCCTTTCCAGAAATAGATGTAGATACTTCTGCTGGACTGGGAAGCCAGGAGATGAAATATCACAACAGGACGTTTCAGGCTATGAAAAATAACTGCTTACTAATTCTAACGTAAGTTGTCCAGATTACGAGAAGCATTTCTGCCAATGCTCATGTCAGCTAAACTCAGAGAAGTTACCTCATCCTCAGAGAGCAACGAGTGGTATGGTCTATGTAGAAAGCAAAATTTGCAACGGAAAAACCAGAGTTCGTGTGCACTTTATGAGGAAGAGGGTTAGGTGCACCAGACAGAGGAGTTTCTCAGGTTTCCGTCTCCGCTGTTCTCTCGACCAGCTGGCCCTCTCGGCGCAGGCGGGGACCCCACCCTGCGGGACTTCGGCTCCTCCGTGCGGACAGGGGGCGCCCGCAGCCGTGCCTTTCCCGCCAACTCCACTAGTGCGCCAGCTCGCCCTTGTGCGACCGCCTCTAGGGCCCGGGATATTTCCTGTTCCGGGGCGTGTGGGACCCGGATGCAAGCGGGCTATATAAGCGTTGCTCAGGTCCCACCCCTTTCTTTTTTGAGGAAGACGCGGTCGTAGGGGCTGAGGATTTTTGGTCCGCACGCTCCTGCTCCTGACTCACCGCTGTTCGCTCTCGCCGAGGAACAAGTCGGTCAGGAAGCCCGCGCGCAGCAGCCATGGTGAGGCGGCAGTCGGCGGCGGGCGGCGCAACGCAGGGCTCGGGCGCCGGGGGGACGCCGGTTTCGAGTTTGTGCTCCTGTAGGGCAGATGCCGGGGCGTGTAGGGGCGGAAAGGCGCTCCTGAAATGGTGGGGAAACGCGGGAAGCTTCCGGAAGTTGCCTTTCTCCAGAAGTGGCTGACCATTTTTGGCTTACTGTTCTTTCTCATGTATCTAATAATAGGCTTTTAAGGATACCGGAAAAACACCCGTGGAGCCGGAGGTGGCAATTCACCGAATTCGAATCACCCTAACAAGCCGCAACGTAAAATCCTTGGAAAAGGGTCAGTGCATTCGTTATGCGGTGGGGCGGGGGGGAGGGGGAATTGGACAAAAAGCGACGAGCTTTACTCGTTAATGTTAGTGTAGAAGGTGGACTCCAAGAACTAAAGTGACAAGTTACTTAAAAAAGTAAAGCATGGCCTAAAATTGCTTTTACTGTCATACAGCTGGCGATGAGGAGGTACCTATTGTGTTGAGTAACGGTGATAATTTTATACGCTATTCTGAGCCAGCAGAAGTGAAGGCCTTAAGCCGATTTTAATTGTTTCGATTATACTGAGAGGTCTTTTATTTCCTATAGTGTGTGCTGACTTGATAAGAGGCGCAAAAGAAAAGAATCTCAAAGTGAAAGGACCAGTTCGAATGCCTACCAAGGTAAAGTAAATCGGAGGGGCAGGAAGTAGGAGTTGCTTCCGGATATTGCATAAATTCAGGTTCTTTAAGGAGTTTGGCTGCCAAAATTGTTAACCCTGATGCTGTCTACAAACGCACATAGAAATCGGTGGTAGATTGCGGTTCCTAGTAAGTAGCTAATGTTTAGATATGATTGTTGAATTATTGTTGCTGTGTTCTTGGTGTGCTTTGGTGCTTAACAGGCGCAAGCTCTAAGGGTGGTGTCCTAGCACAGTGAAAACAGACCTGGCATTTTCAACCCATGGTACCTGAAAATCTATTAGTGTAAATTGGAATCATACCAAAGGGAAACTAATGAAATGATTAAAAGTAATGATTTTCCAGATGTTCTAGGGATAATTATAAAACGATAAACACTTGGTTTCCTTTGTCTTTTGTTACAGACTTTGAGAATCACTACAAGAAAAACTCCTTGTGGTGAAGGTTCTAAGACGTGGGATCGTTTCCAGATGAGAATTCACAAGCGACTCATTGACTTGCACAGTCCTTCTGAGATTGTTAAGCAGATTACTTCCATCAGTATTGAGCCAGGAGTTGAGGTGGAAGTCACCATTGCAGATGCTTAAGTCAACTATTTTAATAAATTGATGACCAGTTGTTAACTTCTGTTGGTTTTTATTCAGAATACTGGCAGATTTTAGGAATATAAAGGTGTACTATGAGACTTCCACTTTTCAGGTGGAATATATGGGTATCTTAGAGTGGTCTATTCCTGTTTTCGTTGTCGTTTGAGTCATTTGAAAACTGGATTCCGTTAACTACATAATATGTGAGACCTGACCGGTTTTATTGGACACTGGCAGTTTATAACTGGCATACTCTAGATAAATTCTGATTGGTATGGGGTGTTAAGGTTTCTGGGGTGTTTGTAATGCACACCCATGGTTGAGAACCTAGTGCGCTAGTAGGCATGTGTTAAAAAACTAGTAACTAATATTTTTAAATTAACCAAGTTTAACGTCCTTAAAAAAGGATTAAGTGGCAGAGGCAGGACTAAAACTAAGTTTTAGGGTTTTAGGAACTAAAACTTAGTTTTAAAATACTTATATTTTCAGTGTTTTATATTTTAAATATAAAATTTTCACTTTTTTGGGGGGGTGGGGACGGCGTTTTGCTCTGTGGCCCAGGCTGGAGTGCAATGGTGTGTTCTTGGCTCACTGCAACCTCTGCCTCCCAGGTTCAAGCAATTCTCCTGCCTCAGCCTCCCAAGTAGTTGGGATTACAAGTGCCTGCGACCAAGCCTGGTTAATTTTTTATTTTATAGTAGAGACGGGGTTTTGTCCTGTTGGTCAGGCTGGTCTCAAACTCCTAACCTCAGGTGATCCACCTGCCTCAGCCTCCCAAAGTGCTGGGATTACAGGCATGAGCCACCATGCCTGGCACATTTTCACTTTTACATTTTTTAAAAATACTTATATTTTCAGTGTTTTAGACAGGGTCTCTGCAGTCCAGGCTGGAGTGCAGTGGTGTGATCACTGCAGCCTTGACCTGGGCTCATGCAATCCACCTCGAACTGCCTAGTAGCTGGGACTTAACAAGCATGTGGCTACCATGCCCAGCTAATTGTTTTTTGTAGAGGTGAGGTTTTGCCATGTTGCCCAGGCTGGTCTGGAACTCTGAAGACTCAAACCATCAGCCTGTGTTAGCCTCCTAAAGTGCTGGTGTTACAGGAGTGAGTCACTGTACCCAGCCTAGAATTTAAAATCAGATAGATACCCTTACAGGTTTGCTAAACTTACTGGGGAAAGTTTCTATAGATTTATTTTGGAAAAATGGAACATCTACAAATTGTTAAGATTGCCTTCAGAAAATTTTTGAGATTTTTAATAGGATCAAAGTTGGGTAATTCAAGTTTTTTCTTTTTGGATTTGGGCCTAGGCTTTCACGCCGAACTCTGCTATCTTTTCAAATTGACCTTCAGTTGAGATTTCTGTATACAACCAACTGCATGCTAGGCACCTGCAACCCACAGCTAAAAAGCTAATGTGTCTAAAATGAAATCTTTCCTCCCAGAAGCTCTGTCATGTGTTCCTAGTCTGAATCCATTGTCTACTGAAGTCTCACAGTTCAAACTGGAGTCACCCCTTGCCCCTCCCCTACTGCTGTTACCCAACATCCAATTCCTTCTGAGTCTACTTCAGATCTCAAGACAAACCCAGTTAACATCAAGGATTTGAATGGAACTGAGTCTGGAATGAATTATGCCACATTGCTAAATTTAAACCAAACAGTTGATCTTTGGGAGCTGTTTAGCTATCAGTTAATAAGACCATTTAAAAATGGAATACCTATCAATACGTGGCCCCCAGACAAATACCTATGAACTTTTAGTGCAGCTAGCAGTCTTTAGAGCACACATGTCTTGAGAACTGACTGAGGAAATGAAATTCTGAAAAAAATGTCACTAAAGACCAGAGAACATATACTGTGAAAAATACACTTCAGTAAATCAGAAAATAGTGGAAGGACAGCTTCATGGCTTTCACGGAATTGTGAACATGAGCAGTTGTGTTTTTTCACAATGGTGAAAGTGTTGGATTAAAGCTATACGTAATTGAGAACCTGTATTACAGCTAAAATAGCACTAAATAATTTGAAACTGCTGTTATCTTCAATTTCTCAAACACTTAAAAATACCTGCATGGAAATAAAACTGCAGGGCCTTTGAATATAGGGAATTCAGGATAGATTAAATAGTGGTAATGATGCCAATAATTCTATGCAAGTTAACAGGCCATCTTGTATGGATGGGAGTTAAAGGAAGGTTGAAAATAGGATATCTCTCTAGTGCTTAACTCTATTTGGATTTGCAGAGCACTGCTTCTGGTGTAGAAATGTAAGCTAGCAATAACCAAGGGAACAGAAACCACCATGGCTGTTCATTGCTGGGTCAGAATTTTTTTTTTTTTTTTTGAATTTAAATGGAAACAGTCTCGCTGTGTCACCCAGGTTGGAGTGCAGTCGTGCGAACATGGCTCGCTGCAGCCTTGAACTCCCTGGCTCAACCGATCCTCCTGCCTCAACCTCAAGTAGCTGGGACTACAGGCTCACACCTTGACGCTTGGCCTGGCTTTTTTTGTGGAGATGGGGTCTTGCCATGTTGCCCAGGCTGGTCTCAAACTCCTATGCTCAGGCGATCCACCCTCCTCGGCCTCCCATAGTGCTAGGGTTATAGGCAAGAGCCACTATACCCAGACTGGATTAGATTTCTTCACATGACATCCGTAGAGTGCCTGTGTGTATGCTCTGGATGTAAAATGAACAGGCAAGAGTACAGAAGTAGAATCTCTAGCCATGCAGTCAAGACAGATGGCTCCAAAATTAGTTACTTGGTTATGGAGACGATCAAGTTACTTGACTTTGAGCCTCAGTTATGTGCCAAATGAGGATACTAATAGTATCTATCTCAAATGCATATATGGGTGTTCACTGTCTCTGGGAGACATTTTCCAAAGAAACCAAGACTAACTTGTTAAGGGAATAGATTTCTCTCACTGATACAGGATGTGCTCTAGCTGGCCCACGATACTGCATTGAATTACAGTGTTTCCTAAGTATCTGTGGGGGATCAGTTCAGTACCTCTCTTGAATACCAAAATTGAGGAAGTTCAAGTCCCTGATATAAAATGGCATAGTATTTGCATATAATCTATGGCATCCTGTATAATTTGTCATCTCTAGATTACTTGTAATACCTAATACAATGTAAATGGTATGTAAGTAGTTATGCTGTATTCAGGGAATAATGACAAGAAAAAGAATGTCTATACATGTGCAGTAGAGACCATTTTTTTTCTGAATACTTTTGATCTACAGTTGATCGAATCTACAGATACAGAACCCATGGATACGGAGGGCCAGCAGTACACTTTGAGAAGTGTATTCGAATCCCCGGGGACATGTCCTTTTTAACTGCATTCTCCTCCGCCAAAAAAGTGACCAAGCAGGTATAAGTGGAGAAACAGCCAAAGCTGAAGTGTATTCTTTTTTTGTTTAATTGTACTTCAGTGGATGCAAATGAAAATTTATCTTTTGAAAGTAAGAGGAACTATGGCTGGGCGGGGTGGCTCACACCTGTAATCTCAGCACTTTGGGAGGCCAAGGTGGGCGGATCACCTGAGGTCAGGAGTTCAAGACCAGCCTGGCCAACACAGTGAAACCCTGCCTCTACTAAAAATACAAAAATTAGCCAGGCGTGGTGGCACGCTCCTGTAATCCCAGCTACTTGGGATGCTGAAGCAGGAGAATCTCTTGAACCTGGGAGGCGGAGGTTGCAGGGAGTTGAGATTGTCGCGTATAGTGGATTGAGTGCCGTGGAGCCGAGATTGCCAAGTGCAGTGGATCGAGTCCACTGCACTCCAGTCTGGGCAATAGAGCTAAACTCAGTCTCAAAAAAAATAAATAAATAAAGGAAAAAGTAAGTCAGAGGCGCAAAATCAATCCTTATTTCCTTTAACCTAGGAATAATAGCATATTTCACTTTCATAGAAATTAAACTCTTAGAGAACCAAATCCTTCTATACCTTTTGTTCTGTAAACTGCTATTTATTTACTTATTTTTGCCTTACATATTGTGCATATCCTTCTTCATTAACTTGAACTCACCCCATGGATCATCTGAGGTCAGGAGTTTGAGACCAGCCTGACCAACATGGTGAAACCCTGTCTCTGCTAAAAATGCAAAATTAGCTGGGCATGGCAGTGCGTGCCTGTGGTCCCAGCCACTTGGGAGGCTGAGGCATGAGAATCACTTGAACCCGGGAGGCAAGGGTTTCCAGCCTGGGCGACAGACTGAGACTCTGTCTCAAAAAAAAAAAAAAAAAAAAAGATATTTTCACCAAGAGAATATGGAAATTTTTAATTTTAAGAAACACTGTCAAATTGATGCTTTCAAGCAACTGTGCAGATTTGTATTCCTCCCAGGAGTCAGTACAATATCATATATCTGGTATACAAAAAAAAAAATCGCTCATTATTTTAGCCCTACCCTCCATTTGTCTCTTTTCTTTCTGGGACTCCTATTGATTGCATGACCTTCTGAAGGTCTTGTGTGTGTCTTACCTTTTTTTCATAACTTCTCTTAATTTTTTTTTTTTTTTTTTTTTAGAGTCTTTCTCTGTCACCCAGGCTGGAGTGCAATGGCGTGATCTCAGCTCACTGCAACCTCTGCCTCCTGGGTTCAAGTGATTCTCGTGTCTCAGCCTCCTGAGTAGCTGAGATTACAGGTGTGCACCAGTGTTCCCAGCTGATTTTTGTATTTTATGTAGAGATGGGGTTATGCCATTTTGGCCAGGCTAGTCTCGAATTCCTGAGCTCAGGTGATACACACACCTCAGCAAATCTTCTAAATTATACATTCTGTGGTATTTCCTTGACTTTCTTATCCAGCACTTGTATTGATTATTTTTCATTTTGATAATGTTGGGTTTTTAAAAACTCCTTTATGATGGAAAATTTCAAACATACACAAAAGTAGAGAGAGAATGGTATAATAAACCCACTCAGTTTTAAGGATTGTCAACTAATACCAGTTTTATTTCATGTATGACTCCAACAACTTCCCCAACCAGCCTTCAGATTATTTGAAAGCAAATTTCAGACATCGTATTTTACTCATACATTTTCTAGTATCTAAATCTGAAAGAGACTCTTTTTTAACAGTTCTGTAGCATTAATTATACTCATACTGTTGTGCAACAAATATCCAGAAATCTTTTGTCTTGCGAAACTGAACCTCTTACCCATTAAACACTAACTCCCTTTTTTTTAACCCTGAACCATTGGCAACCACAATTTTACTTTCTTTTACTGTGAGTTTGATTACTTGATACTTCATGTGAGTGGAATCATATAATATTTGTCTTTTTGTGACTGACATTTTATTTAGCTTAATGTCTTCAAGTTTGACCCATGCCATATCATGTGGCAGGATTTTTCCCTTTTTTTTTTTTTTCAGACGGAGTCTCGCTCTGTCGCCCAGGCTGGAGTGCAGTGGCGCGATCTGGGCTCACTGCAAGCTCCGCCTCCCGGGTTCATGCCATTCTCCTGCCTCAGCCTCCTGAGTAGCTGGGACTACAGGCACCCACCACTTCACCCGGCTAATTTTTTTGTATTTTTAGTAGAGACAGAGTTTCACCATGTTAATGAGGATGGTCTCCATCTCCTGACCTCGTGATTCGCTCGTCTCGGCCTCCCAAAGTGCTGGGATTACAGGCGTGAACCACCGCGCCCGGCCATGATTTTTCTTCTTTTTTAAGGCTGAATAATATCTCAATGTATGTATATATACCACTTTTTAAAAATTCATTCATCTGTTGGACATTTAGATTGTTCCCACCTCTTGGCTATTGTGAATAATGCTATAATAAACATGAGTATGCAAATATGTCTTTGAGATTTTGCCTTGAATTATTTTGGATATATACCAAGTGAGATTGCTGGATCATATGGTATTTCTATTTTAAATTGTTTAAGGAATCTCGATACTGTTGCACCATTTTGCATTCCCATCAGGGGATCCAGTTTCTCCAAATCCTCACCAACACTTCATTTTTTTTTTATGGTAACCATCCTAATGGGTGTGAAGTGATATCTCATTGTGGTTTTGATTTGTACTTCTGTAATGATTAATGAAGTTGAACATTTTTTTATATGCTTGTTGGCCATTTCTTTTTTTTTTTTTTTTTTTTTTGAGACAGAATCTTACTCTGTCACCCAGGCTGGAATGCAGTGGCACGATGTTGGCTGACTGCAACCTCTGCCTCCCGGGTTCAAGCAATTCTCCTGCCTCAGCCTCCCACGTAGCTGGGATTACAGGCGCATGCCACCACGCCCAGCTAATTTTTGTATTTTTAGTAGAGACAGGATTTCACCATGTTGCCCAGGCTGGTCTTGAATTCCTGACCTCATGATCTGCCTACCTTGGCCTCCCAAAGTGCTAGGATTAAAGGCGTGAGCCACCGCTTTTGGCCAGCTTATTGGTCATTTCTATACCTTCTTTATAGAACTGCCTATTCAAGTCCTTTGCCCTTTTTTTTTTTTTCCTTTTTTTTGAGACGGAGGTTCGTTCTTGTTGCTAAGGCTGGAGTGCCATGGCGTGATCTCGGCTCACTGCAACCTCCACCTCCCGTGTTCAAGCGATTCTCCTGCCTCAGCCTCCCGAATAGCTAGGATTACAGGCAGGCACCACCACACCCAGCTAATTTTTTGTATTTTTAGTAGAGACAGGGTTTCACCATGTTGGCCAGGCTGGTCTCAAACTCCTGACCTTGGGTGATCCACCCACCTTGGCCTCCCAAAGTGCTGAGATTACAGGCGTGAGCCACTGCGCCTGGCTGTTTGCCCATTTTTTTGAAGTGAGTTATTTTTGTTTTTGTGAGTTGTATGAGTTATTTATATTTTCTGGATATTAACCCCTTATTAGGTAGATGATTTGCAAGTATTTTCGTTCATTTTGTAGGTTGCCTTTTCACTCTCTCAGCTATGTACTTTCATGGACAAAAGCTTTAAAGTTTGATGTAATGTAATCACATCAAACTTTGAAATCTTTGATTTCATTGCCTATGTTTTTGGCATCATATCTAACAAATCATTGCCAAATCCCATGTCATAAAGCCTTTCCTCTATGTTTTCTTCTAGAAGTTTGATAGTTTTAGGTCTTACAGTTCAGTTTTTAATCCATTTTGAGTTTATTTTTGTATATTGTGTAAGGTAAGCATAATTTTTGTGTATCATGTAAGGGTTCCACTTTATGGCTTTTGCCTGTAGATATCTAGTTTTCCCAACACTATTTGTTGAAGAGACTGTTCTTTCTCCATTCAGTGGACTTGGAACCCCTGCTAAAGACAATTTTACCACATACACAATAATTTATTCCTGGACTCTCTATCTTATTCCATTGGCCTGTTTGTTGTTATGCTCATGCCACCTACCAGAGCTTTAATTATTGTGACTTTATAATATGTTTTGAAATCAGAAGTGTGAGTCCTCCAATCCTATTCTTTTTCAAAACTGTTTTGGCTATTTGTTATCCCTTGAGAGTCCACATGAATTTACAGATACATTTTTCTATTTCTGCAAAAATGCCATTGGTATTTTGATAGGTATTGTGTTGAATCTGTAGATAGACCTCTTTGGGTAGTATTGACATCTTAACAATATTCAGTATTCTAATCCATAAACATAGGATGTCTTTACATTTATTTGAATCTTCTTTTATTTCTTTTAGCAATATTTTGTGGTTTTCAGTGTATAATTCTTTCACCTCCTTGGTTAAGTTTATTCCTACGCATTTTACTCTTTTTGGTGCTATTGAAAATTGGATTGTTGCCAGGAGCGGTGGCTCACACCCTGTGATCCCAGCACTTTGGGAGTCCGAGATGAGTGGATCAAGAGGTCAGGAGTTCAATACCAACCTGGCCAAGATGGTGAAACCCCGTCTCTACTAAAAAATACAAAAAAATTAGACGGGCACGGTGGCAGGCACCTGCAATCCCAGCTATTCACGAGGCTGAGGCAGGGAATTGCTTGAACCCTAAAGGCAGAGATTGCAGTGAGCCGAGATCATGCCATTGCACTCCAGTCTGGGCGACAGAGTAAGACTCCATCTCAAAAACAAAAACAAAAAAAGACAAGAAAATTGGATTGTTTTCTTAGTTTACTTGCCAGATTATTTACTGTTAGTGTATAGAAATGCACCTGATATTTGTATTAATTTTGTGTGCTGCAATTTTGCTGAATTTGTTCATTAGTTTTCAATCTTTTGTGATATAATACCGTGTCATCTGTGAATAAATACTTCTTTCCTTTCAGTTTGGATGTATTTTATTTCTCTTTCTTGTGTAATTGCTCTAGGACTTCCACTGCTATGTTAAATAGAAGTTGCAAGAGTGAGCCATCCTTGCCTTGTTCCTCATCTTAGAGGAACAGCTTTCAATTGTTTACTATTGAGTGTAATATTAGCTGTAAGCTTTTCATATATAGCTTGTATTACATTGAGGTAATTTCCTTCTATCCTAGTTTATTGAATTTTTTTAAATCTTAATTCTTCTTAAAATGTTTTGTAGAATTCACCTGTGAAGGTCTGTGGTCCTGGGGTTTTCTTTGTTGGGAGGTATTTTGGTTGCTGATTAAATCCTTACTAGTCATAGGTCTGTTTGGGTTTTTTATTTCTTCATGAATTAGTTCTGGTATGCTGTATATTTCTAGGAATTTATCCATTTCTTCTAGATTACCCAATTTGCTGGTGTATAATTGTTCATTGTATTCTTGTTAATCCTTTTAATTTCTGTAGCATCATTTATAATGTCCCATATGGCATTTCTAATTTTAGTTATCTTCTCTCTTTTTTCTTGGTTAATCTAGCTCAGAGTTTGCCAATTTTTTGACCTTTTCAAAAAACCAACTCTTAGTTTCATTTTTAAATTCCATTTATATCTCTGTTCTAATCTTAGTTATTTTCCTCCTTTTTTTTTGCTAACTTCGGGTTTCATTTTTTCTCCTTTTTCTTGAGGTTTAAAAGGGTTTCTTGCAGGGCGCAGTGGCTCACGCCTGTAATTCCAGCACTTTGGGAGGCCGAGGTGGGTGGATCATGAGGTCAGGAAATTGAGACCATCCTGGCTAACACACGGTGAAACCCCATCTCTACTAAAAATACAAAAAAATTAGCCGGGCATGGTGGCGGACGCCTGTAGTCCCAGCTTCTCAGGAGGCTGAGGCGGGAGAATCGCTTGAACCCGGGAGGCGGAGCTTGCAGTGAGCCGAGATCACGCCACTGCACTCCAGCCTGGGCGACAGAGCAAGACTCCGTCTCAAAAAAAAAATAAAAAAATAAGAACAATAATAATAAAAAGCGTTTCTTGAGGTATAAAATTAGAGGTTTCTTGAGGTATAAAATTAGGTTGTTTCTTTTAGCTATTTCCTCTTCTTTTTTCTTAGAGATACAGTATGGCTCTGTCACCCCAGCTGGAGTGCAGTGGAAGGGTCACAGTTCACTGCAACCTCGACTCCTGGGCTCAAGCAATCTTCCTACCTCAGCCTCCTTAGCAACTGTAACTACAGGGCCACTATGTCCAGCTATTTTTTATTTATTATTTTTTGTAGAGATGGGTTCTCACTATGTTGTCCAGGCTAGTCTTGAACTCCTGGTTTTAATCAATCCTCCTACCTCAGCCTCCCAAAGATCTGGGAGTACAGGCATGAGGCATCACACCTGGCCTATTTCTTCTTTTTTAATGTAAGCATTTACAGCTATAATCTTCCTTCTTGGTAATGCTTTCACCGCATTCCATAAGTTTTGATATATTGTATTTTCATTTTCATTTGTCTCAAGATATTTTCTAATTTCTCTTGTGATTTATTTTTTTCTTTTTCTTTCTCTTTTTTTTTGAGACAGAGTCTCACTCTGTTGCCCAGGCTGGAGTGCAGTGGCACAATCTTGTCTCACTACAACCTCCGCCTCCCAGGTTCAAGCAATTCTCCAGCCTCAGCCTCCCGAGTAGCTGGGATTACAGGTTCCTGCCACCACACCCGGCTGATTTTTTGTATTTTTAATACAGACGGGGTTTCACCATGTTAGCCGGGCTGGCCTCGAACTCCTGACCTCAAGTGATCTGCCTGCCTCAGCCTCCAAAGTGCTGGGATCACAGGCGTGAGCCACCGTGCCTGGCTTAGAAATGGGGTTTCACCATGTTGGCAAGGCTGGTCTCGAACTCCTGATTTCAGGTCATCCACAGGCCTCGGCCTCCCAAAGTCCTGGGATTACAGGCGTGAGCCACTGTGCCCGGCCTCTTGTGGTTTCTTCTTTGACTCATTGGTTGTTTAATAGTTTGCTCTTTAATTGCCACATGTGTGTGGATTTTCCGTTTTCCTTCTGCTACTGATTTCTAGTTTCATTCTATCGTGGTTGGAAACGATACTTTGTATGATTTCAGTCTTCTTAAATTTGTTAAGACTTGTTCTGTGGCCTAACCTGTGATTTATTCTGGAGAATGATCTCTGCACTTGAGAAGAATGTGTATTCTGCTGTTGTTGGATGGCGTGTTCTCTATATGTCTATCAGGACTAATTGGTCTATAATGTTCAAGTCTTGTTTCCTTATTGATCTTCTGTCTGGTTGACTTAGTCTACTTCGTCTGACAGTAGAATGGCCACCTCTGCTCTCTTTTGGTTACCATTTGCATGGAATAACTTTTTCCATTTTTTCACTTTCAGCCTATGTGCATCCTAGATCTAAAGTGAATCTCTTATAGAAAGCATACAGTTGGATCTTGTTTTTTTTTTTTTAATTCATTCAACCAATCTATGTCTTTTGATTGGGGAGTTTAATTCATTTATATTTAAATTAATTACTGATAATGAATGACTTACTATTGCCATTTTGTTGTTTTCTGTGTATCTTGTAACTATTTTTTCTCTTCCTCTTGTACTGCCTTCCTTTATGTTTCATTAGTTTATTTTTATTTATTTATTTATTTTTGAGATGGAGTTTCGCTCTTGTTGCCCAAGCTGGAGTGCAATGGCGCGATCTCGGCTCACTGCAACCTCCGCCTCCTGGCTTCAAGTGATTCTCCTGCCTCAGCCTCCAGAGTAGCTGGGATTACAGGCATGCGCCACCATGCCCAGGTAATTTTTTGTTTTTAGTAGAGACGGGGTTTCACCATGTTAGCTGGGCTGGTCTCCACCTCCTGACCTCAGGTGATCTGCCCACCTTGGTCCCCCAAAGTGCTGGGATTACAGGTGTGAGCCATCTTGCCCGGCCTCATTAATTTTTGTAGTGACATGCTTTGATTCCCTCCTCTTTTCCTTGTGTGTATCTTCTATAAGTATTTTCTTTGTAGTTACTATGGGGATTATATAAAACATCTTAAAGTTAAAATAATCTATTTTAAACTGATACAACTTAACTTTAATCACTTACGAAAACTCTACTTTGTTACATATTTGTCCTCTGGTGAATTTTTCAGTTCAGCTATTTTTCCACTCCAGAATGTGTGTTTTTCTTTTTAATAGTTTTAATTTCTTTATTGATATTCTCATTTTATTCATGCATTGTCTTTCTGACTTTGTTTAGTTGTCTATTTGTGTTCTCTTTTAGCTAATTGAGCTTCTCTATAATGATTATTTTTAATTGTTTATCAGTTAATTCATAGTTTTCTACTTCTTTAGAGTTGGTTGCTGAAGATTTATTTTGTTCATTTGATTGGGCCATTGTGTTGGTCTGTTTCTGTGTTGCTGTAAAGAAACACCTGGGGATGGGTAATTTATAAAGCAAAGAAGTTTAATTGGCTCATGGTTCTGCAGGCTATACCAGCATGGCTCCAGCATCTGCTTCTGGTGAGGGCCTCAGGAAACTTAATCATGGCGGAAGGCAAAGTGGGAGCAGGCACATCACATGGCAAAAGTGGGAGCAAGAGAACAAGGGGAGAGGAGCCACATACTTTTAAACATCTAGATGTTGTGTGAATTCAGAGTGAGAAATCACTTATAACCAAGGGTATAGTGCTAAACCATCCATGAGGGATCCACTGCCATGATTCAGTCACCTCCTATCAGGCCCCACCTCCAACACTGGTAATCACATTTCAACATGAGATTTGGAGGGGACAAACATCCGAACCGTATGAGCCATGTTTCCCTCTTTTGTATGTCTTGTGACATCTTGTTGGGATCGTCTCTTCCAGTCCATATGGACTGGCTTCATATAGGAGATCTTCACAAGAAGCCTGACATAGATGGTGGGCGACTTCTCAAACCTTTCTTGGGGATGCATTTCCTTTCTTTTTTTTTTTTTTTTGAGATGGAGTCTTGCTCTGTTGCCCAGGCTAGAGTGCAGCGGCATGATCTTGGCTGATTGCAACCTCTGCCTCCCGGGTTCAAGCGATTCTTCTGCCTCAGCACCGCTGAGTAGCTGGGACTACAGGCATGCGCCACCGCACCCGGCTAATTTTTGACTACAGGAACGTGCCACCACGCCCGGCCAGGGATCCATTTTCTCTGGGCCTGTGTGTGTAATTTTCTTTTATTTATTTTTTATTTGTACAGACAAGTTCTCACTATGTTGCCCAGGCTGGTTTCAAAACTCCTGAGCTCAAGCCATCCTTCTGCCTTGGCCTGCCAAAGTGTTAGGATTATAGGCATGAGCTACTGCTCCTGGCACGGGTGTGAGGGTGTGTGTGTGTAATGTTCTAGTTAAAAAGCTTGTGTGTGTGTGTGTGTGTGTGTGTGTGTGTGTGTGTGTGTGTGTGTGTGTGTAGTGTTCTAGTTAAAAGGTTTGCCCCTGTTTTCTCAGGAGTTCATGATCTCTTACTCCCTCTGGTGTCTGTCTTCAGTACTGCAGCTTTCCTGTAGCAACTCATGTGACACTTATCTTTGTTCAGTGGTCCCCAACCTATCATCCAAACTATGCGTCTTCTGCTCTGAGTTCACTGAGTCAAGCAAGGCAGAAAGTAGTCTGTTGGACGGCCCCCAGAAAGCCAGGATGTTGGGCTCATGTTTCACTCTTCTTTTTCCCTTGGCAGGGAGAAGCTGGGAGTTGTGAGTTTTCTTCCACTCCATGTTGCATTGGGAACGCAGAGGGGTTAGGGTTGGCAAAATGTAAGACATTTTCCTACCCACTTTGATGTAGTTAGTCTTGGTTTGTACGCACCTGAGTACTGCGACCTCTTTGGTTTCTGGAGCTCTCACAAAGGCAATTTGGTCCGCATATTGTTGTTAAGTTGGTGTCTCCGTGGGAAAACGGGACTGGGGCTTCCTATTCTGCCACCTTGCTATTATCACTCTAATGACTCTTTTTTTTTCTTTTGAGATGGAGTTTCACTCTTGTTGCCCAGGCTGGATTGCAATGGCATGATCTCGGCTCACTGCAACTCCGCCTCCTGGGTTCGAGCGATTCTCCTGTCTCAGCCTCCTGAATAGCTGGGATTACAGGTGCCCGCTACCATGCCTGGCTAATTGTTTTGTATTTTTAGTAGAGACGGGGTTTCACCATGTTGGCCAGGCTGCTCTTGAACTCCTGTCCTCAAGTGATCCACCTGCCTTGGCCTCCCAAAGTGCTGGGATTACAAGCGTGAGCCACTGCGCCCCGCTCGAATGACTCTTTTAAAAACATAATTATATATCATTATAACAGCTAACAGTAACAATTCTTAAATTCTTTTTTTTTCTGTTTTTCTAAATGAGATGGGGGTCTCGCTCTGTTTCCTGGGCTGGAGTACAGTGGTGTGATCACAGCTGATTGCAGCCTTGACCTCCCAGGCCCAAGTGATTCTCTCACCTTAGCCTCCTGAGTAGCTGGGACCACAGGCGTGTGCCACCATGCCCGGCTAATTTTTTTTTTTAGAGATGGGTGTCTCATTATGTTGCCTAGACTGGTCTCAAACTCCTGGGCTCAAGCTATCCTCCCTTCGTGACCTCCCAAAGTGCTGGGATTACAGGCATGAGCCACTGTGCGGGGTCAACAATTCCATTTTTTTTTTTTTTTTTCGAGACGAAGTCTCGCTTTGTGTCTAGGCTGGAGTGCAGTGGTGTGATCTTAGCTCACTGCAACCTCTGCCTCCCAGGTTTAAGCGATTCTCCTGCCTCAGCCTCCCAAGTAACTGGGATTATAGGCGTGTGCCACCATGCCCGGCTAATTTTTGTATTTTTAATAGAGACAGGGTTTCGCCATGTTGGCCAGGCTGATCTCAAACTCCTGACCTCAGGTTATCCACCCACCTCAGCCTCCCAAAGTGCTGGGATTACAGGCATGAGCCACCACGCCTGGCCCTCAACAATTTTTAATATCATGAAATATCCAATGGCGTTCAAATTTCCTTGAGTATTTTTACTTCTTGTTTGAATCAAGATCAAATAGGTTGACGTGTTTCTTAAATCTCTTTTAATCTAGTAGTTTCTTTCCATATAAAAAGGCATATAGATACAGACAGTCCTCATTTTGCTCAGTAGTATGACACCAAAGAAAATAACCATACAGCCGGGCGTGGTGGCTCACACCTGTAATCCCAGCACTTCGGGAGGCTGAGGCAGGTGGATCATGAGGTCAGAAGTTCGAGACCAGCCTGACCAACATAGTGAAATCCTGTCTCTACTAAAAATACAAAAATTAGCCGGGCATGGTGGTGCTCGCCTGTAGTCCCAGCTACTCGGGAAACTGAGGCAGGAGAATCACTTGAACCTAGGAGGGAGAAGTTGTGATTAGCTGAGATCACCCCACTGCACCCCAGCCTGGGTGACAAGAGCAAAACTCTGTCTCAAAAACAAAAAAACAAAAAAAAAAAAAGAAAAGAACCATACAAGCTGAGAATATGCAAGAGGATAATAATAATCAATAGGGAATTTTTTTATTGTTCTATGGACCTGTAAAATTTTTGTGAAAACATTAAAAAGCCTCTTACTGTGAGTTATAAATGTAAAGGGAAATGGAAAATAATAAAAAAGTAAAACTAATATTTAACACACTGTCATCTAATACGTTAGCAATATTGAGAATTAAAGCATTATATTTCTTTCTTCAAAATATTCAGTTGTTATTTGAACAGTGTTTGCTTTCTTCACTCATCATATAACTTATAAGAATTTTTTAGGCTCGGTGCGGTGGCTCATGCCTGTAATCTCAGCACTTTGGGAGACCGAGGCGGGTGGATCACCTGAGGTCAGGAGTTTGAGACCAGCCTGGCCAACACAGTGAAACCCTGTCTCTACTAAAAATACAAAAATTGTCTGGGCATGGTGATGTGTGCCTGTAATTCCATCTACATGGGAGGCTGAGGCGGGATAATTGCTTGAACCCGGGAGGCAGAGGGTGCAGTGAGACGAGACAGCGCCACTGCACACCAGCCTGGGCGACAGAGCAAGACTCCGTCTCCAAAAAAAAAAAAAAAAGAATCGTTTTCTGTGACCAAATAACCAAGAAATATTTTTTCTTCCCTTTTGCTGATAGAAAACACATCCTCCTCTTCCTTCCCTGTGGTCCTTCCTATCCACCAGGAGGCGGAGGTTGCAGTGAGCCGAGACCAAGCCATTGCACTCCAGCCTGGGCAACAAGAGCAAGAAACTCTGTTTCAAAAAAAAAAAAAAGAATTTTTTTCCATGCCTTGAGGAACCATCATACTATTAACTTTGAATCAGCTTCCAACATTTTATCCTTTGTGCTTTCAATGTCATGAAATATTTCTAGATTTTCATTATTATAAAGTTTGCTGATGGCGTCACTTCTTCTGGGGAATTTTCTTTCTTTTTTTATTTTTTTTTGAGACAGAGTCTCGCTCTGTTGCCCAGGCTGGAGTGCAGTGTTGCGATCTCGGCTCAGTGCAACCTCTGCCTCCTGGGTTCAAGCGATTCTCCTGCCTCAGCCTCCTGTGTAGCTGGGATTACAGGCATGCGCCACCACACCTGGCTAATTTTTGTATTTTTTTTTTTTAGTAGAGACAGGGTTTCACCATGTTGGCCAGGCTGGTCTCGAACTCCTGACCTCAGGTGATCCACCCGCCTCAGCCTCCCAAAGTGCTGGGATTACAGGCGTGAGCCACTGTGCCCAGCCTCTTCTGGGGCATTTTCATTCTTTTCATCACAACAACTTTCCTCATTCATGTCAATAAATCTGCCTTCACTAAGTTCCTCTGGCTACACAGCCAGAGGAACTTCTCAGATGTTAGTAGTATCCACATGCTCGTCGTCAACTATTTTTTCTAAACTCCATTTACATTTGATTTAAATTTCACTTCCAGCATTATCACTTTTTGTTTCTTTGATATGCTTTTGTCTTTGTTGTCCAGTTCCCTGTTCTGACATTCATTTTTGTGAAATGTTATGTGGGTTTATCACTGGGAGATAAGGAGGTGATACAACTACACACTTTGCTATCTTTGCAGTCTCCATGAGAACTGAATGACAGTTGTGTGATGACCAATCACCAGACTTTGAAAGAAGTGACGTGATCATGATTGATGACTGATCATTATGTGTATGTTATTTACTTAGTGATTTGTGGACTGAAGAGCTAGCCATGAAATTTGTACTTTATGCAGTTACTCATAATTAATATACAGTGCTAACTGATGTTTGAAATGTGTTGTTGAAGGATTGGTATTATTTAACTACACTATTATAATTGAAATTCATGCTTATCAGAACTTTGAAAAGCAACAAGTGCCTGTTTTAGGATTAGCTTTGATTCTTCAGGGGGCAGTTGTCTCATTTGGCTTTTCTCTCTAATGCTGCTTTTTTCCTTATATTTCTGGGAATCTTGGATTTCTTTTATTTATAATTAAGCATTAAAATTAAATTTTTCTTTCTAGGAACAGGTTTGGATTTTCCCTGTCCTTATATAGATATGCCAGTTTCTCTTATAATGTCCTCCTCTGACATTTGAAGGATTTGCATGGACTTCCCTTTCGGGTACACCTGTAGGAAGCGATATGGGGGGATCCCTCACAACAGACACCACGAAAATACTAAAACAAAGAGCAACAATCCTCACACTTGAGACCTTAGCTCTTCCCAGGGTTTTTTCAACTTATAAATGGGTACAGCTTCCTTTATCCTTGGTGAGGCTGGAGCTTGTGGCAGAGGCTACCTGGCATAGGTATTTCATTAACACACTGCTAAGTCTTAATGTAAGCCCCTTTTTCAGGCTCCTTCAAAATCCTACATTCTGCACCAGACTTATCCCCACCTAGAGCTGCCAGAGACCCAGGAAAAGCAGTTCCCACCACCACACCCCAATATGACCATATTCTTGGGTGTGGCCTCCTTCATTCTGTTTCATCCTTCAGCAGGCCTTCCACCACTTTTTGAATTCCAGAAAGTTGTTGAAATCACAAGTCCGTATCCATTCTCTTTGTTCCTTGGTTTTCCTCTGCAAGAATTTCAGTGAGGTCTCCAGGCAGACAGAAAGCAAATATCATTACTGAGTCTGCAATTCTGAGCTGAGATTTAATTGATTCTTAAAGTTTCTCAAGTGTCTCTTTTATGTAGATAACTCCTCAAGGACCCTTCTCATTATGAAGAGAGGGAGGGTAGCACAGTGCTTAAGGGTAGAGGCTCCTGAGCCAGACTATGTGGATTTCAAATTTGACTCTGCTCTTTCTCAGCTGATACTTTGGCTATGTTACTTACACTCTTGTACCTTAGTTTTCTCATCTATAAAATAATGCCTCATGGAATTGCTTGAAGAGTAAATTAGCTAATATTTTTAATGTTAGCTAGGACGGTGCTTGGCAGAGAGTAGGAGCTATGTAAGTATTTGAAAATGAATGAGTCCAGGCACAGTGGCTCACGCCTGTAATCACAGCACTGTGGGAGGCCAAGGCGGGTAGATCACCTGAGGTCAGGAGTTCGAGACCAGCCTGGCCAACGTGGCGAAACCCCATCTCTAGCAAAAATACAATAATTAGGTGGGCATGGTGGTGCGTGCCTATAATCCCAGCTACTTGGGAGGCTGAGGCAGGAGAATCTCTTGAACCCAGGCCGGAGGTTGCAGTGAGCCCAGATCGCACCACTGCACTCCAGCCTGGGTGACAAGAAGAAAACTCTGTCTCAAAAAGAAAAAAAAAAAAGAAGAAAATCAATGAATTTGAACTTAGAAACAAAATGTATCTGAAAATGCAATGCCTTGAATTTCTTGTCTCGCTCCTATCTGGTACAGCATTCCCTGAACACAAGAAGTTTACATTTTTTCTTTCTGCTTAGAAATCAACCTGGGGTGACTGCTTTTGCAGTTAAGTAGGTGGTTAATAAAAACTAAATTTTTCTCTATTTGAATAACTATGTGTATCCCTGATAAGACACTTAGGCACCTTGGTAGCCACTGAAATGAATTCACCATACATCAAACTAATAGAAGCAAGAGAAACAATCTGGCAAAGAAACACTCAATGAAATAAATTCCAAACATCTGTTTCCTTTTATATTTATTAATCATTGCATTCTCACAATATTTCAGCCAAAGCCTGGGGAAAGTGAGAACTCTACCTATTTAAATAAGTTCAACAAAAAGCCCATAATAAAATATTTAGCATAAGACACAGATCTAAAAAATGAAAAGACATAGATCTAACAAAACTGCAATTAAAAAAAGAACTGTGCATTGTTTTCCTATAAGTGATTTGTCAGATGTTTTAAAATTATATATTTCTTATTATTTGTTCACTTAAGATTTATCACTTTGTACATTAATCAAGTCTCAAGTGTTTTCATCTCCAAGAGTCACACTGTGAGCTTGAATCTTTTTCAAAGAAAAATCCCATTAAGCTTTGCTTTAAAGAAAATAAAGGAAAACTCACAGGAGCAAAAAGTATTTTGTCTCCTAAAATTGAAGAAAGAGGCCAGGCGCGGTGGCTCACGCCTGTATTCCAAGCACTTTGGGAGGCCAAGGCGGGTGGATCACCTGAGGTTGGGGTTCGAGACCAGCCTGGCCAACATGGTGAAACCCTGCTTCTACTAAAAATACAAAAATTAGCTGGGCATGGTGGCAGGTGCCTGTAATCCCAGCTACTCAGGAGGCTGAGGCAGGAGAATCACTTGAACCTGGGAGGTGGAGGTTGTAGTGAGCTGAGATCGTACCACTGCACTCCAGCCTGGGAGACAGAGCAAGACTCTGTCTCAGAAAAAAAAAAAAAAAAAGAGGGAAGAGACATAAACCAGTGCTATAAAAGCTGTGAGCCTGATTTATCACAGTTGTTACCACAATGCCAGAAAATAATCTTGACAAGCACAAGTTCTTTAAAGATTCTTCTTTTTATTTTTCTTTCAAAACAATCTCAAATTTACATAAAAGCTGAAAGAACAGTACACAGAACATTTTTCTCAGCCATTTTGTATAAGTTGCTAACATGATGCTCCATTGTCCTAAACACTTCAACATGTATTTTTACAAAAACATACATTCTGCATCCCAACCCTAATGCAAACATAAAAATTAGGAATATTACAATGACACATCATACCTAGTCCTCCTTATTCAATTTCACCAATTGTCTTCAACTTGCCTTTAGAGTGCAAGGATCCAGATGAGAATCAGGCATCACGCTGAGTTAACATAACAGGTCTCTTTAGTCTCATTTGGCTCAGAACAGCTCTTCAGCCTGCCTTTGATTTTCCTGGCCTTGACACTTTAGGAGATGACAAGGCACTGCCCCACTTGGACCCCTTTCTAGCACCACTCAGGCTCCAGCCCCTCACTCAGGGCTGACTCCATGTCCCCTTCCCCCATATAGGCACCCTTTTTACCCATTGGGACACCAGCACCCTGCACCTGGGAGCCCCTTCCACAGACACCCACTTCGCCCAGCTCAGGCTCTGACACTCTGCAGCAGGGCCACTGTGGCTCCCTACTGCCCTGTAAGGATGGTCACATGCAGGGGCTGAATTGCTGACGGAGGGAAGGGAAGGGGAAGAAAAAGAAAAGGAAAAGGTGCTGGGCACGGTGGCTCAAGCCTGTAATGCCATCACTTTGGGATCTGGAGGAATGGACTAGTAGTTGCAATAATCACAAAAGGACTCCTGTGGGAACGGACAGTTTGCCATTGCAGAATATAAATCCACATTTCACAATCTCTTACTACTTTAAATGTATTTATACAATAATTTACTGATTTCATTTCAGTTTGAACAAGGTCAATAGAATATCATTTTTGTCTACACACATGTTTAAGACATGTGAATTCTGTGTGTGCTTTTAGTCAACCATGACTTTTTTTTTCGAGACGAGGTCTTGCTGGGAGGCCCAGGCTGGTGGATCACTCAAGGCCAGGAGTTCCAGACCAGCCTGGACAACATGGGGAAACCCCGTCTCTACTAAATATACAAAAATTAGCTGGGCGTAGTGGCACGCGCCTATAATTCCAGCTAATCCGGAGGCTGAGGCATGAGAATCTCTTGAACCCCAGAGGCGGAGGTTGAAGTGAGCCGAGATCATGCCACTGTACTCCAGCCTGGATAACAGAGCAAGACCCTGTCTCAAAAAAAAAAAAAAAGTCATGTTTGACTATGATTATTAAAAACACACACAGAAGCCACATATCTTAAACGCTTGTGTACACAAAAATGATATTCTATCTACTTTGTTCGAACTGAAATGAAATCAGCAAATTATTGTATACATACATTTAAACTAGCAAGAGATTCTGAAATGTGGATTTATATTCTGCAATGGCAAACTGTCCGTTCCCACAGGAGTCCCTTTGTGATTATCGCAACTACTAGTCCATTCCTCTAGAGCCTCCTGCCTGGGCTGTTGCAATGGCTTCTTTGCTGGTCTTCCTGCTTTCACCCTTGCCCCCATCCCCAGGCTCATTCTGTGTTTTCAGTGGAGGCTAAAATTATCTTTCAAATATTTAAATTGGACCATATAACTTTTCTGTTTAAACTTCTGTAATAGAGACTTCTAGTTTCTGCTCACAATATACAGAACTAGAAAGGGAGTCACCTTCACCTGAACCAAATGCAAGTTCGTGACTTTTATTGAACCCATAGGGGAGCTGAGGTTGGTTTGTTGTTGTTGGTTTTTGTTTTTGTTTTTGAGACGGAGTCTTGCTCTGTCTCCCAGGCTGGAGTGCTATGGTGTGATCTCAGCTCACTGCAACCTCTGCTTCCCCAGTTCAAGCAATTCTCATGCCTCAGCCTCCTGAGTAGCTGGGATTACAGGCGGTGGCCACCACACTGGCTAATTTGTGTATTTTTAATGGAGACGGGGTTTCACCATGTTGACGAGGCTGGTCTTAAACTCCTGACCTCAAGCGATCTACCCGCCTTGGCCTCCCAAAGTTCTGGGATTATAGGCATGAGCCACCACACCCAGCCATGCTGTTGTTGTTGTTGTTGTTGTTGTTGTTGTTTTGAGATGGAGTCTCGCTCTGTTGCCCAGGCTGGAGTGCAGTGGCATGATCTCAGCTCACAAAGCCTCTGCCTCTTGAGTTCAAGAGATTCTCCTGCCTCAGCCTCCTGAGTAGCTGGGACCACAGGTGTGCGCCACCACACCAGGCTAATTTTTGTGTTTTTAGTAGAGATGGGGTTTTGCCATGTTGCCAGGCTGGTCTCCAACTCCTGGCCTCAAGTGATCTGCCCGCCTCAGCCTCCCACAGTGCTGGGATTACAGGCATGAGCCACCATGCCTTGCCAAGCTGAGATCTTAAGGCAACCAACTAGCTTGAAATCTAAGGAGAGATGGGGGCCTGCTGAGAGAGACAAAATGTAAGCATTTGCTTCCCTAGGCCAGATGCAGTTGCTAAGACAAATTAAATATTTTTCATTCTTCTTCTCATCATGGCGGACCCTAGAGATAAGGCGCTTGGGGACTACCGCAAGAAGGTGCTTGAGCACAAGGAGATTGACGGCCGTCTTAAGGAGTTAAGGGAACAATTAAAAGAACTTACCAAGCAGTATGAAAAGTCTGAAAATGATCTGAAGGCCCTACGAAGTGTTGGGCAGATTGTGGGTGAAGTGTTTAAACAGTTAACTGAAGAAAAATTCATTGTTAAAGCTACCAATGGACCAAGATATGTTGTGGGTTGTCGTCGACAGCTTGACAAAAGTAAGCTGAAGCCAGGAACAAGAGTTGCTTTGGATATGACTACACTAACTATCATGAGATATTTGCCAAGAGAGGTGGATCCACTGATTTATAACATGTCTCATGAGGACCCTGAGAATGTTTCTTATTCTGAGATTGGAGGGCTATCAGAACAGATCCGGGAATTAAGAGAGGGGATAGAATTACCTCTTACAAACCCAGAGTTATTTCAGCGTGTAGGAATAATACCTCCAAAAGGCTGTTTGTTATATGGACCACCAGGTACGGGAAAAACACTCTTGGCACGAGCCATTGCTAGCCAGCTGGACTGCAATTTCTTAAAGGTTGTATCTAGTTCTATTGTAGACAAGTACATTGGTGAAAGTGCTCATTTGATCAGAGAAATGTTTAATTATGCTAGAGATCATCAACCATGCATCATTTTTATGGATGAAATAGATGCTATTGGTGGTCGTCGGTTTTCTGAGGGTACTTCAGCTGACAGAGAGATTCAGAGAACGTTAATGGAGTTACTGAATCAAATGGATGGATTTGATACTCTGCATAGAGTTAAAATGATCATGGCTACAAACAGACCAGATACACTGGATCCTGCTTTGCTGTGTCCAGGAAGATTAGATAGAAAAATACATATTGATTTGCCAAATGAACAAGCAAGATTAGACATACTGAAAATCCATGCAGGTCCCATTACAAAGCATGGTGAAATAGATTATGAAGCAATTGTGAAGCTTTCAGATGGCTTTAATGGAGCAGACCTGAGAAATGTTTGTACTGAAGCAGGTATGTTCGCAATTCGTGCTGATCATGATTTTGTAGTACAGGAAGACTTCATGAAAGCAGTCAGAAAAGTGGCTGATTCTAAGAAGCTGGAGTCTAAATTGGACTACAAACCTGTGTAATTTACTGTAAGATTTTTGATGGCTGCATGACAGATGTTGGCTTAGTGTAAAAATAAAGTTAAAGAAAATAATGTATGTATTGGCAATGATGTCATTAAAAGTATATGAATAAAATAACATCATAAAAATTAGTAGTTCAACTTTTAAGATACAGAAGAAATTTGTATGTTTGTTAAAGTTGCATTTATTGCAGCAAGTTACAAAGGGAGAGTGTTGAAGCTTTTCATATTTGCTGTGTGAGCATTTTGTAAAATATTGAAAGTGGTTTGAGATAGTGGTATAAGAAAGCATTTCTTATGACTTATTTCGTATCATTTGTTTTCCTCATCTAAAAAGTTGAATAAAATCTGATTAAAAAAATTTTCATTCTTTATAATTTCTAAGTTTCCTCTGTATTTTGTAATATTTACTATGTATTCATATAGTAATTTGTGTAGGTCAAGTTATAAAAGTTTGGTCTCATGAGTTTAATGTAAGTCATCTGAATAGTCAATAGTTAAATACATAAACACCTCAATTAGGGAATATTGTATTCTGAAAAATTATTTTTCAGACAATCAAAGTTTAATCCCATAATTTCCAAAGCTTTGTTTTTATCAATTCCCAGTGGAACTCTTCTGAAATGTGCTATACTTTTCCCTCCTTTGTTAAATAGAGTATACTAATAATTACACATGTATAGGCTAGCAGATCCTCTGAACTTTCATTGCTGCACTGTGCTTGAAGACCGTCATGTCCTTAAGGGCCACTGCACCAGGAGAAGCCCTTAAATTCATTTAAAGATAGGCTAATCTAGCTATTATCTTCTTACTTCAGGAAAACCTCTAAAGGCCATCTTCTGCAATGACATAATGCCTAGCGGATTACCCTAGCTCTCAAATGGAATGGAGCAGTAGAGCAAGTAGGAGTAGAGTGGACTAGAACCCATGTAGGTCCCTGGTCAGCTTTGAGGGCAAGGCTGCCCTTCCAAGGCTTTGAGGGCATATCTGGGGCTGCACAGCCACTCAACTCAAGAGAGTGTTCACGACCATCCAGGCCCAGCCATAGGCTTTCTTAGTATTCTTTTTTTTTTTTTTTTTCTGAGACAGAGTTTTGCTCTTGTTGCCCAGGCTGGAGTGCAATGGCACAATCTCGGCTCACCTCAATATCCGTCTCCCAGGTTCAAGCGATTCTCACTGTCTCAGCTTCCTGAGTAGCTAGGTCTACAGGCATGCACCACCACGCCCGGCTAATTTTGCATTTTTAGTAGACATCGGGTTTCTCCATGTTGGTCAGGCTGGTCTTGAACTCCTAACCTCAGGTGATCTGCCCGCCTCGGCCTCCCAAAGTGCTGAAATTACACGCATGAGCCACTGTGCCTGGCTGCTTTCTTAGTATTCTGTATGGTATTGCACCTTGAGCTCTTGCTTGACAAAAGGCTTGTAACTTAGGATCTTTGGATCTCTGTAAATTGTGGATGGACTTCAGTTAATTCACTTTGAGGTTATAGGTAAAAATGACTGATTTTACTGCATAGAAGATCCAAAACTTTTATTGGATTCTCAGAGGGAATGAGATGGGCTGAGATGTTACTCTTGTAACTCCTAAAAAAAAGAAGTGATGGCAAAAGCTGCCCTAGTCTTGTGGACTAGGCTCAGTCTGAGCTGAGCATGGGGCATAGCTCAATTCTGAGTGAAATGCAACTGCCCACTATAGAAATAGCCCCTGAAGCCTGTGTAAATGTGTATCACACTCAAATTATAGCACTGTCTACACACATCCTGTACCTTGCTTTTTTTCACTTAATGTTTTTGGAAAAATCTTATTTTTGTGTTTATAGAACTATTCTTTTTCAGTGATTACCCAGGATTCCATTGTATGATTACAGCACAATCTATTTATCTGGTGCTCTGCAACAGATTGAATGTTTGTGTCTCTTCAAAACCCCTATGTTGAGATCCTAACCCCCAAGGTGATAGTATTATAATGGAGATGAGGCCTTTGGGAGGTGATTGGGTCATGAGGGTGGAGTCCTCCGGAATGGAATTCACACCCTTATAAAAGAGGCTCCAGGCCGAGCGCCTTGGCTCGTGCCTGTAATCCCAGCACTTTGGGAGGCCAAGGCGGGTGGATCACCTGAGGTCATGAGTTCCAGACCAGCCTGGCCAACATGGCAAAACCCTATCTCTACTAAAAATACAAAAAAAAAAAAAAAAAAAATTAGCCGGGAGTGTGGCACGAGCTTGTAATCCCAGCTACTTGGGAGGCTGAGGCAGGAGGCTCGCTTGAACCCAGGAGGCAGAGGTTGCAGTGAGCTGAGATTGCGCCACTGCACTCCAGCCTGGGTGACAAGAGTGAAACTTGGTCTCAAAAAATAAATAAATAAATAAGAGGCTCCAGAGGCTACAAGGAGAAAGGCAGCAGTCTGCAGCCCAGGAGAGGGCTGTCTGCAGAACTTGAATTCTTTTTTTGTTTTTTTGTTTTTTTTGAGATGGAGTCTCACTCTGTTGCCCAGGCTGGAGTGCAGTGGCACAATCTCGGCTCACTGCAACCTCTGCCTCCTGGGTTCTAGCGATTCTCCTGCCTTAGCCTCCCAAGTAGCTGGGATTACAGGCTCGTGCCACCACACCCGGCTAATTTTTGTATTTTTAGTAGAGACAGGGTTTCACCATGTTGGTCAAGCTGGTCTCAAACTCCTGACCTTGTGATCCACCTGCCTCGGCCTCCCAAAGTTTTGGAATTACAGGCATGAGCCACCGCTCCCAGCCCAGAACTTGAATTATTTCAAAGCATGTTAAGAATTTGATTCTCGGGCCCCCGCATCACCATGGCGGCGGGAATGCCGCGGCAAAGCCAGAGCACTGGCAGGCCGAGCCCAGGAGGGCTGGGGACAGAGATGCTGAACCAGACGGACCCATCATTTAAGAGGTGGCCCTGATTCGTCTCTTCTAGGGACTCTTGAAGATGGGGACCCAAGTGGTTATGAGATTCAGTAACTCCTTGCTGCCAACAGAGCCTTCTTATTGCATAATGGTTAAGAACCTGGACTTTGGAGATTCAGAGAAGGACTGTGTGGTAGATAGAGCTCCCTCTCCCCTCTCCCCTCTCCCCTCCCCCCTCCCCCCTCTCCCCTCTCCCCTCTCCCCTCTCCCCTCTTTCCACAGTCTCCCTCTGATGCCGAGCCGAAGCTGGACGGTACTGCTGCCATCTCAGCTCACTGCAACCTCCCTGCCCGATTCTCCTGCCTCAGCCTGCCGAGTGCCTGCGATTGCAGGCGCGCGCCGCCACGCCTGACTGGTTTTCGTATTTTTTTGGTGGAGACGGGGTTTCGATGTGTCGGCTGGGCTGGTCTCCAGCTCCTAACCGCGAGTGATCCGCCAGCCTCGGCCTCCCGAGGTGCCGGGATTGCAGACGGAGTCTCGTTAACTCAGTGCTCAATGGCGCCCAGGCTGGAGTGCAGTGGCGTGATCTCGGCTGGCTACAACCACCTCCCAGCCGCCTGCCTTGGCCTCCCTAAGTGCCGAGATTGCAGCCTCTGCCTGGCAGCCACCCCATCTGGGAAGTGAGGAGCGTCTCCGCCTGACCGCCCATCGTCTGGGATGTGAGGAGCCCCTCTGCCTGGCTGCCCAGTCTGGAAAGTGAGGAGCGTCTCTGCCCGGCCGCCATCCCATCTAGGAAGTGAGGAGCGCCTCTTCCCGGCCGCCATCACATCTGGGAAGTGAGGAGCGTCTCTGCCCGGCCGCCCATCGTCTGAGATGTGGGGAGCACCTCTGCCCTGCCACCCCGTCCGGGATGTGAGGAGTGTCTCTGCCCAGCCGCCCTGTCTGAGAAGTGAGGAGACCCTCTGCCTGGCAACCACCCCGTCTGAGAAGTGAGGAGCCCCTCCGCCCGGCAGCCACCCCGTCTGAGAAGTGAGGAGCGTCCTCCCTCCTCGTCCAGGAGGGAGGTGGGGGGGTCAGCCCCCCGCCCGGCCAGCCGCCCCGTCCGGGAGGTGAGGGGCGCCTCTGCCCGGCCGCCCCTACCGGGAAGTGAGGAGCCCCTCTGCCCGGCCAGCCGCCTCATCCGGGAGGGAGGTGGGGGGGTCAGCCCCCCGCCTGGCCAGCTGCCCCGTCCGGGAGATGAGGGGTGCCTCTGCCCGGCCGCCCCTACTGGGAAGTGAGGAGCCCCTCTGCCCGGCCAGCCGCCTCGTCCGGGAGGGAGGTGGGGGGGTCAGCCCCCCGCCCGGCCAGCCGCCCCGTCCGGGAGGGAGATGGGGGGTCAGCCCCCCGCCCGGCCAGCCGCCCCGTCCGGGAGGGAGGTGGGGGGGTCAGCCCCCCGCCCGGCCAGCCGCCCCGTCCGGGAGGGAGGTGGGGGGATCAGCCCCCCGCCTGGCCAGCCGCCCCGTCTGGGAGGGAGGTGGGGGGATCAGCCCCCTGCCCGGCCAGCCGCCCTGTCCAGGAGGTGGGGGGGCGCCTCTGCCCAGCCGCCCCTACTGGGAAGTGAGGAGCCCCTCTGCCCGGCCAGCCGCTCTGTCTGGGAGGGAGGTGGGGGGGTCAGCCCCCGGCCCAGCCAGCCGCCCCGTCCGGGAGGGAGGTGGGGGGGTTAGCCCCCCGCCTGGCCAGCCGCCCCGTCCGGGAGGTGAGGGGCGCCTCTGCCCGGCCGCCCCTTCTGGGAAGTGAGGAGCCCCTCTGCCCAGCCAGCCGCTCTGTCCGGGAGGGAGGTGGGGGGGTCAGCCCCCCGCCCAGCCAGCCGCCCCGTCCGGGAGGGAGGTGGGGGGGTTCAGCCCCCCGCCCGGCCAGCCGCCCCGTCCGGGAGGGAGGTGGGGGGGTCAGCCCCCCGCCCGGCCAGCCGCCCCGTCCGGGAGGGAGGTGGGGGGGTCAGCCCCCCGCCCGGCCAGCCGCCCCGTCCGGGAGGGAGGTGGGGGGTTCAGCCCCCCGCCCGGCCAGCCGCCCCGTCCGGGAGGGAGGTGGGGGGGTCAGCCCCCCGCCCGGCCAGCCGCCCCGTCCGGGAGGGAGGTGGGGGGGTCAGCCCCCCGCCCGGCCAGCCGCCCCGTCCGGGAGGGAGGTGGGGGGGTCAGCCCCCCGCCCGGCCAGCCGCCCCGTCCGGGAGGGAGGTGGGGGGATCAGCCCCCCGCCTGGCCAGCCGCCCCGTCTGGGAGGGAGGTGGGGGGATCAGCCCCCTGCCCGGCCAGCCGCCCTGTCCAGGAGGTGGGGGGGCGCCTCTGCCCAGCCGCCCCTACTGGGAAGTGAGGAGCCCCTCTGCCCGGCCAGCCGCTCTGTCTGGGAGGGAGGTGGGGGGGTCAGCCCCCGGCCCAGCCAGCCGCCCCGTCCGGGAGGGAGGTGGGGGGGTTAGCCCCCCGCCTGGCCAGCCGCCCCGTCCGGGAGGTGAGGGGCGCCTCTGCCCGGCCGCCCCTTCTGGGAAGTGAGGAGCCCCTCTGCCCAGCCAGCCGCTCTGTCCGGGAGGGAGGTGGGGGGGTCAGCCCCCCGCCCAGCCAGCCGCCCCGTCCAGGAGGGAGGTGGGGGGGTCAGCCCCCCGCCCGGCCAGCCGCCCCGTCCGGGAGGGAGGTGGGGGGGTCAGCCCCCCGCCCGGCCAGCCGCCCCGTCCGGGAGGGAGGTGGGGGGGTCAGCCCCCCGCCCGGCCAGCCGCCCCGTCCGGGAGGGAGGTGGGGGGGTCAGCCCCCCGCCCGGCCAGCCGCCCTGTCCGGGAGGTGAGGGGCGCCTCTGCCCGGCCGCCCCTACCGGGAAGTGAGAAGCCCCTCTGCCTGGCCAGCCGCCCCGTCCGGGAGGGAGGTGGGGGGGGGTCAGCCCCCCGCCCGGCCAGCCGCCCCGTCCGGGAGGTGAGGGGCGCTTCTGCCCGGCCGCCCCTACTGGGAAGTGAGGAGCTCCTCTGCCCGGCCACCACCCCATCTGGGAGGTGTACTCAACAGCTCATTGAGAACGGGCCATGAAGACAATGGCGGTTTTGTGGAATAGAAAGGGGGGAAAGGTGGGGAAAAGATTGAGAAATCGGATGGTTGCTGTGTCTGTGTAGAAACAGGTAGACATGGGAGACTTTTCATTTTGTTCTGTACTAAGAAAAATTATTCTGCCTTGGGATCCTGTTGATCTGTGACCTTACCCCGAACCCTGTGCTCTCTGAAACATGTGCTGTATCCACTCAGGGTTGAATGGAAAAAAAAAAAAAAAAAAAAAAAAAAAAGAATTTGATTCTCTAGGAGGAAGAAGATTAAGCTCTGTGTTGAGGCAATACTTAGTAAATCATATGTTTTTCTGTAAACTTCAACTTGGTTTTGCTAAAATCATGGTTTCAATTTAACAAGAATTTGTTTTATTATCTGCACAACTCAAAGCTAGATGTTTCTCCTAACTCAGATTTTGGAGTCTTCCAAGGACTCATTAGTAAAGTAAAATATAAGAAGGAATCAATTAGATTGGGGGTGGTGTAGTGAGGAGGAGGAAAACATGTGAAGTGGTGTTTCAGGTGGATGGAGCAGCTCACAGGTGAGCAGGAGCACAGTCTGAGAGAAGTCAGTGTGAATGGAGCCTCAGGTCTGGAGTTCATGTGCACAAAGAGGGCTGGAGAGATACGAAGGACCAATCATGCAGGGCCTTTCCTCTATGCTGAGGAATATAACCTTTATCTTCATAGGGGAGAATATCGGGGGGTTTTGGTGAGAAGAGTAAGTTGATCAGACACACTATTAAAAATGGGCTGGGCCTGGCGCTGTGGCTCATGCCTGTAATCCCAGTGCTTTGGGAGGCCAAGGCAGGCAGATCACTTGAGGTCAGGAGTTCAAGACCAGCCTGGGCAACATGACAAAACCCAATCTCTACTAAAAATACAAAAATTAGCCAGGCATGGTGGCACTCGCCTGTAAACCCAGCTACTCTGGAGGCTGAGGCATGAGAATTGCTTGAACCCTGGAGGTGGAGGTTGCAGTGAGCTGAGATCACACCACTGCACTCCAGCCTGGGCAAAAGAGCAAGACTCTGTCTCAAAAAAAAAAAAAAGAAAAAAAAAAAAGGAAGAAAGGGAGAGAGAAGTCTGAAGTTGGGGAGACCATCAGAGGAGTTCAGGCCAGAGCTGAATGCAACTTGAACTAAAATAGTGGGCGTTGGGATAGAGAAAGCGCTATCACTATGAGATGTTTTCAGAAGTATAATCTACTATATTTGGAAATCGATTGAATCTGAGAAAGACAGATAAATGAAGAGTGATGCAGGTATGGGGACCTCGCACCGGGATGATAATGGCAGTCCCGGGGATGGACAAGAGGCCCCGGGGACTTGTGTCGAATGAGATGAGAAGAGGGGCTGAACGAAGCCCTGCAGGACACCAGTCCTGAGAGGAAACAAATGCATAAGTGTAATGGAGAAAAACGAAGGGATTGCAGAATGAGGGAAGCCAAGGGACATATTTCAAGATGAGCAAGGTGTCAACTGGGTCAGATAAAGTACAACATAAATAAGAGTCTTAAATTTAGCAAAAATTTATACAGAGATAATGTCAAAGAGGTGTGGAGATGGGAGGTAGACAGAAGAAGACTGAGAGTGGGAGGAGGCTGAGAGAATGGAGAGAGAGTGCACAAAGAAATCCTTTGGAATGTTTGGCTCTAGAGGAGATAAGAGAACAAGAGCCAGGCACAGTGGCTCTCCTATAATTCCAACTACTTGGCAGGCTAAGGTAGGAGGATTGCTTGAGCCCAGGACTTCAAGGCCAGCCTGGGCAACATAGCAAGACTCCCATCTCCAAAAGTAAATTAATTAAAAAAAAAAAGAGGGCAAATCTGGAAGGCAGCAATGCAAGGTTTGTGTTTTTCAGATGAGGTTTCAGCTGTTTAAATGCTGATGGGGGGCCGGACACGGTAACTCATGCCTGTAATCCCAGCAGTTTGGGAGACTGAGATGGGTGGATCACTTGAGGTCAGGAGTTCAAGACTAGCCTGGCCAACATGGTGAAAACTTCTCTAATAAAAATAAAAATAAAAATATTTGCCGGGTGCGGCGGTGGGCACCTGTAATCCCAGCTACTTGGGAGGCTGAGGCAGAAGAATCACCTGAACCCAGGAAGCGGAGGTTGCTGTGAGCTGAGATCACGCCACTGCACTCCAGCATGGGCGACAGAGTGAGACTCTGTCTCAAAAAAAAAAAAAAATGCTGTTGGGAAGGAGGCAGTTGGGAGACAAGAGGTGAACAGCGTGGAGAGTAACGGAGTGAGCCTCCCAAGAATGTCGGAGTATGGAATATAAGTTGGCAGGGGAATGAGCTAGGAGAGGAGGGGGATACCACAACCCCTTTCTGGTTGTAACTAGAAGGAATGAGGTAAGGACAAGGCCTGTGGCAGGTCAGTTCACTTGTTTATGCCCAGAGTTCAGAAAGTTCTCCTATGTGATTCTCAGTGTCTCTGTGAATAAGAGAAAGCCTCAGATGCTAAATTAGGAGGGATCTGGTGGGATCTAAGATTGGCAGAGCATGCAGAAGTTTGAAAAAGCATGGGGATGAACAGGAGCAATATAGAGCTGATCAGAAAACAGAAGGATTACTGGGATATATGACCTCGTTTTTACAGTGACACCAATATGAGCAACTTTGTTATTTTTTTTCTCCAGTTGCCCTTGGTGATCAAGATTTAGACACAGGGCGGCTGGGTGCAGTGGTTCATGCCTGCAATCCCAGCACTTTGGGAGGCTGAGGCGGGTGGATCACCTGAGGTCAGGAGTTGAAGACCAGCCTGGCCAACATGGTGAAACCCCATCTCTACTAAAAATACAAAAATTAGCCAGGCGTGATGGTGGGTGCCTGTAATCCCAGCTACTCTGGAGGCTAAGGCACGAGAATCTCTTGAACCCGGGAGTTGGAGGTTGCAGTGAGCCGAGATCGCGCCACCTCACTCCAGCCTGGGTGACAGAGTGAGACTCTGTCTCAAAAAAAAAAAAAAAAAAGGCCGGTTGCGGTGGCTCAAGCCTGTAATCCCAGCCCTTTGGGAGGCCGAGGTGGGCGGATCACAAGGTCAGGAGTTCAAGACCAGCCCAGCCAACATGGTGAAACCCCATCTCTACTAAAAATACAAAAATTAGCTGGGCGTGGTGGCGGGCGCCTGTAATCCCAGCTACCCAGGAAGCTGAGGCAGGAGAATCACTTGAAACTGGAAGGCGGAGGTTGCAGTGAGCTGAGATTGTGCCATTGCACTCCAGCCTGGGCAATAGAGTGAAACTCCACCTCAAAAAAAAAAAAAAAATTTAGACACAGGGAAAGCAAATTGTTATATTAATCCAAGATTGGGGTTTACTAGATTATGGCAATGGTGAAAGAAATGACAAGGGAGTGGAATATATTATCAATAATATTACCAAGTGATGGACCATGAAATCAATGAACGAAAGGAAAGATGCCCAGCAGAGGCAGATCCTGATAATTACATCCTGGTACAATGAGAGAGCATTGAAGTACGTGTCAATAATATAGCAGCAGCATTCAAGTTGTGGTTATATATTTGTAATCAACCATGCAACATGGAGTTTTTGGATCACAAGATTTGGTATTGAAAGACATGTGTTCCAGTTCCTGTTCTTCTCTCAGGTTGGTCCTTCAGCAAATCATTTAACCTCTGGGACTCAGATACCTGATGTATGAAGGTTTAAACTAAACGACCTCAGAAGTCCCTCTCAGCTTTGAAATTCCGGAATTCTGATTATATTGAAGATAAATCATTTTTCCATGATCCCAAGTAGATGTGATGCCAATTTTCTCTTCTGGCTATAAAACACAATTAGTGGCTGGCACGGTGGCTCACGCCTGTAATCCCAGCACTATGGGAGGCCGAGGTAGGTGCATCGCTTGAGCCCAGGACTTTGAGACCAGCCTGGCCAACATGGTGAAATCCTGTCTCTACTAAAAATACAAAAATTAGCCAGGCCTGGTGGTGCCCGCCTGTAATTCTGAGGAGGCTGAAGCACGGGAATCTCTTGAACCGAGAAAGTGGAGGTTACAGTGAGCTGAGATTGCTCCACTGCACTCCAGCCTGGGTAACAGAGAGAGACCCTATCTCAAAAAAGAAAAATAAAAAGAAAAAAACCACAATTAGTAAGGGTGATGTTATTATGCTCCATGAATAATTACAAGAGGTTTTACTGTTTGAATTCTGATGAGATAACTGAGAATATTGGCATTAACAAGTTTAGAGAAGTGTTACAAGTTTTTATTTTAAAGTAGCCATAGCAAAGAGTCTAGTAACATTCAATAAAACAAGTTTTTGGGTTTTTTTAGCCTGGGCAAAATAGAAAGGCCTTGTCTACAAAAACATAAAAATAAAAAATTAGCTGGGCATGGTTGAGCACTCTTGTAGTCCTAGCTACTCAGGAGGCCGAGGTGGGAGGACCCCTTGAGGCTGGGGAGTGGATGTTGCAGTGAGCCCAGCTAGTGCCACAGCACTCCAGCCTGAGCCACAGCAAGAACCTGTCTCAAACAAAAACAAAAACAAAAAAACTAAGAAGGCACTGAAGAGGAAAAGTTGTAAAAGCTAAATAAGGACAGATAGTTTTTTGGGTTTTTTTGTTTCTGTTTTTTTGTTTTTTTTTTTTGAGATAGAGTCTTACTCTGTCGCCCAGGTTGGAGTGCAGTTGCACAATCTTGGCTCACTGCAACCTCCGCCTCCCGGTTTCAAGCAATTCTCCTGCCTCAGCCCCTCGAGTAGCTAGGATTATAGGTGCCCGCCACCATGCCCGGCTAATTTTTGTATTTTTAGTAGAGACAGGGTTTCACCATGTTGGCCAGGCTGATCTAGAATTCCTGACCTCAGGTGATCTGCCCGCCTTGGCCTCCCAAAGTACTGAGCTTACAGGCATGAACCACCTTGACCAGCCAGGACAGAAGTTTTATGTCTTAGAACTAGGAGGTTCCCCAATCCTATATATTATATAGAAGGTGCATACCCCATGGCCCCGTCCACAAACCATTAGGCCATCATATATATATTCAGGTGAGACCAAAGTTACTAACCATTTTATTAGGTTGGTGCAAAAGTAATTACGGTTTTTGCCATTTAAAAGTAATGGCAAAAACAGCAATTACTTTTGCACCAACCTAATACATAGTGGAAGGTAGTAAATGAAATTTTATTTATTCTACATATAAGAACACTAACCTTTACAATTAAGTATAATTCCCATTAAAAAATATTATTAATATTTCATGTGGCTATAGTCCTAAGTAGTCTGGAGGCTGAGGCAGGAGAATGCCTTGAGCCCAGGAGCTGATGTTCCCGTGGTATGATCATGCCTGTAAATAGCCACTGTACTTCAGTCTGAGCAACAGAGTGAGACCCTGTCTCTAAAAAAAAAAAGAAAAATAATCATAAAAATTAGAAAATACATTTACAGTACTTGATCTAAGTTTATCTTGTCTGTTTATAAGATGAATTGTCTGTCTAAAATGGCCCACAACTGCAGCTGCAGACCTCAATCTATGGTACATATCAAGCAATTCAGCTTTTTCTTGTAATGTCATCACTTTTGTCTGCTTCTTGGGATACTTACTTCATCGCTAGTGGCATTTTGTATGGGTCCCATGGTGTTATTCAAGGCTTACAGTTTTGCACTAAACAGGATAAAAAAGACGAGGGAAACACAAGAGATCACTTTTTACTGCTACATGCAATTTACTGGAGAGACTGCTCATGGGAAGATGATTAGCGGGACAGGGCATTTTAAGTGGGTACTCACACACTTGAGATCAGTGCAATAGCAACAGAAGGCGGCTATGAAATTATTAGAGTACAGCATGTACTGTAGTTAATTTTATGTATCAATGATTTAATACTGCATCTTTACATTTGTTTACATTTCTCTCAACTATAAATGGTGCCATGTATGGTCTGTAAGTGTGTGCATGTAAGTTTTGATAGATTTTTATAATAGATTTGTGTATATTTTATGGTAGCAAATAATAAAATCGAATAGTATCTACATGCATTTTATGCCTTAATGACATATCTACGTTTTTAATTTTTTTTTTTTTTTTGAGACAGAGTCTCACTCTGTTGCAATCTTGGCTCACTGCAACCTCTGCCTCCCAGGTCAAGCGATTCTCCTGCCTCAGCCTCCTGAGTAGCTGGGATTACAGGCGTGCACCACCACGCCTGGCTAATTTTTGTATTTTTAGTAGAGATGGGGTTTCACCCTGTTGGTCAGGCTGGTCTTGAACTCCTGACCTAGTGATCTGCCTGCCTTGGCCTCCTTAAGTGCTGGGATTATAGGCGTGAGCCACCGTGTCTGGCAGTTTTTCTTAATTTTTTGATATTTCTAGGCTATGAGGTTCATCTTTGAGTTTTTCAAATTGTCACAAATCTCCAAAAAATTTTCATATATATATGAAAATTCTCTCTCTCTCTCTAGATATATACAGAGAGAGAGAAAGAAAGAAAGAGAGAAAGAGAAAGAAGGAAGGAAGGAAGGAAGACGGCCGGACACGATGGCTCATGCCTGTATATCCCAGCACTTTGGAAGGCCAAGGTGGGCGGATCACCTGAGGTCAGGAGTTCGAGACCAGCCTGGCCAACATGGTGAAATCCTGTCTCTACTAAAAATACAAAAATTAGCCGGGCGTGGTGGTGGGTGCCTGTAATCCCAGCTACTCGGGAGGCTGAGGCAGGAGAATTGCTTGAACCCGGGAGGTGGAGGTTGCAGCGAGCCAAGATCGTGCAATTGCACTCCAGCCTGGGTGACAAGATTGAGACTCCATCTAAAAAAGAAAGAAAGAAAAGAGAAAGGAAAGAGATGCGGTGTGTCGTTATATTGCCCAGTCTGGTCTAGAATTCCTGGCCTGAAGCAATCCCCCTGCCTTGGCCTCCAAAGTACCTGGAGTTACAGGCACACACCAATACACTGGCAAGCAATATATTGTGGACCTTTGCAGCATAAACCTGTGTTGTTCAAAGGTCAACTGTATGTGATGGAAACGTCCACAGAAATGTATGACTTATCGCTCTTCTTGGCTTAATTGGCTTAAGGATAGCTCTCTCTTGTGTGATTCTGGGAGTGACTGGTGAGGCTAATCTTGGACTCTTGGACACCCTTTTCTCTATAAGGACCTTGGAAAAAGCTCTACCTTCCTTAATTGAATCTAAAAATTCTGTTGTTCATCAATCCATCCTACAGAGCTGATTTGGTCAAAACAAACCAGAGCATAAGAACGTGCCACTATGAGCCTGCAGCCTGTGTGGAGAAACGGTGAGCTTTTCTCATCCCTTCTTTATTCTTCCACTTTTACTTTAAAAAAAAATAAAATAAGTATTTTCTTTTCATTGCCACGTCAGCTGTTCCCTTCTTTAAAAAAAAAAAAAAAAAGAAAGAAAAAAGAAAAAGGACCAGTGGCAGCGGCTCACACCTGTATTCCTAGCACTTTGGGAAGCAAGGCAGGAGGATCGCTTGAACTCAGGAGTTCAAGACCAGCCTGGGCAACATAGCGAGACCCCGTCTCTACAAAAAATATAAAAATTAGCTGGGCATGGTGGCTCACACCCATGGTTCCAGCTACTTGGGAGGCTGAAGTTGGAGTCTGAGCCTGGGAGGTGGGGGCTGAAGTGAGCTCTGATTGCACCATTGCACTCCAGCCTGGGCAACAGAGAGAAACCCTGTCTTTAAAGAAAAGTAAAAATAAACAATTCAGAAACTGGAAAAACTATTTTTTTCTTTAATTTGATGAGAACATAGATATGTTCTCATCGTAAAGCACTTAGCATAGTTCCTGACATAGAGGGATGAACTGCACCTGTTGATTTCTATCCCTTTCCCTAGAAAGGATTAAAACAAAATCCAACCTTCTTGCTTTCTGGCTCCTCTTGCTTTCTGGCTCTGCTGATTCCTCTTGGAAGAAGGTCCATCTGTAAGAACATAAACAATCTGATTTTGTCAGGAGTGCTTCTCTCTATGCCTTCACTTGACTCTGGGGCCCCCATGGGCTGCACCCATCTCAGCCCAGAGTGAGTTTTCCACACTTTCAGAGGTCGGGGCGGGAGCCTGTCATTGGCTGAGCCTGGCCTCTGGCCTGTCTGTCAAAGCTCTCTTCAGATGATATCACTCTCTGCTCTTCAGCCTCTTCTGCCCCATCATGGACTTAATCCTGAGGAAGAATTTTCCTCACACTCTCTTCACTCAGGACAAGTCTTTCAAAAAGATGCTTTGTTTGATGAGAATTTAAGTTGATGTGTGATTTCGGGGGGAAACAGACAAACCCAACTTTGCACTGGTGTTTTATTCCCTCTGCCCAACACACTCACTCCATGTAACCTGATGGTGGCTTTCAGTGCCTCTGTCACCTTTGCTAAATTCTTAGGCCAGGATAGAGTTCGCTGTGCCTGGACATCACTCTTTTCATTCCCTCCTCATGCCAGGCTGGGAGGGAGATCTTTGAAAAGGCAGAGTGAAGAGTTGTCCAAGTTATGCTGAGAGAGTCCTAGAAGTCTTCTAGAGGCTCCCTTTTGAAGACCTTGCAAGGCAGCCAGCTGTCAATGTGACTGGGGGGCTTTTGCAACCACGAGGGTAGGGTTGCCAGAACCATGATGACATCTGAGGGACACAGGGACCCAGGAAAGGACAGGTGAACCCCCAAGTAATTCTTCCTTAAAAATGAAGCAAAAAGTCTTCGCACTATATGATTCTATGTCTGCGAAATTAGAAAAGGCAAAACTATGGCACAGAAGATAGAGGAGTGGTTGCCTGGGGTGGGATAAGGGCGGAGGGTGCAAAGAAACAGGGAGGAACTCTTTGGGATGATGGAAATGTTCTACATCTTGATCATAGTTGCAGTGACATGATGGCATAGACATGTCAAAATATCGGATTGTGCATGTAATCAATAAAAAGTGAAAATGCCCTCACGTGAAAACAGCTGGGAGAGCCATGGGGAGCAAACAAAACTGCCTGCCTGTAATTCCCTCCCTGCATCTCCTGGGTTGTGGATTCCTTTGTTGGAGATCCATGGTCCAATGTCCTGGATTTGACCAAAGAGAAGCAGCCTCACTCAGTGGAGCCAATTGTTTTGCTTATTTTTTCTCTTTCTCCCTTGAGGCTCCCAGGGTGCTGTGGAGGGTGTCTACAATACACTGTAGCAACAAAATCAATCTGGAATTGAGGTCTTCTTTCTCCTCCTCCTCACTGGATCTGCCCAAGAGCCAAGGGAATCAGACCAACACCCCTGGCTCCATTTCCCACATTCTCTAAATAGGGTGCTCATGCTTTCCTTCTCATGGGCCGTTTTGTGGGATCAGAGACTACAGTGTCCTGCGCTGGCACTCTGTGGCCCCTCACTGGGAGTGGAGTTTTAGACCAGCTCTCAGGGTCCCCTCTCCCTCTCCACCCATCCTGTTTCTTTGAAATGTCTCTAGTTCCTCAGCCCCCAGAATTCACTCACAGCACAATCTATCTTTCTATGTTTTTATTAAACCCAGGGATTCAGGATTGGTATAACATTTATTAGAGCACATTTAGATCATTGCACAATTTAATTTCAACATTGAAGAGATTCCTGAGGGGGACTTTTTTTCCCTGAAAATTTAATAACATAACCCTGGGTCAGGAATCTGCCCGAGCAGTCAGTGGAACGTGTGCACACCTGTAGTGAGGCACACTCCACACCTCATTCCATTATAAATCTCTGGGACCTCAACCCACCTACCCATGGCACTGAAAGTCATGACAACGCTGTAATGTTTTAAATCTACCCAATTCTTAAGGGATAGCTTTATAACTACAGTTATGTGTGACATTTTGTAAAACCAGTGAACAATTTCTGAAATTATTGTTCAACAAACACCAAAATGGTGAGGAGTTTCATTACAACTGAAATCACACTTCATTCATAAGGAAACACTTTTGTTGTCTATAATTTTTACTTATTTTTAAGTTGACTTACAAGTTGATTTATAAAAGTATATAACCATATGTCCTTTCATAAATATCCTTATAAACTTTTTTTTTTTTTTTTTTGAGACAGGGTCTGGCTCTGCCACCCAGGCTGGAGTACAGTGGTGTGATCTTGGCTCACTAGGTGTGATCTTGGCTCACTCCGCCTCTTGGGCTCAATTGATCCTCCCACCTAAGCCTCCCAAGTAGCTGGGACTACAGGCACATGACACTACACTTGGCCAATTTTTGTATTTTCTGTAGAGGTGAGGTTTCCCCATGTTGCCCAAGCTGGTTTCTGAGCTCCAGTGATCCGCCCACCTTGGCCTCCCAAAATGCTGGGATTGTAAATGTGAACCACAGCTCTTGACCCTTATAAACATTTTGCAAAGAAAATTCCACTAAATCCACCCCACTTTCTGATGTTGAGAGTGAAGGGAGGTGTACTTGTTGAAAGCTCACTCTGTCAGGGGACATGAAGGGACAGCCCAGGTCCATTGGACCTTCTCTCTGTTGGCTCAGAATTTGGGCACTACAGACCAGCAGTCACTATGTCAGGAGTTGGTGACTATTTTGTAATTTTTATTCCTCTATGATAAGAAATCTTTAAAGGAGAAAGGGCCTTGTATTCATCTTTGGAGAGAGCAAGAAGTGGGAGCTGAGGAGAATCCTGTTTTGGAGGCCAAAAGCCCAAAGCATGGACCCAGCGGTGGCACCATTGAGAGGAATTCATTCTTGGGTATCCTAGGGGCACTCTGCAAAGAAGAGAGGAGATGACAGGGAGCTGCCTGGGTGTAAGGCGCAGGTGAGGAGTAGAAAATGCTCCCCACGTCATGGCCTGAGGGTGCCTGGTTGCCTTGTAGGGGAGGGGGGAAGTCTTATTTCACTTGGCTGGAGCCCCACCTGACAAAATATGCCCACTGGCTGCTGTATTAGTCAGAGTCCTTCAAAGAAACAGAACCAATAAGACGTGTGTATATAAATACACACACACACACACCCCCCACACATTTATTCTGGGAATTGTCTCGCACAATTATGAGGTTGAGAAGTCCCATGATCTGCTGTCTGCAACCGTGGGAGTTCTGAGGGTTCTGGTTTCCGAGTCTGAAGACCCAAGAACCAGGAGCTCCATGTCTGAGGGCAGGAGGAGGTGGATGTCCCAGCTCAAGCAGAGAAAGCCAATGCGCCTTCCTCCACCTTTTGCTCTGTTCAGGCCCCCAGCAGATCAGTGACGCCCACCCATGCTGTGAAGGGGAGCTTCTTCACTCAGCCTCCCAGATTCCAGTGTGAGCCCCTCTAAAGTCCATCACAGACACACCCAGAAATATGGTTTTCCCCACGATATGAGCTTCCCTCAGCCCAGTCAAGTGGACACAAAAAGTTAACCAGCCCAGTCCTTCTCTTGTCCACTTCTTACCATCTCCTTAAACCATACTTCATCTCCAAATAAAGACAGTAACAAGGTCATACTTGGGTCTAACATGATACAACTCCACTGTACCAGGAGAAACACACTAACTCCTTCCTAGGAGGAGGAGGCAAAGTCCTAGAGTGATGTTTACTCTTCTCCTGATAGTTCATGAATTAAATGCTATGACGTAAAATTAACAATACTTAAATATTGATATAAAGTCAATACTTTTTTTTTTCTTTGAGACAGAGTCTCGCTCTGTCACTCAGGCTGGAGTGCAATGGTGCAATCTCGGCTCACTGCAACCTCCACCTCCCAGGTTCAAGTGGTTCTCCTGCCTCAGCCTCCTGAGTAGCTGGAATTACAGGCACTGCCACCACACCCTGCTAATTTTTGTATTTTTAGTAGAGACGGGGTTTCACCATGTTGGTCAGGCTGATCTCGAACTCCTGACCTCGTGATCCACCCACCTCAGCCTCCTAAAGTGCTGGGATTACAAGCTTGAGCCACCATGCCCAGCCTTCATTTTTTTAAAATTGAGACAGAGTCTCACTCCGTCATACAGCCTGGAGTGCAGTGGCATGATCTCAGCTCACTGCAACCTCTGCCTGCCTCACGCACCTCTGCCTGCCTGCGCACCACAACACCTGGCTAAGTTTTGTATTTTTAGTAGAGAAGAGGTTTCGCCATGTTGGCCAGGCTGGTCTCGAACTCCTGAGCTCAGGTGATCCACCAGCCTCGGTCTCCCAAAGTGCTGGGATTACTGGTGTGAGTCACGGCGCCTGTCCTAAAGTCACTGCATGTTATGTCACATGGTAAGGGAATAAGAGAGGAAAGAAATAATCTGTGTATACAGACCCACAAACATATTTGTAACAAAATAAGGAAGACATACTCATGACAGTTATAGCCTGGCATTACTCACTTGCAAGTATCCTTATCATCACTTTCTTAGATAAGAAAATTACAATCTTTTTTGAGTGCCTGTTCTGTGTCAGGTCCCGTGTTAAACATCTTCACATGCACTGGCCCCTGCGTATGGCCTTCTGAGGTAGATGGCTTTATCCCCACTTTAGAGACGGGGTGTAACCAACAAAATGCAGTAACAACAAATGTCACCTCTGTCCTTGGTGGACGGTGATTGGAGAGTCCCACGGAGCCCACACATCACTGCAGGGATTCCTGTGGCGTGCCCCTTGGGCTTGCTGCTGCATCTCATCATGGCCTGCCAGCTCTCCTGGCCCTTTGCTGGCTCTGCTCTCTGGTGAGGAGATGAATTCTGTCTTCCTCACCAAGGACCCACTCGCTGTTCTTAGTAAGCACAACTTGGCACAGCAAAAGGCCACTCCTCCCAGCCCTTTCTTCTTGAAGGCCCTACCAGTACACTTCGTTGTTTCTATTTCTGTGAGACTTGGCTGTGGAGTCTATCTCCATCTCACAGCATTTTTCCTTTCTGTCCTGTACACCTTTCCCAGCCCAGAAAAACTGCCTCTCTGTTGCATGCATTGGAGGCTTGTTTCATTCTCTTCTCCACGTGTCAACACTCTTGACACCAATAGGTCTCAAGGTTTGGAAACCCTGAAATCAGTGGAAACCATCAGAGTACAGAGCATTTACAACACCAGTTCCACAGAAATGCACCATTGCCCATGCTTTTATTAGCATGATAACACAAAAATAGTCCCAGTCTTTTCTTTACCATGTCCTGGAATTTGAGATGAAAGAGCAAACTCTATACTCATGAAACCTGTGTTACTGCAAAACAAAAGTTCTCTATCTTCAGACATCATAAAACCCAGGCTCTATTCTCCTTCTGGGGCCTAGAGGGTCAGTCTCAGGAGTGTTTCTTGTACCTTGGGCAGTTGTGGGCTCTGTCAGGTATTGGCTCCAGCTTATACTTGGACCTGCTTTAGCTCAGGAGGGAGAGCAGCGTGATCGAGCATTGATAGTTGTTCTGATGTGTTCATGTTGTGAAAAGGAAAATGTTTCTGGAAGGACTTAAAAGAATTGTGCCCCGGGAGTAGCTGGCAGGAGGAAGCCCTTAGATCTGTGTCCCTGGGGACTTGTCTGGAGCATTGGTACAAACAGGGCCTTCTGCCAGATAGCTCTGTTGCAGGTCACCTGTGTCCTGTGTGTAGCCTCTTTAGTAGTTTTACCTGTTGTTTGCACTGTTTAGAGCCTTGCAGTAAGAGACTTGTCAATTGCTTCTTGGTTTTCTGCAGATTCCTAGTGCATGTCAGAGCCATTGCCCAACCAGACAGCTGACTGTCCCATATGCCCTTATTTCCTCAGTCAGAGGCATCACTTTCTCAGATGGCTTCACTTTTTGTTCATTTCTATCACCAGGAAAACTATTCAGCTTTCTCTATCAGGGAAAACCAGCTGTGTTTATACCATATGGTAAATGTCACCATGAATAAGACAAGACCTGGAGAACAAAGCATCACTTATCTTGTGCTGTGGACAATGGAAAGGCACCTAGCTCAGGGGCACCTCTTTGCAGTCCTGATTTCAGGGTGGATTTGCGTGGGGTAAGAGTCACCCTGAACGGGGAAAGTGAGTTGCAAGCTCCGGGTAAGAAGGGGGTTCGGGGCAAGGGCATAGTTGGAAAGGAAAATTTTCCAGTAATCATCAAGTTTGTCTGTCAAATCAACTTTGTCCAAATTCTTGTACTGTGGTAATACTTAGTCACCCTATTGTGCTGATGAACACTAGAAATTATCCCTTCCATATCAACAGATTTTTGTACCCTTTCACCAACTCCCCTTCATCCACGTCCCCACTCTCCTTCACCATTCTATTTACCACCTCCATGAGATTATTTTCTTTTTAGTTCCCACATACAAGTGAGAACATGTGATATTTGTCTTTCTGTGCCTGGCTTATTTCACTTAACATGGTGTCCTCCAGTTTCATCCGTGTTGCCGAAAATGACAGAATTTCATTCTTTGTTATGGCTGAATAATATTTCATTGTGCACATGTACCACATTTTCATTATCCATTCACCTGTTGATGGATACTTAAGTTGCTTCCATATCTTGGCTACTGTGAATAGTGCTGCAATAAACATGGGAGTGCAGACATCTCTTCGATATATGGATTTCCTTTCTTTGGGGTATATACCTAGCAGTGGGATTGCTGGATCCTATGGTAACTCTAATTTAGTTTTTTGAGGAATCTTCATAGTGTTTTCCATAGTGGTCGTACTAACTTACATTTCCATCAACAGGGTACAAGTGTTCCCTTTTCTCTGCATCCTTGCTAGCATTTATTATTTTTTGATTTTTTGATAATACCATTCTAACTGGGGTGAAATGATATCTTATTGTGATTTTGATTTGCATTTCTTTTTTTTTTTTTTTGAGATGGAGTCTCGCTCTGTCGCCCAGGCTGGAGTGCAGTGGCGTGATCTCAGCTCACTGCAAGCTCCGCCTCCTGGGTTCATGCCATTCTCCTGCCTCAGCTTCCTGAGTAGCTGGGACTACAGGTGCCCGCCACCACGCCTAGCTAATTTTTTGTATTTTTGGTAGAGACGGGTTTTCACCGTGTTACCCAGGATGGTCTCGATCTCCTGACCTCATGATCCGCCCGCCTCAGCCTCCCAAAGTGCTGGGATTACAGGTGTGAGTCACCGCGCCCGGCCCTGATTTGCATTTCACTGGTGATTAGTTGGTCATTTTACCATATACCTGCTGGCCATTTGTACGTCTTTTTTTTTTTTTCTTTGAGACAGAGTCTCACCCTGTCACCCAGGCTGGAGTGCAATGCCACCATCTCGGTTCACTGCAACCTCTGCCTCCTGGGTTCAAGCGATTCTCCTGCCTCAGCCTCTGAGTAGCTGGGATTTCAGGCGTGTGCCACCACGCCCAGCTAATTTTTAGTAGAGATGGGGTTTCACCAGGTTGGTCAGGCTGGTCTCGAACTCCTCACTTCGTGATCTGCCTGCCTCGGCCTCCCAAAGTGCTGGGATTACAGGCACGAGCCACTGCGCCTGGGCCTGTATGTCTTCTTTTGAAAAATGTCTGTTCAAATCATTTGCCCATTTTTAAATTGGATTATTTGTTTCTTTGCTATTGAGTTGAGTTCCTTATATATTCTGCTTATTAATCCCTTATTGGATGGGTAGTTTGCAAACATTTTCTCCCATTCTGTGGGTTGCCTCTGCATCTTGTTCATTGTTTCCTTTGTTGTGCAGAATCTTTTTAGCTTGATGTAATCTCATTTGTCAATTTTTGCTTTGGTCACCTGTGCTTTTGAGGTCTTACTCAATAAATCTTTGCTCAGACCCATATACTGAAGAGTTTCTCCAATTTTTTTTTCAGTAGTTTGATAGTTTCAGGTCTTACATTTAAGTCTTGAATGTATTTTTGTTTGGTTTTTGTATATAGTGAGAGTTAGGGGGTCTCATTTCATTCTTCTGCATGTGGATATCCAGTGTCATCGACACTGTTTATTGAAGATACTGTCCTTACCCAACATATATTCTTGGTGCCTTTGTCAAAAATGAGTTGGCTGTAAATGTGTGGATTTATTTCCGTGTTCTCTGTTTGGTTCCATTGGTATATGTGTCTGTTTTTATGCCAGTTCCATACTGTTTTGATTACTATAGCTTTGCAGCATATCTTGAAGTCAGGTAATGTGGTGCCTCCAACTTTTCATTTTGCTTAGGATTGCTTTGGCTAGCTGGAATCTTGTGATCCTATGAATTTTAGGATTTTTTTTTCTATTTCCAGGAAGAACGTAATTGGTATTTTGATAGGGATTGCATTAAATCTGTAGACCGTTTTAGGTAGTATAAACATTTAAACAATATTAATTCTTCCAATTCATGAGCGTGGGATACTTTTCCATCTTTCTGTGTCCTCTTCAACTTGTTTCATCAATGTTTTTCTAACTTTCACTGTAGAGATCTTTCACTTCTTTGACTAAGTTTATCCCCAGGCATTTTATTTTATTTTATTTTATTTTTTTAGATGGAGTTTCACTCTTGTTGCCCAGGCTGGAGTGCAATGGCGCGATCTTGGCTCGCTGCAACCTCCACCTCCCGGGTTCAAGCAATTCTCCTGCCTCAGCCTCCCGAGTAGCTGGGACTGCAGGCGCCCGCCACGATGCCTGGCTAATTTTTTGTATTTTTAGTAGAGACAGGGTTTCACCAAGTTGGCCAGGATGGTCTCCAACTCCTGACCTCAGGTGATCCGCCCACCTCGGCCTCCCAAAGTGCTGGGATTACAGGTGTGAGCCATCGCGCCTGGCTAGGCATTTTATTTTTTTGTAGCTATTGTAAATGGGATTGTTTTCTCAATTTCTTCTTCAGATTATTGGCTGTTGGCCTATAAAAATGCTACTGATTTTTGTATATTAGCTGAATAGTTTTAATATTTCCAGGGCAAAAATGTCAACTAATAGCACAAATTAATAGCAGACACATGTCATTATTTAAGTTAGGCAGTAAGTTTCTTGCTTTCAGGAAAACTTTTTTAACCTCCAATCTAAAAGAAATTATTATGTGAAAAGCCAAACCAAAACACCTAGAATAACCTGGACATATTGCTAGCAATGCCTTTGCACTCTCTACCAACTAAGTATTAGTGAAATCTGGAAAAAAAATAAAACAATAATAATTTTAAAAAACTTATTTGAAGATGATTTCCTACACATCGGTACATCTCTTAGTCCAAAGTGTGACGGAGATAATCTCTTTTTTTTTTTTTTTTTTTTTGACACGGAGTCTTGCTCTGTCGCCCAGGCTGGAGCACAGTGGTGGTGTGATCTCAGCTCACCGCAACCTCTGTCTCCTGGGTTCAACCGATTCTCCTGTCTCAGCCTCCTGAGTAGCTGGGATTACAGGCACCTGCCCCCATGCCCAGCTAATTTTTGTATTTTTAGTAGAGATGGGGTTTCACCATGTTGGCTAGGCTGGTTTCAAACTCCTGACCTCAGATGATCCTCCTGCCTCAGCCTCCCAAATTGCTGGGATTACCAGTGCTGAGACACCATGCCCGGCTGGAGATAATCTCTTTAAAGGCCTATCTCAGTATGTCACTGTGGTCAGAAGAGGGCAAGAAGTGGCACTCAAATTAACTAGAGTGGGGTTTTTTATTCCATATTGCCAAATGTATAGGAAATAAGGGGAAAAGGTCAATTCTTGCCATTTATGTTGTAAGCAACTGCTACATTGGTAATTTGCAATTGCAAGGTGCCAGTTATTTCGGCTGTGTTTCTTTCTTTTATGACATATTTTGAAATTTATTCAGGTTCAATAAACAATATATATTAGCTAATCATTTGATTTTTTCATTTGCATGTTTTAGACTTTGATCAAATTCATTTTTCTCTTACTGTTTATTAATAAAGGTTTAACTTTATAAACAACAATCTGATATTAAAATAACCATGCAGTTATTAAGCAAGGGAACTTTATGTGAGTGTTGGATTAAAGTTAAATAACAATGTTAACTTGTTGTAGCTTTACAGTTTCTAGAACTGACACTTATAATTGAGATCAACCATCTTATAAAGCTTAAGCTATTTTGTAACTTTAAAAAATTGACTCAGTAGGGCCCAGTGGCTCATGCTTGTAATCCTAGCACTTTGGGAGGCTGAGATGAAGGAATCGCTTGTGGTCAGGGGTTTGAGACCAGCGTGGTCAACATAGAGAGACTCCCATCTCTATTTTAATAAATAAATAAAAATAAAAATATAAAATGACTGTATTATTTATATAGTAATATGTTATTACTATATTACTTTTTTGTGAGCTTGTATTTCTGATAACATCTCTTTCATTCACATTATTTTTGGACTGGATTTTTGAAAATAGGAATAGGTATTTTATAAACAGAAAGATTCTAGGATGAGGTTGTGAATAAATCCAAGTAATATAAATTTAATTACCCAGCAGTTATTTGAAATTATGAATGCTTTCTTGAGGGGTGGAGGGAAACACATTTTCGAATCATTATTCTTTTCATTTCTGAAGAGGGCTTAAGGTAATGTACAGCTGTGGAAAGTCAAGTGACCAGAACCACCACTGGTCATTTATGTGACAGAACACTAGGTGGCACTGTTCCTCGAAGGAATTGACTAGAATTGCATACCAAGAGTCCTTTTTTTTTTTTTTTTTTTTTTTTTTTTTGAGACAGGGTTTAGTGCTCTGTCGCCCAGGCTGGAGTGCAGTGGCATCATCATGGTTCACTGCAGCCTCAACTTCCTGGGCCCAAGCAATCCTCCCACCTTAGCCTTCCAAGTAGCTGAAACTACAGGCATGTGCCACCGGCTAATTTTTTTTAATTTTTTTGTAGAGGTGGGGGTCTCACTTTGTTGCCCATGCTGATCTCAAACTCCTGGGCTCAAGCCATCCTCCTGCTTCGGCTTCCCAAAGTGCTGGGATTACAGGCGTGCTCCCCAGTGCTTAGCCTCGTTCATTATTATTAACTGAAGTCCACACTTTATTCAGACCTCCTTAGTTTTTACCTATTGTCCTTTTTCTGTCTCAGGATCCCACATTACCTTTGAGTCATCAAGTCATGTCTCCCTAGGCTTCTCCCAGTAGTGGCAGTTTCTCAGACTTTCTTTGCTTTTGATGACTTTGCTGGTTTTGAGAGCTACTGGTTGGGTATGCATGCCCCTCTATTGGAGTTTGGTGTTTTTCTCATGATTAGCAAGAGGTTTCAGGATGAAGGCGACAGAGGTAGTGTGTCTTCATCACATCATGTCAAGGGTGCATAGTATCCACATAACAGATGACTGTTAATGTTGACCTTGATCACCTGGCTGGGGAAGCATTTGTGAGGTTTCTCCACTTCACAGTTACCGTCCTCCCTCCCTCCACACTGGAAGGAAGCCGCTTTGCACAGTGAGCACCTAAGGAGCAGGGAGCTATGCTTCAGCTCCTTGAGGGTAAAATATCTACATAAATTATTTGAATTCTTCTGCACTGGAAATTTTTTCTCTTCTCTCCCATTTATTTATTTATTGAATTATTTACTTATACTAGTGTGGACTCGTGGATATTTATTTTACACTACAGATTATAATCCAATACTATTTTATTTACCTTGTTACTCAAACTGTTCCACGTTTGGCCCCTGGAGGCTCTTTTACTTGGCTCCTGTGTCCCATTGACAAATCCCTGTCATCGTGGATTTTTGTTTGTTTTAGCAACTTGTTTACTTTTTAATAGACAGCTTTTGCTTAGTCTACAAATAGAATTTAGCCCTGTTGTTGTATAAGCATTTCTCTTACTAAAGTGCTATATAATAATGAAAACTGAAAGAGACATGAAAGGAAGAAGAAAAATATTTGTTATTATTTCAGTGTGTTCTCTCGAAATGTTTTATTTTTCTTCTCTTATTTTCTGTTTTCATTTTTATTACTTGGCATACTTTTTAACTTTATTTTAAAAATAGGCCAAATTATTTTTTCTAAATAATATATATTCTGATTATTTCTATTTAACAATACACTATGAACATTTTCCACTTTCTTACATTTATATAAAATATTCTACATAGTTCAATTAACCTTCTCTTTATAATTGACTAACATTCGCCTTTAAGTATCCTCAGTGCATTGCTTGATTCTGGACACATAGCTGACTTTTACTACATAGTAATTGGGTGGATTAGCCATTTAGAGATTTTCAATTTTTTTTTTCTTTTTTATTTTTGAGACAGGGCCTCTCTCTGTCACCCATTCTGAAGTGCAGTGGTGTGATCATGGCTCGCTGCAACCTCTGCCTTCCAGGCTCAAGCAATTCTCCCACCTCAGCCTCCTGAGTAGCTAAGACCACAAGTATGTGTCACCATGCCTGGCTAATTTTTTTTAATTTTAATTTTTTGTAGAGATGGGGTCTCACCTTGTTTCCCAGGCAGGTCTCAAACTCCTGGGCTCAAGCGACCCTCTTGCTTTGGCCTCCCAAAGTGCTGGGATTAAAGGCGTGAGCCACCGTGCCTGGCTGTGTTTCAATATTTTTGAATCATAAATAGTGATGCAATTACTACATCTGAGCCTAGAGTTATTTAAGCAGTTGTACATTATTTTGCATATTTAAGATTTGTAGAAGGTGAGCTGGGTCCAATAGCACCAATTTATTTTTTATTTTTTATTTTTATTTTTTTTTGAGACCGAGTCTCTCTCTGTTGTCCAGGCTGGATTGCAGTGGTGCGATCTTGGCTCACTGCAATCTCTGCCTCCTGGATTCAAGCGATTCTCCTGCTTCAGCCTTCCAAGTAGCTGGGACTGCAGGGATGCACCACCACACCTGGCTAATTTTTGTATTTTTAGTAGAGATGGGGTTTCACCATGTTGGCCAGGCTGGTCTTGAACTCCTGACCTCAGGTGATCCGCCCACCTTGGCCTCCCAAAGTGCTAGGATTACAGGCATGAGCCACCATGCCTGGCCACCAATATTTTTGAAGCTTTTGATTCATAATTAGATTTTACAAATGGGGTAAATTGTATGAGACTAACCCAAGGAAAGAAAGGGAAGGATATTTTCCAGTCTATGCAAATAAGCAAGGGGTCACTGGTTGAGAATCTAAACAAAACCAGTTGATTAATGAGAAATAACACTTCCTAGGAAGTCTAATTCAAAGCCTGAGCACTGCCCTTCTCAGCTCCCATTCTCACTGCTATGCTGAGACTCCAGGAAATTTGTGCAGCTGATTTAATTCAACTCAGTTCAACAAAAGGCAAGAGGAAAATAATCCATGTCCTGTGCAGCACGGGTCGCCGAGCCTCTCCACAGCTCTGTCATGTGGGCAGAATACCAAGAGGCCAGTGTCAGTCTTCACTGAGAATTCCCATTCTCCCTGGAATCTCTGCCTGGCTGTCCAAAATGTTCATTACAAAGTTAACATAGATGCCTGAAAACACCAGAGAGGCCGGGCGTGGTGGCTCACACCTGTACTCCCAACACCTTGGGAGGCCAAGGTGGGAGGATCACTTGAGGTCAGGACCTCGAGGCCAGCCTGGGCAACATGGTGAAACCCCCATCTCGACTAGGAATACAAAAATTAGCTGGGCGTGGTGGTAGTGCACCTGTAATCCCAGCTACTTGGGAGGCTGAGGTGAGATAATCACTTGAACCTAGGAGGTGGAGGTTGCAGTGAGCCGAGATCGTGTTCAGCGACAGAGCGAGACCCCATTTCAAAAAGAAAAACAGAGAGAGAGAGAGAGAACTCTGGAAGCTAAACTTGTACATTGGATAGAAGCTGGTATGTCAAAGAAATGAAAACAGGTTTCTTTCTGCTTTTTTAAGTATAAAAAGTATTATTATTTTCTTAAAGATCGGTCCAGTCCTTGTTTGGCATTCCTTGGTGTAATAACATGGGAGTTTTCTTGTGGAGTTTTACATTCACATTTACATAAGATTTTATTTTATTTATTTTTTTTGAGACAGTCTCACTCTGTTGCCCAGGCTAGAGTGCAGTGGCACAATCTCCGCTTACTGCAGCCTCCGCCTCCCAGGTTCAAGCGATTCTCACTCCTCAGCCTCCCAAGTAGCTGGGATTACAGGTGCCCGCTACCAAGTCTGGCTAATTTTTCTATTTTTAGTAGAGACGGGGTTTCACCATGTTGGCCAGGCTGGTCTCTAACTCCTGACCTCAAGTGATCCACCCACCTCAGCCTCCCAAAGTGCTGGGATTACAGGCATGAGACACCATGCCTAACCTATGTAAGACTTTAAATCTCACGCTCGCTGTTGAGCGTTGGTTTGGGATGTGTGCCTGGGGGAAAATCATCCCCCTCAGATTCTCCTCTGTGAGGAGCTGCAGGGTTTTTCCTTCTTCCTCAGCCTCAGGCTTAGGCTGTGTCCTAGAAAGAAGGCCCTGTTGTTTTAGTCCATAGCACTTGCCTGGAAGTTTGTATATCTGTGAATTCACTTCCTAAAGGAATGCTTTGTGACTTTATTAATTAAGAAGAAGAAAAATATTTTTTATCTGACTCTTTGGAGTTGATAGTTTTAATCTAATTATCTAGTTTTTACATTTTTCATACTTCCTTTTCCTTTATTTCCTACCAAGACTGCATGGAATGTAGAATATGGTTCTCACTCTGTCACCCAGGTTGGAGTGCAGTGGCGCAATCTTGGCTGACTGCAACTTTCGCCTCCCAAGTTCAAGCGATTCTCCTGCCTCAGCCTACCAAGCAGCTGGGATCATAGGCATGTGCTACCACATCCAGCTAATTTTTGTATTTTTAGTAGAGACGGGGTTTCACCATGTTGGCCAGGCTGGTTTCAAACTCCTGACTTCAGGTGATCCGCCCTCCTCAACCTCCCAAAGTGCTGGGATTACAGGTGTGAACCACTGCACCTGGCCTGGTTAGAATATTTTTAAAGACAGATGGGAAGCTGCTGTTTGGAGAGCTAAATAACATAAACCACTATGGGATTTTGTGTGTGTGTGTGTGTGTGTGTGTGTGTGTGTGTGTTGTGGGGGTGATGTTTCTGCCTAGGTATTCTTTAAAATACGGTCATGTGTCACTTGAAGACATGGATATGTTCTGAGAAATGTGTCATTAGGTGATTTTGTCATGTGAATATCATAGAGTATACTTACACAAACCTAGACGGTCCTGCCTACTGTACACCTAGGCTATATGGTACAGCCTATTACTCCTAGACTGCAAACCTGTACCTCAGGCTACTATACTGAATACTGTAGGCAACTGTAATCCAATGGTAAATGTTTGTGTATCTAAACATCTCGAAATATAGAAAAGGTCCAGTAAAGATACGGCATAAAAGATAAAAAATGGTATATCTATCTAGGGCACTTACCATGAGTGGAGCTTGCAGGATGGAAGTTGCTCTGGGTGAGTCAGTGAGTGAGTGGTGAGTGAATGTGAAGGCCTAGGACATTACTGTGCACCACTGTAGACTTTATAAACACTGCACACTTAGGCTACACTACATTTATGAAAACATTATTGAATAATGTTTTCATATTCTTCAATAATAAATTAGCTCTAGTTTACTATAACTTTTTAAATTTATAAACTTAAATTTTCAAACTCTTTGACTCTTGTAATACCTCTTAGCTTAAAACATAAACACATTGTACAGCTGTACAAAAATATTTTCTTTATATCCTTATGCTATAAGCTTTTTTCTATTTTTAAATTATTAAAAAAAATTTTTAACCTTTTAAACCTTCTTGTTTTTTAACAAGAAGAAACAAACACATACATTATCCTAGGCCTGCACAGGGTCGGGAACCATCAATATCACTGTCTTCCACCTCCACATCTTGTTCCACTGGAAGGACAAGCATGTAGCTGTCATCTCCTGTGATAACAGTGCTGTTTCTGGACACCTCCTGGAGGACCTGCCTGAGGCAGAAGGAGTACATTCTAGAATAATGATAAAGGCCAGATGCAGTGGCTCACGCCTGTAGTCTCAAGACTTTGGGAGGCTGAGGCGGGCGGATCGATGGAGATCAGGAGTTCAAGACCAGCCTGGCTAACATGGAGAAACCCTGTCTCTATTAAAATATAAAAATTAGCTGAGTGTGGTGGCAGGTGCCTGTAATCCCAGCTACTCAGGAGGCTGAGGCAGGAGCATTGGTTGAACCCGGGAGGCAGAGGTTGCAGTGAGCCAAGATGGTGCCACTGCACTCCAGCCTAGATGACAGAGTGAGACTCTGTCTCAAAAAATAAAATAAAATGACAGTAGAAAGTATAATAGAGTAAATACAGAAAGCAGGAACTGTCGTTTATTATCAAGTATCATGTACTGTGCATAATCCTATGCACTGTACTTTTTTTTTTTTTTTGAAGTGGAGTCTCCCTTTGTCGCCCAGGCTGGAGTGCAGTGGGATGATCTCGGATCACTGCAACCTCCGCCTCCCGGGTTCAAGCAATTCTCCTGACTCAGCCTTCTAACTAGCTGAGATTACAGGCGTGCACCACCATGCCTGGCTAATTTTTGTATTTTTTAGTAGAGACGGGGTTTCACCATGTTGGTCAGGCTGGTCTCGAACTCCTGACCTCGTGATCCGCCCGCCTCGGCCTCCCAAAGTGCTGGGATTATAGGCATGAGCCACCGTGCCCAGCCGCACTGTACTTTCATATGACTGGCCGTGCAGTAGGTTTGTTTATACCAGCATCGCCACAAACAGGTAAGGCAGACATTATGACGGCTATTTTTCAGGTCCTTTGTAATCTTATGAGACCATCATTGACCAAAACAGATTATTATACCCTAAGTCACTGTACATTCCAACTAGTCCCAGCACCCAGCACAGGGCTTGACAAACAGTAGGTCATCAGTGAATATAAGCTGGGGACAGGGGCACACAATTGTAATCCCAGCGCTTTGGGAGGCTGAGGTGGGAGGATTGCTTGAGCCCAGAAGTTTGAGGCTGCAGTGTGGTATGATTGTGCCACTGCACTCCAGCCTGGGTGATAGAGTGAGAACCTGTCTTAAAAATAAATAGCTGGGGGCCGGGTGTGGTGGCTCAAGCCTGTAATCCCAGCACTTTGGGAGGCTGAGGCGGGCGGATCACCTGGGGTCAGGAGTTCGAGACCAGCCTGGCCAACATGGTGAAACGCCATCTCTACTAAAAATATAAAAATTAGCCAGGTGTAGTGGCTCATGCCTGTAATCACAGCTACTGGGGAGGCTGAGGCAGAAGAATCACTTGAACCCAGGAGGCAGAGGTTGCAGTGAGCCGAGATCGTGCCATTGCACTCCAGCCTGGGTGACAAGAGTGAGACTCTGTCTCAAATAAAATAATAATAATAAAATAAAATGAATAGCTGGATGTAGTGGTCTGCTTGTAGTTCCAGCTACTTGGGAGGCTGAGGGAGGAGGATCACTTGAGTCCAGGAATTCTGGGTTGTAGTGTGCTATGCCTATCAGTTGTCTGCACTAAGTTTGTCATCAATTTCATGGCCTCCTGGGAGTAGGAGACCACCAGGTTCCCTAAGGAGAGGTGAATCAGCCCAAGTTGGAAACGGAGCAGGTCAAAACTGCCATACCGGTCAGTAGTGGGAGCTTACCTGTAAATAGCTACTGCACTCCAGCCTGGGCAATGTAGTGAGATCCTGTCTCTATTTTAGATAATAAATAATTTTTTTCTTTTTCTTTTTTTTTTTTTGAGACAGGGTCTCTCTCTGTCGCCCAGGCTGGAGTGGAGTGGGATGATCTCAGGTCTTTGCAACCTCAACCTCCTGGGTTCAAGCGATTCTCGTGCCTCAGCCTCCCAAGTAGCTAGGATTATAGGTGCGCACCGCCATTCCTGGCTAATTTTTGTAATTTTTTTTGTTTTTTAGTATAGATGGGGTTTCTCTATGTTCCCCAGTCTGGTCTCAAATTTCTGGGCTCAAGTGACCCACCTGCCTCGGCATCCCATAAGTGCTGGGATTATAGGCGTGAGCCACTTTGCCTCGCCAATAAATAAATATTGGTTGACTGAATAAACTGATAAAAGAGATTATGGTATTCTATTGTTATACATTTTCCAAGATTGAGAATAATTCACTCCCATTTCTTGTCCAAGAGTTCTGGTTTCTTTAGGAAAGGTAAATGGTTTTAAACAACAACACTGACAACGAAATACACAATCTCTGAGGATTGTGCCAAGAAATAATAGCAAAGAGTTCTGGCTCCCAAAATCATTTTATGTTAAAAAAAAAAAAAAGCCTGGAATATTTACATACCCCCTGGAATAATGACATAGTGGAAGGTGATCACTCAGGACAGTAATTACTACCTCTGCCTATGTGGGCGCAAGAATGTGGCTGACACGAGTGTGCACATAGTGTTTTTCCATGAGCAGAGGAAACATGAGTGTCTATCAAGGGGATGGCATGGCCCTCGCACAGTTGCAACTCCATCATCCTGTTTGAAGCTGGGGTCCTGCTGCCTGAGGAGCTGACAGGCCCAGCTGGGCACCTGCTCAGGGAGCCAGAGGAGTATTTGAGGAGATGCTGCCCCTCTCTCGCTTCTCTCTCTCTGGCTTAAACTGTCCTGGTTTTAAGCCTCCACGAAGCAGCCAATGAGGCCGCGCCACTGCACTGGCCCCGACAATCACATTTCCTTCTTGTAAACTGTATCACCACCCAGTGTTCGCAGTGATTTTAGTGACACCCCTTCCCACTTACTAGGAACAACATAGTCTGATATGCACTCACAAATCTTTTATTTTTTGTTTTTTGAGATGGAGTCTTGCTCTGTCGCCCAGGCTTGAGTGCAATGGCACGATCTCGGCTCACTGCAACCTCTGCCTCCTGAGTTCAAGTGATTCTCCTTCCTCAGCCTCCCCAGAAGCTGGGATTACAGGCACCTGCCATCATGCCCTGCTAATTTTTGTATTTTTGTAGAGACGGGGTTTCACCATGTTGGTCAGGCTGGTCTCGAACTCCTGACCTCAGGTGATCCAACCACCTCGGCCTCCCAAAGTGCTGGGATTACATGTGTGAGCCACTGTGCCTTGCCTCAAATCATTTTTCTGAGTTGAGATGCAACAGTCCCCAAACCAGGCAGAACAAGTCTTCAGTAAACCCAGGCTCAGGGAGGCTCACACGGGCCACCCAGGCCCCAGGCCTGTGGGTGGGCTGCAAAAGGGGCCATGGCAGTGACCAGACTGTGAACTGTCCCCGCAGGAGGCCAGGGCTGAGTTGGGGAAAGCTTGGCATCCTCACGCATCGGCGCAGTCTGATGTGCTCTGGTTGCCTCTGTTTTCTGAGAGACTGCGTGTTGTGGGCTGAATGTGTCCCCACGATTCATACATCAAAGTCCTCAGCTTCAGTGCCTCAGAATGTGACTGCATTTGGAGATAGGGTCTTTACAGCAGTCATTCAGTTCAAATGAGGTCATTTGGATGGGCCCTCATCTTCCAGGACTGGTGCTGTTATAAGAAGAGGGAATTTGGACACGACTCACACGAAGAGAAGACTGAGAAGCACAGGGAGAAGGCCTCAGGAGGGCTAGGCAGGGGCAGAGGCCGAGAAGAAAGCAGCCCTGCCTGCACCTTGATTTCCACTTGTAGCCTCCAGAACTGGGCAAGAATAAATGTCTATTGTTGAAGCCTCCTGGTCTGTGGTACTTTGTTATGGCAGCCCTAGCAAACTAAGATGCTGAGCTTCAGCAGAAGTCCTTGGTGCTGGCTGACATTGTTTTTACCACGAGCATCCTGGTAAAAAGATCCAGGATCCGAGGCGAGTGCTGTCTTGGAGATGGCCAGAGCACGGCTTCCACACTGGGCAGGATGTGCATGCTTGGCAGTGCGCACCGATGGCTCAGAGCAACCACCAGGATGTCCCAGGGAAGCTACCACGGCTTTCTGCCAGTGTGTGGCTCTAATGGCACCACGGTGCAGGACTTCTATTCGCTCATTTCTCCCACACTTCCCTCAGCTGTTCTGAGCTGTTTGCTCTGTGTGTACGGTCAGTTCTGGGGCTTCCGGGATGCTGCGTGGCTGCCTCTGCTGCACAGATGGAGCCATCCACCGGCCCCACCTGAGGCCCAGCATCTCTGCCCTTCTCCTCTTCCTTCCTGGCTATCTCAGCAGGGACATTCCCTTTTCTCCCTTCTCTTTAACCCTTTGCAAGCCTTTCTTTCTGCTGCCACTTTGCAAAAATAGCTTGTTTCAGAGGCACTGTAAGTGCTGGGGGTGAGAGGCCAGTGTGGCCCAATCCCTGCCCTCAGGGAACTTACGCCCTTCTGAGGACAAAACCCCCCCCTGGCCTGCCCTGTTTTTGTTCCTCTGCCCTGCTGCTGCCTTTGACATGTGCCTTAAGCATGTTTTTTATTTCCTATATTCTGATGCTTTGACATTGGGGCCCTGCTGACCTGGAGATACTGCCCCTTCCAGGGTAGCAGACTCCTAGAGAGAGCAAACAACTCACCGGGGAGCTCACCACTCAAATGCAAAGCAACCAATCCGGAGCCGCCCATTCCCACCCCCTCCACTGTGGGGTTCTACCTTTATCTGCCCTCCTAATCCTCCAGGGCCAGAACCAAGTGACTAGGGACAGCCCCTATGCCCCAGCCCTTAAACTCTTCAAACCAGCCAACCCTGAGTCTGCTTACCTGCTGGGTCCTTCCCGTGGAAACCACAATAAAAGCTCTTTCCCACATTTCCCCTTGGCTCCCTCTGCCTCCTGACCCACCCTGGTGCTTCCCTGTGTGGCCTGCATGGTGTGGTGAACCTCCTCCTCTTGAGAACTGTGAGTAGCAAACTCTCTTTTCAACAACAGTTGTCTCCTCATCTGTTGGTTTCACCACACCTGAGTAATAATAAAACCCACATGTAAACGCAGTGTCGAGCAGCCACTCCTCATGGAGCCCTTGCCCCGGGCCCTGGGGTCCAAAAAGTGGGTGGCCCGCACAGCAGAAATTCCTCCTCTCACAGTTCTGGGGACAGGGAGCCTGAGATCAAGGTGTCGGCAGGGTTGGTGTCTCTGAGGGCTTGAGGGAAGGTCTGTTCCAGCCTCTCTTCTTGGCTTGGCGATGGCCGTCTTCTCCCAGGCTCTTCACATAGTCTTCCTTCTATGTGCGTCTGACTCTTCCCATGGTTCTTTTCATAAGGACACCAGTCATACTGGATTAGGGGCCAGCCTACTCCAGTGTGACCTCATCTTAACCAGTTACATCTATATTAACCCTATTTGCAGGTAAGGTCACATAAGGTACTGGCAGTTAGGACTTCAGAACGTCATTTTGGGGGAACAAAATTCAACTCATAATAGCTGCCAACCCCAAAATCTAATTCCCTAGTTGAGTTTCTTCAGAGTTCTTATTTGAATACTAAAATCAATGTCATGATGGCTCCCGCAGAAGTCCCAGCTCACATCTGAAGTCCCTGCCTTAGGAGGCCGGGCAGGAGGGTCACTTGAGCCCAGGAGCTTGAGGCTGTAGTGAGCTCCGATTGCACCAGTGCACTTCAGTCCACTCCAGACACAGTGAGATCCTATCTCTAGAAAAATTAAAATAAGGCCAGGCTCAGTGGCTCACACCTGTAATCCCAGCACTTTAGGAGGCCGAGGCAGGTGGATCACAAGGTCAGGAGTTCGAGACCAGCCTGGCCAACGTGGTGAAACCTCGTCTCTACTAAAAATACAAAAATTAGCTGGGTGTGGTGGCGGGTGCCTGTAATCCCAGCTATTTGGGAGGCTGAGGCAGGAGAATCGCTTGAACCCAGGAGGTGGAAGTTGCAGTGAGCCAAGATCATGCCACTGCATTCTAGCCTGGGCGACAGAGGGAGACTCCATCTCAAATAAATAAATACATACATACATACATAAATAAAATGTCACAGATGGCGGAGGTGTTAAAAACAAAACAAAACAAAAAACAAGCAGACTTTTGCACCCTACCCCAAATCCAGAGAAACTCAATCTCTGGGTGCTGGAGAGCACCCTCAGAGGGTCTGCTGCTAGAACATCTCCCACAGCAGGCCACATGGAGCTTGGGCTCTCATTTCTCCTCCATTGGGACCGCCATAATGGCCTCTTCATAGGATTTCCTTCAATCTCTCCCTCACACTGCCCACTGACTGGAATTCATAACATGCTTTTCCGACATTGCATCTTATTTAACATCTTGATTCAACAAACTTCTTGATTTCATGTCTTTATTTCACAAACATTGGCTTCACTATATGCCTGGCTTAAAATGAAATATCCTTGCATTTAATCCTCACAACAGCCCTATGAGGTAAGGACTCTCATCATCCCCACTTTGCAGCTGAGCACGATGTGCAGAGCTGGGCTGGGACACCAGCAGTTTGGCTCTGGGCCATGGTGCGTCACCTCTGTGCTGCGCTCCTTGGAGAGGCCGTCCTCCACCGTGGAGTGCTGCCACCAGCACGGTCTGAGAAGCTCACGCTCACCTGGGACAGTACCTTCTCTCCAAGGCGTGGCCTCACGCTGCCTTACCAGGTTTCCCGCCGCTCAGCACCTGGACATCCAGTGGGTCTGAAAGGGGGTCCCTGACCAGCAATGTCAGCTGCCATTCCTCACTTCCATTCCAGATCTACATCCCAGAGCAGAAACCCTGGCGGGGCGCCCAGCGATCCATTACAATGTGCCTTCCTGGCGATTCAGAGGCATGCTCCAGCCCTCATTCTACAAGTCTGGGGGGCTCTGTCCTTTGATGACCCCATATTTCCCTGCCCTCCGCCACCCTGACTGTACTCCATTCCTGAAACTTCTCCTTGATGTCTCCCTTTTGGCTGCCACTGACCTGTCCATTCTTTAAGGCCAAACCTGAATGTCACTTTATTTAGGAAGCTTTTTTTTTTCTCCTTATCTCCTTTCCTGTCCTCCTAACCATACTTTATACCTATTTTTTTCTCCCTGTAACAGTTTCCTTGCTGTACCTTATGTCATTGTACTTGTCACCATAAAGCAGGCCATTTAAGGCCAATGTCTGTGTCCCTCACACACCTACTGCGGTTCCTGTGTTCCAGGAAGCACTGGATTAACCATTGTATGGAACCAATACCATTAGCCCACGGAGGACATGAGTTCAAGTTAAATTACAGTGACAGAAAAAGACCAGGGCAATTACTTTGAAAAAAAAAAAAAGAGTTTTACAAAGCAGGTTTCAAAACATAATTCTTTGGCAGAGCCAATGTTTTAAAATGATTTCATTGCTCTCTCCCATCGAATGGAGAAACTTCGGTGCTGTGGTATCTGGCAAGTCCTGTCCTTTCAGGCACAGCCCAACACTTACACCAAAGTGACTTGTCCAGGGCAGGTAAGACTGGAGGAGCTGCCATCAAGCCTTCAGACCTGAAGGTTATGCTCCTGTGTGGTCTGACTTCCATGTGACAGAGGAGCATCTCTTCTTGGGTGTGGCCTTTCAGCGCTCCTAAGGTAGCCTAGGACTGCACTTCTTCACCATCTGAGCTCCCATAGCATGCTGGGAGCTCTTGTGGTCAGCTGAAACCATCAGATTCACCCCCCCGCCTCTGCTACTTGGACTGCTACATCTCAGACTATGCCAGGGCAGTATTTGATAAGAGATCATATGATTAATAGCATACATATATGATTAGCAGCATACATATTTTGCATTTTTGAATGTGGATGTATAAAATGGGTTTTTCTGGGCCACAATCTGGATGTCCTCCGTTTGAATCAAATCAACCCCTGAGACTAAAAGGTCTTGCATATTCTTCAAGCTGTTGAGGTGCAGGTCCACATGCCCTTATCCATAATGCCGAAATCCAAAAGACTCTACAAATCAAATGGTCTTTTAAGAACTCATTTGGTGGCAAAACCTGAGCCGAAGCTATTTATAGGCTATAGTCAATTCCACTTAATGTGAATATTCAGGCATTTTTATGCATATATGTTTTAATTAAAGATTTCTTCCTTGGCTGGGCGCGCTGGATCACGCCTGTAATCTCAGCACTTTGGGAGGCTGAGGCAGGCGGATCACCTGAGATCAGGAGTTCAAGACCAGCCTGGCCAACATGGTAAAACCCCATCTCTACTAAAAAATACAAAATTAGCTGGGCATGGCGGCACATGCCTGTAATCCCAGTTACTCGGGAGGCTGAGGCAGGAGAATCATCTGAGCCCGGGAGGTGGAGGTTGCAGTGAGCTGAGATCTTACCACTGCACTCAAGCTTGGGCGACAGAGCGAGACTCCATCTCAAAACAAAACAAAACAACAAAAAAGATTTCTTCATCAGTGTTCACTGAGGCTTTACCACCAAATATTCAATATACTCACTGTATTAATCTTTTTTTATTTGTTTTTATTTTTATTTATTTATTTATTTTGGACGAAGCCTCGCTCTGTTGCTCAGGCTGGAGTGCCGTGGCATGATCTCAGCTCACAGCAACCTCCGCCTCCCGGGTTCAAGCAATCCTCCTGCCTCAGCCTCCTGAGTAGCTGGGATTACAGGCATGTGCCACCATGCCCAGCTAATTTTTTTTGTATTTTTAATAGAGACGGGGTTTCATCATGTTGTCCAGGCTGGTCTCGAACTCCTGACCTTAGGTGATCCACTCCCCTCGGCCTCCTGAAGTGCTGGGATTACAGGCATGAGCCACCATGCTTGGCCCTAATCTTTTTTTAAAAAACCTGAAATCAAAAACATACCTGACCCTAAGGGTGGTAGATAAGGGATAAAGGACCTATTGTCAAAGCCCAGCGTAAGTCTAACAATAATAATAATAATAATAATAATCACAGATAATTTTCTTGCTGTGTGACATGGTATCTACTTTTGGGGCTGTAGATTAAGGCCTCTTTTATTTCTAAAAGTTCTGCGTTAACATTGAACATTGGCCAATCTAGATTATTTCTAAAGTCCTTCCAAAGACCTAGAGATAGAGGCCGCCAAGATTCCCTGTCATTTCCCACTTAAAGAGAAATATTCAAGATCTGTGAATATCTGTGGCCATCTCGGGAATTCTGTGACACTTTTTGGCACTCTGACTTGAAGTATTTAATAGATTTATCAGCACACAGAAAATTAAATTGGAAGGCTTTCCTCTTACACGTCTATCAAGTTAAAACTTTTCGGGATAAAATTTTTATCAGTTTTAGTAATATTCATGTTATGAAATGGAACATAAATGCAATTGAAACTTAATTTTTTTTTTGTAGAGACAGGGTCTCATAATGTTGTCCTGGCTGGTCTCAAACTCCTGGCCTCAAGTGATCGTCCTGATTCAGCCCCCCCAAAGTATTGTGATTATAGGTGTGAGCCACTGTAGCTGGCCAAAACATTTTATTCTGTAGTCTCTACAAATTGTCTTTAAAAGTGTGAATGGTAAGTTAAATTCTTGCATGACTTTTCTACCCAAATAAAATTACTTAAGGAAAAATTTCCCCTCCCATCTGTGTGGGCTCAAATGGTGCATCTTGTAAGTAATACCCTTGCTTACTCAGAACACTCAGCTGAGTCAGGGAGATTCTACACAAAGGTGTTTCACTGGTTTTATTTCACAAGGAAACAATATGAAGCGAAGCCAATCTATTCCTTCTGTGGCTTTAAATGCTCCCGATCTCTCAGCTGTGAAATAGTGATAGCATTGTCCAGATCTTCCAGGGTCGTTGTGTTAGAGATAATTTTTATAATTTGCCAAAGCACAAGAGGGCCCTGAGTAAAGAATGTGTATATGGGTATCTTTGTATGTTTATAATTACCATTTCCATCAGGAAGAACAGCAAGACTTCACTTAATCTAAAATATTCGTGGAGTTAAAATGTAGGGAATAGAGAACTACGATCTCTCTTCCACCAGCCAGAAGTGGAAAATAAAGGAAGATGCTAAGAGGAAAGCTGGGCGGTTTGATCTCATCTGAGAGGAGTTCTTGGCTGAGGAAGCAGGAGACGTCCGACAACTGGCTGCGGAACCTGGCAGTGACGTCAGAAGAGCTGGGGAGCGAGCCCTAGGACCAGCATTTAATTTATTTGAAGGTGTCAGAAGCTGAGGTTGCAGAATTGGGTCCTTTTAGCAGCTACCGCCCCTGGATGTAGTTTGTGAGAGGACGGGGAATAAAGAGAAAGCAGACCCCGACCGGGCACAGTGGCTCACACTTGTAATCCCAGCACTTTGGGAAGCCGAGGCAGGTGGATTGCCTGAGGTCAGGAGTTCGAGACCAGCCTGGCTAACATGGTGAAACCCCATCTCTACTAAAAATACAAAAATTAGCCAGGCGAGATGGTGTGTGCCTGTAGTTCCAGCTACTAGGGAGGCTGAGGCAGGAGAAAAATCGCTCCAACCGGGGGGGGGGGGGTTGCAATGAGCTGAGATCGCACCACTGCAACTCTAGCCTGCGTGACAGAGTGAGACTCTGTCAAAAAAAAAAAAAAAAAAAAAGAGAGCGAGAAAGCAGACTCCACAAGCTGACGTGGAAATGAGTTTATACTTATGATGCTTTCAGTACCCTCGATCTATCCCTGGTATAGGCAACAAAATTAATTCCCTCCTTTTAGTTATTATCCTTTTATACACCCTTGGGACAGCCAGGGCTGCTGGCTTCTGTGGCAGTGAATTTCCCCTAGAAGGGGGCTTGGACAGTACACGTTCCCAGTGGCTCATCAGAAGTACTTTCTGCAAGGGGATTCTGTGGAACCTCAGGAGGTATGCCTGGAGAAGCCACGGAAGCCCCAGGTGGCCCCTACTACTAAGGACACTGGTTTCTAGCCTGTGAGTCTCCTTTAGGTTCAGTGAGCTTCATGTTCACCAGGAAGGAAGGCACGTTTTTTTCCTCCTTCCTTCTCTTCCACTCCCCTTTGAGAAATGAAACCATCTGAGGAAAAAGAAGGCTGGGCTTTGTAATATGGGTCAAACCAAATGGTGACTCTCAAGACTGAGCATACATTATATTCACCAGGGAAGGGTTTTTTTTTTTGTTTTTGTTTTTTTGTTTTTTTTTTTGAGACAGGGTCTCACTCTTGCCCAGGCTGGAGTGCAGTGGCACGATCATGGCTCACTGAAGCCTTGACTTCCTGGGCTCAAGCAATCCTCCCACCTCAGCCTCCTGAGTAGCTGGGACCACAGGTGTGTGCCACCACGCTTAGCTAATTTTAAAAATTTTTTGTAGAGACTTGCTATATTGCTCAGGCTGGTGTCTAACTCCTGAGCTGAAGCGATCCTCCTGCCTTAGCCTCCCAAAGTGCTGAGATTACAGGCATGAGCCACTGTGTCTAGCTGACTGGAGAAGCTTTTAAAATAGACTGACATACATCTCCCGCTGCACAACAGCTAAGTCAGAATCTTGGAGGTAGGGAGTATGGATTCTGTCTTTCCAGTTCTCTACAATAACCTGAGGTGTGATGACATGAGCCATTTTGCACACCACTGGATACCCGAAAATGCTACAAACACCTATTCAGCCCCTCATTATGCCTGTCTGTCACAGGGAGGCTGGAAACCTATATAGCTAAGTAAAGGGACTGTGTGTGCTGTTCATCAAGGGAACATGTGACTTCCACACATGCTGGACACCAGAGATGAGGCCCAAGCTGGTGCAGGGCCCACATGGAGGTAAGGATCACATGCTTGATTGGGAGGGAAAGTCAAGTGGAAAATGGCAAGAAGAGGAGGAACTGGGAGAAGCAAAACAAGGTGAAGATAAATTTAATAATTTTCTTTAAATAAATTTGTTATGCTAAAAAAAAATCTCTAGTCATTTTCTAGAGACTTCTTTTTGCCTTAGGGATTCTTTATAGTTCCTCTCCATGTAACATATTGGGTAATACTTGTGGTTCTGAAATAAAATGCAAGCGGGGGGCGTACACAAAAAACTTACCACTGAATCAAGGGACCAACTGTGCAGACATTATGTAACGGTAATATTCTATCGTTCTGAACATGGCACTTGTGAATCAATAATTTTAGAATATTTTAGAAAGGACATTAAAAAAATCACATAGGAAACAAAGTTAAAATTTAGAAAAAAGTAGAATATCTTATTCCATCTTCTAAGCACCTCAAGCCTAAACAAAACACACAGAATGAAATTTTAATGATGCCCGTTAAGCCTATTTGAACACAAATTCTATCTGGCCCCCATAAACGGATGTTCAGGTGTTCAGGCAATCAACTCCTTGGTTCTCCAATCTGAAATGTTCAAAGGAAGGAGGTAGAACTTGGGCAGGTTTAAAGCATGTAGCTCTGTTGAATCACTTCTAACCACCCCGCCCCCAGCTGATGACCAATTTTTACACTGACCACAGCTGAAAATGTAAATGCAAATAAAAAGCTTGAGATGTTAATGGACGAGGTGTATTAAAATAAAATCAAAAATAGAAATATTAGGTATATACACAACAGCATAAGTGAAACACATCATGTGATACAGAAGTTTCCATTCAAAGCTTACAGGAGAAAAATTTAGTGAACAGAACCGCTTGAACCTCCTGCCACCATGGCTTATTAGAGCCTCGTAGTCACTTATGTTCCTTCATATCCTTGGGTATAAATAGTCTCATACACATGCTACACAATTTAGAAAAGATTGCTGAATCATAAAAATAGCCCCGAATGTGGCACTTTAGCTTTCTAGAGTACAACTAAAATTAATACTTGATCTTTAACATAATGTTCAAATCTTTGAAGCAACAAAGGAAACTCTTATGTTTTAGAAGGCCCTATAAGGTTCTTCAGAGATTAGAATCTTAGTTCTTCCAAACTACATTGTCAAAACAAATCTGGATATAGGAAATTGTGGAAATGAAAAAGCTGGACTCTTAAAAATATTCCTTCTAAACACAGAGCAGTTTCTGAGGCTCTTCTCCCTTTCCTGGGAGGTCCAGGTGAGCCCGGTGCCTTCGGGTGAGCAGACAGGGCAGCTGTGTGTGCTCACGGGCTCCTCCTGCTGGAAGAGAGAGAGAGATGTGCACGCCACTCCTATGGCATGTCTAGCAGGTCTGAGCAGTGTTCATAGAAGAAAAATGTTTTAACAGTCTCAGATTTTGGGAGGTAGGGGGAAAAAAAATCATTGAAATCTGGGAAAGACATTTTTAAGCTGCTGACTTCACCTGCAAAATCTAACAGGTTGGATTAGTTTTTTTTTTTTTTTTTAAACAAGTAAGCCAAAGCATAGAGAAAATACAAAGAAATGTCATGCTATGTATCCGGTTATTTTAGCTTTATAAATGAGTTTAGTTCTGCAATTATTGGGGATTCATTGCAATGGTCTCTGAAACTTTGAGTCCTATGTCCAATTGTAAACATAGAGCTAGTTGGGTGCATTTTTGGAGAGAATAGATGTTTTCTTCTCAAATGGCTGCACTCAGATATTGTCAAGCAGAGCAAGATTACCAGCTGCTGAGGACAAGTCCGAGTTGCAACTGAGTGGAGCATCCATCTAAGAGTACAGAATACTTTCCCATTTAGAGGGTGTTCTTCCTGAGTAATTTAGCCTCTATTTCAGGATCCAGGCACGGCAGATGATCCCCGCACATGAAATCATAAGTGCAACCAGTGATGGTTACTTTTCCTCTCTAAATGAGGCAGCCACCCCTGCCAAATGGACGGGTCTCCCTGTGCTCTAAGGCTGCTGCTGGTATTGCCCTTCCGTGGCTGTGTAGAAATCATCCAGGACGCTCTGTAAGTAATCAAACGTTGGTCTCTCTTCTGCCTTTTCTTTCCAGCACATTTTCATAATGTCATAGAGCTCATCTGGGCAGTTCTCCACACGGGGCATCCTGTAGCCCTGGGAAAGGGCGGTCATCACGTCGGCATTAGTTCTCCCTAGGGTGGAAAAAAACAAAAAGAACAAAAACCCATGCCGTTTAGAAACCTGGCAGAGGGTCAAGCACTGCAGTGGTCTTTTTGCTCCTCACATCCTGCAACCATGATTGAAACAAGCTTTACTGAGGCTGTTAGGGGTTGAACAGCATCCTCCCAAAATTCCTAGGTTGAAGTCCTAACCCCGAGTACACCTCAGAATTGACAGCACTATATTTAGAGATAAGGCCTTTATAGAGGTAACTAAGTTAAAATGAGGCCATTTGGGTAGGTCTTAATCCAATATGACTAGTATCCTTATAAGAGGAGATTAGAACACAGACTAGTACAGGGGAAAGACCATGTGAAGACACAGGGAGAAGGCAGCCATCTACAAGTCCAGGAGGGAGGCCTCAGGAGAAACCAACCTGGCCAGCACCTTGACCTTGGACTTTGAAACTCCAGAACCCCGGAAAAATAAACGTCTGTTGTTTAAATTACCCAGTGTGTTGTATTGTTATGGCAGCCCTTGCCAACTAATATAGAAGCTAAGGAAATTTCTGCAAGCAACTCAATAAATAAATTTAGCATGGAGGGGATCAAGACAGCATTCAGTTTGCCAAAATTTGTTAAGTAGGAGCCACAGCCAAGTTCTCTTTAATAACAAAAGGATATTGGACTTGCCTCACATTTCAAATAAATCACCCAAATCTAATCCTAACTCTCAACTTTAATTATGTTTGCAGGGTAGCATGCTTTCAGCTTCAACCTGTAGTATATTTATGAAAAAAATAATTTTACCACATATTATCTTATACAGACATTTTTCAAAAATTGGCTTTTCATTTAATAATTGGTATTTTCATTTACTTAAAGTCAGCATCCTTAAGTCAGCCCAACAAATTGGTTACATGCTTGCCAAATAGTTAAAAACTTAGGGATTAATTTGGAAAATAACGATGGTTCAGTTAATCTGAAGGACACTTGTCTGTAGTTTGTGCTACATATCTTGTGGATGTCACTGTCTTTTAAGAGCAAGATATTAATTGAGGAGGAAAACTGAACCCCAATCATAGTCTCAAGTGGAGCTACTTCACAGACGCAGTTAACTGTTCCAATCTGCAGTATCTGGCCAGAGTGACAGCTCACTCTGACTCTGGATTTGCATATTCCTGACCTCCAGGAGAGAAGTAAGGTGCTCATTACTCCTCTAGAGTTCTGCAAAAGGCCTGGTAATAGAGAATGTTTTTAATGTGGTCAAATGTCTCAGAGTAATTCAGAAGCTGAACTGCCAATCTTTGATCCTGAGAATAGCTTTAAAGGGTAAAAAAGATCATTATAATAATAACATTTTCCTGCATGATAAAGGAGATTAATCCTTCAATTATGTGCTCATCTAGCAGTATCTATCCACACTTGTATGTTTTGCATATTTCATGCATACCCTGTTCTGTAGGATGTGAACTTCTCTAGAGAAGACTGTATGTCATGCAAAGTATATACAATATCTGGCATATGAGAGGGGCTCCATTCCTCACAACGAATTTCCTTTCCATAGCTATCTCTTTTTCAAAGCTGTAGATTATACCATCAGTGGTCACTGGAAGGATTCTAAATAAGTGGCAGCTTCAGGGGAAATGGTTTTTTACCAGATTTGAAACAGAACCTTCTTTTGAATGTATTTTCTAATCAGTGTTTTTCAAATTGCGGGGCACTATCCGCATTTGGGATCAACAATTTGGGATCAACAAATTGATTTTTTTAGGGTACTACCAGTATTTTCTTTTCTTTTTTTTTCTTTTTTTTTTCTGAGGCAGAGTCTCCCTCTTTCACCTAGGCTGGAGTGCAGTGGAGCGATCTTGGCTCACTGCAACCTCCGCCTCCCAGGTTCAAGCGATTCTCCTGCCTCAGCCTCCCAAGTAGCTGGGATTACAGGTGCCCACTACCATGCCCGGCTAATTTTTGTATTTTTAGTAGAGACGGGGTTTCACCATGTTGGCCAGGCTGGTCTCAAACTCCTGACCTCAAGTCGTCTGCCTGTCTCAGCCTCCCAAAGTGCTGGATTAAAAGCGAGAGCCACCGCATCCAGCCAATTACCAGTATTTTTAAAAATGAATTATAACAGAATAAAACAGAAAAGGTCAGAAAGCACTGCACACAGGAAAGGTCAATATGGTTTTATGAAACGTTTGCTTTATGTACAGAGTAGGTTTCTATGTATTTCCCACAATGGCTTATGGCCAATAAACTTTGAGATCCTCTGCCTTTAACTTACCTTTTTTCATCTAAGGACACAGTGACCTTTCCTGAATTTAAACCGCTGAAAGAAGACATGATCATTTCTGTCTTGGAAGAGCCCTTGTTTTTGAAATTGAAAGATCTAAGCAAACTTTATAATGATTCAGATCTCTTGAGAATTATTTATACAGCGAATCCATTTTCCTGAGTCTAATTCTGAAACACTATCTTCAAATATTTGTGTGACTAGAATTTTCTAACTAAAAGACTTCATTTGATTTTCATTGCTTAAAGCGAAAGACAGATTTGTATCATCCTCTTTATTTGGGAGTTTTAGACTCCACAAAATGATATGGCCTCAGCATTGCTCTGGCTCTTATAACTTGGATAAATTTCAGAAGAAAGATCTGTGTATACTTCTGCTTTCTTGGGTGAAATTCTGGGATCGTGGTGGGAGGACTAACATCCAGTATGATATAAATAGCAATTGGACCTGCACACTCAGTTTGGAATATCTCTTTCACTTCCTTCCTGGAGATCCCTCATTTGCATAAAAGGTCAGAATGCAGCCACAGCGGAAGATAAAGCTTTCTAGGTCACCCTAGCCCCACAGCAGATTTTTTTTCCCTGGTTCCAGTATGTTCTCCTAGCTCTGAAGGACTCTCGATGATGCTGGTAAAGGCCGGACATGCACCACCCTGTTTGGGGAATTCGACTTGATAAGAAGAATTGGAAGAAGGGAATCTGAAGCCTATCTTTTTATGTACAAGGAAAGCAATAAATAAAATCCGCTATTAAATGACAAGTCTTGTGAAAGAAAGAAATAGAAGAGGAGAGGGACCTCAACCAGACCCTAAGATTACATGTGATAGTTGGTGTTGGCCTGTCGCTAAGTTAAAGAAAGTAAACACCCATTGGCTGGTGATCCGCTTAGAAGGCACACGGTTTCACTTTCCATCCTTCCTCCTTTCAACAAACACTTACTGAGTGCTCACTACGGGTCATGAACTAGCACTGAGCTCTGAGACATGCAGAGATAGTTAAGACAGAGCATCATCCTCAAATGGCACACAGCCCAGTCAGGACAATGCCCTCACTAGAAGGAGGTGGTGGGGAGCAGAAGGTGGCATCTGGAGTGGGTAGAAATCAGCAGAGACTACAAGTTGGTAAAGAAGCAGAAGAAGGAGAAAAATGTGGTACAGTAGAGAAAAGGAACAGATAGCTAGTGACAGGGAGGAGCACAGCTGTACCACAAACTATGACAGTCTTCAGTCACACAGGGCCCTTTGTGTGTATGTGTATCAGGAAGAGCTAGATACCCTGGGAGTACAGTCTCCCACCCAATCATACTCCTTCCAAAAGGGCAAATTATTATTACTATTATTATTTTCTGAGCTTTGCTTGTGACCAAGGTGAGTGTTTGCAGCAGGACAAATTTCTTGATTCTAATTCAGCTGGCATTAAGATGTTAGATATATCTGGTCAGAAACAGCCAGAAAATACATGATGCTTCAGAAAATTTTTTCACTTTCAAACCTTTTGCTTTATATAAACAAAGCAAAACAAGACCCCAACCAGGACCCCAACAAGACACCCCCACCTTTTTTTTGAGACAGGGTCTCACTCTGTTGCCCAGGCTGGAGTACATGGTGCAATCATGGCTCACTGCAGCCTCAAACTCCCTGGGCTCGGTGATCCTCCCACCTTAGCCTCCTGAGTTGCTGAGACTACAGGTGCGTACCACCATACTCTGGTAATTTTAAAATTATTTTGTAGAGGCAGGGTTTTGCTATGTTGCCCAGGCTGGTCTCAAATTCCTGGCCTCAAGCAATCCACCTGCCTTGGCCTCCCAAAGTGCTGGGATTACAGGCATGAGCTACCATGCCCAGTCAGACCCCTCTTTTTTTCTGTATAAAATTGATAGAGAAATATAATCATAGTTTTGGTTTTAAGATAATGAAGTAAAGATCTTTTGCCTCCTCCTCACTATTTTCTTTTTTCTGTAATTCATCCCAAAACAAAAAAGAGAACAAGAAATAGAAACTTAAACTCCATCTCTGATGATGCTAAGAGACATCTGGCAGCCAGAGGAAGAAGTGGTCTGAGCCAAGAGGAAGAAAGCGTAATCAACGTGCCTGCAGAGAGGGGCACTGACAACGGGCAAGGCGGCCCATCCCAACTCAGCCCAGGAAGGCACACACTGTGTGGTCAGCATATACCATGAGGGAGGGAGGCCAGCGCCGAGGGCAGGACAGTACCTGGAGCCCATAGTACCAGTGCCCAGGCAAATGCTGGAAGAAACAATGGAGAAGCTTCATGCAGGGAATGCTGGGCCCAAGTGGAGGTGGGGAAAGTGTCGTATGGAAGACCAGGAGTGAGAAGAAAGACTGAAGACATGGGCCACACCATGCATGGACCTTGAGGGTTATGCTGAGTGAAATAAACCAGACATTAGGGCAAAACTGTATGACTCTCCTTATAGGATGTCTCTAAAGTAGAGACTGAGAACACTGGTTGCCTATGGGGAGAGAATTGTGTGGCTGGGAATAGAGTGGGGGACCTTTCAGCTTACACCTCTTTGTATCTCTTGAATTTAACACCATGTGGCTGGCTGGGCGTGGTGGCTCACACCTATAATTCCAGCACTTTGGGAGGTTGAGGAGGGAGGATCAGTTGACCCAGGAGTTAGAAACCAGCCTAGGCAACACAGTGAGACCCTGTCTCTACAAAAAATTTATAAATTAGCTGGGTGTGGTGGCATGCGCCTGTAGTCCTAGCTACTCAGGAGGCTGAGGCAGGAGGATCACTTGAGCCCAGGAATTAAAGGCTACAGTGAGCTATGATCATGCTACTGCACTCCAGCCCGGGTGACAGAGCAAGACCCTGTCAAATAAATAAATAAATGAAAAATAACAGTATGTGGCCATATCCTTATCTAATAATAAGTGGAAAAAACTTAATTAAGAGATAAAAGTTATGAGTAAAATATTTAGAACTATATGCAGCAAACGCTAGAATAAGGAATCAAAATTCCCGAAAGTAGATTACTTTGAGGAACACCCGCAGGCATGGGCAATTTTTCATTAGAAGTCTTTTTGTGGCTGCACACGGTGGCTCATGCCTGTAATCCCTGCACTTTGGGAGGCTGAGGTGGGTGGATCACCTGAGGTCAGGAGTTCAAGACCAGCCTGGTCAACATGGTGAAACCCCGTCTCTACTAAAAATACAAAAATTAGCTGGGCATTGTGGTGCACACCTGTAGTCCCAGCAACTCAGGAGGCTGAGGCAGGAGCATTGCTTGAACCCGGGGGATGGAGGTTGCAGTGAGCCGATATCACACCACTGTACTCTAGCCTGGCTGACAGAGCGAGACTCTGTCTCAAAAAAAAAAAAAAAAAAGAAGAAGTCTTTCTGTACTACATTTTTAATGTGCATATATTACTTAGATAAGAATAAAATATTTAGGCCGGGCGCGGTGGCTCACACCTGTAATCCCAGCACTTTGGGAGGCCAAAGCAGGCAGATCACCTGAGGTCGGGAGTTCAAGATCAGCCTGACCAACGTGGAGAAACCCCATCTGTACTAAAAATACAAAATTAGCTGGGCATGGTGGCACATGCCTGTAATCCCAGCTACTAGGGAGGGTGAGGCAGGAGAATCGCTTGAACTCAGAAGGAGGAGGTTGCAGTGAGGTGAGATGGCGCCATTGCACTCCAGCCTGGGCAACAAGAGTGAAACTCCATCTCAAAAAAAAAAAAAAAAAAAGAATAAAATATTTAATAACAATATCATTGTAAAAAAATTAGAAATTTCAGAAATTCATCAAGAAGAAAATTAATATAACCTATTATCTCTTGACCCAACACTAACATTTCAGTATATTATCTTAGTATTTCTATCTCCTCTAAAAGTGAGTTTGCCTTATATGTGACTTTCTTTTTTCTTTTTCCTCCTTTCTTTTATTTCCTTTTTATTTTACAAAGCTAAGTATATGATATGACTTCTTCTTTTTTTTTTTGAGACAGAGTCTCGCTTTGTAGCTCAGGCTGGAGTGCAGTGGCGCATCTCGGCTCACTGCAACTTCTGTCTCCTGGGTTCAAGCATTCAAGTGATTCTCTGCCTCAGCCTCTCAAGTAGCTAGGATTACAGGCGTTGGCCACCACGCCGGGCTAATTTTTTTTGTATTTTTTGTAGAGACAGGGTTTGGCCATGTTGTCCAGGCTGGTCTCGAACTCCTGGCCTCAAGTGATCCACCCAAGTTGGGATTACAGGCATGAGCCACCACACCTGGCCTGTATAGCTTCTAAAGTACTTTAAAAACAAACAACACAGGTTGAGTGAGGTGGCTCGTGCCTGTAATCCAAGCACTTTGGCAGGCCAAGGCGGGAGGATCCCAAGGTCAGGAGATCGAGACCATTCTGGCTAACACGGCAAAACCCTGTCTCTAGTAAAAATAAAAAAAAAATTAGCTGGGCGTGGTGGCGGGCACCTGTAGTCCCAGCTACTTGGGAGGCTGAGGCAAGAGAACGGCATGAACCCGGGAGGTGGGGCTAGCAGTGAGCCGAGATCGCGCCACTGCACTCCAGCCTGGGCAACAGAGCGAGATTCTGTCTCAAAAAAAAAACAAAAAACAAAAAACAAAAACATAGCCAGCAGTTTACTGCGTAAAGAAAGTACTTTCAGATAATTCCATTCATCGTGGATTCTCTCCCATATGCAGTTTTATAACCGTGTGGAAAATGGCATATTTTGGCAATGTTTACCGATTTCTGTGCTATGAATCAAGTCTTCTCATGTGAACTAAATAGGATTGCTTGATTATGTTTATAACCCTAATGCTAGAGGCTCTCGTCACATACAACTCTCGTGACTAAAAAATTTACTGATCCCGATCTCCTGAAGATATCTCACATCCCCAGTCCTTCCAGGGACAAGCCAATCAAGGAACAGACTAGTCGACGGATTCTGGTGTGTTCTTCCATATAGAGAGAAACATATTTTTATGATTCTCACCATTTTTCTACTGGTTCTCTTTTTAATTTAATTTAATTTAATTTGATTTAATTTAATTTAATTTTTGAGATGGAGTCTCCTTCCTGTCGCTCAGGCTAGACTGCAGTGGTGCAATCTTGGCTCACTGCAACCTCTACCTCCTGGGTTCAAGCGATTCTCCTTCCTCAGCCTCCGGATTACAGGCGTGCACCACCACACCTGGCTACTTTTTATTTTTATTTTATTCTTTTTTTTTTTTTATTTTTTTAAGATGGAGTCTCGCTGTGTCACCCAGGCTGGATTGCAGTGGTGCAATCTCAGCTCACTGCAAGTTCCGCCTCCCAGGTTCATGCCATTCTCCTGCCCCAGCCTCCCGAGTAGCTGGGACTACAGGCGCCTGCCACCACGCCTGGCTAATTTTTTTTATTTTTAGTAGAGATGGGGTTTCACCATATTAGCCAGGATGGTCTTGAGCTCCTGACCTTGTGATCCGCCCACCTCGGCCTCCCAAAGTGCTGGGATTACAGGTGTGAGCCACTGCACCCAGCCTAATTTTTATATTTTTAGTAGAGGTGGGGTTTCGCCATGTTGGCCAGGCTGGTCTCGAACTCCTGACCTCAGGTGATCCACCTGCCTCAGCCTCCCAAAGTGCTAGGATTACACGTGTGAGCTGCTGCGCCCAGCCAGTTCTTTTTTCAGAAAATGATTTTTCACCCCAAATATTTCCAAATCCTGGGCATTGTGCACATTGGCTGAGGGGTCTTGGGAGGCACATGGATCTGGGGCTCAGAGCAGCTTTGCCACCAGCGAGGGGCCCAATCACCTTCTCTAAGCCTCAGGGGCCATGGTAGCACATCACATGCAGCACACCACGCATATCACAAAACATTCTTTTATGAGATTATATGTTTATCAGGTGTCAGATTATATACATAATCTGACTATATAATCTTTCTCTACAGACAGATTATAGAAAGAGATGTAGGCATAGATGGAGATAGAGATATATAACATCAGACACTGGGGCTGATTAGAAATATTTTTCCTATTTTGCAGCAGTGTTAATTCATTAATCTCAGTGTCTAGAGCAGCTAGAAGATGAAATGCTGGCACTAAAGGGATTTCCTGGGACAGCCGGTCCACTGTGCAGGCAGACACCACCCAAAGGCTTTCAGCTGCCAGCTGGTCCCTGCCCCAGTTTCTCTGTGGCTCATCCCCACATGAAACAGTAGTGATGGGAGCACGCAGACTGTGTGGCTGCTCTGTCCAAAAGCCTTCCCTGGTTTGCATCTCAGCAGAGTAAGAGGGGCTGCTCTTACATGGCCAGTAAGTCTCTCCCTGAGCCACTCTAACCCCCAGCTACATAGCCTTCTTTCTCATCCATCGACTGTCTAGAGATCAAATGGCCTAGGTGCGTCATTCATTCATTCATTCATTCACCCATCCATCCATCAAATACTCACAGAGGCCCAAACCACGCTGGCCTCCTGCTCCTGTTGGCCAAGCCCATGCTCTGGCTGCTCTCCCCATGGGGACATGCAGACCTCAGAGAGCCCAAGGCTCCCTTCCTCTGTGAGTCCCTGCTGCTGCCAGGACCATGGAATAAAACCAGCAGCTCCCCACCCCCTTCTGTGAGTACTCGCCAATCCCTAAGCCACTCCACGCAGGCTCCACACTACTCTCACCACCCTACAGGCTGGCTGTGTGTTTGATAATCATCAGTCTCTCCCCACTACAATATTCACTCTCAAGGACATGGGCAGATACCATGGCATCCTAGCAGCTGAGAGTGCCTAGCATACTCAAATATTTTTTGAATAGGAGAAAGATTTAAACATTAAAAATTTAATTTTAAATTCCCCTCATGCAAATATTTTGTTAATAGTCAAACAAAAATGAAAATATGAAGGCTCTGGGAGAAATCCCTCTTTTTTTTTTTTTTTTTTTTGAGACAGAGTCTCACTCTGTCGCCATGACTAGAGTGCAGGAGTGCAGTCTCGGCTCACTGCAACCTCTGCTTCCCAGGTTGAAGTGATTCTCCTGCCTCAGCCTCCCAAGTAGCTGGGATTACAGATGCCCACCACTACGCCCAGCTAATTTTTTGTATTTTTAGTAATGACAGGGTTTCACCATGTTGGCCAGGCTGGTCTCGAACTCCTGACCTCGTGATTCACCCACCTCAGCCTCCCAAAGTGCTGGGATTACAGGTGTAAGCCACCGCACCTGGCCGAAATCCCTCTTCTTAACCATGCCAGCACAGACCATGGAAAAATGGAGGGATGGTCAGAATCTGGCTCTGCAGGCTTCAAGTGTTAGGAATCTGGAAATAAATACTGAATGATGCCCTCACTGATACCAGTATGTTAAAGAGCAGAAGGGCCTCCCACTGATAAACAAAGGTGGTTATTTCCTGAAGAGAGAGAGACTCTAGGGCACTTATTACAAAACCAAGCATCGGAAATCCTTGTCTCCATGTGGGTTTCCTCCTTCCAGTCAGGGGGACTGCCTTGGAGGAGCCCCTGTGTCTATCCATCCTCATCTCGACACCAACAACCATGCCCGGAACATTCTAGTATGTGGTGGAATTAATCAGTGCAGAACAAGAACACACACTCAAAATAAGGAGGCAAAGAAGTGTCTAAGCACTCTTAGAACAATTTATGCTAAAGATAGTGAAAATAAAAATCAAGTCTTTTTTTTGTTTCGAGATGGAGTCTCACTCTGTCGCGTAGGCTGGAGTGGAATGGCGCGATCTCAGCTCACTGCAACCTCCACCTCCCGGGTTCAAGCAATTCTCCTGTCTCAGCCTCCCGAGTAGCTGGGATTACAGGCATGCGTCACCATGCCTGGCTAATTTTGTAATTTTAGTAGAGACGGGGTTTCTCCATGTTGGTCAGTCTGGTCTCCAACTCCCAACCTCAGGTGATCCACCTGCCTCGGCCTCCCAAAGTGCTGGGATTACAGGCGTGAGCCACCATGCCCAGCCCGTGAAAATCAAGTTCTGGCTCAAAGCACTTATTCTTTGCTATCGGGTAGATGAAGTAATTATTACTTTTTAATGCCTTCATGCAACCTGACTTTTTCTCATTTATACAGCTTGATTGTAAATAGCTAAGTAAACCATACCTGGGTAGGGAATTTTCCCATAGGTGACGATTTCGTATAGGAGGATTCCAAAGGACCACACATCAGACTTAATAGTGAAACATCCAAAGTTGATTGCTTCTGGAGCCGTCCACTTAATAGGGAACTTAGCACCTAAGGAAGAAGATATGTGGTTCTTACTTGGGTATTTAAACAAAAAAGTCATGAACATGTGACCCCATACTTTCTTTTCTTTTCTTTTTTTGAGGCGGAGTTTCACTCTCGTCACCCAGGCTGGAGTGTAATGATGCGATCTCGGCTCACTGCAACCTTCACCTCCCAGGTTCAAAATAATAAAATAATAATAATCCTTGTTCAACAATGCTTAGGAATTTCAAGAAAGTGCTTGTCTCTTCCAGAAGACAGTGAGCACTGCAAAAATATTTGCTCAGCTCTCGTGGGTGAGAGCATAAGAATCCTCAGTCATAACCACGTGGGCAATCCTAGCCCAAGAAAGGCCCTGCAGTCCCGACCATGCTTGGCCCCCTGACAGTGTGCCACAGGCTGGGGAACTTAGGCCTCTCTGTGCATTTTTGGTTCATATATATAATACAGAATGTGGGAAAATAAAGAAGTAGATTTTTTGCATTATATTTAGTTCTGTGTGTATGGTAATGTTCATGTTTTAATTTGTAATTAAAAGGCTGGAATAAACAATATAGAATTAATGTTACAAATATTTTCTCCACAGCCCCGTATATTATATTCATTGTTTGAGTGAAAACTTTAACAATATAAAATAAACAAGAATCATCTTGCTGAATCTATTTGTGTTTTGCATTGCTTAACTGAAATACAACTGATAGCATTTGTAAGCCTAACAAAAGTATCATGTGGAGTTAATCAAGAGAGTACCTTCTAGAAACTATTAGAATAGAACCATAAGTAGACAATTATGGTACAGCTTAAATGTTGTACCAAATAAGTTTTTCTTAATGGTGACTATTGTAATTGCTTTGTCAAAAACAGACAAAAACAAAATAAAACACAATAATAAAACATCTAAAGATCGTTACTGCAACATACCTTCCCTTGCTGTGTACTCATTATCTTCAATTACTCTAGCAAGGCCAAAATCTGCAATTTTGCACATGAGTGACTCAGAGACCAGAACATTAGCTGCTCGCAGGTCCCGGTGAATGTAGTTCTTCCGCTCGATGTATGCCATTCCCTCTGCAATCTGAAAACAGAAATAGGCTCCCATTTTCATATGTAGGGTAGGTGACTGGAAAGTACCATCAAGGAAAACCGGAAAACTTATGAATTCCTGAAATCTTTTCATGTATACTATTTTGATCATTCAGCTTTTAAAGACAGTGGGTAATGGCAATCGCCATTTGAGCCCTTTCTAAAATAACTGACCACCCTCTGCCAAATCTCCAATAATGGTCATCTTTAAAAAAAAAAATAGGAACATGTCTTAACATTTTCTTTTTTTTCTTGAGACAGAGTCTCGCTCTTTCACCCAGGCCGGAGTGCAGTGGCGCTATCTTGGCTCACTGCAAGCTCCACCTCCTGGGTTCACGCCATTCTCCTGCCTCAGCCTCCCGAGCAGCTGGGACTACAGGCGCCCACCACCATGCCAGGCTAATTTTTTGTATTTGTAGTAGAGACGGGGTTTCACCATGTTAGCCAGGATGGTCTCGATCTCCTGACCTCGTGATCCGCCCGCCTTGGACTCCCAAAGTGCTGGGATTACAGGCGTGAGCCACCACGCCCGGCCATGTCTTAACATTTTCTAATGTGTGAAGAATCTTTTCAAGACCCTGATAAATTCATCCATGTAGATACATAGATGTTATTATGCCAGTTTCTCAAATCAGAAAACAGATGCTATGGTCTGAATGTTTGTGTCCCATTCCCCGCCCCCTACCCCAAAGTTCAAATGTTGCAATCCTGAACCCCGAGGCAATAGTATTAGGAGGCAGGGCCTTGGCAGGTGATTAGATCAGGACGGTGGAGCCCTCACGAATGGGATTAGTGCCCTTGTAAAAGAGACCCCAGAGAGCTGCCTTGCCCCTTCCACCATGTGAGGACACAGCTATATGGTGCCATCTATGAACCAGGAAATGGCCCCTCATCAGACACGAAACCTGCCAGGGCTTTCCTTGCCCCCAAACTGTGGGAAATAAATGTCTCTCGTTTAAGCCACCCAGTCTATGGAATTTTATTATGGCAGCCTGAACCAACTATGAAAATAGAGTTGGAGAAAGTGACATGTTAATACAAATAAATTATTAAGGTATCAAGAACAGGATGTCGTTTCTGTCAGGTTAATCAACAGCCCATGGAACTGGCTCTCCAAGTTCTCTCTGCACATTCCCTCCAGGACAATCACAAAGATTCACTCTTTTTTTTTTTTTTTTTTTTTTTTGAGACAGTCTCACTGTCTCCCCCAGGCTGGAGTGCAGTAGCATGATCTCAGCTCACTGCAACCTCCCGCCTCCTAGGTTCAAGTGATTCTCCTGCCTCAGCCTCCCGAGTAGCTGGGATTACAGGCACGCACCACCATGCCTGGCGAATTTTTGTATTTTTAGTACAGACGGGGTTTCGCCATGCTAGTTTTTGTATTTTTAGTAGAGATGGGGTTTCATCAGGCTGGTCTCAAATTCCTGGCCTCAGGTGATCCACTCACCTCAGCCTCCCAAAGTGCTGAAATTACAGGCATGAGCCACCACGCCCGGCAAGATTCACTCTCATGACAAAGTATGACAGCAGGAAGGAATCCAGGATTTAAACACAACAATAACATAGGGAGGCAAAACTACTACTCGTTGCTGAATAGAAAGTGTAGTATCATTCCAAAGTCAGGTTTTTAAGGAAGACATTACCAAATTATAAAGTTAAGGAGAAGGAAGGAAGAAAGGAAAGGAAGGAGGGAAGGAAGGATGGAAGAAAGCAAGCAAGGAAAGAAGGAAGGAACAAGGAAACGAAGGAAGGAAGGAAACAAGGAGAGAGGAGGAAGGGAGGGAAGTAAGAAGCAAGAAAAAGGGCAAGAAGTAAAGAAAGCCAAGTAGTAGTTTATCTGGTAAGCAGTTAGAGAAAACTCTGATTCGAATTTTTCACACAGGAATGAATGTATTCTGCCAGATTCTACCTTGAATTGCAGGTGGCTCGGCTTGGAGGATCTGACTTTCCCCAGTCATCTGCAACAGCATCCCTGGTAATCAAGCACTTCAGGCCGCCAGTACCAGACCACGTTGCTTAGCAAAAGATTAGCTCCTTGGTATTGGGTCTGCCTTTGCTTCCCCTCTAGGCCAATCCCTGGCCTCACCTTCTGCCCCGTGGGCCTTCCCTGAGCTCCCCTTTACTCACCCTAGATGGTCCATGTGTACAAAAACCATCTGCAGCTGCTGATCACAGCTTTGTCATTATTTTTATGCTGTTTAATGCTCTCAGTGGTGTCATGTTAGCCAGTTGATAAACACCTCTAGGGCTGAAAATATCTTTTCTATTCTCACTTGTATACATTGGAGCCTTCAAACTTGTCACCAAACCTCTTATCAGAGACAAAGTAAGTCCTTTGGGAAATGGGCTGGGGTTTTCACATGACCAGAATACTATCTTGTTAGCCCACTACTACAGGGATTTGGCAGATGACATTCTCATGGTCACAAAAATCTCAAGTAAAATAATCAGTGTGGCCTACATCAGTCTCAAAGACTATTCAGTCCAGTATTTCACTTCCGAGTGGAAACAAAGAATGTGGTCCAAGCTGCTTTGCACTGCTGCCAAGGCCCCGTATGACCCGGCCCTGGCTCAGCCCTCCACCTCCTCACCACGACCCCCTCCTTTGTGCTTCTACACCCCCTGCCTCTGTGTGGAACGCTCATTCCCTCCCTGCCCCTTTCACCCGACCTATGCAGTTTGCCTGTCTCGGCTGAGATTTTACTTCTCCCGGAAGCCATGCCTGGCACACCCTCTCCTGCCAGGTGTGCATGCATCCCCAGTGCTCCCTGCTCCTCACCTGACTACCTGTCCACAATTTCTGCAGGAACATGAACCCATCCCAGCACTGAGCACAGCACAGCACTAAGCACAGCAGGAGGCTTCATTTCATGAGGGACTTGAGAAGTGGGACAGAGGCTGAGTGGAGCAGAAACCAGACGGACAGCAGGAAAAGGACAGGGCAGGTTTGGAGAGCAGTGACTTCGTGTCCCCTGCCTTTCTCCAAACTGTCACAAACCCTGAGCACTGGGGAGATGCACAACTTTTACCTGACCCTGGAAAAGATTCAAACAGCCTTGATGGGAAGTCAACAGAAGGTGGGCAGTGGTGATAACCAGGTGAGGGCAGAGCTCCCGAGCCTGACTTTCTCTAGGAAGCCTCTGCTGCCCAGAAACAGCAGGCAGTGGCATGGTGAGGGCGTCAGGAAGTTCAGGATAGCTCTTTCTAGAGTGGGCACTACTGAAACAGATGACACGGGGTGGCAATTTTGGTGGCGGCTGGGAGAGAGGAGCCCTGCCTCTGTTTCCTTTTGTCTGCTGGTAACCCAAGTTCAACAAGACTTGCTAGAAAAAGCCAGTAAAACTGGGAAAAGTGGAGAGCGAAGATCAGGCTGAGCATGTGTGAAAGAAAGGAGTGTACGATTATAACAAAGTAGGCTTTTGGCGATAGAACCACGATGCCTGGCTCAAACAGACCAGAGTTGGTTACAGGAGCCCAGATGAGACAGCAGCAATTGAGCGGTCATAGCTGACTCTGTCCCAGCCTCCCGGCTCCACTCCATGGTAGTGCAGCCTTTAAAAATTCTTAGCTCTTAGACACTTATCTACCTAACATTCCAATAATTATATATAAACTGGGCCAAGAACCCAAAGAAGCCAAAGCTGGCTGAAGTCCCAAATTGGGCCTGAAACCGCAGTTGACAATAGCAACCAGGAACCTGTGCTGCCCCTCTCCCAACGCTGTTGATCGGCCACACAGGTGGGTGTGATGGCAGGGACCCAGACTCCCACACAGCAGCAAGGACACACGTGATGATCAACTCATTACAAAAAACACTCCAGGGACTTGTTAGTAAGGCTTTTGTCACACCTACCCACATCCCGCATTTGCATAAATCTGAGTGCATTTAAAAAAATGATTCTCAGAAATAATAACAGACTTGCAACAAGCCTAGTGTATTTTGGCCTTCTTTTCCATGCCAGAGTGCTTTAAGGAGCTCAGATTCCAAACAGTAATAAAAGCGTTCACCAAGACAGGATTAGAAACAACAGCATTAGCCAAGTTGAACAAATAATGAATATGGGAGCAAAATAAAAGCTCTCAGATATGACTTGCTTTTCAGATGATAAATATCACACCTCTCCTTTTATATAAAATTAATTCATTCTCTTTATTGTTTCCCTGGTCTTTGTGTATTGTTCTTTCTTGGTTTATTTTTTTTAAAACCTTAATTTGTTGTTGTTGAAGGTGGTTTATTTACTACGGCTAAGTAAATCCAGCTCTATTTCAAACAGCAGGAAGAAATCAGAGACTCCTTTGGCTGATTGAATGTAGGGTCAACTTTTCATGGAATACCTTCTTCCTCTTCCAGGGCCATGTAGCGTTCAGCACTACAGAAAGAGCTGTCACATAAATACATAAACCAAGGCTCAGCTGTCCCCAGGGACTCCCACTTCCTATTGTTCCAGCAGCTTGGAAAGCTTGACTTCTGTGGGAGTTACATGGAGTTGGTCAAGCTTGATGAGAAGAGGATGTGTTTGATTCAGAAGATTGTTTTGTTGTTTTGTGCCCACAGACATTTTACTAAGATGATGATGATAGGTAGGTGGGTAGGTAGATGGATATTAATAATCACCATTTCCCCACCACTAATTGAACACCTACTATACAACAAACACTGCTTCACATCCTTTACACTCAATTCATGTTTCATCTTAATAGCAAATTGACCAGGTAGGTTTTACTTCCATTGTACAGATGCAAATGAGGCTTTGAGAAATTAAAGAACCAGTTGAAAGCTGCAGAGTGAAGGGGAATGCTCCCATTTACACCAGGTGTGTCCGACCTCAAAGTCCACACTTCTAACACCACACTCCAGAATGTCAGACCCACAAGAGAGCTCAGTACCAAGAGAGCTCAGTACTCATAACTAAATGCTTCTGGAACCCAAAGATTTCATTGAGAGAGTACTTCTTCTCTGAGAAGATAAAAAGAGACTTCTGAGGTTTCCTCTCATTGTTGTTAAGTACAAATTTCACCCCTCAGAAAGGGAATCACAAGCTCTCCCCAGGCCAAGTTCTGGTTCCCATTTCAGGAAGTACATGCAAAACTTTGTTTAGGTTGTCTCTGTCTAGAACATTGTTTCTCAAACTTTTTTTCATTATTATTCCTCCAGGAAGAATTACTGAATTAAAATTAAAATTTAAAGTTAAGGCATCCTTAACAGGAGAAATTAAACATGAGGAAAGAAGGTTGTATTAGGTAGGTATGAACTTTGGAGGGCCACAAACTATTGTAATATCTAAGATTTTTATCACCCCTAAGGGATCAATTTTTGCTCCCTTGGGGGCAATCTTACCCCCATTGCAAATGCATGATGCTATGGTCTGAATGTGTCCCTCCAAATTCATGTTGAAACTTAATCTCCAATGCAATCGTATTAAGAGGGGGGGCCTTTAGGAGGTGATTGGGTCATGAGAGATCCTCCCTCATGAATTGGATTAAGGCCCTTATAAAATAGGCTTCACAGAGAGTTTGACCCTTTTTTTGCCCTTCCACCTTCTTCCATGTGAGGACACAGAAAGAAGTACCTCGCCAGGCACTGTATCTACTGGCGCCTTGATCTTGGACTTCCCAGCCTCCAGAGCTTAGAGTTTGAGAAGCAGAGCACTAGATCATAGGCTTGAAAGCTTAAGCTATTTTAGGATTGCAACAAAATCTTAGTCTCAACATGTTGCCTTTGAGCAACCTCACAGGTGGACTGTTACCATCATAATGGTTGGGGAGGAAGTCCGGATGCAACTCAGCTTAACAAAAGAAGGAGTAAGATGTGCAGGGCCAGCATAAGGAGCCCAGGCAGGGAGGAGGCGGCTCCATATGGAGCTGGGGTGAGGGAAAGGGCAGGTGAAGAAGGTTTTCCAAACACCTTGGAAGAATTCCTAGCCCATCAACTGTTTGGAACACATGGCTTGAGCTTGTTTTTCCTGCAACTTAGGTCAGGACCCTGTGGGCCTCATGGCTTGGAGGCAGGGGATACAGGGTCAGGCCTCAGCTCCTCTCCCTCTCTATCATGGCTCTGGGCCCAGAGACATTACTCACAGGGCTTGGGAAACCGATACAATCTTTTGGTTCTAAACCAAATGAGGAGATTCTCTCCATCTTAGGCCGTGTGATTCTCATTATAATGTCAGGCCCAGGGGTGAACAAAGACAAGAAAACCCCAACTTTCTAAACCACCTGCCGACACCAAAGAACTAATTTAAACTGTCTCTTTCACCCAGTGCTGATGTCTAACTCTGTCTTAGAAAGTTGATGTGTGAAGCTACTGGAAATCTGAAATAAAAAGCATCCCTATTACCAAAAATGAGACTAATCACGTAAAGAGATGATGTCAGTGAGGTTTCCATACTCTTGACTTAAGCTGAGATGTGCTGATGCTTCTTGTGCTCTTTGATTCAAATAGCATGGCCAATGCACATTTTTTAGTTTCTTTTTTTGCCTTCAGTGAAAACATATGATGGTATTTTCTACCTGTGCTGTTTCTGTGTTTTTCATTTTCATTTTTAAAAAGCGGTTTACTGAGCACAGGGACAAGGGAGCCTGTGGGGGTGCACCATGACCAAAACTCTGAGTGTGGAGCAAGGTGATTGTTTCCTGAAAACGCCTGTGCCTGAAGCCGATGACAAAGAAGACCATGCTGAGCCCACTGCTGTTCTGGGAGGAGGCACAGAACTACTGGGTCAGAGAGCAAATCCTGGGGGTGGGGGGTTCTGGTGAAACTCTCGGCATCTTGTACACAATGAAAAGTCTAGGTGCACAGAACATATTAATAATAATGCTTCCTGAGTTAATGGGCAGGCTTATCTTGTTTGGCTGGATAGATAGACTTCCAGTCATCTAGAGTGGACTTTGTAATATACAATGAGAAGAAAAGGAGCTAGTCACCAAGTGTCTGCCTCTTCCTCCACTGCCAGTCAGCTGAACAGATGCCTTCCATAAGTCAGGGCTTTGAGGCAGCTAGAGGCACAAGTGGACCAGAGAAAGAGAGAAGTAAGGTCTTACCCAATGTTCTGACCCCAAAGGGGCAGGACTTTCTCCCCCACTGCTGGTGTGAAACAGGAAGTGTCAACCCTTCAACAAAGATACCCTTGGGGCCACAGCAGGTGAGAAAAGGTGCCACTTCCTCCAGGTGGAGGCAACCCAGCTGTCAGGGCTGGTGGCAGAGTGGGATCAGGGATAGACCTCAGACCCCGAGCAGCATCTCAGAGGCCACTATGGACACAGCTGCTTAAGTTGACATGGTAGTACTGCCGGCGTGTCTCTATTTGTTGGTATATTCACATCTCTAGTATGATTTCACACACACAGACACCCTTAAATAGGCACACACTTAAGCTGGGCAGAGTGGGGACAGAATACAAAATTTAGAGTCCTATTTACTTTGCAAATAACTTTTTCCCCAGGGTATGAGGTTTAAAATATGTAAAACAAAATTAAAATTCTAAGCCTCTTAACCAACTGGGTAGACCCTCCCCTTGGCCCAGGGGATTTCAAAGAAACCTGAAAAACTAGTTCAGGCCATGATGAGAAGGGGGAACTGGACATGACTCATTATGCCCTTCTCCCTTTTGGAGTGTAGACACCAATGACCAGCATTTACATTAAAATAGAGATCCTGAGACTGATAAACAGACTCTTTGTAGCAATAAGATACCAAATTCCAACCAGACTTTAGTATAACATCACATGACAGATAACACGTTCTAAAGAAGATCAAAGTATTTTACCTTAAAATATATTTCTTTGACAAATTTTGAAACGGCCCTGCAAAGCCATCTTTTATGGGGAAATTTATATTCTATAGAGAATCCCATTCCCTTTCCAGGTCTTTTCCTGATCCAGGAGAGATTTAACTGACACCTTTTAAGGTCCCATAAGAGACATTCACATCTCTTCTCTCTGAGGCCTGCTACCTAAAGTCTTTATCTACATAATAAGAACCTTTGCTTCTACAACCACCACTTCCCATACCTTAACTCAAGCTTACTACAACTCTTCAGGCAAAGCTTAACTCCTTCAACCAGGCCAATCAGGACTTTTTTTTTTTTTTTTGGAGGCAGAGTCTCACTCTATCACCCAGGCTGGAGTGCAGTGGCACAGTCTCAGCTCACTGCAACCTCCACCTCCTGGGTTCAAGCGATTCTCCTGCCTCAGTCTCCTGAGTAGCTGGGACTACAGGTGTCTGCCACCATGCCTGGCTAATTTTTATATTTTTAGTAGAGACAGTGTTTTGCCATGTTGGCCAGGCTGGTCTCAAACTCCTGACCTCAGGTGATCCACCCACTTCGGCCTCCTAAAGTACCGGGATTACAGGCATGAGCCACTGTGCCTGGCCAATCAGGAAATTTTTGAATCCACTTATGGCCTGGAAGCCTCCCCTCCCAGCTTCAAGACATCCCGCCTTCCTGGGTTGAACCAATGTACACCTTCTGTGTACTGATTTATGTCTTTGCCTATAACTTCTGTCTCCCTAAAATGTGTAAGATCAAGCTGTATCCCAGCCACCTTGGACACATGTTCCCAGGATCTCTGGTGGCTGTGTCATGAGCCATGGTCCTCAACCTCGGCAAAATAAACCTCTAAATTGATGGAGACCTGCCTCAGATGGTTTTTGGTTTGGTTAAATTAGACCAAAGTTTTAGAAACATTTGAGTGGAATGCACTCATTTAAATTCCCTCTCCTCTAACAGTGTTAAAGTAGAAAGTCCAAGTTGCTATTTCCTGAATGGGGAGTGCCCATGTGAGTAGGCTCAGCAAGCCCTATCCACATGCACCTGCCTGGACCTTCTCGAGGAAAGGCAACTGGGCTCTCCCTCATGAGGGACTGTGGTTTTGTGTCATCAAACACACCCACTGAGAAGTGGTTGCCTATGACCACACCAGAGATGGGAAATTCCTAACCACCAAGGCCCTAGGTAATATATCAGATGGACTTATTCTATGCGGGTTTGATAGAGAGCACAATCTCAATTATGTTTTACAAATCCAAGCAGAGCTCAAATAATGCCCCTGCCTAGTAGCTTCCTAGTGATGACCATCCAGGTCATTCATCTTTTCCCGCTTTTCTCAAAGGCCCAATGAGAAGTCTGTCAACCCCAGCATCCCACACAGTGAAACCGGCTTCCAGCAAGCTCTCTCCCACCCGAGGCACAGGCTGTGAGCCATCACCAGCCTTGCTGGGCATGTGCCCTGTGGACTGTTTGCTCAGCACACATACCCGGCTGCTACCACCAGAGAACATGAGCAATGCTTTGGACAAATAATGAAGTGTTCTGTGGATGACCTCACTCTGGAAATCTTGCTTTAGTGCTCTTCTGTTCATCCTAATTACTATCGCTTTTTGAGAAATTGGCAAAGACAAGCAAGGCTATCTTGCTCGGTGAGTTTTTTGTTTTTTTGGGTTTTTTTTTTCACTTTAATGAGAAGAACCCCCATTTCTGTCAGATGACTGAGGGAAAAAAGGGATCAAAGGAACCTCACTGAAGGGCTGAATGTGATCTCTCAAGCAAAGCTAAAAACTACCCCAGGAAATTCCAGCCTAAATGAGAAACTGGAACTGAAAACGCAACCTGTCTTAGAATTGGCTGCTTGGAAAACATTTGTCATCTAGACAAGCAGTGAGAAAAATTAAATGAGAAACCTGTCAAAAAGTAGGAAAAATGAAGATCTGATTTTCCTGGTGCTTTACCTGTTTTAGTAGACACTGTTTACCTTACTCTCTAAGGATGTATTGTCTTCCTATGCTTGAGAAAAAGAAGAATTCACATAATTAATGATGTTCAAAAGCCCTAGGATGCCTATAAAATAACAATATTAATAAGTTGGAACTGAAAAATAAGTAGAAATTGAGTAAAACCTACAGTCTCTCTAAAGGATTTTTTTATAACAGGAAGCCCCTGGAGTCAATCCCAAACTGACCTAAAAAGACCATTTAATGATAACAACAAAAAAATAGGATGTAAACACACACACACACACACACACACACACACACACACCAGGGAGTTTGCAAAAAGTTTAAGAACTCAACTTGTCTGTACTGCAAATATGACAGCATTTGTTTTATACCTCTCAACAGTTGTCACAGAAACACTTTTCTACTTGTTAATAATATTCATTGATTCCCCAACACTAGATTCCTCTAATCTCCAATCCATAATTTGGATGGAGGAAAGGGATGGAACAGAGAGCTCATGCATTCTTGTTTGTACTCTACTTTTTTGGGATCAAAATTTCTTGGAAATTTTATTTTAGCTTTATTTGGTTATCATAACAATCTCCTTTTCCAAGTATAACTGCTAAGAAATAGTGAAATCTATACTTTGATGATGATGATGATAGCTACCATGTATTAGCTACTACTTGCCCAGGCACTGTGCTAGGCATGTTAGTCGTTAAAATAAGCCCATAAAGTAGGTTATATTCATAGTAACGAGGACGAAGCTGAGTCTTGGAGAGGTTACAATTTCCCTAGAAAGGCCAGGATTCCAACCTGAGTCTGGGTGGTCCAGGCTTGAGAGTCTGTGCTCTTAAGCATTCATCCACACTGGCTCCTTCCTTTAAAAAGAAAGGATTTGAGCCGGCCATGGTGGCTCATGCCTATAATCCCAGCACTTTGGGAGGACGAGGTGGGTGGATCACTTGAGGCTAGGAGTTCGAGACCAGCCTGCCCAATGTGGTGAAACCCTGTCTCCACTAAAATACAAAACTTAGCTAGGTGTGGTGGTGGGCACCCATAATCCCAGCTATTTGGGAAGTTGAGGCTTGAACCCAGGAGGCGGAGGTTGCAAGACAAGATTGCACCACTGCACTCCATCCTGAGCAACAGAGTGAGGCTCTGTCTCAAAATAAATAAATAAACAGAAAAGTTTTTTTTTTTTTTTTTGAGATGAAGTCTCACTCTGTAGCCCAAGCTGGAGTGTAGTGCCTGATCTTGGCTCACTGTAACCTCCACCTCCGGGGCTCGAGCAATTCCTGTGCCTCAGCCTCCCCAGTAGCTGGGACCTACTCACCACCACACTCAGCTAATTTTTTTTATTTTAGTAGAGACGGTGTTTCATCATGTTCCCCAGTGTGGTCTCGAACTCCTGATCTCAGGTGATCCGCCTGCCTTAGCCTCCCAAAGTGCTGAAATTATAGGCATGAGCCACAGCGCCTGGCAAGAAAAGATTCTTTTTATTCTATTCTAAAAATACAATGCTCACCAAGTTGGCAGTGGAAAAAAAAGAGGCAAAAAGAAATAAGAAAGTCAGATAATTTAAAAAGTGGTCAACTTAGGCCGAATGTGGCGGCTCCCACCTGTAATCCCAATGCTTTGTGAGGACAAGCAGGAAGGATCACTTGAGTTCAGAACACCCTGGACAACGTAACAAGACCCTATCTCTACAAAAAATTAAAAATTAGCCGGGTGTAGTGGCATATGCTTGTGGTCCCAGCTACCTGGGAAGCTGAAGCAGGAGGATCGCTTGAGCCTAGGAGTTTCAGGCTGCAGTGAGGTATGATCACATCACTGCTCTCTAGCCTAGGACAACAGAAAGAGATCCTGTCTCTAAAATAATAATAATCATAATAAACAGTCAAGTTAAAGCTTGCAGTCTGTTAGACTACCTTCATAGCTCAAAGATGAGGCAGTGTTTGGCATATCCAAGCTTAGGGCTGGTGGAGATTTCTGTGACTGCTCAAAATCTAGTCAATCTGTCAGCATGCAAGGACCCGCAATGCCTTAGGGAGAGATGATTTTCAAAATGACAGCTTCACCAAATACCCATATTTAAATCATTAAGTGTCCACGAAACAGAATTACCTTCTTTAGAAAACAGGAAGAAAAGTTTGTCAATGAATACCCGTTTACTTTCTCTTGCAAAAACTCACTGAACTATGTCATTGGGATAGATATTTCAAAACTCACTGTACTACCCCGAAGATGGATATTATCAAAACCCAGAAAATAACAAGTGTTAGTGAGGATGTGGAGAAACTGGAAATCTCACACACTGCTGGCAGGAATGTAAAGGGATATGGCTGCTATTTGTAATGTCACTAGGATGCCATGCCATGACTACTCTCTTAGTATATACATAAGGTAGCGTTTTTTTTTGGCGGGGGGGATTCTGGTGGATTTTTTTTTTGAGACAGGGTCTCACTCTGTTGCCCAGGACAGAGAGCAGTGGCAGGATCACAGCTCACTGCAGCCTCAACCTACAGGACTTAAGCAATCCTCCTACCTCAGCCTCCTGAGTAACTGGGACCACAGGTGCTCACTGCCACACCCAGCTAATTTTGTTAATTTTTTTGTAGAGATGAGGTCTCACTATATTGCCCAGGCAGGTCTTGAACTCCTGGGTTCAACTGATCCTCCTGCCTCAGTCTCCCAAAATGTTGGGATTACAGACATGAGCCACTGAGACTGGTCACCCTTAGTATATTAAAAGACTGAAGGTCAAGGAATCTCCATTAGCTTACGAGAACTGGCATTCCCCCTTCCATCCAACCACACACAGTCCTGCCTGTATGCCACAAGCCCCACCCAGTTGCAGGTCCACTAAACAGTCCTTGCCTGCAGAGTTTACTCTTTGATGGGGGAAGACAGAAAATAATAATCCAGCACATGAATATACACCATGTCAGATAGCTGAGAAGAAGAAAATACATAGCAGGCAGCTGTGCTATATTTCAACTAAGACAAAATACCTTAAAGAATTTGATGTGTGTTATTCTGAAAAGAATTCCTGTATAAAGACAGCGCCTGGGCTCCGAAAACAATCCCTGACTTATTTGTCCTGTGACAAACTTAAAGGAAATCTGTAACAAGATCTAACAAATTCCAAATATATCTGAAACAGATTTGCTATCCTCTTTATTTATATTTCAACCCCTTTGAAGTGCGTTTTCAAAATACCATGTGTTTGCGAGGGAAGCCTGTGACGTCTGCTCTCTGTGGCTGCTCCTGCATTTTCCTTTACCTAAGGATGTGGGGGCAAGAGCGGGTGGGTGTGGCTGCAAGGGCCGAAGCTGAGGAAGAAGCAAGGTCAAGCATTTTGCTCACCAGGTAGGATTTGTCCATGCCTAGTGATTTCGGCAAACAATTACTGGGCTTCACTCACTTAGAGCAGTGAGAGAAGTACAGTTCCTCCCCAGCAGTGCAGCTTTCTAATGGGGAAAAGCAGCATTCCCTTGCAAGATGCGTGACCTAGAAAAAGGATCACTTGCTCGGTTCAGCAACTTCTCAATGGCAGTGTTTCCCAACTATTGAAGCCCACAGGACCCCTGCGGCTTATTCCGGGCCCTAGTCCTTAATGACTGCTAACAGGGAGAGGGACCTACCTAGACACCTGCAGATTTTAAACAAGAATCCAAGGTGAATTTAATGATAAGCATATGAAACCCTGAAACATAGATTTCCAAACAAATAAGACAATAAAAAATGTATGAAAAGGAGTAACTTCTGAAAGCAAATCTACATCATGACTGACACACACTGCAGGCAAATGGCCTTATGGGGGCTTCCCCCTGCATTCCGAGTGAAGCCAAGAAGAACTGGAGGGCTGAGAGTGAGGGGGTTATCTGATTTATGCCTCAAAGCATTGCTCTGACTGCTGTGTGACCACTGGGCTGGGGGGAGCCACAGCTGAGCACAGGAGTAGACAGCCAGCTCCTAGATTACTCACTTTGAGTGTGTATTCAAGTTGGGTCAGAGTGACCATGTGCAGGACTTAGGAAGGTGAATCTACTTTGAGGGTAGAACCCCAGACTTGTTGAGGAATTGGATATACAATGTAAAAGGAAGAGGGTCAAGAATGACTTTGAGTGTTGGGACCTGACAGCTCCAAGGACAGAGCTGCCATCAACAAAAGGGAGAAGATGGCAGCTGGCACAGGTTTTGGAAAAGGGGGTAATAGGCACTGAGTTGGGGTGCATTGAGTTTGACATGCCCAACACACATCTTTGGGCAGATGCTGAGCCAGCAGGGGCTCACGGGAGCAGTTTGGGCTGAGCTAGAAGCTTCGGAGTGGCCGGAGTCTAGACAGCTGTGCTGGATTAACTAATGTCCCCCCAAAACTCACAACCACCCGGAACCTCAGAATGTGGCCTAATTTGGAAATAGAGTCTTTCCAGATTTAATTAAGGATCTCAAAATGAAATCTCACCCTGGATTTAGGGTGGGCCCTAAATAGAACCACTGGTATCTTTATGAGAGAAGGCAGAGGAAGGTCGGAGGCCACCGGAAGACAGAGGTGGGAAGAGGAGCAGTGCAGTCAACAAGACATGGAATGGAACATCGGAGCTGCCAGAAGCTGGAAGAGGTACAGAAGGATTCTTCCCAAGAACCTGGAAGCACAGCCCTGCCTACACCTTCATTCCAGACTTCTGGCCTCCAGGACTGCAGGAAAATACATTTCTATTGTTTTAAGCGCCCTGACAGCCCCAGGAAATTAATACAATGCTTTCAATGGAATCACTTAGGAGACTTAGTGTGGAGAAAAAATAGGTTGAAAGAGTTCTGGGACATTGCAAGGTTTAACCACTGGGCAAATGAGGAGCTGGCTGGTGAGGGGGAAGGAAAAGCAGAGAACAGTGTCCCAGAAGCCAAATGAGGAAAACGTGCCATGAGGGAGTGAGACTGACAATAGCAGACCCTGCTGGTGGGCAGCTAGGAAGATGCTGAGAGATGGGTGCCCTTTGGATGTAGTGTCCTGAGGGTCACTGCTGACTTGTGCTGCTGGGGTCGAGGGGTGGGAGGTTCAAGAGAGGGCGGGTGGGGAAGAACTGGGGGAAACTGAGCATAGTTCCTAAAACACTTCTGTTGTCAGCGGGAGGAGACATCTGGAGGCTGAGGTAGCTGGAGAGGGATGTACGGGAAAGTGAAGGCTTTACTTTGATTCCTATGGAAAGTGCAGAAGTGAGGGAAAACGCTAATGCGGAATTTCTAGAACAATGTCTTGAAACAGCAAGAGAGCACAAGACCTGATGCATGTCAGGGCTCTTGGCTGGCAGCTTCTCTTGTCTCAGGGAAAGAGACAGCAGGGAATCCACAGAGAGAGGCAAGTAGGGGAAGGTTTGAGGGCAGAGAAAGGGAAGGTGGGGCACTGTTTCTAGCAGGCAGTGAGAGGGAGCAGACTGGGCACATGTCGGGGTTCAGGAGGCTCCTCAGGCTGGTGCTCTTGAACTGGAAATGCAGAAAGCTGCTAGGCACCTCAATGCAGGTCACAGCTGTTGTGTGGACATGGGGGCAAAATAGGTGAAGGGTCGGACTTCCATAGGGCTGGGATTTTACCAGGTGCGTGTGACATGGGGGAGGGGCAATGAGTGTCTCCAAGCTAGGGGAGGAAAGAAGAGAAGCAGGAGCAGAGGGGAGGTAGGGACAGGCAGGTTCAAGGGACGGGAAGTGCTGGTGACAGGCTGAGGCTGTAGGGGCTGGAGCGGCTGTAGGAGGGTGAGTGGACAGAAGGGAGGCGATGGCTGAAGTGGAAACGATCAAATGAAGCAATGAGCAGCGGAATTGGTCAGCCTGCAGACTGGCTCGAGGGGAGAGGACAGAGTCTTGGAGGGGAGGAAGTCAAGACACAGAGAAGCCAGCATTTGAAGGTGGGGATGGCTACAAATGATGGAATGATGACAGGGCTGTGCTGGGAACAGCAAGCCAGCCGGAGCTGAGCACAGCAAGGAGTGTTCGGGGATCCGAGGACCACAGCAGTGAAGTGAGTCAGACTGGCACAGTCTGATGGCGTGGACTTCAAAGCTGGGGGTCCTGGGTGGGGGAGGTAGAAGGTCTGGAAATGGTAAAGAAGATCAAGCCGTACAGCTCCTTGTAATGCATCAAAAATACCTCAGCATACCATTGGTTCCACTGACAATACTACAGGTTGAACATACCTAATCCAAAAACCCAAAATCCATATTGCTCCAAAATTCAAAACTTTTTGAAATGGTTAATCAGTAAGTATAATGCAAATATTCCAAAATCTGAGGATTAAAAAAAAAAAAACCCAAATCTGAAGCACTTCTGGACCTAAGCATTTTGAGTAAGAGATACTCAACCTGAAGTATAAATTTAATTTTAATAATCATCCAAGTAGTTGGCTCTGTAACATATAACATTGCCAGATAATGATGTTACAGACACTGGGGGTGCTGGGTGGAAAATGAACAAGAGCTGGAAATCCTGACTTTGTTAAGAATCCGCCAGCCCATCACCCTGGGAACTCTAGCATCAACCTCTGCCAACAGGTGCTGAGAAAGGGCTCTGTTCAGTGCCCAGGGAGAGGCCACGAGAGGCCCTGCATGACACTGGGGGAGGACAAACCTGTTCAGTTGTGGGGTTTTTTCCCCCCAAATTAAGCAGAATGCATCTGCCATTGGCTTCAATGTCAAATACTTCATTTATAATTTCTCATTCCTCCTGGTGTTCTTTATGCCACAAGGAATGCAAAACAAAGCTGCACTTTGTTTTTCCCACAGGCCCAGATACTTGTATTCTACTTCCTTCTTCTTTTCTCACTTTTATTTCAACCAATGAAGTAAGTTTTGTGCAGGAAAGTAAACCTATAGTTAGAGGAAGGGGAAGAAGAAAATACTTTATGGTTAAATACACCTGAATAATGACTCAGAAAACCTTTTCAAAAGCATGTGTTCTGGCCGGGCACGGTGGCTCACACCTATAATCCCAGCACTTTGGGAGGCCGAGGTGGGAGGACTGCTTGAACTCAGGAGTTCAAGACCAGCCTAAACAACATAGTGAGACCCTATCTCTATATTAAAAAAATTTTTTTTAAACACACAAAAAAATGTTCTTCTAGTTACTCATTCAGAGCTGTATGAAGCAGAGAATAAAGAATTTATTGTTTTAAACGGAATATAGTCAATCCTCATTTTTAAGTGGCCAGTATAGTCATCCAACAAGCATTTTTGAGCATCTACTATATACAAGGCACTGCACCAAGTGCTGGGGATAAAAAGGTAAAGAAGAACTTATCAAAAAATTCAAATTGCAGTACATGCTATGGAAGAAATGGGCGGGGGCCGAGACTGAGGAGAATGGAGTAAGCAGGAGCTGGGATGGAACTGCTTCAGAAGGAAGGTCAGGGAAGGCGTCTGTTGATAAAGGTGTGGTGTGGCTCAGAACAAAGGGTGGGAGCTTCCAGGAAGTGGGCTCTGGAGAGGCACTGGGATAGGGAAGAGCGTGGTGGGCTCAGTGCTGAGGAATCAGTCACATGCACAGGTGTTGGGAGTCTCTCTGGGTGTGGTGGGAACCCACTGAACGGAGCTGAGCAGGGATGCAAAACCATCCAGTCTGTAAGATTCACAGAGACCGAGAACAGCACGGGGGTGGCCAGGGGCTAGCAAGCGGCCGCGGGGAGCTGGCATTGAGTGGGCAAAGAGTTTCCATCTGGGAAGATGAAAGAGTTCTGCAGGTGGATGTTGGTGATGGTTTCACAACAATGTGAATGTTCTTACTGCCAACAACCATAAACTTAGACATGGTTAAAATGGTGTAATTTGTGTTTATTTTATCACCACAATTTTAAAAAGGCAAAAATTTTAAAACCATCCAATTGTCCCTGCCTACTTTGTGGAGCCTGGAAAGAGGGTAGCCAAAGAGACAGGAGGGAGGCTCATTAGGAGCAGGGCTGCCTGGGAAGACATGGGCACCCTTCTGTTAAAAGCTATTGTTTATCCAAAATCCAAATTTGACTGTATACCTTGAATTTCTTCTGTTTGCCAAACTAGACAACACCAGTTAAGAAGCAACTGTGGGGCACGATGGTGTGTGCCTGTAATCCCAGCTACTTGGGAGTCTGAGGTGGGAGGATGGCTTGAGCCCAGGAGCTCTGGGCTGCACTTTGCTATGCCCATCCAGTGTCTGCACTAAGTTCGGAATCAATATGGTGACTCCTGGGAGTGGAGGACCTCTAGGTTGGTTAAGAAGGGGTGAACCGGCCCAGGTCAGAAGCGGAGCAGGTCAAAACTCCTGTGCTTAGGAGTAGTGGCATCATGCCTGTGAATAGCCACTGCACTCCAGCCTGGATAAAATAGTGAGACCCCATCTCAAAAAAGACAAAAAAAAAAGCAGCAACTGCAATAGTGCAGATGAGAGACAATGGCGACCTGGAGGAGGGAGATCTATTTTGGAAGAAGAAATGAGAGGACTTGATTATGA